>NC_142518.1:8922500-9585000 GCF_057876585.1 Rhinolophus sinicus
AAAGTCTTGCATGGTATGTTCCATAAAAGGTAGTTCTCTTCTCTCCTTCAAACTCCTATCTTTCTTAGTAAGTCACCCAAACTTTCCTTCCCAGGTGACTCTTAATGGGAATCACATCCCCAATGCTGAGAAATATGACACTGTAGACTATACACCTCATGAAGGCAGATACTCACTGCACACTGAGCATCGCACAGAGCTTGGTATGAACAGCTGTTCTATATGTATCTGTCAAATGAATTTAACTAGAGGAAGATTGGGAATTTTCCATTGGAGGAAATTCCACATCAGAGGCAAGGAAAGCTTCAACATTGGTTAAATTGGGTGATTTAACACTCTTAGAAAAAAAATCTCTCCTGCATTATAATTATTTATGGTTTTCTCTATTCAGTGACAATGCTTTCCTATTTTGGGGTCAGTATGAGAAACCCAGGGACAACTGTTAAAACGAGCTCTTCAGTTCTATTTTCTGTTGCTGCCCATCATTAGCAACTCTGGGACCTGTGTTGTTTTTGTAAGATTCTAAATTCTTATAAATGTCTGAAGACACCACAGAAAAGACTGAAATCTGTCTAAACCTGAGGAGAGTTTAATCCTATTTAGATAAATCTGCATTTGTTTGTTTGCTATATTTGCTCTTTTTATCTTTCCTGTGAATGTTTTCATACAATTTTTTAAAAACTTGTATTACTTTGCAGAGTATTTGTAATAAGAACTGCTGAAACAGATGTCAAAATATTCATAGCAAAAGAAGGTTTTACATGATATATAGAACAAGTACTTTATATGTGCATTTCACATATCTGGTGATCCAATCAGTACTTTAGTATTGAATTCAAGTTTAACTCCTAGTTGGAAGAATATTTTGCAAATTGTTTCCGTACCATTGCATGGTTTCTTCCTCTTTGCATGGTATAGTAACACCAAACCCAAACCACAGCACGCGTACACACATTTTAAATGGATATAAATTTTAATGCTTGCTTTCCTTAAAGATTTGTGTTCGTGATATGGAGGAGGAGGACGAAGAGGGGGGGAAGAAGAGGAGGAGGAGGAGCAGGAAAAAGAGGAGAAGGAGGAAGAAGTGAGGGAGAGCTAGGAGGAGGTCTCAAACTGCCCACTGCTTTGCCGAGAGAGGCAATATATAGCAGGCACTTTTAAGGAAGGAAATGTGTGATGCTCCAACATTTTTGCTTGGAAGATGCCAAGAATTATGTGGTAAACTCATCATAAGAAAAATGATCAACAAGTGTATTGATTGCACCATAAGGAAAGGAATCACACAAATGAAAAGGAAATGAAAAGGAGCTAAGATGTCCTGTTCATTCACCAAGTGAAAAATTTCCCAGGCATGAATCTTCTTTTCCTTCTCATTGGAGTAAAACAACACATACATTTAAATTCATAAAATGCCCTAATGTCAAGGGTGCCACCCAATGAATTTTTACATGTATAGACAATTCATATTTTTACATGTATAGACAATTCATATCAAGATATAGAATATTTCTAGTACCCCAGAAAGTTTATTTTCTCTTCACAGTCAAAATACCCCCCACCCTAGGAGTAACCACCATTATTTAACTATTGATTTGTTTTGCCTCTTCTTGAACTTCATATAAATAGAATTTTACATTATGGATTATTTTATGACTGGCTTCTTTCACAGAACTAATTTCTGTGAGATGTACCCATGTTGTTTGTGCAGCTGTAATTTGTGCCTTTTTGTTGTCCATTATCCTGTTGATGGGCATCAATTCTAGCTTTTAGTCCATTATGTGTTAAATCTGCTATGAACATTTGACACAGTTACCCATGGACATATATACTCATTTATCTTGAAAATATATCAATGAGTGGAATTGCTGGGCCACAGGATATATTGCTTGGCACCAGAATATATTGACAGTTTTCCCGATTGAGTGAAACAATTTACATTTCCCTAGCAATGCATGAGAGTTCCAGTTGCTCCACATCTATGTCAACACTCATTATTGTCAGTCTTTTTCATTTTGGCTATTTAGGTGGTATTCAGAGGCAGCTCACTGTGGTTTAAGCTTGCATGCCCCTAATGACTAAGGACGATGAGCACTTTTTCATATCCTTGGTGGTCATTTATTTCTCTTTTTTTGTGAGGTGCTTATTCCAAGTTTTTGCACATCATGTTACTACCCAAGCACAATTTTTCACTTGAACTCTGTTATCTGAGTACTCTTTGGCTTACTAAAATTATGTAGAACTCAACAATCTAATGAAGTTTTTCAGGGGTAACAATTTTTGCCTTTTTTGAAGTTCTCTGCGGTGTTTTCAAAATGACCATTTTATTTTCACGTGCAGAATTCTACATGGTAGGATTCCTGTCCTGCACATGTTATCAGAAGAGAGATGAACTCCCTCACAGTTAAGTGGTTCAGAGCATAGACTCCGAAGTGAAGATGTCTGGGGAGAGCTATATGATGGTGGTTGCATTTACATGCCTGATACCTCATTTGTATAAAGGGTATCACAACAGGACTTGCCTCACAGTGTGGACATCACTGGAGTTAACCCATGTAAGGCTTTTAAGGGCAGTGTGTAGCATACAGGAAGCCCTCAGTAAGTACTAGCTATTTATAACGTTACTCTGGGTGTCAGATTAGGCCCTCATTGTGTCTGTTCAATCAAGAAAAAGTTAGAGCATTAGCCAATGAATTGGGGAAGCATTCACATGTGGATCTAGACTGCTCAAACAAATACTGGGAGATTGGGTGTGAATCTCCAGAACTCGCTGTGTGAAATGACCAGTGAAATGATCACTGAAGCCTGCTGAAAATGTTCTTTCTGGTCCATTTGGCTTTCAGGACCCAGCATATGCCTAATGGCTCCATTGGTATATGAGTTAGGAGGGCCCAGGTCAAATTATACATATTCATGACTTGTAAATTGTTCAACCTGGCTCTGAATAGGAAATAAAAGATTTAGGAGAAAAAGAGCAGCTCCCCTTCCAGGCAGCCCAAGACACAGTAACACTTTAATAAAATGGGAACGTGGGTTCCATAAGAATCATTTTGTAAAATCTGTAATATACTTCTCTAAAGGTTATATATTCAAGGACATCCATGTGGCCAGAGAGCACAAGCCAAATGTGGCAGGGGAGAAATTTCCCAAGTGAGGGCACTTCATCTCTGTCAGTGACTTAAAGGGAGTCATGGGATTTTTCTGTCATTAAGCCCATCTGCCTAGGCTAGGTGCCTGGCAGTTCTTTGGCTAATGAGAATCTGCTCTTCCTAATACCGGAAGAACTAAGTCTTTATCTCTACCCCTTTATATGTGCCAGTGTCATGTCGGAAACAATTTTTCAGGAAAGAGACATATTTCAGGGCACAACCAGGTATGATCATTCAGTCATCTAGCTCCTCAGTCATTTGATGGAATGAGGACAGAGGACAGTGCTGATTGACTGTCTTTCCTTTGCTGACTCATTAGATTCAGAAGGGAGTCACATTGTTGATTATCTGATGCCATTGGGATGTTCACCTCCCATAAATGCTCACCTAATAATGTGCAATTATTTGCACTTGCTTATACAATTCATCAAGTATAGCTACATGGATGCTTGCTCTTAATATGTCCACTGAGCAGAAAATAATTTTTATTTTGCCTAGGTTTTTAAAAAATTTTTCTACTTCTTGGATTTTGAAAAAATGATTCTTGAGAATTATTTGGCTCAGAGGAAAGAAAAGGGATCCTTTTTCATACGCTTTTTGACTTGGTGTGGTCGGCAGAATTCTAAAATTGCCCTTTCCTATCAAGCCTCCCTGTCCTTTTCCTCCAGAATCTGTAAATATGATGAGATTATCTCTTCCGTGATTATGTCATGCTATAAGGCACAGTTTTCCAGAACACAGGGAGATGATCTGGGTGGGCCAGATCTAATCACAGGAGCCCTTCAAAGCAGAAAGCTTTCTCTGGCAAGTTGCAGAAGAGGAAGTCAGAGAAA
Organism: Rhinolophus sinicus; assembly: GCF_057876585.1. Lineage (NCBI taxonomy): Eukaryota > Metazoa > Chordata > Mammalia > Chiroptera > Rhinolophidae > Rhinolophus > Rhinolophus sinicus. The sequence goes on from NC_142518.1 coordinate 8,926,480, forward strand.
CTGGAAGCACAAGAGATTCAATTCTGGCTTAAAGTTGGAGGAGGCCATCAGAGGAGTGTGGGCAGCCTTAAGAAGCTAAGAGAGGCCCCTGACTGACAATGATCAAGGAAACAGGTAGCTCAGTCCTACAACTGCAAGGAATTGAATTCTACCAATAATAGAGTGAGTTTGGAAGAGGACACAAAGTTCCAGATGAGAACACAACTGGCTGACACCTTGACTTCAGCCTTGTGAGACCGTATGTAAGCAGAGAACTCAGCCATGTTGAGCCAGATTTCCAACCTACAGAAATGAGCTAATTAAGTCAGCATTGTTTTAAGCCACTAAATTCATGGTCATATGTTACAGGGCAATAGAAAATGAATACACCTCGTTTCTTCTCTTTGCATTCTTTTAAATGGCCAAGGAATAGAGGTAGAGAAAATGAAAAGGCCTGAGAAACACCCAGGGATTAGCTCAGGTTATTAGAGATCATGGGGTCATCTCTGGAAGAAGAGGCTCCAATTGACACCATCTTGATAGTAGTTACCCCAATATAATTGGAGTAAGGAAAAGAATATTGAGTCTTCCAGTGGAAGCCTAAGAGACTTCACCAGGTGCTGGGTTTAACGATCATTTTTCCTCACATTTGAACCATACCAGGAATGTCATTTTTCTTTTTGTGCTTCCCTTTTCTCCTTGGCTTAGAAGGGCTCTTTCTCATTCCTGTAGCAATATGGCCAAGGTCATGAGTGCCAAGACAGCTCCATGAATGAAATGGGAACATGCTGACATCGTGCATCATTGTCACAACATCCATTACTGAAACATACACAGCATAGATGTCACAAGGTATTAGAAAAGTGGAAGGTGGGAAGTGGTGATAAAAATATTTTGAAATTTTCAGAATTAGAAGAAAGTGTACTATGTAGATTCAGGAATCTTGGAAGAGAAAGAGGACTGGAGTATGGGTCCCGTGTGTATTTAACGCAGAGCTAAAGTAGGAAGCCACTGAGAGAAGAATACTTTTCCATTCTCTCCAGCACCTGGGAACAGATCTGCAGGCCCTGTGCTCTGGTGTGGACCACCCCGCTGGGTTCTGCTTCCCCAGGTGTTCCAGTCTTACTGGATTTTCTCTATACTCCTCACCTCCTTTGCCCTTCTTCTATGGCCAACAGGAGAGCCCTTCCAGTTCTTAGGACAGATTTGTTTTTCAGAGAGATTCCCCATGATAGTACCCAAATGACAGTCTTATATCTGATTTCCAGAGTCTTCTCCTCAGTAGAGCTCATATCTCTTGCTTTGTTTAGTGGAAATTGGCATTTAGATACACTAGTGGAGTAATCAAATAAAGAAATGAATCGCTTCTCGTCCTTTTAAGATCAAGTGTAGAAATGAAGTGGATTTTATTTTTTAGGAATAGAGAAATTGAGGGTTGTGGATTTTAATAAACTAATGGGGCCATTTAGATATTTGGAAAATACCTCTTTTAAATGATATCCCAAGCTTTCTAAAAAACAGAAAGTTCTTTATGGGGAAAAAATGTGGATCCAAAGCCTGCTAGTTCAAGGTAAAGAAGTATGGCATTCCCTACAGCCAAAATCTCAAAAGGAAAAGCCCAGGGCATTGGACCACGGTAATTTATTGCATTATCATAACTTGAAGTATTTGCTGATATAAGATTCCAAAGGATGGATTTTATTTATCTTTTTAATTACTATGCTTAAAAAAAAAACAGAACAAGAAAAATCCAGATGTCTCCTTGGTCTACCAAACAATAAATCTTATTTCCTACTTTGAGTGATTCTAAATTGTTGAAAGCGTTGCTCTATCCTTAAACATCCTTACTAGTCAAATTAAATGCTGATTTGAGGGAATAAATAGGAGAAGATAATTCAATTCAGTATTGGATTTTGACTTTATAGTTTGATAAAAGCAATTTCTCTTTTGCTTATTTATCCCATACCTTTCTAGTGCTAACCTCTAGTATTAATCATGGCACTTTAATGGGTGTAGTAAATAGTGTTCATTGTCTAATCTCTAAAAACATATTAAAGCTTAAGCCTTCATCTTCATGTGAAGAGTTTTGATGGTGGCATACATAAAAAATGGCCTGAACAACTTTCCAATGTGGGCATTAATAAGAAATACTGATTCTATGCAACTAATATAACTTCCATGATCCATAGCAATGGTGTAGGCAGATAAAAGTGAACAGCAATTTCCATGTTTGCTCTGCCCATGGTTTGATTGCTTGGCTTGGATACATAAAAGGTAATTGCAAAGTGGAGGATGTATATTTTCCTTGATTTAAGCCACAGATCCACTTTACTTACAGATCAAAGTGTCTAATAAATATAATTATTTTTTCCTTGTACTAGTAAAGATGAACACTCAATTGACACCTTCATTTTTCTCTTCTCCATTTCTGATGGCTGTATGTTCTTCATACTCCTATTGGGTTATATTTCCAATCTCTTCCTCTGGGATGGGAATTAAGTTATACTTTTAGCAATAGAAAACTGAGAAAAAATATGGAGAAAGGACTGTAAACTCTATTTTTTTTTGGTCTTTTCTTCTTTGAGCCCATAGACACTTTGTATGGATATGTGTGCAAATGGCAGAGGGATGAGCAGGTAGACATGTGACAGAGAAGACTGAAGGTGACAGAGTCCAGAGGGGGAGGTTTAACAGAGGTGGGCAGGGTTCATTAGCAGAGGAAGATGGGCAGCCCAGTTACAGTAACCTCACAGTTTTACCTAGGGAGGCAAGACCCTTTGATGGTGTTGAAAATAGGAAGTGACTATTTACTTGGCTTCAGCTTTCTTTTCCTGCCATCTGTATCCTGGACCTCATAAAAGATAGTGACAGCTACTTTTTTGGCCTGGGTTTTCACAATTACAAAAACCCACGTAAATTGGGCAAAATAAGTCATCATTTCCCTTCACATTAGCTGTAGAAAGCCTGATATGAGGAAGTGTGAACAAATGTTGGGCATTGCGCAGTGGGATCCAAAAGCATCTAACTAAACACAAAGCAAAATGCAGGGAGGAACAAGAAGGTGGTGTTCAGGGCTCACGTTGGCCACAGGGAGACTCAGGAGTCAAGAGCCATTTTGAGAAAATGCCAAAAATACACCTGCCCTAAAACATTCCTCCCAAACACATTTGTCTTCATCTGTGGGGTTGAGAGATGCATGCTTTCAAGCTAAAGGTTGATTTCAATAGTTTATACTTGTGTGGCATATTAAATTCACAAGTGACTTGCCCATCCACTGGGTTATTTAATTTCCAGAGCAGCTTTCAAAGGCAGGTAGGACTAGATCTCCTTTGCAAAGGTGACAATTAAGAGCCCAAGCCCTGCTGCCAGTGCCTGATGGAGCTAGAGCTGTAATCCAGATCTCACGACTCCTGCCCTGAGGTTATGTGAGACCAAACAGGGCAATTTGGAGGGAGGAGCAATAGGAACCTACTAATAGAAGAGAACACGCCACAGCCAGAAGAGAGGTACCAAGAGAAAAATGGTAGAAAGCGAGGGAGAAACACTATTTATCTCATTTAAGATAAGACAGATGGAGATTTGTGGTGGTGTGACTAAAGGGGCACTCACATTTACCTGGTCATTTATCTGGTCAGACCTTGGGAAGGTACATAAAACTGTTAGCTTTTGAGATGGGTAGGATATTCTCAAGCAAAATGGGGTGGAGAGAATTTTAAGGTGGAAGACACAACTTGAAAGAATGTGAAGAGGCAGAAATCAAGGGCACAGATGAAGAACAATGAATTACCCAGTGCAATTGTTGCATTGGATATTTGAAAGGGACTAGCAGAAAATAAAGCTGGAAGGGGTTGAGGGGGTATAATATCATACACATTTTTGAAAGTCAAGCTAAATAGTTTGATCTTAATTTATTAGGCTTTGGAGAACCAATAATAATTTACAAACATGGAGATAATACAATGTCTGCTTCATGGGTTTCTTGTGAGATTTTAATGAAATGCTCATTTTGATTTAAGGAAATAATGTTAAATAATTGCATTCTTTCATTTATTCATTCACTTATTTCACAACTATTATTTGAGGGCCTATTACATATCAGGCATGGTCTAGGCATTTGGTATTCATAAATGAACAAGACTTATCACTATGCACTGAAGCTCACTGTCTAGTGGGGGAAAATGAACACTTCAATAATTACAATTAAATACTCCGAGGTAAATGTACATACGGTGCTGAGAAAGTACAGAAGGAAGGTCGGATGAACACTTCCTGGAAGAGTCACAGGGGAAATGATATTTGAACTGCATTTTGAACAACAATAGATCTAAATGTAGGAGCTAAAACTATTAAACTTTGGAAAGAAAACATAGGAGAAAATCTTTGAGACACTGGATTAAACAAAGTTTTCTCAGACAAATCACAAAAAGGACAAACCATGAAAGAAAAAAAAATGCTAACATGGACCTTATTAAAATTTAAATTGACTTTAAGTAAATGAAAAAGCAAGCCATGGACTGGGAGAAAATATTTGCAAGACATATAACTGAACGGAAATCTTATATCCAAAACATAAAAAGAGCTCTTACAAGCCAATAAAAAGAGCAACAATACAATAAAACGAAAGGCCAAAAAGTTTCAAGAGACACTACAAAGAAGATACACAAATGGCCAATAAACACAAGAAAAGATGCTCACCATCTTTAGTCATTAGGGTGATGCAAAATAAAATCACAATGAGACATCATTATACACCTACTAGAATGGTTCAAGTTAAAAACACTGATTATAACTTAATGTTGGTGAGAAAGTTGAACAACTGAAATCCTCATGTATTGCTGGTAGGAATGCAAAATGTTAAAGCCCGTTTGAAAATAATATGGCATTGCATTATAAAATTAAAGAGACATTTAGCATATAACACAACAATCCCACACTTAAATATTTTACCCAAGAGCAATTAAAACACACGTCCACACAGAGGCTTGTATAGAAATGTTCCTAGAAGTAGTATTCAAAATATTCTAAAACTGAACACAACCCAAATGTCCATCAACAGTTGAATGAATAAGCACACTGTAGTATATCTGTACTATGAACTTTAAGAGTATAATGGCTGTTGGTCCTTATTTATTTGTACAATTAAAACTAAATTAAGACTATAAAGGAGAAAAAGTACATAACGGCTTTATGCATTGACAATGTAGATACAGGACAGCTAGCCAAAATTAGAGGACAGTAAGAATACATTCATTGCTCAATTATTTAAAAATACTTAAGCAACTTTAAATAAACTTTACTTTTAATGATGAGAGATTAAAATAATGTTTAAAGTCCAAGATAAAATATGTGATCTTTCTCCCTAACATTTACGTTTTCTCTGACCTGCCTAATTAGATTTCAAACATATATTCCTGTCTAAGTCTTCTTCTCTATCTCATCAGGGACATACGGATTTAGGTCACTTACTCTAAAAAAAAAAAAAAGTAGAGCTAAAAAAACATTAAGCAGATATAAAAAGTAGTATCCTAAAAGTTGATCATTAAAACTCTTCATTGTTTTGAATAAGTTAGTTGACAAATATGTTAACAGTTGTTCAGTTCAAAATTTCTAAACAAGACAAATAAAACACCAAGTTACAGATGCATATGAAAAACGATACACTAGCTCCAATAATATTATATTGCATATATTAAAGAATAGGAATATTTTAGTCTGATTATCACAGTGACTACTGCACTAATCACCTTCAAGAACTAATAAGACACTGGTGCAAAGAAAACAAAATCTAACATACCATAATGACTACAGGGATATCTCTGATGAAATATTATTATATATAATAAATGACAAATTTGAAAGCTTTCTCAAACTGTGTTTTAATCATGGTTGTCTCCATTAAGCCTCTAAGTTAATTAAATAGGCAAACCAACTTGAGACAAGGAAATTGATTTTCTGCGTAAGACACTCTCAATAGAGTAGCAGACATGAAAAGGATCAATTTTTCTTCGTGGTGTGCAAATTAATCTGTTCAGAAAAAACATTAACAAAATCTTTGTTCCCTTCTGTTCTTTTGTGACACGTTAATCAAGTAAATATGGCAGGAAGGGAAAATACATCTGAATGTTTCTTGTACCTTTCACCGTTGGGAAAACAAAGAAGTCTCCTGTCTCATTAGAGAGAGCCTCCAACCACTCCTTCCACCCTCCTCCCTAATGAAGCCTGGGCACTGAGACCTAAGAAGTGGATCTCAGATCCTTTCTACCCATCAAGGAATTCTAGTAGCAATCTATTCAGCATGGATGGAAAAAAAAAAGTAGCTTGTGAATTGCATTTTTTAAAATTATAATAAAGATAGCCTACTCCTTTGCCTTCCATTTCATCACAATCTCCTCATCTCCACCCCAATGCCGCCAAGTACACAAGGATCTCACTTTCATTTGCATCCCCAAAAGAGAAATCAGGAGGACCCACAGCTGCCTGTGTTTGTAAGGCTAGAGAATAGCTGTGGCACCCCTAGCTTGAGCTCTTTGACATAGGATTTTATTGTTTTAGTGACTTCACCAATATCCATTTATATTCTAGAATAAGTGAATGGAGGGTTCTCTGGTATGTTACTTAACTGAAAATCAAAAGAATATCCTTTTGTGAATGTTGATGATGAGAAGAAGTGTGGTCTTGGACAGAAGGTGGAAGAAGGGATTTTTCCTATATCCTTTTGCTTATTATCTATATAATATCAGTAAAACTCTCTATATTCCAGAAGATATGTGTCAACAGTTTAAACATCATAGTGTAGCAGTCACTGTAGAGCATTCCATCTGTGAGATAATTACATGCAAATGTGAATATATTCTTTATTCTTCTCCTGTTTAAATTGAATAGCACCAAAACCTTAATCATTTGTGAAAGTGGTATTACTGTTTCATGAGGGAAGAATTTGTTAATAAATGAAGTTCAAGCAGGAAGTTTTAAATAATTCCAGAGAACTGTTTTTCCCATACTTTGTAATTCTAAGCCTGTGGATAGGGAGAAAAGTGCTTTTTTAGATGTAAGGATCGAAGTGTTGACAAATTTCAGAGTAAAACTATGCCTGATATTATAATTGCTTTATATTATAAAATGATATTATATAATTTAAAATATAATCTATTTAAAGGTAAATTGACATTTTATATTATATGTCACCCAATTATAGCTTAACTCCATGTTGCTGTATTCAGCTATTGCGCAGTAAAATCAGGTGGGCTGAAATGTAAAGTTCCAAAGAACACACCTAACTTAGAACAAACGAGGTATGATCAATCAATATGCTTAATGTTTAAGTAAAAATATATAAATATATATTATATATGTAATATATATTACATATATATGTATACATATATGTATATGTATTACATATATATGTAATAGATATGTAATAGATATAATAGATATATATGACAGTAAAACACACATTGCCATTAACTCCCCTCAGAATACTCCCCCTTACTTTGAACACACTTATCCCATCATTCTTGCCACTTTCTGAAGCAGTTCTGGAAGTCCTCTTTCGTGAGTGTCTTTAGTTGCGCTGTTGTGGCTGCCTCGATGTCCTGAATCAATTCAAAACGATTTCCTTTCATGGTCATTTTGACTTTGGGGAAGAGCCAGAAGTCACACGGTGCCAGATCTGGTGAATAAAGTGGATGAGGACACACTGTAATGTTTTTGACAGAAATTGCTGTACCAGAAGCGATGTGTGACATGGAGCCTTTCCCTGTTGTGATCACAAAATGCGGTGAATGCTGCTGCCTCGTGCCATCCAACAGAAAGGCAGGGATCTTCAATATGGGAAGTGGCGCATGGGACCTTAGTAACAGTGTGTGACAAGTTTCAACTTGTTCAGTGCAGTCAGTTGGGTGTGAGCTATGGTAGAGAGAAGGTGTGTTTTAAAGTGTGCCGTAAATCATCCTCCATCATGACAACGCTCCATGTCACACATCGCTTCTGGTATATGGCAATTTCTGTCAAATAAAAACATGACCGTCATCCACCTTATTCACCAGATGTGACATCATATGACTTCTGGTTCTTCCCGAAAGTCAAAATGACCATGAAAGCAAAATGTTTTTAATCAATTCAGGACATTGAGGCAGCCACGACAGGACAACTAAAGACAAAAAAAAAAAAAAAAAAAAAAAAGAATCTTGAAATTTCATTTTGGAAGTCCAAGAAGCTGGGTAACAACAAAGCAGCTGAGATCAGAGCCAAGCTGGGTTTGGGGAAGCATCTGTGGATCAGGGAGCTGGGTGCTTGCTGAGGCTCTCTGTTACCCTTGTGGTGGTGTCTTCTCCTTCTCCTTCCTGTCCTCTGGAAAAGGACACCTGGAATGGGCCTTACTTTATTTTTTTTCAGCCACCCCTGATATACTCCCTGCGATAGACCTGAAAAGCTGATGACCCCATCAGATTCCCATGAGAAATCTGTTATCCTTGGTGCAAATAAGCCAACCTGAGGGTTCCTGTACAAACCCTTCCTGACTCTTCTATCACCATTGTTCCCTGCAGCTGCACTTTTAGATTTGTTCCATTCTCAGAATCAGTCCAGAGAAGGTCTCTATAGCGTGGTACTTATTTTCATTCTTAGGATATTTTCTTAAATGCTTCCCTCTGCACCCTCCCAGTACTCGTGGGCTAGGCTTTATACTGGGCTCAGTTGCTTGCTTTTTTATGCATTGTTGTTTTTCCACATTTCCCCAAATATAATGGAATCTCACCATGTAATGAGTTCTATGCCACAGATCCATCTGTGGTGTCATGACATGGTTCTCTGCATATATATTTTATAACTGAACAGACTTTATTTTCTAACACAGATCACCTCTTACACTCAGAAACCTCCCCACCGTGGTCGACGACCAGCAGGATGGGCATCCCTGGGGAGCTTGTTAGAGATGTAGGACCTCAGGCCCTGCCCCAGCCCTCCTGTGTCACATCGACAATTTAACAAGACCCCAGGTGATCCATGTACACCTTACAATTTGAGACAGCTTGGGCCACGACAGTGTTTTTGAAGCAGGGGTTGCACATTAGTCACATGGAGAACTTAATGGGTATTACTTTTTAGTTTCTTATTTGTTTTAAAGGGCAGCCACAGCGGAGAAACACTTCTCCAGAATAAACAATTATTAGGTAAATTTGTATCCTTTTAGGTGTACGTGTTGTAAGGTCAATGTTAGACTGGAAGATCCTTGAGGGCCAAATCCACCTCTTGTTTTTTATGTGTCCTCCAAATTTCCCTTTGTGCAGAGCTTAGCATACAGTGGTCACTCAAATACATGTTCATAGTTGACAGAGTCCTAAAGCAGGAGAGAGATGATTAGGGTTCATGTCCTGGCTCTGCAAGACTTGACATCTTTGAACTTGGGCAGACCACTGAACTTGTTGGGAAGTCAATTTCTTTTGTCAGTCAAATGTGACTGAATTCCTATTCTAGTAGTTATTCGGTCATTCAACAAATATTTAGGAACATCTGTTCCAGGTACTGTTCCAAGCACTGAGGATGCAATCATAAATAACTAAGACAGGAAAAGCTCTTGTCCTCATAGAACTTATAATGAGACATATGAATAACAAACACACAAAAATATAAAGCAGAATAGAGGCATGGGTAGTGATAAGCGCAAAGAAGAAAAATAAAGCATAGAAAAGTGTTGGAGTGGTAAATTGTTAGGTGGGAGTGGGGAGAGCTAACTCTGCTGAGTGATCAGAAAAGACCTCTCTGAGGAGGGGGCATTTGAGCAGAGACTTGAATGATGGAAGAAGCAAGCCAGGCAAAGATAGGGAGAGAACCTGCAAGAATACAATCCCTAGGCAGAAACAAGCTAGGACGGGTACAGGGGTAGACACAGGACAAGGGTGGTTGCAGCAGGATTCTGTGGAGATGTCTCTAGTCTATGACTTAAAGGATCAGGTAGATTTACTTAAGTCTTGAAACTACCTAAATTACCTGAAGGCAAAAATATCGAATATTTGGGGCGGCAGAAATGTAACAGAAAACCAGAGCATCATCATCGTTGGCTCAACTTCTCTGCTTTTCCATATAGTAATTTACTTTGGAATCTGCAGGACTCTGCGCCCAAACACATGCAGAGATAGTATTTACTACTCTTGGCGGTGCCTTGACTTCAGTAGATTTACTCCTGTTCTCTTGTGTGATGAAAGGTCCATTTAGGCACTCCTCTGCTTTTGGCGCTTCCTCTTTGATGTATCAAAGCTCTGTAAACTGCTCATAAAACCAGGATCAGGAGAAAGCCAGCCCTGTGGGCCAGGTGTCCAGAGTACGGGAGCGCGGCTCTGGCTGCAGACTGTAGGAGTCGAGTTCCAGCAAAGAAGCAGAACACCATTATTGTGTTGTGGTCTTGCTTCTCGAACCACTTTTTTTTTTTTTTTCAGATGTCATGATTTTATTGCTACAATTTAACTGCCAAAGTACATCGAAGGTTTTTGTGTCCCGATTATAGGAGGCTTAATTGCAAAATCTTGAAGAATCTAAGCCCCCAAAGAAACGTGCTTGCTGATGATGAGTGGTGAGGATGATTAGTGCATCCGCAAAAGGCCTCCTCTTTTCCACATGCTATTTGGCTCCAGTCGTGCAGGTTAAATACTCATAACAACAACTTAACTAACACAAGATAACCTTAATTACATTTCGTCTTTCTTCTAAGTGCCTTGGATGGGTTATCAAATTTCACTCTTACAACCTAGTTGTACGTTAGTTACTGTCATGGTCATTCCCAGGAACCTGAGTCCCATAGATATTGGGCAACATATCCAAAGGCTGCAAGTGACTGCACCAGACATCAAAGTCCAGACTTTCTGGTTCCAAAGCCTGAACTCACAGTCCTATTGCTTACCAGCTTGACAAACACCTACTTATCTTATAAAATTCAACTTAAGACTCTACTCTATGAAGTTTTCCCTTATCTCCCCCTCATCAAGTATAAACACCATAGCAAAAACTATGTAATTACCATTTTAAGTTCTGTGTTTAGTGCTGGACTTACATAACCCTTATAAACTTAGGCTGCCTCTAGGCCAGGCAACGAAATGCTTTTATTCCAAGTCCTACACTGTAAAATTAAATTATAGTTTTAGTCTTTATTGCATTCTCTCTAAAAACTCCAGAAGGACAATTACATCATAACACAGAGCAACACTTCTTAGAAGGCCTGTCTCCCTCCCTCTTCAGCCCTCCAGTCTACAAAGCAGGGAACGAGAGCTGCCTCTAATCCTACTTCTTCTAAAGTTCTAAAACTCTCTCGCTGAAATCCATCTCAGAATGGCTTTTCTGCTCTCTCTCCCGCCCTCCTCCTCCTCCTCCTTCTTTCCAAATCCATTGTTGTTCTCTGTAGAGTAGCTTTGTATTCTTTCCAGCATAAATAAGTCTACTATGTTTTAGGCTTCTTTTGCCTTGGCCTCAGTTCTATACAGCCAATAGCATGAATGCTAAATTAGCTGACCTCATCGGAGAGCCCTGGCAACAAAGAAATCTTCTTCTCAGCAGAAAAGGCGAAAAGAAAAGACCAGGGCCATCCATGTTTATGTTTTGCCCTTGTCATGTACACTTTCGCAATTTGTTTTCATCACTCTGAAATGGGATTCGATATTTGCCATTTTAAGATTTTAAAAAATGGGTTTAACTCATTTACCCAATAGGACAGTATAAATGAATGCAGATCCAGAGCTCCACAGTCTGAGTACATAAAAGCCCTGAGCTTAGCCGGATCAGACACTGGGTATATGACCTGAACCCTTCTATCTGCCTTAAGGGCTCCAGTGTTCTCTAAAGCAGGGGTCAGCAAGCTATGGCCCATGGGCCAAATCCAGCCCTCTATCTGTTTTCTACAAATACAGTTTTATTGGAGTGTAGCCATGGTTATTCATTTACACAGTGTCTAGGGCTGCTTTTGTAACACAAAAGTCGAATTGAGTAGTTGTAGCAGAGAATGCATGGTCCCAACCTAAAATAATTACTACGTGGCCCTTTACAGGAAAACTTTGATGACTCCTGCAGTAAGAAGACTCTCACACCACATCTAAGGAACTGGAAACAGGCCAATTCACCACAAACGCTTTTAAAATGATTTGGCAATATAATAAATTGCAATTATGGTAAATTGGTCATTGAAAAAAATGAAACTTTTTGTTGCAAACTAGGTTCTGGAAAATTTTTTCAGTCAACAAATTCATTCAAGAAATGTTTACGGAGTAGATCTACTAGGTGCCAGGTTCTCTTGGAATTTATGAATGAAAAAGACCCACATACTCTTATAGGTTACATTCCAGCAGAGGGAGACAGATAATAAACAATATACATAATAAGAAAATTATATGGTACTTCGGAAGGAGATATGCGCTGTGGGATTTAAAAAAACAAGAACGACGGGAGATTAAGAGCACAAATAGAGGGATACAGTTTTAAATAGTATGGTTAGAGTAGACTTCATTGAGAACATATTGAGCAAAGATTGAATGGAGTGAGGAGAAAGGCACACAGATATCTAGGAAAGAACATTCCAGGCAGAGGAAACAGTCAGCATGAAGACTCGAAGGCGGGAGCAACACAGAGGATAGTGTGTCTTGAGTAGAGAGTGAAGGGGAAATTAGCACACGAGGTCAGTTATTATGGCGGATGGCCATGTAGGTCCTTGCTGACCACTGGAAGGATTCCAGCTTATATTCTAAGTGAAATATGGGCCATGGATGGTTTTGAACAGAGAAGTGACATGATATGATTTATGTTTTAACAAGGTTACTGAGGTTGCTCTGTTGATGATAGACTCTGGGAGAACAAGGGAGGGAGCAGGGATACTAGTTAGGAGGCTATTGTACTCATTCAAATGAGAGATGATGGAGAGTAGGACCAGTGGCTGGCAGTAGAGAGATGAGAAATGGCCACATTCTGCTGGGTGTATATTAAAGTAGAGCCAAGAGAACTTCCTGATGAATTAGATGTGAAATTTAATGAAAGCAAGTAGTTAAACTATTTAGCATAGCAACTGGAATGATGGAGTTACCAACTAACATGACCATGGGAAAGACTGCAGGTAGAACAGGATAGAATAGATGTCCATTGTACCTCAAAGTAGAGTTACTGAGTTGGCATTGGATATACAAGTGTGGAGTTAATATAAGGTTTTGGCTAGAGATGCAGATTTCATTGATTGAAATACAGCTCATGGCATTTCTTTGTTTCTTCTACTAGACTGTAAATTCTTTGTTTGGCAGGACCTTGTCTCATTCATCTTTTAATCCCTGGCCCTTAAAATGGTGCCAGGAGCAAAATGGGTAACACTGCACTTTACTGATATTCAAAGATGCTACATGGATGAATGAATTTATACTCACATGAGACCATTTTACATACTTTGAGAAAGGGATATTTTCCTTCTGTGGAAGAGAAGGTCTCAAATTGTTTATTTATCTTTAATGGTATTTAGAAAGTCAACAAGTAGGTGTCATGGTAAAGGACCAAAAACGACCTTCCAACTCGGCAGTGTGCTGTCTTTCCTATCATTTTAGTTGTATGAAGAGATAATAAATGCATTGGCAGTTCTACTTCTTGTTATTCTTGAGAGAAGAGATTAACTCATATTGATCAAAGAAGAGTTGTCCAATTCTGGACTAGATGAATGATCAGAGAAATTAAATTCCAAAGAAAGAAGGCAGTAAAATTCATCCATCTGGGAAAAACTCTATAGTTGAAACTATGCCAAGAAAAATATAATAAGTTCTAGGAAGTAGATAACTTTGCTAAAACTTGATTTTAAAATAGAAAAGATTCGTTAATATCATCCAGTCTGAATAAAGTACATTTTCACAGATTACTAATAATTTTGAGCTAAATAATATCTCAAGTTTGTGGTTTATTAAAATTTGCAACTCTGTCCAAATAAATGTAATACTAATATAAATATTTGATCGCTTTTAATTTCCAGATATTTGAGAAAGGGGAATAGAATAGTTAGGGGGATAGAACTGAGGTGCCAGGACATCTGGGGTTTATTATTTTCCTGAATACTTCCCAGTTTGACACTATAATTCCTTTTGTTGCCTTATGATAAACGAGGATGAATTATACATTTTAAGATCTCTGTCTCTTTAAAATTTATGAAGTAGAACACACATGCACTCATTCACATGTACACATTCACACACAAAGACCTATTAAGGAAAACTCATGATCAACACTACAATTTTACTTAAAAGGGCAGATATAACTTGATTTCAGAGTTCCGGAAAGCTCAGCTCATATTTTTCCACATCAACTTCAGGTTATATATTACTGCACAGGGAGATGAGAGACACAATTGACTTAAGTTAACTCAGTTTCAAAACTGTATTTCAGATGTAAATGATGACAAAAAATAGAGAAATTATTCTAGTAAGAATTCCCACCCCCAAACAATATGTGTATGAACGTTCAGTCTTTAGAGGTTTAATTGCACTTGATTTACAAAAGTGTTTATTTAATTTTCTGAACAGGTAATACATTTACATGAACGCCTGTACAAGGTAGTTTTTAAAAGTCTCCCCTGACCCCGTCTTCCATAGGCTCAGTTCCTAAGTTTGTATTCCTCTCACCAGGTAAACATTTCTTATATGTATCAGGAACACATCACGGTTATAAATGTAATCTATAAAAGGATTAAAACATATGATATTGAACCTTCCTATACAAGTACAAGAAATGTCTTTTCATTTGTTTAAATTAACTCTTATGTTCTGGCGCATTTCCTGTTAAGTTTATCAAATATTTTATTCTTTTCTGTTGCTGCTGTGAATTACTTTTATATTTTTATATGAATAAAACTTTTGATTTCTATATATTAAGTTTGTACTTTTCTGCCTTACTGAATTCTCTTACTACTTGTAGATTTTTCAGTTGGTTCTCTTGGGTTTTCCAGGTAGATTGTTATATCATTCACATGTAGTTATAATATTACTATCTCCTTTCTACTTTTTATGCCTCGGTTAAGTTCTTTTGCCTAATTGCCTTACTGTCTACCTCTGATCTAACGCTGCATGATAATGGTAATGTGTGCCTGCCTGTCATGTTCCCAACACTAGTTATAATTCTACTAGTGTTTCCCCATTAAACATAGTTGTGGCTTTTGCATATTTTGCATAAATTAATATTATTGAATATTTTATTAAGAATTTATGTTGCATTCTATGAATATCTGTTTAGCATATCAGTAGATGATCTTATAATTTTTCACATTAGAGTTCCAGGCCCAGATGGTTTCACAGAGGACTTCGAGTATACCTTGAAAGAATAAGTAATTCTAATTTGTTTTGTCTATTCCAGAAAAACTTCTAAAATATATAGCAAATGTAACACTGATACCAAAATTCTTCAAAAAGATTACACACACACACACACACACACACACACACACACGAAAGATAACTGTAGATGAGGCTTACTTAAGAAAATGGATACAATAACTCTATGTGGCAAACAATTCAGTAAGTCCTTAAAAATAATAAGTTATGACCAAATGGGATTCATTCAAGAATGCAATCATTTGCTGTAAGAAAACCTATTGGTAAAATACTTTACGTTAATTTGTCTAAGAAGAGAAATCATGGTTATCTATATACTGAAAAATGTCTCTATTTCTTCTAGAGAAATGGTCTGCTTAATTTTTGTTTTTAATTTCTTCTGGGATAAGTTTCAGTAAATCACATTTCTTTATAATATTGTCTATATCACCCAGGTTTGAAATATATGTTTAAGTTGAACAAAGTAGTCTCTTATGAGTCTTAATTTTATTTTTGCTTTATTCCCTATTATCATTTATTTTATGTAGTTATATTTTTCTCTTTCTTGATTAGTGTATGTAGTGATTTATCTTGTCATTTTATATAAAAGGCTAGTTTTTCATTGTATTTATTTTTCAAATAACTTAGTTTTTGCAAGTAATTAATTCCCGCTTTTATCTTTATAATTCCTTCCTTCTACTTTCCCATAGTCTATTTTTGTTGTTTACTGGTAAAAATATTAAATATAAATATCATTCTGAGTACTGCTGCAGATATGCTTTATAAATTATGACACATATTGTTTTATTACTATTTTCTAGAAACTGTGCAATTTCAGCTTGTATTTCCTCTTTTATTCAAGGATAAAGAGAAATTCATTTCCCCCCAAAAAATGTAAAGACTTTTATTTTCTGGGTTTTGTTGTTCTAGTTTTTGTTAGTCCTAGTTTTGCCTTATTATCATGAGAAAATGTTTGCTGTACTATTTCCAATTTTCGAAATTTATTGAGATTGTCTTTGCAGTCTAGTACGTGGTTGATTTTTATATATTCTATGGGTATTTGCAAAGAAAGCATACTCTTTACTTACAGAGTTCAGAAAATACCAGTTAAATCTCTCCCATTAATTATGTTATTAGGTATTCCATTTGTGCTCAATTCAAGTCTCAACTCACTGGACATTTCCTCTGATACATGTTTTCTAACCACGCACATCCTAAGCCCACACTGGCTCCTCTCTGCTCCTCTAGCACCTGTACTTCCTGCTATTTGAACAATTCTTGCAGTGTAACATAATTGTTTATTTACTTGTCAACACATACAAGGTCCTTGAGAACAGGGAGCATGTCTTGTACAGTGTTGTATCCTCAAGATCTGACAGCTCTTGGCACCTAGAAGGTTCTCAGAATCAGTTGTTGAATGAATGGATGAGTATTTCCATAGCTTTCCCTCATTTGGAATTCCTCTTAGGAAAGAAGAGTGGAGAAAGAGAGAGTGATACACTGGAAAGAAAATATTAAGGATAGATTGGAGGTGCCTGGCAAGAAGATAGTCTTCCAAACAAGTCCTGTGATTCCCTTCTAGACATTAGTAGCCTACCATATTGGTCCCCAGATGTGGCCAGTAGCATACCATCAACCCAAGTGTAGCAGGAAAAATGGCAAAGTGCCCCGTGTTTATCACCACCATTTTTTACTTCCTTTATTCTGTACCCTGCCCCTGAAGAAGCCACTAATCCCATATGACTGTTCTGGTTCCAAGTTTAGAAACCTCCTCAGTCCTTTATTTTCCCTTCTGCAATGGAAAGTCCAGCCAATTAGTCTTAGTTGAGTATTGGATTTATTGAAATAATTTGCAATGAGTTGTGACTGACTCTAGCAACTTAATTTTTCAGGACACATGTTCATCCCCAAATGGGAGCCTGCTAACATAAATAAAATTTTAGTTAGTTGTTACTTATTTTTCCTCAATAGCCCCCTCCACCTTCATGCTTAATTATGCCTTCAGAATGCATGAAATTAGCATAGTCTAAGGCAGTCAGCCATATACAATCTTGCCCTTTTCCATTCCTTTCCTCATCTGAAAAATGAAGGAATTTGATTAGCTGATCTAGAAAGTTGTCTCAGCTCTAAAATTCTATGATTGGTATTCTGTCATCTAGCCTTTGCAAATTACTCTAAATAACTCAATCACCATTAGAGAATTAGTAAGAACAAGCAAGGCAAATATTGAACTCATGATAAATCTTAAAATTAGAGAAGGAGGTCATATAGTGAGTCTTTAACCACTGACAACACTGAGGTGTGGCACAAATCATCTTAACGCTGAATAAACGAAATCTGTTACCAATGGGCTAGTAACCAAAGTATGTTAAAAATTCATACAACTCAACAACAAAACAAACAATCTGATTTTGAAAATGGGCAGAGGACCTGAATAGACACTTTTCAAGGAAGACATACAGATGGCCAACAGATTATGAAAAGATTCTCCACATCACTAGTTATAAGGGAAATGCAAATCAAAACCACAATGAGATACCATCCCACACCTGTTAGAATGGCTATTATTAATAAGACAAGAAATAACAAGTATTGGAGAGGAGGTGGAGAAAAGGGAACCCTCACACACTGTTGGTGGGAATGTAAATTGGTACAACCACTATGGAAAACTGTATGGAGGTTCCTCAAAAATGAAGAATAGAGCTACCACATGACCCAGAAATCCTTCTTCTGGTTATCTACCCCAAAAATCTGAAAACATTTACTCATAAAGATATATGTACTCCTATGTTCACTGTAGCATTATTCACAGTAGCCAAGACATGATAACAACCATTGGTGAATGATTGGATAAAGAAGATGTAATACATACATATTGGAATATTACTCGGCCATAAGAAAAGATGAAATACTGCCATTTGTTACAACATGGGTGGATCCTGACAGTATTATGCTAAGCAAAATAAGTCAGACAGAAAAGGATAAGAATTGTATGATTTCACTCATATGTGGGATATAAAACAAAAAGCAACAAATGAACAAACAGAAAAACAAACTCAGAGATACATACAACAGAATAATGGTTACCAGAGGGGGAGGGGGAGTGTCGGGAAGACAAAGAGGGTAAAGGGGGTCAAATACATCATGACAGAAGACTAGATTTTGGGTGGGAGCTCCCTATACACAGATGTTGTATTATAAAGTTATATACATGAAATTTATATAATGTTATCAATGTTACCCCAATAAATTTAATACGTTTTTTAAAAATTTGTTTCCAATGATCAAAGACAAATAAAAGAATGGGGAAGGGTCTAAGAGATCATCTGGTCCAAACCCTTTCCATAATCATAAACCTCCTAGAGAAAGGTATTGTAGAAAGCACTCTGGTTAATTAAATATTCCACTTAATCGTTAGATCTAAGATGCTAGGAAATATGTTGAAAGAATTAGAATACAGTAAAAATGTTCCAAGTGTTAAAAGTAGAATGAATATGTGATGCCATAGTGGAAATAAGGTTGGATCAAGAATCCTATTCCAGGCTTGGCTTTGCTCTTAACTAATTTTTTGGCATTAGGAAAATCTCTCAAGCTCTCCGACCTCAGTATCTGCACAACTGTGATATGTGAAGATAGAATGAATTATATATTCAAAAATTTTTGAAAGATCAATGTACCCTACGCAACATACATAATAGTAATTTTTGATGGTGACAACATGCTTCAGAATATTAGAGAAAACTGGGAAAAATTATGCAAATTTAGTATTTTCATAATGTTACTCATAAACGAAATGCCTTCAACATTACCACCATGAGTCATAATACTGGATAAAGCTCAACAAAAGTTTATGGAAAAGATCAAATTCAATTATGAATTATAAAAGCATAAATGAATCTCTAAGTAGCATTTGAGAGAATATACAGTTTGCATCCTGTTTATCTAAAATTCCACAGGAATGATTTTGCCCAGTTTTCTGAAATTAACATTTGGGGATTTAAAGGTAAAACTGAGCCATTTCAGAACAAAGGATAATTTTAAAACAAGCATAGTAGCAGGAAAGCTTGCCCCTCATCGATATCATTGATTTCAAGATACTGTAGTTGCCCGAAATTTTTCAAGTGCTTCCATCTAGGAAGAAGTCACACGAGACTGAGTCTCACATTTAACTTTAATGAAGATCCTAAATTGGATGAAACCATTAATTAATCTAACTAATTTGCAGTACTCTAATGGCAAGGTGGGAGCACAAGAGGTCAACTCTACTGTGAGGACAAGAGTTAACATGTTTGAGCATTTACAAAGTACCAGGCCCATTTCTAAGCACTACTCACTTATTATTTCATGATTATCTCAATCCTTACAGCAAACCTATGAGATGGGTTCCATTATTATCCCCATTTTTCAGCTGAGAAACCTGAGGCACAGAGTGATTACACATCTTGCCCAAGGTGTACAGCTAGGAAAAGGCAAGGCCTGATTTGGATCCTCAAAGTTGAATACTGGTACTAATGGGTTTTACCACCACGCCCACCCAGCACTGATTGAGGGCATAGCTAGTATCTATTTCCTATACCTCTATAAAACAGGTTGCTCAAGGACAGTAACCAAATCTTGTCTTTGTGTTTCTCTCAGCATCTCACATATGGGCAACAGTTTACAATGATTTGTTGACTGACTGCTAAAAATACGCAATTCATTTTGGGACCCTATATCTATATATACAAAGGCAACAAGAAATTGAGATGACAATTTAAGGGATTCCAGAGAAAAGGAACCTTATAATGGAATGCTTTGGAATACAAATTATCCAGTTTTACATTCTATGTTGATCAAAATATAGAGAACACTTATTAATTCAGACTGCCACGGATAGTGCTTAGCTTGAGTTGTAATATATGATTAGATCAGGAGTTCATAAAAATGTTTTTTTTTCTGTGAAGGGCTAGATAGTAAATATATTAGGCTTTTTGGGCTGTAAGGTCTCTGGTGCAAATACTCAACTCTACCATTGTAAACAGAGACTAGAGAGCCATAGACAATATGTAAATGAATGGGTATGGCTGCGTTCTAATTAAACTTTATTTACAAAGAAGTTAGCAGGACAGGTTTTACCCAGGGGCAGTACTTTGCCAATCCAGGATTCCAGCATAGATAAATTAATTTTGAATAGCTACTTTATACATGTTCAAGCAGGGAGCCTACTTGGATGTGTAGATTAAAAATAAATATATTATGCTTCTTAGTCTCTTTACAATTTTCATAAAAATATAGGTAACATACAATATATTAGTTTCAGCTGTACCCATAGTTATTCAACATTTATATACCGAGAGAAGTGATCACCATGATAAGTCCAGCAACCATCTGACACCGTACTACGCTGTACAATATTATTGACTATATTCCCCATGCGGTGCATTACATCCCCATGACTCACTTGTTTTATACCTGGAAATCTGATCCTCTTATTCCCCTTTAGCTTTCCCCCATCCCCTTTTTAATTTTTCAATTACAGTTGACGTTCAATATTATATTAGTTTCAGGTGTACAGCATAGTGGATAGACATTTATATAATTTAAGAAGTGACCCCCCTGACTAGTCTACTACCCACCTGGCCTTATGCATGGTTATTGCCATATCATTGACTATATTCCCTATGCTTTGCTTTACATCCCCGTGACTATTTTGTAACTATCTATGTGTACTTCTTAATCCCTTCACCTTCTTCACCCAGCTCCCCAACCCCCTCCCACCTATCACCCCAATAAATATAGTACCTATGTGACACTATACATAATTACAATATTATTGACTGTGTTCCTTATGTTATATTAAGGTTCTTATTCTCTTATACTGATTAATTATCCTCACAGATAGCTTATCTATTATTTTTAACTAAACTTTGCTCTTTAAAAAGTCCAAAAATAAACCAACAAATTTTAACCAACTTCTGGGTTCGTGAGGCCCGAAGTAAACAATTTGTCTCTCAGCTCTCGCCCTCCCTCTCCTAGAGATGACATTTATTAGTTATCTATTGCTGCACAACAAATTACCCTCCTCCCCCCACACTCACTGGCTCAAAGAACAACATTTTAATCTCACAGTTTCCAGGAACAACTTAACTGGGACCTCTGTCCCAGGGTCTCTCAGGAGGCTAAAATCAAGGTGTCAACTGGGAGTGCAGGCACACTTGAAGCCCCAACTAGAGAAGGAGTCAAGGGTATGAATAACAGGGTAGGAATCACTGGGAGCCATTTTAGAAGGCAGCCTCCCATGCACTATTCCAACTAAGTCTGCATTGATCTTTTAGTGTAATGCTGTTAACATTTTAAATTGATGTCCTGTCAACAGGAGTAATTTGTACCTTCATACTTTCTACATCCTTAGAGGCTCAAAATATAACTGGGACTCAATCTCCCTAAGAAACTTCATACCTAGCATGGAACAGCTTATTTATATGATGTTTCTGCAAATAAGGTGCTCCAGTTATTTCCCTGACCCCAGGGGGTTGGTATATGCTGAATAATTCTTGCATCATATTAGATAGGAAATGTTCGTTTTTGTTATAGTTACATAATTCTAATTTCATCCATCTAAAACTAGCTGTGCAGAGCAAAAAGGGAAGTGATGGGTGCTAAATTACATGAGTAATATAGATCCCAAATTGATTTCATAGCTACCTCATCAGATTAGTTTTTGAACCATATCGACACCCCATTCTCACTGCTGATGTGCAAACCAGCCAGATATAGGGATCTTGTCAATAAGAAAGGAATTTTTCGGAGGATGTGTGGCTTGTTTGCCAACCTTATTCTGAATGGTGCATGGTGAGGCACACATCATTTTTGTGTCAGCCTTCCCTGACCTCATATTGGGTTTGAGTCATTTCTTTCAGTAAACTGCAGACTCTACAACAGGTATTTAGATGCAGATAGTTCATTTGAAATATAGTCTCAGAAAGGTCAAGTGAGAGTGTGTGGAGCGTAACCAAGGAAAGGAGAAAAGCCAATCAAGTGTATTATTACTCAATTGGTTACCATCCATGGAGGGCAACTAGGGTTCAGTCCTGCTGGGGATCCTCTGAAAAACCATACAGAATTCTCATCAGACTTGTCCCACCAAATAACCAGAAATCGGGGGTCTTTATACACCAACTCCCACCCGTTCATGGCTGAGGCCTCCCCCTGGGAGTGTTCTAGGCTTCCTTGCATGCAAGTTGAGAAAGTTATTCAAGAGCCAGAAAAATCTCTTAAGCAGAAAAGCAGAGGGGCACAAGGGCTTGGTGTGAATTGCTGATGGTTTACAGGAGACTTTCCCACTAAATCTCCCGGTGAACTCAGTGCATCTGCTACAAATAGTCTTATACATGTAAATGTTTTTCATCAGTACAATTTGTTTCTAAGGAAGGAATTCATCATTTTAGGCAAGTTCTGCCTGGCACACAGAGGCACTCAATGAATTTGCATTATTGGATGACACTGAAGGCACAGCAGAGGGCCGGAAGGCTAGTGCTGGGACCCACGGTCGCGGTCACCCTGAGACTCGGACCCCATCCTGCTACTGACTTAGTTTCCTCTCTCATCACTTTCTCTTTCCTCTGAGTCACAGAATCATAGAACTGCAGAAACCTTGTATATTTTCAAAAAGGATCCTGAAGCCCAGAAAGGTGAAGCGATGGGGCCAAGTCGGCCAGTGGCAAAGCCAAGACCCACAGCGCTGGCATAACCTCACAGCTCTCTCCATCACAGCCCTGCTGCCTCCTCCTAGTTTATAGAATCCTACAGGATTGATTTCCACCAAGGGACTCAGATTCATCTAAAGTCTCTGAAGCAGATATGCGCAAGTGATATATTAGAAACTGATGTGTTCAATGAGCCCAATCAAAATCTTTTCGCATTTACAACTTTTTTTAGCAGTCAGTACACCTCCATACTGAAATAGAGTAATGCCTCCTGATGGCACGGCCTTTTTCATTTCTTCAGAGAGCTTGCACGTCTATTTGTGTCATTTTATTCAAGAGGCCATAGGATTCCTTTTTAATTAGTAACAGACTCCTGCAGGCTAATATCTACTGCAAATAAGTATGTAATTATTAGTGGGTGATTTGTGCTTCTGGTTTTAGTGGTGAGGAGAAAGGCATGGAGATGCCTTGCATCAAAATGCTGCTCAGCTACAGGAAATGGTCACTGTGGAGGCCGGATCTTCGTTCATTTACAGTAAGAAAAAGTGAAATCACCAGCCCAGCCAGAGGCTTTAGTACCACATGAATTCCCAACCTTGGATTGACCTGCAGCTCCGCTTGTTGTTTCCTCCTCCCCACACGTAACGTGGGGCACGATGGGGGCCTGAAATCTGTCCATTTTTACCTTACTTTGGATGCTATGAAACAGTAGGTAGCTGATTCGCTTCAAGAGCTTTAGGTTAGCACGCACCAGGCATGAGTGCCCAGGGTCTCATGCGAAGGAGGGACGGTTTCTGTCAGGGTGGCCTCATGGAGAAGCCTCACCAACCTGCTGCCTCCACTTGTGAGCTCACATTCAAGTACAGAGCTGATGCGGAACCAGGCCACAGGCAAGGGGTGGTGCGGTCAAGTTTCTTGGCCACCACTGACTTTGCCACTCAGTGAAGTAACTATCTCATGCTATATTCTCAGTTGCAAAATATTCTTTGGCCCTCCACCAAAGAAACACTTGTCCTTGTTCCCAGGATGCAATACTGCAGTGCTCAGAGGCTTCAGGGGCACAGTGGCGAAGCTTAGCACCTGGAGAAGTCTCTTTGTACCCCGGAGTCCTCACAGGACTCTAGGTGTTCTTGAAGAAATGGCTTCTCTATCACTGAACTGGGCTTCCAAAGGCTGCCACCGTTTTGTAGCCCAGAATCACCCATTCCTTACCTATCTTACCTACCTACCGGCCATCTCAGACTCAGGACACACCATCATGATTGCTGTGGGACAGTGAAGAGCCTACACACCCTCACTTGGCACTGGCCTGCCCACTCACTGATAAAGTTCTGGGTTTCAGAAATGCTTGGCGGGGAGAGGCTTGGCCAGTGCTGCCCTCCTGATCTGGCCCCATCTGCTCTAGGGAGCATAGCCAACTTGGAAGTCATGTCAGCAGGCCCAGCCTGGGAAGTGGGGACTCCTCAGCTTTTCCATACTCCGCCTCCCATGAAGCCCCCTCTCTGGGGAAGCCCAGATGAGAAGCAGGAGAAAAACCTTTGTCATCACAATAAGCCCTCTCCGTCATTCCAAGGCCTTTTACTCAGCCTTAGTCCAAAGAACAAGACTGGACTGTTTTCATTAGACTTCCCTCCTTCCTTCCTTGCTCACAAGTATGACATTTGAGCCTGGGGGTGGGGGGGAGGGGAGCAGTAAATAAAGAAGTGCAAACAGCACTTGGTGCTGACTCAGACAGCAAACGAAGAACAGTGCGATTAGCTGGTCAGCTTTAATCATTCGTTTTCATAGTATCTGCCTGGCTGCAGGTGCAACTGCACTGCTGCTTCTTACCTGCCACCCCATGGCATGCTCTTTCTCACCTCTCACCTCTCACATCAGATGTTGTCATCTGATGAAACCACAGTCTCTGAGAAATTCTCCTGACTCACTCCCCAGAGAGGGAGGTTTCCACAGGGGTCGACAGGCCAGAAAATCCCAGAGTGTGGCGGCAAGCCAGAGGAGACGTGAATAGCCGCTCAACCACTCTCTCTGTGTGATCTTGGCAAAGTTAACGAGTAAACTCAGTTTTCTTTATATATATATATATATATACATATATATATATATATATACATATATATATATGTGTGTATGTATATATATATGTAAGTATATATATGTGTATATATATATATATATGTGTGTGTGTGTGTATATATGGAGACAACTCATAGAGTTGTCTTGTTGCAAGCTTCCTGTTGATGGTGGTGATGGTTTGTTGTTTTGTTTTGTTTCTGTAACAGCATAGCTCAGCCCCCCTGACATACAGGAGTACTCGCTGCAACGAGGTTCCATTTTATGTGAACTTAACTCATGTGAATTTGAACTAGGGCAATAGAAAAACACTAACAGTCTTGCTGCATGCATAGAACGCGAAATACAACTGATTCTACTTTACATTTTTTGCTCTAGGGAAAATTGCCTTGAATTACTCAAGTTTCGAATTATGCAATGTTTTCAAGAGCTCATCCCTGGCAAACCAATGTGACTGAGTATCTACAATCTGCCAAATGAGTGTTAAGATTAATATAAAGTATTTTATTCACTCCCTCAACAACCCCGTGACACTGGAATCCTTGGGCCCTACTTCAATATGAGGAAACTGAGATTCCAAAAGGTTAAGTAATTTTCCCAAGTTCACTGGCCATTCGGCTAGGATTCAAATCCAAGTTGGCCTGGCCCCAAAGCTGTTCATTTGCTTCCTTTCTTTCCCAATACCCACCCCCAACACACACACACGCATGTGTGCACGCACTGACTACACAAATCTCTACTGAGTAGAACATCGGCTGATTATCCCCCAAAGCCTGTGCTTGTCTTTCCAGTACTAAGATAATCCAATTGGCCCCTTTCATCATTCTGTTTGTTTTTACACTACTGGGCAATTTGCTCCCGGCTCCCTCTCCCTCCTCACTCCTGCTCTGGTTTGAGAAGCAATATACTGCACTTGTGTTGTCATTGAAGGTGCAGCCACAGGAAGGAGACTAGGGAAGGAATCAGCATTCCTATCCGTCAGCTGAGAATGTGGTGACACAGGGGGCAGATGCAGCACAGGGGAGAAGATGCCCCAGGCCTGCTTCCTCCCCTTCCTCCAGATGCCACACCCCCCTCGTCTTGGCTTCCTCCCCCAGGTGCCTGCATTGGTAGAAGGCTGACACTGGGGGAGGAGGGTACCTTTATGCAGATTATACCAATGGTATCTCTAATGGTCCATATCACCAGTATTCCTCAGGTATTCTGAGACTGGCACTTCTACCCTTCTTTTACTTCTCCACTCACAAAATTCACATGGGGAGTGTGCTCTGGCAGGCTACTTTGAATTTTTTTGACCCCCATAATGGAGAGGAATAATATCAGCTAATGAGGCCTGTGTGCCACCCAACAACCAACAAGCTAAGTGGTCCCCTAAGGTTGTTCAGATCCTGTCCTGATGAAAGTGTTGTGATCTAAGGAGCACCATTTGTAACTAGTTGGCTCCTGCAGATACCAGGCTAGGAAGCACTGCCACCCAATGGCTGTTTCTGCAAACAGCATCCTCAGAAGAGTTGTGTTGACTCACTACCCCAAACCCAACCAGAGTGTAAGACATGAAGAGAAAATGGAGTGGGAGTGGTGACACTGGGTAGGCCAGGTAGTCAGTGCTGCCACTGTCCCTCTCTGCCAAGGACATCTGATTTTTCTGGCATTAAACAGCAGATATGAGCTCTTTAATTAGGCAATAAAGATAGCAAGTTGGCAGTGGAATTATAAAGATAAAATTGTACACCGTGAATCTTTGGCACTAGGATTCATTCAACTGTCTATATTTTTTTCGGCTATTTTTACAGTGACTGAATGTAGGTAAGAGACAAAACGGAAAATCAAAGCCAGAATTCTCATTTCTACCTTGGTTGATGACTAGCTGTATAGGATTTAGACATGCATTTAATAAACTTATTTTTCTCTCCCATAAAATGAGAATGGAGAGGGTGGTGGTGTACTTAATCGTGCTGAATAATAGTATTGATGGGAGCTATAAAGGCTTCTGTTCCATGTAATGGAAGCACAGGTCAGTCTACTGTGACCAACAGGTATCTTTCATTTCAGCAGCTGCAATAATCAGGGTTAATTAAAATTTTTCCTTCTAAATTAGATAAAAAGAAATTGTACTGTACAGAGCGAAAAAACTGCTATTCTGGTTTAGCAATGGTTTCCATGCACAGTTGGTGGATAATTAAATACTGACTCAAGCAGGTGGGTGTGAAAGGGCATTCCGCTTAACGACAGAAAATTACCTTAGTATTTTGAGATTGCCCTACAAATTTCATTTTGTTGCTTTTCTATTTAAAAATACTTGGTTGATCAGTCATGTGTAATTTTTCTCCACTGTAGAGAACTTCTCAATAGACATGTTCGTAGCCAATCCTCCCTGATTGGCTGCTGGAGGAATGTCACAGCTCTCTGGGGTCAGCCTAGGGGCTTGGAATGAGGATCTATTTCAGTTGGCACATTGTCGCATAGGAGTGCCTTGCCCATGAGGGCTGGAGAGGGCATCCAAGCTGTAGGAACAGTTAGGCAATCCTATCCAATGATGATCTACTCTTCTGTGCTGGGAGAAACACCAGGTAGAATATGGCTCAACCCACAGGTAAATTAAAAAAGAAAATGGCCTGACCCATGAACTGGCTTCATGACACAGGAAATGGTATAGTTTTTTAATACAAACAAAAACAAATTATGGGACTAAAGTAAATAAATTCATGGCTTGATTTTCCATTATATATATAATATTTATTAATTATATATATACACATATACATAATATATTCTATGACCTGAATATACAATTAATGAAAAATAGCCTCAAGAAAACTTGCTAAAGTTTTTTTTAATGCCCAGATAGTGTTGAAATTACATTAATGGAAATGTCAACATGATACCACAAGTGAGCAATGAGCTAAACTCCACTATCTAACTTGATCTGTTCAAGTATCAGCTAAACGTTTCTTTAGTACCACAAAAACCTAAACCACTCAACTGGCGCTACTTTTTCACCAGATATGTTTGTAAACTACATGAATTGTAAAGTCATGAGAATAATAAGCATTCTTTTCCTTAGTGAAAATAAATCAAGAGTAATCTGGACATCATCAGCTACCAGCTTTAAAAGACCTAAGCTAATTTTTTTCCTTTTGGTAGCTGAGTCTTCATATAAAGCAGTGATTATGAAAAGAATCTGAATTTGTATATGGTTTGAATAATGTGTCGATCAACAGAAACTATGGGGCACTTACTGTATGTACAAAGATTTGTCCTTGGTGGCACAGATACAAAAGACATTACTGTATCTTTATCCTCCAAGTATCCTATCCTTCAGTTGGGTGGATAAAACATGCATGCATGAAGCATACTACACTGGATGATCCTAACTGTAAGTGCATTACAAATTCTAAAGATGGGTAAGACCACTGTGGGCTAGCACAGGCAGAGAAAGCATCCCTCTGGAGATGGAATTTAAGCTATTCCTTGAGAAATTCTCTGGAAATACACAGGTATAGAAAAGACAGGAAGAACTGCTATGCTGGGAAAAGAGTGTAGACCAGGATTTCTCACCCTTAACACAATGAACATTTGGGGCTGGGACAATTCTTTGTCATGGAAGCTATCTTACGCATTGTTGGCTGTTTAGCAGTATCCTTGGCATCTACCCACTAGAAGTCAGTGGTAAAACCCAGCTCCCCAGCTGGGACAACCAAAAACATCTTCAGACATTGTGAAAGTCCTCTTAGGGTATCATCACTCCCAACTGCAAACCACAGGAGTGGACACTGATACCTGAGTTGGGGCGTGGGAGCGTTCTCTGTCTCAAAATTACTGACATTTGGGGATGGATGACTCGTCATCGTGGGCGCTGTCCTGTGCATTATCGGATATTTAGCAGCATTCCTGGCCTCTACCTACTAGATACCAGTAGCACCTCCCCCTGGTTGTGACAACCAAAATTATCTCCGGACATTGCCAAATGTCCCCTGGGCTGCAAAATCATACCTACTTGAGACACACTGGGATTCTCTGTAGGAATGGACTTGGCTTCCTCAGGGGTAAGTAGAATTGCTTAAACAAAGTACAAGGTTTGTGTTAGGAAAGAGTAGAATAACATTGAATAACTAGGGTGGACACATGCTGTGTGAGATCTTGGATACTAGAGCCCGTAATAGGCAGCCAGAGTAGTTCTTAAGCAGGTGTGTTGCAAAATAAAATTGGAGTTTTAAATTTAATCTTGCAGAAGCAAAAGGATAAAGTGCCACGGGAAGGAACTGAATACATGGGGTTCAGTTTGGAAGTTGTCATAATAACCAGGTGTAAGTGTTGATGGCCAGAGTTGTAATGACATCTCTGGAATGGAGACAAAAGAATAAACCCAAGGGTGCTTTGCAGAAAGAAATGGTGAGCTTTTGCAACAGACTGAATATCAGAGATAAAGGCAAGGAAAGAACCAAGGGTGAAACGAGGGTTGCTAGTGAGAAGAAAGATTCAAATGAGATGAGTGGGAAGGAGGGGCATTTAATGAGTTTGATTTTGCAAATGCTAAGTGCAAGCATTTTAGAATTAGCACAGGAATGCTGGCGAGAGGTCAGGTCTGAGTGATGGATTTAAGAGTGTTGGAAACATAAAATCCTGAAATCTCTGTGGCTTAATACAATAAAAGTTTTTTTCTCATTCACTGTGGAGTGCGTGGCCCTGGGTCTTTTAGGGATTCCAGCTTCTTCCACTTTATGGCACTGCCATCGTAAATGGGTGACATCCAAGGTGGCTGCAGAAGGATTAAGTCCCAAGTACCCAGTGGGAGACTTTAGAGGTCCTGAAGTGGCATATATTCCTTCTGCCCACATTCTACTGGGGATCCAACTGAACTGGAAAATCTAGGTTATTGGTGTCCCAAGAAGAGGAAAAGGGATTCATGAGAACTTGGCCAATCTCTGCTATAGGACACACACACACACACACACACACACGAAAACTATAGGAGTGGATGGATTCATTGAGGACGTGAACACAAAAGTGAAAACGGAAGAGGAAAGAGTACAAGGAACACAAATAACAAAAAGAACAACATCCAGCAAAGGATTCAGAGATGTTAGAAAGCTTGGAAGAGAACCGGACCTGTGTAGAGAATGGCAAGAGGAGGGGAGGTAAATTTCTATAAGGAAGAAAAATGTCTGCTTTTGCTAAGACTCCTGCTTTTGGGAACAAAGAAATTCACAATTACTAGAAAAGGACTTACACATCAATCCCCCACCTCAAAACCATCATCAGGTTAGTTTTACAAGCAGTCTGAAACTCAAACCCCTCTGCCTGGCCTTCAAGGTGCTGGCCCAGCCTATTTGCCCACATCTCACCATGCACTTCCCAGGTACCCAGCATGCCCCGGTCCCTGGGTTGTTAACCATCCCCGAGCCCACCTACTGTCTCTCATCTTCATGGCTTTGCTTTTACAGCTTCTTCCACCCATCAAAGTCCTGGCTTTCCTCAAGTCCTAAGTCAAAAGCCACGTCATCCAGGAATGAAGGCTTTTCTGATTTTTCCTGTTCAACCTCCCCAGATTCCATCAATCTTTTGATCTTTCCTCTACTTGGGCACATTGGGCTATCCACTTTGCATCTATCAGTTATATGTTCACTTGACTGTCTCCCTCAGTAGACCATGGGTTTCTCTAGTATCAAGCAGGGCCACTAGGAGCTACAACCCCAGGACAAACCAAACACTATAGTCTAGTTCAAGGGTTGGCGAACGTTTTCTGTAAGGGCCACATAGTAAGTACTTTAGGCTTTGCAGGTCATATGGTCTCTGTCACAATGCCTCAACTGTGCCATTTTAGTGCAAAAGCAGCCATAGACAACATGTAAATGAATGTGTATGGATGTGTACAATAAAACTTTATTTATAAAATAAATAAATGTGGTGGGCCAGATTTGACCCATAGGCCATAATGTGCTGCTCCCTGACCTATATGAATGATACTTTCTGGAGCACAGTGAGAATGGGGTTTCCTAGAGTGTAGTCTGGGAAGTCCTAGAAAGAATCGCTGTGTATCTTACTTATCCTTACACCTTCTGTCTCATCTCCCCCTAGTACAGTACCTTCCACATAGTAGGCCTGCAGGGTTTATTTTTCTAAATTAAATATGCCTGCAAGTCATAATAGCATTTGAGAGCTTAATTACCTTTGAAAAATGTTGCAAGATTGTAGTAAAGCAGTTCAGGAAGGGATCCTGTAAGCCCAAGAATCATAAAAAGAATGTGATGGAAAGATGTGAGCTGAAAACATCTAAGGATTAGCAGTCAAAGAGAGAGAATCTGACATCAGAGCTGGGTAAAAGCAACAAAAAGACATTTCGACCCTGAGAGACCAACACCAAGGGACATCACACTGTATGTAATGGATGTCTCACAACACCCTCTCAATCCCTGTGAATAATGCATTTAATAACAGCACTTCAATGCTGGAAAGATGTTCGTGATTTGGAGGAAACTCGGAGACCAACCAAAATGATTAAGAGACGGAAAGGCTTCATTTATGAGCAGCTATAACAGAAGCCAAATACGTGCTTGGCCTTCTGACAGCCAGAACGAGATGGGGAAATGGTTTACAAATGACTGAATGCTGTAAACACTAGGAAGGGGAGGAAGGACAGTCAGCTCAATTGGACTTAGCTCTTGGGATGGACCTATCTCAGGCATTGGCAAATTCCTTTCATTATTGGGTCTTAAAATATTTATGGGCCATCTGAATAATATATAACTGGGAATGCTGTGATTGGTAATGTTCTATTATAATAGGATTTAATTATTATTATAATTAAATATTCTATTATTACAATATAATGCTGTGATTGGTAATGTTCTATTATTACAATAGAGCAAATACAAGACAAATTATCGCTTATTAAGGAAAGAAACATTCCAGGAATGCTAGGCGTGCCGAGAGAATTAAAATGCACTAATAGTTGATTCTTAGAAATATCAAATATATGCAATTGTGGGTAATGTTACATAGTACACCATTATTTAAATTAAAGCAAAAAAATGGAAAGATGGCCAGATATATCCTTCCTCCCATCGTTCAATCATTTATCCATCCATCCCACATATCTAATGCTCACTGACTATTTGCCAGATCTTATAGTCTAGTGGTGGGGTTAGGGAAGCGGGCAGACTAAGAAAGAACAGCAGAGAGGTTCAACAGAAAGTGATAAGGGAGCAAAGAAAAGTGGCCCTAACCCAGACGGGAGAGAGCAAGAATGGTTAGGGAGGCTTCCCAGGGGAGTTGGTATCTGAGCCAAGCCCTGAATGATTCTGAGATGTCTGTTAATCAGAAGGAATAAGAACAGCATCCCAGGTAAGAAGAGTGATAATTCACGGTGCTAAAGATGACAAAGTATTGGCCCACTTTGTCACAACTTACGTGGGACTGACAAGTCGTTCTGATTCACTGAGACAAACAGTTTAAGGAAGGGGGTAGCCTTAAAAATAATAATTGGAATATATTAAGCTTGTGGGTGACTTTTATTTTCCTTGTTGATTTTTCTGTCTTTTCCAAAATTTCTCCATTAACAAAATCATACCCTTATGTAGCCAAATAATTGCGAACATTTACATAGCACTTATTCTGTGCCAGCCACTATTCTAAGTGCTTTGCATATATTAAGTGATTTTATCCACATAATTCTACAAGACAGGTACTATTACTGTCCGGTATACAGATAAGGAAGGGGGCAGAGAGAGGTTAAACAACTTGGCAAAGTTATAGAGACCAACAGGAACAGAGCAGTGTTTCTAACTGAGGCATCTTGCTCTGGAGTCTGCTTTTACATCCTCTGTGCTGCGACTAAGTCAACAGCCTACTTTCTTATCATTTATTCCCATAATCCCAGTCTAAAAACTGATCTAACAAATAATCATGGATACAGTCAAATATTTGGAGGGAAGAATGTTCATAGCTCCCAAATTACTGTAGCAAAAACTAAAACTAAAAATCACCTAAATGTCTTATAATATAGACTGACTGATCATGGTATGGACCCTTATGCAAGCATTGGAAATTATGATTTAGAAGAAAGGTAAATGACACAGGAAATGCTCACTATAAAGGTGAAAGGGAAATGCAAGATACAAACTGTGTATCCGGAAAGTAAATCCACTAGTCAGACTGGGTCCCCATTCCAATCTTAGCTCTGCCACTTACTAGCTTTGTGACCTTCGGTAATAACCCCTCTGTATTCCAGTTTCCTCCTCAGAAAATGGGGGTAATACAGTTTGTGTGATGGTTAGAAAATTGGTACACCTAAAGTGCTTAAAATACTGGTTGGCAAGCACTCAGTGTCAGCTATCAAAAATTAGGAAACCCTATTTAAAAATTAGGACTAGATAGTACACATCCAGCTGGCAGTTTGATAAGCATCCTTTGTAGTCTGGGGTCCAATAGATTATAACTTTATCTAGTTACTTTCCCCCTTATCTTAAAAAAGAAATAATTGGAAGTTGAGTGAGATGAGGGTCACTTTCCATCCCAAATAAAAAGTATTTGCTTTCAGAATCTGCTTTATCAAATTGTAAGTTGTACTAAATACTCAAGCAACCATTGAAGGGTTATACAAATTTGCTTCTTAACTATTAGGTCGGTGCAAAAGTAATTGTGGTTTAAAAAGTTAAAAATAATTACAAAAACTGCAATTACTTTTGCACCAACCTAATAGCTACCTTCCAAGGCAAGAGCACTGATGTTTTATTTTGGTTCAATATTCTTGAATTGTGAGAGTTTAAAACCATTTATGAAATGTGTTTTCATGCCAGTTAGGGTCAACAAATCAGTGAAAATGACAGATTGGTATTTGAAGGGCCCAAGACCCTACCTAGTTTATTTCTCATCCAAGTTTTAGAATTAACTTAATTATATTCATTTTTAAATGTTAAGAAAAAATAAAAGGAAATGAGCAGTTTCGAGAATCATGTCCACTCTATTTTACCTTGAAGTTTTGTTTTTCTTTTTTTTCATCGAGGAAATTCTTGCAATCATCTTTGGAGCTATTCTCAGGGATGAGGCTATATGAGCAAGCGGGCTACACTGAGAGAGATGGAACAAGGGCCCAGGGTGGTGGGGGCGGGGAGGGCAGGGCTGTACCTCTCACTGCTCTGCCCAGAATCTACAAATCAGCTTATTCCGCTGCTCACAACATTAGCAACCTAGTCTCCCCACAAGTTTCATGACGCCTCTCTCTCCGTCCCTCAGGTCTCCTATGTCAAAGCGATTGACATCTGGATGGCGGTGTGCCTCCTGTTTGTGTTTGCCGCTTTACTGGAATATGCAGCAGTGAATTTTGTCTCCAGGCAGCACAAGGAGTTCCTGCGGCTGCGGAGAAGACAGAAGAGGCAGAACAAGGTACAGCTGCCCCTCAGGGCGCATAGTCAGGTAGAGCGTGAGGTAGTGAAGCAGGCAATGGGATTCAGGAAACAGAGGAGCACAGAATGGGCAAGAAGCTAAGCTTAAGCGTGGTGCTCATCTGTCCTACTCTACTGAATTACTGCTCAGGTCAGTCGTTTAAAATTGGGGCAGAGTTGTCACACTTGGCAAATAAAAATACAGGGTACACAGTTAAACTTGAATTTCAGATAAACAAGAAACAATATTTAGTACATGTATGTCCCAAATATGGCATGGGACATTCTGATATTAATAAATTAGTCATTGTTTATCTGAAATTCAAATTTAACTGGGAGCCCTGTGTTTTATCTGGCAACTCGAATTGAAGACATACTCAATCTGAGAAAATTACTTTAAAATGCTGTTGTGTTCAACATTGATAATTTGTATGTGTGTGTGTGTGACTGTATATACATAACTGCTTTAACTTGTTCACCAATTGCTCTGGTTTTATGTAAATAAGGTTCCTTCCCATGTTGATTGCAACTTGATAAATCCAAGCAGATGGGCTTCATCCTCTTGACTTAACTTTAATGCAGAAACCCAAACTTCACACTCTCCAGAGGTCTGAGGTAGGAAATACATGGCTCCAAATCTCCAGTTCAGTGGTTCCCAAGCTTGCCTGCACATTAGAAGAGCCTGTGGAACTTTCAAAAGTCCCAAATCGGGGCCACACCCCACACCAGTTAAATCCCAGTCTCAGGATGGAGCAAGGAGTCGGTATTTCTGAAGCTCCCCAGGTAATTCCAGTGCACAGACACATTTGGAAAGCACTGCTCTGGTAACGAAGCCAATTTCACAGAGGACACCAGAAGCCTTGCTCTTGTTTTCAGTTTCAGATGCTGGGAGAGAAACACGGCCTTTGATATGGAGAATGCTAGTGCCTGTAACAATATCATTACAATACTGAAGTTGAAATTTTATACACAGGAGATGAGAGATTGTTTTCAAAATCTCCCTCCCCCCAAATTGATAAATGAAACCTGCTGGTAAAGCCAGAGTTATATGCTATCCTATCAGATGTTTCATTGTGAAGCATAATGCTTGCAGATACCTAGGTGTACAGCTGAACATTTGCTGTGATTTAGATGTCGCTTAGGCTGACGACTGTGTACGTGTATAAGCTCACCGAGTTCTCACTATATCTACAATGTTCCTGCTCATACTCTGGGCTGGTATGCTGCTACCTGGCATCTTTCTCTTCCCTACCTCTCAGGAACATTTTGTCCTGCCACAGCCTGAGGAAACGGAAACGGAAACGGAAGCACATAGACACACTCCTTGTTGTACAGCGTTGAACACGCAGCCTTTCTCAATTTTCTCCTCCCTGTTGGTGATAACCATTTCTTCAACCTTGTCCACAGGAGTCTAGCACAAAGTGGCACAAGTTTCAGGTCACTGTGCCACCCAGGAAATCTTACTAGAATGTGAGGGTACTTCGGCACATAAATTATGTTCCCAGAATTCCCTGGATCAGCATAATAGGTGGCCACCGACTGCACGCTCTCCTAGACCAGAGATGGAAAATGAGTTTCATTTTGCTTCTCAATTCTGAATAATTGGGACGCTGTGGGGAGGATCCTTCGGCTGTATCTGTATCTAATCTTACCATAAGAATCACCTGGAGTGCTTGTTAAAAGTACAGATTCTTGTGTTCCACCCCAAAACCTTATGAATCAGAGTCTCCAGGGAGATCATTGTGAATTACTGTAGTACTTTTCACAAGAGTCCCGGTGAGTCTTATTATGATAAGGAGAGCTGGGGAAAATCTAGGCAGTATTAGAGCAGGTGGTAACGAATGAGAAAGACAAAGTAGTAAAACATGAGGTTGGAGGAAAAGCTAATTTCAGGTTCGTATAGATTTGGCAGACCAGTGGAAACAGATTTTATTCTGATTAAAATCCACTGGTTAGTTTCAACATAGCAAATATCGGGCTATGGAGTGGATAGTCCGTGGGGTCAGGTAGCAGCAGCAGATCAGTTAGGAAGCTATGATAGAAATATAGGTGAGACATATTGGTGGCGTAGACTATGGTATTGGTCATGGGAACAGAGCGAAGAGGTCAGATTCAAGATTCAATCCTTCATTCCACAAATACTTGCTTCCTACTATGTGCCAGCCACTATCGGCATCCTTAGAATATATTCAACAGGACAGACAAAACGCAATCCCTTGATGAAATTTATATCCCAGTGGTTTATCCTTTGGAGGTACAACTGACAGGCTATGCTGATGCATTTGATGTGGGAAGGCGAGGAAAAGAGGAATATGGCTTAGATGTTTGCATTAAACAACTGGGTCGGCAGTGTACCTTTTTAAGATGGGGACTACTGTGACAGAAGCAGATTTGAGGTAGTACTCAAAAGTCATATTTTGATGCTTTTAAATTGAGATGCCTAGGAGACATGCCAGTAGAGTGGGCAAGTAATTAGATATACATGGCATCTCTAGAGAGTCTCCCTTTGATGTCCACCACTGGCAGCCACGTCAGGTGTCCTCCTTGCTCCTCATTGGGATGCCTCAACTGTATCTTGCTTTCCTCCTTCCTCAAACCCAGCTCCTTTGGAGCCTCTGAAGTTCAAGTTATCCAACTTCATCACTGATTTCCCTTATCACTGCTGGTATCTACCGGCCTCCAGCCACACTCCTTACTAGTTAATGACTTTAGCGCCTACGTCACTATCAACCCAATTCTCTTCTTAATGTCACCTTTCCTGAAGGGTCTTCAATATCCATATGGATAACCTATCCCATCGTTGGCCTCCAAATTCCTGGACTGCCTTGCTGTCCATTTTTCCTCTCTTCAACCTTACCCATATATTTACATGATTGTACTCACTGCTTTGTTGTCTTAAAAAAATATTTGAGACATCCAAGCCTACATGTTTTTTATGGAGACGTTCTTGAGTTTGACCGTACATCTCAAAATGGCTGTACAAAATACGAAATTTAATTAGCAAAGAGTTGAGGGGAGGTGGGGAGCAAAACAAATCATGCTTGACCTTTGCAATCAAGGTTGTTATTTTCATTGATGATTGAATTTTGAAAAAAAGGAGTGCGAGACATTTCCAATTATTTGTCCCTTAGGATACGGCATCTTTCTCTCTAAGGCAGTGTTTTTCAAGTTTTCTGAGTCTGAACCATGATAAAAAAAAAAATAGTAACAAGAACTGACACTGCTCGAGTGCTTATTATATACCAGGAACTCTTCTGGGCACTTCTCATACAGTAATTGATTTAATCCCCACAACACCTGTGTGAGTAGTCTGATCACACAGCCTTACTTACCACAGAAGTCCTGGGCTTGCCTATTTTCCTGATGCCCTGTGTGATTTAGCATTTGTCCTGGATTATTCATTTTAAACACTTATGAATACTTGCATTAAAATAAACTGAGGTGGGTTTGGTTGACCTCCACCTTGTACACTCGGTGTCTGTCGTGACATGATCTTCTGGGGTGGGGGTATGCATGTGCAGTGCGCAAGTTCTCACTTTAACATGTGGTGAAAATAACCCTCATCACTATCCCTGACCTCTTCTCTTGACCCTTTCCAGAAGCAATGTCATAACTAACACTCTCTTTCCAAGATAGCTTGAAGGAAGCTTGCTGATCAAATGAAGTGTACTCAGACACAAGAGGCTGGGGACAAATGATTCTTTGTCTTGGTCTCTGTCGTTGGTGGGATTCTGCCGTCCTGCTGGCCACTTTGGTATCAGCTTTGGTCCATGACATGGCATGCAAAATCCATGAAGCCATCAGGCCACCACTTGTGGGGTCAGTGAAAAACATGGAAAATCATAGGTTCGGTGAACATGAAACAAACAAAATAGAGGCTAAGCAGTCTGTCTTGCTGTGGAACTCTCAATGTTCATGATTGAATCGGTTTGTGATTTTTCGCATGATATAAATCTGTAACTGTTTTGTTGTTTGATAGTTTTTTTTTTTTACTTTGTAATAATTAACATTATAAAGCTATACCAGTCTGTGAATGCCACTTTCCACTATCAAAATTGTCCTTGTTTGGATAAATTAAGTAGTCATCCTGCCAGTAACAAAGGCAGTATTCTGATCTCCATCTTACAAATAAAGAAACTAAAGCAAAGAGAGGTTAAATACCCAAAGCCACACATGTAGGCAGTCTGGCTCTAGCATCCGTGACCTTAACTGCTGCTGTTGAGTTCACATTTTACATCTTACATTCTCTCTCTCATTCTCATTCTCTCTCTCTCTCTCTCTCTCTCTCTCTCTCTCTCTCTCTCTCTCTCTCGGGCGGGCGCACACACAAAACACCTCTAATACACTAATATTTTCTATAATACCTTCTATTCCACATCAGTATAGAATCAGATCATTTCCTGAGATTACACTTACTTGCATGGGAAGAATGCCTGGTGTTTACTGAACAATCAAGTTATGAAATGGGGTCACTTTCAAGGAAGGATCCGGCAATTTGCGGCTAGGTTATTTGCTTTGATTATCTTTTCTATATCTCAAAAAGCAGCCACTGTCAATATGATCAAAGCAAGAGTTTCCCAGACACACACAATCAAGCCCAGCTCTTCACTGACAGAACTTGCAAATCACTGTGCTTGGGCCAACCCCAGTCTATTAGAAGGTGATGCCCCAGGTCTATGCAATAAAATCCTACTTTTATGTTATCTCCTTAGCTCCAGTAAGAAGTTTTCACACTATGTGATGGTTATAACAACTTCCCCCAAGAACTTGAAAGCCTCACATGCATTTCTCTCTCCCTCTGCTTTTATATCTGGCCACACCACATCTGACTTCTGGCATTGTGCCTGATTATAGAAGTTTCTGGTTGCCCACATAGCCCTTCTTTATTTTCAGAGACAAAACAGAATCTGTGGCTTCTTGAGAACATGGTTATGGCTTTTAGACCATCTGATAATAAGCCACCTTTTAAAGGGAATAATGTTACTATACCGTTTAGACTTCAACCTCCCCAAGAAGAAAATAAGGGCCTCTTAACCTGATTAGAAAACAGTAAGAATGGGAGGCCCTGATCAAAATGTCTCAGATGATGGTAACTTGGGAAAGGAACAATTCAGTGCTCATTTTTGTGCATGTGTGATCTTTCTCTCTGCCCCCTCCTTTGTCTAGCCTTTAAGTCTTAGCTAAATTGCTAATTCCCCAAAAGATAATTTCCTGATCCTACACAGGGCTGAAATAATCCCACACTTTCAAGCACCCCTAGTACCTAATTTGTTCCTTTCCGTAATGTGTCACTTCTGCCCACTCATTGTACATGTCTTACAGAAGAATACAATCTTGAAACGGTACTGGGAGATATTATTTAGACACTTTACCGATATCTGAGTTGTGCTTTCAACCAATCATCTACCCATTGGCGTACTGGAAGGAAATAAACCTATAAGGACAATGAGCTACTTGATTTTCGTCCAGGCTTTAGCCTCAAACCCCCATGCAATGGCCTGGAGGGGAGCAACTTAGAAGAAGCCCTTGTCCCTCCACTCAGTAGGTCCGGAAGCCCTGCACTATCTATTTTCTCCCCGACATTCCAAGGGGACACCAGGCCCCACTGGTGAAGGGCAGAAGACAAAACCCAGAGCAAATGGTCACCTGGGAGTGGTTTATTTAAACCACGGGGTCCTGGAATGTCTCCAGTTAGACCGGCACTCCTCTTCCTTGGGGGTAAAAATCTCCTCCTCTCTTCCTGGAAACATCCCCTCAAACATTTCAGGATGGTGAGCTGGGAGGTCTTCTCAAGTTTTCTGAATCGATAGAACTAGTCCTTCCTACGATATGGCTTATAGCCCCTCAGCACACTGATCAATCACCCTTTCCCTAGTTTGCTAGTGAGCATTTTGAAATGAGTCACAAAATATGAAAGAACATGATCAACATGTAACACAGAAGAGCAGTATTATCCTCCCTCTTCATCTGCACTTTTTAATAGAGCATTCAATTACAGTTGTGCTTTTAAGTAGTCATATTCCACCATTGGCTCATTTGACCTTGCTAATGCTCGTACATTTCCCAAGTCTTTTTTTTTCCTATTACTAATACGAATAGCTCTCAAGTTCTCTCCTCTTGATTATGTGCTTGGGTGTTTTTTTCTAACCTAAATAAAGGACTTTATATGTATTCCTGTAAATTGTCACCTCATTGGATTTGGCCCAATTTCTAGATTGTATTAATCTTTCTGATACTGATAGAAAATTGGCTACCACTTCCAGCTTTGTAACGTTGATAAATAGGTGCCAATGCCCTTCAGCCAAAGGCCACCAGGAACAAGCCTGTCACTGGGCTTACTACTCTTTGCAGTGAGCGAGAAT
This sequence comes from Rhinolophus sinicus, assembly GCF_057876585.1. Classification (NCBI taxonomy): domain Eukaryota; kingdom Metazoa; phylum Chordata; class Mammalia; order Chiroptera; family Rhinolophidae; genus Rhinolophus; species Rhinolophus sinicus. Next base: position 8,967,273 of record NC_142518.1, read on the forward strand.
GCACACCATCGGGAGCCGTGGAGAGCGGGGTCTCCGTGAACTGGGAGATTTGAGAGAAAAGTCTAAGGAAGCAGGGCTTTGCTCTAGATTGGATGCTGTCAGAATGCGGGGAAAGTCTACGACTGGGTATCTCAGTAAATCTTATCTTCAGGAGGGCAGACAGATAAAGTGAGGATAAAACTACAAATGGTAAAGAAGCAGCAGTCACTCATCTTAACCGAGAAAAGGAGGTTTAGTATTTTGTGGGTGGCACAGTAACCTTGTTTGTGCCTTGTGTAGACAAAATTATGAAGTAGCCTTGCTGTTTCTCACTTTAGCATGGTCTCAGATGGCTTGAGCTTTCGGAGTTGCGTTTTTCACCTCCTAAAACTATGGGCTAAGCTACAAACATTCAAATGGAGTCCCTGTAATTTACCAGTTCTGTGACCTTGGCGGATTACTTAAAACAAAAACAAAAACAAAAACCCTCCCTGTGCCTTAGTTTCCTCATCTGTAAAATGGACACTTCATAGGATAGTGGTGAGAATAAAATGAGCCCCATGAGTAAAGAAAGCTCATAAAATAGGCCCTGGCACATGGTAAGTTCTGTTTAGGGACTGCTCATTTTAGTATCCACTTTCTCCACACAAAGGTATGTAGCAGACTCTGGGTCATAAAGCTTTTGCTCAATTTGTCAGGGAACATGTTCTGCAAATTAAAATCAAATTATCTTAGAATGGCTACAATAGGCTACCTACAGACCCCTTCTATTTCACTCTTCTTCTTTCTTCCACAAAGGGAAATTAGATTGCACAGCAAGATGTGACCCATGTACAACTATTTTTATAATCATAGGGTTGAAATGAGTTCCTACATTTACTCTACTGTGTCTAAACAAGAGAAGTGGAACAAATTAGGGACAAGCTGAATTCTTCCATTTTACCTCCCACTGATTCTGCTTGTGGCTAATCTACATCTTAAGTACAAGGGCACTTTTCCCAAAGGTAGAGAACCCATTAAGACCCTTCCAACACAATTAAAATGTAAACTGACTTTGAAAGAAGGCTGTTGAAATGCAGATGCCACTACAGCTAAGCCTAATCAACCAAACAAACCTAAGCAAATGAGGAACCCATTGAACTATAATCAAAGGAGGATCAACCTTTGAGAATCTTGCTTAAGGTCTCTCACCTTTTTGTCTTCCTTGCCAAAGGCTTAGAGCAATGGTTCTCAACCTGGGCCATTTGGCCCCCTCCAAGGCACGCGTGGCAAGATATTCAGAGGGTGGCGGAAAAAAATGTATACACATTTTAAGAAAGGAAAAAACTGTATTAATTGTAATACTCAATATATACCGATAACAAAAGATGAATACGATTATAAGAAGTGCTCAAAGTGGTTCCCATCAGCGTCCAGACACTTCTGATTACGGCGAACTCCTGCTTGAGTATGGATAACCTCTCTTAACATGTGTATACACTTTTTGGCACCCCCAGTATGTGGTTGTCACATCTAAGGGAGGGGTGCTACTGGCATCTAGTGAGTAGTGGCCCGGGATGCTGACAAACATTCTACAATGTACAAGACAGCCCCCACAACAAATAATTATCCAGCCCTTCATGTGGAAAGTGGCTTACATGGAGAAAACCCTGGTTTAGAACACTGTTAGGCAACATTTCTCAATATGAAACTGTCTTAATTATTTTGTTTCTTGTATGCAAATTGTGTCCCTTGCAAAACAGCTGCCCACTAAGCCAAGAGAGTGCTTTCAGTTCTGCTAACTTTAGTCAGAGCCAATTCCCGCATAATTCATATATAGGTGGGGCCCATTGGGTGATGGCCAGTTGCCTTTCCCTTACATTAGAAAAAGGCAAATTCTATCCAGCAACCTATCTTTGAAAATTTGATTTATTTTTTTAAATGCACACTCAATTGAGTATGAAGGAAAACTGAATCTGATTGGCTTCATTCATTAAAACATAACCATGTGTATCCACACTACATGCCCTACGTAGCTAAGATCTATAATGCTATCTATGCATAGCTTCACGCATGAAGGCAGGGTCCACATCTGGGAAATATTAAGTTCAGACTCTGAATTAATACGTAGATTCTGGGAGATAAAGATGCTTGTATGTGGGTAGGAAAAGATTAAGTTCTTTATCACGCCTATTTAGGGAATGTACAGTGGTGCGAAGAGTCATAATGAAAGCTTATTTTTAGGATTAGCACCTAAACATGTGTGGTTTGATAGGCACACACAATGTTTAGTGTTATAGAAACAGGGAAGGCAGTAAGACAGTGTTAAACAAACAGAACAACGATTTCATCCATTCTAGAAAGAATCCAGTGGGAACTTTTCTATTGGATTTGTTACTAAAACTGGCAGAATGCATGTAAGAATCCGGGCTGGGTAGACGAGCAATAAGCACAGGAACTGAGAGTAACCAATAACAAATGCACTCGTCCAGCTGCAGACTGGCACCTTGTATGGACCACATCTTGATCTTTGTAGTGTCGATCAAGGACTTCTCAAACTCGGATGCACATGAGAATCACCTGGAGGCCCAGGTAAAACGCAGATTCCTGGGCCCCAGCCCGAGAGTCCGACTCAACAGCTCAGAGCCCGGGAGCTGACTTTTCCAAGTAGGTGCCAGGTGGCGTTGACGCTGCTAGTTCAGAGAAGCACACTGAGTAGCCAGCGTCCCCAGGACTCCGGATATGACTGAGGGGTAAAGGTGCTCTAATTCGTCAGACCTTTGCAACTAATGTATCCACAGTCCTGTCCAGGACGTTAACCCCGGTCACTGCACCCTGCAAAACTAGCCATTGAGAGCTTAACAAACAGAAAGAAAGACACTTTATAAAGACATTTGTAGACTGGAAATCCCTCCAGATCTCCTTTTTCTTTGTGCTTGGCAAGGAAAGCCCTTAATCTTAGCTTTTCTCTCTCTCTCTTTTGAGAAGAACACAGCGAAACAGTGTGTGCTTTCTGTTGTCGTTTGGCATTTTTTCATGTTCTGCCACATTGTTTGCACAAGGTGTTTAAAGAGGATTTCATAGATCATTAATTAAGGTAACAACTGCTTCCTTAGCAAGCTGCATGTTGAAGAGGTTGTAACTGCTTCCCCGGGGAGGAGGAAGCATGTTTGGTTTTTGTCTTAAATGTTGAGAGGTGTAGATGAGGCTTAAACAGACCTATGTGGATTAGGGATTTGGACATAACTATGGAAGCCAGCAAGAATAAATAACTGTCATGGTATTTTGTAATTCTCCTCTGCCGCCAGGGTAGAGAGCTGGTGCCTGTGATGGATACAGAGGCCTGAAATGTTTTTAAGGTGCTTTCTCCCAAGTTTGTTCCCTTTTGCTAGGTATGATGACAGGCTGTTGTTTTAGGGCTTGCAATATGGAATTGTCTTTTGCAAGATGCAGAGTGATTTGCAGAAGCAGCCCTGCCAATGAAATCCCTTTTTAGTGTCTCTCCAATTCTTCCTTTCATCTCAGGTTATTTCCCATTATCTCTATTTTCTTCACTACCTTCCTTCCTCCTAGATCATACTTTTCTGTCTGATTGTCTTCTTTTTATAATCTTCTCTTTCCCTTACACTCAATGTCATGTTTTCAGACCATCTCATTTTATTCATTCAGTCATTCATATACTCAGTGTACATGCATTGCACACCTACTACAAGCCATCCACAAAGGCCAATAGACTCGACCCTTGGGATGCACTCAGTCCAGGGAGAGACGGGCTAATAAGCAGATACATTTTCTATGTACATATGACATGCGTGATAGAGGCCGTAGGGGTGTTATGGGAACACACCCGAGGGACGCTGTTGTAAACACTGTTGCTGCCCCACCCATATCCCCGTGGCACTCACTGTTTCCATATACAATGATGGTTTCCTACTAAGAGCTCCCCTCTGCCTTGGTGTAGGGAGAAGGAGGGCGTCTTACTCAGGCCCCAGAAGCATATTCAAGTTTTACAGGGCAAGCTGGAAATGCTGAGGACTTACTCCAGGCACAGCCCTCCACCAATAATAGTTGGGGGCTGGGAATACATACTGCAGCTTCCCTGTCCCTCTGAGGCATGTTCTGTACTGGCTCCCAGTTATTCCCAGTGGGACTGAGCCCAAGTCGCCCACATTGTAACCTGCTTACCAATGCACCTTGATTGACGTTGTTTCTTCCCCTCCCTCATTTTCTCACTCCTCTAGTGGTGCCTCCAGAGATCACCTTCCAGATAAACTATTTGCACTCAAATCCTTGTCTTGGAACTTTCTAGAAAAAGCCAACTAAGACAAACACCAGGCCAACACCTCGCTCCCTCAGAGTTGAATAACAAGACAGGAGAGCTAGGCAAAGAAAGGCTCACACCATGCTAAGAGGGCTGGACTTTCTTCTCAAGGCAACGGGGAAACAACAAAGGGTTTTTAGATAGGGGGGTGGTATGGTCAAATGTGCATTATGGAAAAAAGAAATCAATCCAGTCGGGCACTGTGGAGAATGCTTCAAACAGAGCAGAACAGGAGGCAGAAGAAGAAGATTCTTATGGTAATAGAAACCAGGAAGAAAGCTCGTAGTGTCTAAAGATGCAGAATATGAATAGGCTCAAAGCTAAGAAGCTGCCATGGCTTTTAGAAACTCAGAGGATGGTGGCAACCTCAACAGCAGCAGGGTCAGTGGAGAGATGGAGGCAGACACAAGATTTCAGGGAGTGCAGTTGTGAAGGGAGCAGTGAGGAAGTGAGGACATTGAGTATAGCCAACCTTTCCAAGTAAAAGAGAGAAGTGATGGAAGAGGTATACGTAGACCATGAGTTTGTTCACTGTGTGTTTCTAATGAGAGACTTGAGGAGCCTTTCAATGTTGATGAGAAAGTTGCTGATGGAGAGAATCCTTTTCCTTCCAGGAGTCTCCTGGGAAGGGGAGAGAGCGTGCTTGGGCGGAGCCACTAGCCCGACCCTACATCAGTGAGCCTTTAGATTTCTATAATGATCCAACTTAGCTCAAGTTCTAGTTTCGTACAGAGACAATTTTTGCTATATAAAAATTTTAAAGGGAATTCAACGTTAAAATGATAAGGAAAACTTGTATCAGCTAGTCTCCTTTTATTAACTAGTTTCCTTTTAGTGCTGTTTGTGGGGGCTTTTTTGTTTGTGTTGGGGGGGTTTGCTAGGATGGAGAGACTCGCAGACAAATGATTTCAACACATAATGTTGTGGGTTACATGAGAGGGTTAGGTGCAGGCTCTGGGGAAGAGCAAGGATGGCGCATCTCCTCCACTTAGCAGCACTAGAGAACCGACCATCCAGCTGGGTCTTGACACAGGAGTAGGAATTTAACAGATGAGAAAGGGGTGAGGAGGACGGTTAGGCCGAGGGAACACTTATGCAAAGGCTCAAGGCGAGAAACAACATGGTGCTTTCAGGGCATCATAGAGCTGGGTCTGGCAAGGGGCTGGGGACATGGGGCCTGAGAGGAAGGAAGACCAATTGCTCATGAAGTGGTAGCCACCAAAAGGTTTTCAAGTTGCTATAATCAGAATGGAACTGTAGCAATATCACTCCGTATAGAAAGGGTTGGGGTGCAATGAGGCAAGATCAGGAAAATACTGCTTCAGCATTGCTATTTAAACACTTTTAATTATATAATTAGTCTACACTTACCTGAAAACCCCTTCCGAAGGGCATAAATCATTATGAATACACACTAGGTCATCTTTTGGTAATGTTGCTGCAATTACCTTTCCAAATCTGGGATACATACTATGACCTTAGCAAAGCTTGTCAAACAAATGTAAATATAAAAATGGTTTTGTGATTTGAATGATTTGCAGTAACAAATGCTTCTTATCATTGCTAGAACATCAGCACAAACTTTATATGTAACAAGACGAATTTATTACCTACAGTTTGAAAGTCAGAAATCTAATAGGGGCCTCTGGGCAACAATCAAGGCGTCGGCAAGGTTACGTTGCTTCTGGAGGCTTGGGGAATGTGGGGACTGATCAAGGAAAAAGGTAGGCCCACCAGAGGCAGTAGCACACGACAAGCTGCATGGGATGGGCTCAGGCAGGGCTGTGTGAGGGGAAAGCACGGGACGGTCCAGAGGCTGACAGCAAACAGCTACCAGCCAGCAGGGAAGAGGGCATCAGAGAGGGGACTTACCCGTCTAGGTGACATGGTTCAGCAGCACGCGGGGACTGTCACAGTGTTCCAAAGGGCAGCAGCAGCAGCGGCTTGGGGGTCTTATAACCACAATGCTCTATCTTATGACTGGCTAGCAAATGCTGGGCAGAGCGTCATAAGGTATGCAAAGCAGGCAGGCTCGAGACGGCGAAAAATCTGCTTCTTGGGTCCATTTTAAAAATTATTCAATGTGTAAAATTTGAGTTTGACTCCAGCAGGCTTTTGAGCTAACAGAGCTCAGCCTGGAGTGAAGAAATAAACAACCTGGGGGCCAATACACAGAGGGGACGTCCCCTTTGTCTCATTTCTGCAGCAAGGTTCTAGGGGAGAATCTGATGTCTTGCCTTTTCCAACTTCCAGAGGCCACGCACATTTCTGGACTCACAGCCTGTTTTCTCCCTCTTTAAAGCCAGCAATGCTGCCTCTCTCTGACCCTTCTTCCATAGTCGAGTCTCCCTCTGACCACAGTTGAGAAAGGTTCTCTCTCCCTTTAAGAGCCCTGTGATTAAACTGGCCTCACATGTGTTATCCAGGGCCCTCTCTCCATCTCTAGTTCCTTCACTTAATCACACGTTGAAACTTCCTTTGCCCTATAAGTAACATACTCACAGGTTCCAGGGATTAGGATACAGACATCATTGGTACCCATTATTCTGACTACCACACACAGCAGTGGTTTCCTGCAGGCCACTCTAGCATGTTCCATGCATACTCAAGGCAGGCCAGAAGCGCCAGGAGGTGAATGCCCTAGGAGTCACCTTCAATCAACGAAAGCTGGGGGGTTGGTGGCCTAATACCAAGCTCTCTCCGCCATTAGTATGTCAAATCTGAGTCTCTCAGGGGTTCGAGCCCCATCCGCCAGCGACAGTGGGAATCTGCTGGTGACGCACACACGCTTTCCGGACTTCCTTCCTTTCCCTCTCCGCACTTCCGATACTGTCTCCCCTGCAAACTCCTTGCGCACGCAATGCCTCCTGGGCCAGCGGCCCGATGACGATCACTGTCTCATTTAACCCCACCCCCTGCCTCCTCCCCAAATACCAAGCAGAGCCGGGAGTACCCTTCGTGCCCAAAGTGTGGAAAAAGAGGGCTAAGGATCTAGAAGGAGCAGCGAGTGCCACCCCTAAAGGTACAATAGTGGTTTCTCCAAATTACAGATAAACAATTGTATTTCCCCTATTGCAACTTCCAGCAGACATTGCTAAAATATTTTTGTGCTACTGAGTTTTCCAAACAACTTGATGGGTTTCATAATGCAATTCTATTAGTTTACATCTCTGGAATCAAGCCTGTGCCTTCAGCTCTATTACTATCTTAGAAAGGCTATGATGGCAGATATCTTAAACTTTCTCCTTTTACTGTTCAGCTCTTAATTGCTGTAGAATTCTTCATAGTGACACAAGCTGTAGTTATTTCAACACAACTGGACTGATAAAAAGATCCGACTGAATAAGAGAGAAGTCTGGTGCTTCCCTGACATTACATTAAAGAGATGTGGGTTTGCCTAATCACAGTATTAATTTGTCTTCCATCAATATTATTCTTGTTTGTAACAAGCTCATTTGGGGACAAAAGATTTTACTGAAGCTGGAGTTATTTCCCACCTAATTGATGAATTATCATCAGAAGCAAGTATAACCATTCAGAAAATAAATGATCCTTGCTCTATCAGACGTGGGTATAGTTTTCACTCTAAGCTGTGGAATTCATTTGTTCAACAAATATTTTATAGAACGCTTGCTTTGTACAGAGTTCTGTTTTAGATAAGGAAGAGTGAGGATATGGAAACTGCTTAAAAACCTGTTTTCATGCAACTTTAGATCAATAAGAGAAAAAAATTAAGTGCAAAATTTTTCTAATATGGGGTACAGAATGTTAACCATACTAGTTATAGTTGGAGCCGTGGCGATTCCTAGGGGGGGAAAGTACCTCCAGCTGACGAGGAGCTCTTCTCAAGGAGAAAGTGGCATTTGTAAACCTCATTTCATCGTGGAATGTTAACTGTAAATTATTCTGACCTCATCTTGTCATTGTGAATAAATAAAATACAATTAAATAATTCAGTAGGTAACGAAAACTCCACTCTTTAAGGTGGCACTCAATGCTCACCAGAGAATGGTCCCCTCCTGCCTTGCTCATTTGCACGGGATGAATCTGGAGAGCTTCCCACACTGACACCCGACACCTGAGACCCCAGACATTCAAGATGAAAGTGCGAGTCAGTGATATGGAAACCTCCTTTGATGTAAGGCAGTCGTGCTCAAGCAGGGGCTATTTCTCCTCTGCCCCGGGGACATTTGGCAGTGTCTGGAGGCATTCTTGGTCCTCACAACGTGGGAGGGTGGAGGACTGTGTGTGCTACCGGCATTGAGCGGGTAGAGACCGGGGGTGCTGCTAACCACCCCACAATGCACAGGACATCGCACCCTCGCCAAACAGTACCAAGGTTGAGAAAACCTGATCTAGGGGACAGAGACATGCTGTACGCACAGATGACCGAGCGTTTTCAGAGAAAAAGTTTTAAAAGCTTAGCTTCATAATCACAACCTGCTTACAAACAAAGATCACTCCATGAGGAGTAATTAACGAGAGCTAGGACAACCGAGAAGAAGACATAGCCAGAAAATCCTTTTAATTACAAATTTCCTCTTTAGATAGTTCGCTTTTTACTCTATACAAACTTTTTTGATTTACACCAGAAAGTCAAAAGGGGATCGAAAGTCTGGTTCTTTGCACTGGTAACAGAGGTATGAATTTTGTTGGGCATATCATTTCATTGCTTTTCAAGAAGTTGACATGGGTGTAAGCCTTAGTAGACTAAGTTACTAAATGTTCCCATTTCATTTCAGTCTGTCTGCTGTTGGATGTATTCAAGAGCAACAAAAGTCACACCAGAAATGAACCCTCATATTTTCTAGAGACCAGGTAACCCACTAGAGCAAGGTTCTCAATCCTGGCTACAGGATACAGTCACCTGGGAACTTTTTACGATCCCGTGCCCAGACCCCACCCTAGCCCAATTAAGTCAGAATACCTTTGGGGATAGAAAAATATCAAGGCATCTTGATTTTTTAGGGCTTCCCAGGCGATTCCAATGTGCAGCCACGTTTGAGAACCACTGCTCTGGGTCCTCGCTTCCTGAAGTGTCACCCGGAGCTTGTGAGAAATACTCTCAGGCCCCACCCCAGGCAGGAGTCAGAATGTGCCTTATAACGGGATCCCCAGGGGACGCACAAGCACACTGACGCTTGAGAAGTGCTGTGCTAGAACGTATTGCAAATAGCCCATTAAAAAAAATGTACACAATATGCATAGTCTGAAACAAGGCACATTATCAACATATGCAAAAATGCCTCAAAGCTCTAAATAAAATTCGTTTCCATTTGATGAGCAATGTTAAGTTTATCACTATGGCTGCTTATGCTTTCATTAGTAAATTTTAAAAAGTGTTTACATAGTTTTAATTATGAAAGATTTCAATCGTATAGAATAACTTAATCCTATGTTGCTTGTCGTTGTGTGTTTTTTTAAAAAGCTTTTTATTTATTTTAAGTGTGCTTTTCCAGGACCCATCAGCTCCAAGTCAAGTAGTTGTTTCAATCTAGTTGTGGAGGGTGCAGTTCACAGTGGCCCATGTGGGGATCGAACCGGCGATCTTGTTGTTAAGAGCACCGCGCTCTAACCAACTGAGCTAACCAGCCACCCGTGTTGTTTTCCTTAAGAAGAGTAGCACTAGCTATTCAGTGGCCTAGGATTATCACTGTGGCATTGGGAGCCACATGGGAAGCCCACACACCACCTTTTCCTGTAACAGAGAAGGTGCCCTCTCGGCTGTGTTCACACATACAAGGGGGAGACACTCGGAAATGCCATCCACTAGAATCCATGCCAGGGTGAGGAGTTTCACCTTAGTTAACAGGACTGAACTGTGCACGCATGTATCGCAGTAAAACAATAATTCTAACTAGTCTCACGGCTTTATTCTGAAAAGCACAAAATGCTTCCAATTAAGGTGGTTTGGCAGCAAGATCTCCACAGGGAGTTTATGAGGTTTGCTAAATGTCATACAGCCAGTTCCTGGCTGCCAGACCTTAGATGCCTTAATTCATCATAGAATCATCGAATGCTCTTTCACACTTCCTGTGATGGAAAAAAAAAAAAAAAAAAAACATATAAAAATCCCTGTCATAAAGCCAGGTTTCTTCATCCCAGCCAAGTAACCCGTCACCATGTTTCATTACAGCACCTTTTTCTGGAATAATTCTGCCATGTGAATTCCTGTCCTCTTAAAATATATATACCTTTTCTCTTCAAATCATATGAATAAAGAGACGGGAGGGAAGTGAGGCGTAATGAAATGAGCTTCAGCCAGGAGTCCAGCTGGCTGAATTCAAATCCTGGCTGGTACTATACTTTCTGGCTAATTTGGAGCCATGGTCTAACTGCTCTGGGTCTTAGTTTCTTCATCTGTAAAAGGGTCTAAATAAAGCCCTTTCTCGTGGGATTACTATTAGGAATAAGATAGATTTTGCATGTGAAAAATGGTGCCTTGCACACAGCCAACACGTATCGAATATTTCTTTTCTCTTCCCTTCACCTGTTTTTTAAAAACCCTCAGGAAAATCTCAGAAGTTTTCTAAACAGCAGAGGCTATTATTCATCTTTCAATCTGAAGAGCCTGTCACGTTGTCTGGTACATACTAGGTACTTGAGAAATGTTTGCTGAATGAATCGCTGCTTTCTACTCAGGGCTCATAGCACAGTGGTCTGAAAGTTTAAACCAGCCAGCATGAAGTCATCAGAAGTCATGCCATTTCTTATATGGGGCACTTTAAATAGATAGCAATGTCTTCTTCAGAATCCAGCCCAGTGGCATCTAACTTCTAGCCTGATGCACAAATCTGTGGGAAAAGGAAAGGACAGCTACCTAGAATAGTATAACTCAGCTCTTTATGTAAACTTACCTTCTCCTGCTCACGTTAAATGTCTTCTGACTCTAGAATGATCCTATGTATTGTTTTGATTAATTTAATTGCCCACTGTTTCAGTGCACAAGAGACTTACAACTGTACTGTTAAAATCCAACCTAATAAACGCAGGCATTTAGGAGAGAATAGAAAAAAGGTGTGGCTACTGCTAAACCGAGGTGACGGAAACCAGGAGGAAAGAGCTTCCGGAGGGAGTTATAATTTGAGCTAAGGATGCAGGACGTCTAGGGCCTAGCACCATGCCTGGCACATAGCAGGCCCTTTCCCAGACTCCCTGTGAAATCCCAGTACCTTCTCAAGCATGACGGTGACAGCTGCGATGAACTGAAACAGAACATCTGACTCTTCCTCAGGCCGCTCCTGTGTGTTTGGAAGCCTCTCTTTGAGATTCCCCAGGACTAGCACATGCCTAGCACATGGTCAATAGGCAGTAAATACTTGATGAATGAAATCAATGAAGACCATTAAACACAGTGCCTTTCAAACTGTGGGGTGTGACTGACTTGTGGGTCATGAAGTCAGTTTAGTGGCTCGCCACCAGCTTTTTTGAAAAAGTAGAAAAAATATTAGAAAATATCAGAGTGCATCCTGCTTTGGAACAGTAAATACCACTTTGCGAAACTTTTGTTTCTGTTAGGCATATTCATATGTGAGGGAGTGTGTGTGACCTGGTTGGTGATGGAAAATATATTTTCTACTTTGAGTCATGGCAAAAAAAAAAAAAAGTGCTTTCAGGGTGTATCAGGCCAGGCAAACAAGTTCACCTGAGCTTCTATGGCTTAAAGCTTCTCAGATACCCTTATAAGTGACAGGTCCAGTAGCAGGGGTCCCTATTTGGCTGCTAAGACGGGGAGACGAGGTGTACTTGCACTAACTATTAGGCCTCACTAAGGCTCACTGAGCCCCTCTCCCTTGCCTTATCAGTCCACACCCCACCTGTGATGGCCGTGACCCTGTGTGCTGAGCCTGCAGTGTAGAAGCTCTGCCATCTTCAACTGGGCATGACATCTGCCTTGTTTACAAGGAGGCATACACGGGGGCGGGGGGTTGGGGGCAGAAAGAGACACTTACCCAGGACTTGTCTGTTTTCTATGAAAACATATCTTCTTATAACCACCTAAGGTTTCCTCTTTGCCCCTGATTATAACTATTGCATCAACATCTTTGAAAAGGAAATGAAGGCAGACTCCCCAATATGTGCCAAGTACTGTGCTCGTACCTTCATGCACCTTCTAAACTAGAAACTCAATTGGTCAACAATTAGATCAATAGGTACTGTACCGTGTTTTTGAATTGTGCCCCGTCTCTCTGTCTTCTGTGTTTACTCAATCAATCTTCCCTCTGGGCCTACAGACAGGTTTCTGTCTGAAACCGTAAATCTGGTAACCACAGTAGTGAGAGAAGAGGAAATCTTGGACATGCACTGCAGACATTTACAAAACAAGCTCATTTTATCCATTATTTTCTATTTTCCTTTAATTTTGTTTGCAAAAGTTGTTTACAAGAAGCTATAGTTGAAGTGCTAGTGAACAACGGTTGCAGGGGAAGTAGGAGAGAGCTAGGACATAGAGGATCTGCAAAACTAAATAATAAACCAGAATAATGAAGCATAGACTCTTTCTGGTTCACTTCGCTGCTTTGAATGTCCTTGGGAGAAGCAATAGGAAAGTACCTCCTGATGGCTTACAGTGCTCATCTGCTTTAGTAACTGCTAATTTTAAAACAGCACTAACAGTGCATATTCATCAGAGAAGAACCTAACTTACCAGGAGCATTCAAATCCAGAAGGAAATAAGATTGGCCAGAGCAGGCGGGTTTACAGTTTTTCACCTGTAGAAAACATGCTTGTTCTGCAGCTGTGGAAAGAAATGAAGTGATAGTCCTCAGACATCTCTTTCCTCAGGATATTCCTCACTGCCCCTCCTAATGCTTCTCCAGGTCACACCTGAGCGATTTCATCATGACATTAACCTGTCTCTTCAAAGTTGATAGGAAGGGATCAAGGACAAGACCAAATATAGATCCAATCCCATTGATTGAATTCTCAGTTCTTGAGTTTATTGAAACAAACAGCTCACCAAACTTTGACAGCCAACAGCGTTGACTCCTCTCTCTCTGAGTTCCTTTCAGCAGAAATTGAGCAGTGGGAGGGAAAGAAAGAGACAGCTATTTGGAAGGTTGACATTATTACTTGGGGCCTCTAGGCTATCAAAACTGGATGTAATAAACACAGGCCTCCACGAACATGGTGTGTTGACCTGTAAAACTACATCCATTCACTGCCTAATTCTTTACATAATGTGAGGTTACGCTTTTAGGGTTTTTGTTATTCTATATTATATATTTTATGTATTCTATATTAGAATTCTCTTCAGAATGATAACAACAGCAAGAGACTTGCTGCTTAAATGAAACTCATAGAAATGGTGAAATTAAATATTTTGCAACCCAAAGATAATTGAAAGAGAAAACACATCTGAACAAAGCTGTTGCTGTGGGTTGATTATTATTAGAGCAAGGTTTCTCAGAATGGGATCAGAAGGACTAGAAACTTCCAGGAGGTCAAGGAGGGTCATGGCAGGGCACAGCTTGTTGACTACATCTTTCCTGACTTGGGTCAGCATCGTCAATGTGCTTTGCCCTCTGGACTTCTTACCTTAGCAATGTGCATGTACAATCAGAGACTTCCACAATTATAAGGGACATAAAATGGTCGCCTATTCCCCTAACCCACACATTACATCCATACCCAACACCTCCAACAGACGATGAAACACTTGACTATCTCTAGTAATCAGAACTTCATTACCTTCCAAGGTGTTGTGCGCCATGTTCAGTCAGAGTTGTTAAAAGTTCTTCCTCATGTGGAGTTGAATTCTGTCTCCCCCTAATGTCAACCAATTGTTTCTGATTAGCAAGCTTGGAGCCACTGGTAGAAATGCTCTTCACTCCTTTGAAAAGACCTGCCATATGAGCCAAGCTCCTGTGTTTTCAGGCCAGTCTCTCTCATTCCTTCTACGGTTCCTCCTGGGGTGTGCTTTCAGGAACATTCACCACCCTGGAAGGCGTCCCTTGCCCCTCACCCTGTCCTAGGCTGTCCTGAGGGTATCTCCTACCCCTTTTCCTATCCAATGATCCAAGGACAACAGTCCATAAACTGGGATACCAACGAGAGTCTCTCTTTCAAGAATTTCAAGGAAGAGTTTCTGTTACTCTAATTAGATGATAATAAGGACTTGAGTTGAAAAGGTTCCCATAGGGTTGGCCCAGTTGAAACATGCATAAGTACAGGACGCTGAAAGGAGGAAAGCAGAACTGGGAGAGAATAACAGCCCTGAGAGACTGACAAGAATCTCATTTTCTGACTTGCTCATTGCAGTTGCTGAGCTGGGGAGCCCTGCTTACACCATCGTCAATACTGTCATCATTGCTAACATTTATTGAGTACCTACTATATACCAGGCACGGTTATAAGCCCTTAATGTGCATTATCTCACTGAATCCTTTCAAAAACCCTGTAAGGAAGGGATCATTTTTTCCATTTTTACTGCAGAAGACATTGAGGCATGCAGAGGTTTCAGTGACTTACGCGGATCCCACACTGGTTAGTGGCAAAGCCAATATTTGAAACTAGGAGTTGTGGACCCAGAACTCAGGTTTCTTACCTGTACAGAGCACTGCTTCCCTATCCTGGGAGACACATAAGATTTTCTTCCAATAATTTTTATAGTAATTTCTTTTTTTAAATATTTTTTTTATTTTTCAATTACAGTTGACATACAATATTATATTAGTTTCAGGTGTACAACATAGTGATTACACATGTATACAACTTATAAAGTGATCCCCCCAATAAATCTAGTACCCCTCTGACACCATACATGGTTATTACAGTATTATTTATATAGTCATTTGGGTTTTTTTTTTTCTGTTTTTTTTTGTTTTTTTTTTTTTTAATTAAATTTATTGGGGTGACAATTGTTAGTAAAATTACATAGATTTCAGGTGTACAATTCTGTATTACATCATCTATAAATCCCATTGTGTGTTCATCACCCAGAGTCAGTTCTTCCATCACCATATATTCGATCCCCCTTACCCTCACCTCCCCCCCCACCCCCCTTACCCTCTGGCAACCACTAAATGACATTTGGGTTTTTTTGTTTGTTTTTTTCAGACAGATGTATCAGAATTGTTTAATTGTTGTAAAACACAGACAAAAGTACACTTACTAATTTCCTCTTTCATATGCAGGGAAAATAGCATTTGAAATTAAAATTGCTTTGTGAATTGCTGAAAATACTCCAGAAAAAAACAATATCAAATTTAGTTTTAAATTATTTATGGAAGGTGTTAATCGAAAGCAGTGAAGTACTCATCTATCAACGGGAATTAGTCATTTGTTAAATACGTTTATTTAAGCTACCGTGAGTAGGTTTCTGTTCTATAACAAATCCTCCCAGATTAAGAATACAGGAAGATGAAAAGATACTGACTCCTGGCCAAAGGGCATGGGTAAGTGCCTCTGAGCTGCTCTGTAGCTGCACTAGAAAGAGGGCTCGGTTAACAAAACGAAGCTGCCTTTCCATGGGTCGCTTTTCTGTAACATACCGTGTTTGCCTGAAAATAAGACCTGGCCAGACAATCAGCTTTAACGCATCTTTTGGAGCAAAAATTAATATAAGACTCGGACTTATTTTACTATAATATAAGACAGGGTCTTTAATATAATATAATATAATATAATATAATATAATATAATATAATATAATATAATATAATATAATATAATACCGGGTTTTATATTAATTTTTGCTCCAAAAGACGCATTAGAGCTGATTGTCTGGCTAGGTTATTTTCGGGGAAACACGGTATAGATTGAAGTGTGCACATATATCTATAGATTGAAGAACAATAGTGGTCTGGGGAATTTGGCAGTCGTGATTCTCCACGTCAGAAAGCAAACCAATGCTTGCGGTGACTTGTTGCTGCTGCTGTCATTATTATTGCTTTCAGTTTGGCTGCGGGCTCATCCCCGAATCACCTGCCCCCGCCAGTGTGTGCTGTGTCCACAGTCTCAACAGTCACTTTGCACCCTGAACAGATGGCAAACGATGTTAATAATCGAACAGCTCATATTCCAGATGGAGGATGTTCGCCTTCATGCTTCTTAGAATGTACTGTGTCTTCTGAGCATTCTAGCTAGACTAAAATTAACAAAGTCTACTAGAAAAAATTTGTATATACAAGGTATTGCTTCCCTCTTGAGGAATCGAAATATCACAACCACATAATCGATTTTTGAACTACTCTCTCAGACTGACATTAAGTGAAAACATTTGTGCTGTATAGAGATTTGAGCCAGAACTCAGACAGTTATTTTAAATAATTACTTCCAGTCCATTAAAAATATGGTGTGGTGCAAAGTACAGTGAAGTACATATTTCACTTTAGAAAATTAGAAGGACTTGTCTTTTACTGAGTGAGGGGAGAGCCATTGGAGAGTTCTGAGCTGACCAAGATCTGACTTGACACACTTTAAGACAGGGGTGTCCAAACTGCGGCCCGCAATCCATTGTTAATTGGCCTGCAGCAAATTCCAAAAATATATTTAGTTTACTTAAATAAACCAGGTGAGGCAATATGTACTTCACCTCGAGTGAGTGGCCCAGCTGTTTGTGTATTTTACCGCATATGGCCCTTGATGAAAAACGTTGAAAAAAGTTTGGACACCCCTGCTTTAAGAGGATCCCTCCAGCAGCTGTGTTGAGAGCAGACCTTACTGTTGGGAAGGACGGTCTAGAAGCCAGGGGAGCAGGTAGAAGAATACCATAATTCTGGTGGGAATGATTCGATGAGCCACCACTGGGTGGCTCAGACCAGCATGTAGTGTTGGGGGTGGTGAAGACGTGACTAGATTCTGCTTTGGAGATTGAGCTGATGGGACTTCCTGACACTAGATGTGCAAGGAGGCTAGAAAATGCAGTCTCTGCAAGTCCACACGTGTGACTAGCTAAAGCAGGGCTTCTTAAGTAGGGGGGATTTTGCCCCTCCCCCAGGACACATTAGGCAGTGTCTGGAGACATTTTTCATTGTCACAACAGCAGAGGGGAAAGGGTGCTCCTTGCATCTAGTGGGCAGAGGCCAAGGAGGCTGCTCAACATCTTGAAATACACAGCCCAGTTCCATACCACAAAAAGTTACCTGGTCTCAAATGTCCACAGTGCCAGGGTGAAGCAACCCTGAGCTAAAGGAAGAATGACCACTGGCCAAAGAAAGCAACGTGGGTTTTGGGAGGTAACTGGAAGTCTTAGCCAACTCTACTCCCTGTGTCCCAACCCTTGCAATGTGTTTGTAGGCTGTGGCAACATCACTTCCGGGATCCCTGATCACACTACAGCTGAATTCTGTTTGTCCTCCCTTGTCCACATATTTTCCCCTTGTTCTTGGAGGTAAGCTTTGTCCTGAATAATAGGCTCTGCTGGCTTTCCAAAACAGGAAAAAAAATGTAACATCACTTAACATGGGTGATCGAGGCAATGAAGGAGATTTTGTGTAATGATAGCTAAGTGGTGAACAGCACCACAGTACAGGTATTAATTTATGAGCTTTGTGGGGGCACATGCTTCATTAATTAGTATTTCAAGACTTAAAACTGGTGATAACCATAGATTTACAGGAACTGTACTCTCTTCACCAAACCCAAATAGATGGCCTATGGTTCAAAGACCCTTAATGTCATGCAAACACTCCTTAGTCTTCGCTGTGGATAACAATTGGTAAGGTCTAACTTATTTGGTGAAATATTTGCATAGAGCTATTACATTCTGACTTTTCATTAACCTAGCTTTATTATTTTGATTTGCCAATAGATACATAAATGACAAAAATATTTCTTTGTGTTCTAGAGTGTTTGTCTATTCTATTTATTTTCTTGGCAAAGCAACAAACATTTTTTTCACTTAGTTAATAAGGGGGATCTAATGTTACATATTTTCACACTATCTGGGCTGCTCACTAGCTTAACACTGGGCAAAAAAAGTGGACACTGTTTCAAATAGAGATCATAAATACCTCAGTGGCAATAGGTTTAGGTTTGCCCTAATATGATATGAATTCAATATGCAAAAATAAGCCACATAATCAATAAGCAAGGAAAGTATTCTTCATATTACAAAACATTTTTTTTTCTACCATTCATTTATAAGAGTTTATATATTCAATATAGAAAGCTTCAGCCAAGTGTTGTTCTAGGTACTGGGGCTATCGAGACACACAAAACTGGATCCTTGCACTTGAAGGTTACACAAAAGAGGCTGACATGTAAACAGCTGATTTTAATATGGTGCAGCACATTCCATTATGGAAGCATGTACCACGTACTACAGGAGCGGAGGAGAAACCCATGGCCCAGGCTCAGGGGTCAAGAAAAGACATCCTGAATGGGAAGATGGCAGAGTGGAGTCTTGAAGGACATACAGGAACTTGACAGGTGAAGAGAGGTGAGGGGCAGTCTATACAAAGGGAGGCAGTCGACTAAAGTCAAAGATCATGAAACCCCGAGACGTAGGTAAAAGGCAGGACATAGGGATCCTTGAATGTCACACACAGGAGCTTGGGAGTGGTCATTAAGGAGATGAAAAACTTTTTTAAAGTATTAAGGCTGGAAATGGAAGTAATCGGCCAATGGCATTCCATCAATTCTACTACAGCAGAAAGCAGGGCTGGCTTCAAAATTTGTGGGACCCAATGCAAAATGAAAATGTGGGGTCCTTGTTCAAAAATTATGATGAATTTCAAGATGGCTACAACAGAGCGTTAGTGCAACTGCACAGTATGCACTCTCTTGAAGCCAACCCTGGTAGTAGGTATCAGGGCAGGAGTAGGATAAAGACATTAAGATCTTATTTGCATGCTGTCTACTCTATGGTTGGGAAGAAAAGTCTTAACCATATCAACCAGCTAGGGATTAGCCTTAAGGCAATATGCCAGCCAGCATTATAGGACTATACTCAAACTCAGAAAACGGACAAATGGCTAATCTCTTCATTTTAAAGACGAGAAAGTAGAAGAACAAAAAGTTGAGGAACTGTCCTAAACTCACACATCTAGGAGGCAGTGAAGTTGTGAATTCAACTCAAGCCTTTCAGATGCTATCCCCGTGTTTTCCTCTGCTCCTCTACAATATCAAGGCTGAGTCTGTAGTGAGAGCGATAGAATGGAAGTTCTTTGGGGAAGATTGATCCAGAGTCTGCAGAAAGGACTGCAATTGCCAAAGAGAAGTCAGCTAGGAGATAATCGCTGTCCCCTCCTCTCCCACAGGGAGCACAACCTTTCTGAGCCATTACTCGAGATCAAGAGGGTTATTCCAAGCACAGTTACTGAATAACTACCATGGGGCCAGCGTTGTACTAGGAAATATGGCGACAGAGATGATGTGGGCACGCTCCCAGCAGCTCACCCTCCAGTGAGTGAAGACAACAGTGGAAATCAGCTATCAAAATCCAGTCCCTGACTACCTATTCTTCAATAGGATTGGGAAGCAAACCTTTAAAAATAATAGTAAAACGCAAAATTAGAAATGAATACTAAAATCCAACAGATAGCTACAGTCTTTTTCAAATTAGGGGAATCATAGGTGATTTGTGTATCTCAGCAGTATAACCTCACCAACTCTGGAGACTTCAGGCTCCTCTAAACACCAACAAAGCTCTGTACATACCCCAAGAATCTCTCTCTTCTACTCTATTTAGTTCTCTATGTCCCCCACCCCCAACAGCCAAGGTCTTATTCATCTTTTCTTTCCCTTGGTTCTTAAAATCAAGCTCCAAACAGGCAGATGGTTTGCAAGGCCCTACAGAATCTAGCCCCTGGTCATTTCTGAAACTTCTCACCCCACCTTCCCCCTGCATTTCAGGAGCTATACTACCATCTGTTACAGCAAACCCTCCCATCTCAGACATCTCCCAACTCTGCTTTCACTTCTTAAATGCCTCTCATTTTTCATATCTCTAATGAAATATCACTTCTACAGGGAAAAGCTTCTATCTGTCAGATTAGACCTGGACCCCCATTAATAAGTTCTCATAGCACCCTATAATTTTCCTTCAGAGCCCTTATCATAGCTAGTAATTATGTATTTGTGCGATTATTTTATTTTTCTCTTCGTCTCGAGGTTGCCAACTCCTTGAAGGCAAGAATTGGATTTATTTTGCTCACCACTGGATCCCCAGCACGTGGCATAGTGCCTGGCATCCCCTTGGACCTTTTCTGATCACTCAATCTAAAACATCAATTTCCCTGCCACTAACCTCTCTCAAGTCTCTTGTTTTTCTTCAAAGCATCCATCATTATCTCTGTGTGTGCGTGTGTGTGAATGTGGCATTGTCTTATGTATACATATACACATATATATGTATATGTTTGCATATTTGTGTATCATTTTTTTACATGTCACTATCTGTGTTCCCCACTAGAATGTAAACTCCCAAAAAGCAGAGGCTTTGTCTTCTTGTTCATTGCGGTATCCCCACCACAAACCTGGCACATCATGGACACCCAATGAATATCTGTTGGAAATATAAATACATGGATGGCAAGTGCTCAAGAAATGAATATCAGAAGTCTCTTCTTCAAAAATCAATAATAGTTATATCCTTCAATGAAAAAGAGATGATCCACCGATATACTTTCCGTTGGAAAAACTGTGTTCACTGTCTTCCCAAAATGACACTGATCGTTTTAATTCATTTTACCACACGTCATTAAACAACAAGGGGTTATATTTGGTTTACTTTATTTCAACTTCGTTGTTCTACAAAGTTCAGTCAGAGCTTCATCCATAATCTTGAATGGAAGCCTTTTGGGATTTTATAGGGGCAAGTTCATAAAAATCAAAGACTTCCAGAGTCTTTGGAATTAGACAGACGTGGATTTCCATCTCAGCTTCAATATTTATTAGCAATATAACTTTAGGAAGCCAGGTAACTTCTCTCAGTCTCCATTTCCACAGGAAGCATGTGATTTGTAGAGTAGGTTTGCTGAGAGTATTGACTGCAGTTTTAAGTGCATGGTATACAGTCATAATCAATAAACGACATCTATTTATTATTCACATCTATTCCCAAGTCCCGTGATACAGCGGGTGAAACTGAGGCTACAATGGCACATTTCTCAAGGCCATCCCACTTCCCCAAGTCCAGGTGATAGAAACTGGCAGGCCTACGATTAAGCATCATCCAGCCTTCATTTGCTCAGGGGCCTTTTTGTGTGTGTGTTTGGACTCATACTGTTTCCTAAAGAGGGCTGGAGACCCCATTATGTCGTGGCATTGATCGAGGCTCACTACAACCTCTGTTCCAACTGAGAAATTTCTTATTCCAAAAGAAGGGAGACTCAATCCAATCATAGAATCTGGGTGAGAAATGTGATGGAAAGAATTTTCCCTTACCCCAATTTTCAGGAGTCTTTATTTCCTTCTCTCTAGTGCATGAAAGAATAATTGAAACTATGCGCTCTGCTAAAATCTTTCATTTTATTAAGTACCAAATTTTTAAATTATATTGAAATTATTTTCTTTTTTTTAAATTAAAGTCTATGTGGTATATAAAACTGAAAACAAAGGAACAAGACAAACAAATGAAGAACAAAAATTCATAGACAGACAATAGTTTAGTGGTTACCAGTGGGTAGGGGAAGAAGTGGGTGGGAGATGAGGGTGAAAGGGATCAAATACATGAAATCATTTTCTTTTCACAAACAATTCACTACAATGCAATTCTGGTGATGCTTTAGGTCCAATTTCACATCTAGACAAGAGTTATTCCAAACACAGGAATGCGTAAATTTTATAATAAGTGAAATTGCATAAAATAAACAAGTCTCAAATGAGTTGCATAGTGCCATGGCAGTGCTTCATACAGCAGACAAGATTTAAGATTTTAGCAAAGTGGGATATAGAAATTGTATATATTGAAATTTTGACTGGATGATTCATTTCCTGTGGGAATTTAATCAGTGACTAACAAAACAGAGTGAGCCAGAAATGTTTTCTACTTCAAGTTACTGAAGATGGCTGGTCAGCAGCAATAATTAACTAACTGGTTTCCTGGATAATGAGAAGAAATGGATAATATATGCCTAAAATTCTATTCTTACTGAGAAGATCTAACTGACTCTCCCTGTGAATACGTTCAACTAAGCTGTGCCTACGGATTGTTTTTTATTTTAGCTTCAGTTTATCCATGGCTCAGCCTCATCTGCATTTTGCCCTCATATAGGAATCTTGCCATATTACCATAACATTTTATTCTGAACCTGCTATAAAGGCAATTAGTCCTTCTTTATAACACAAAACTTCAAATTGGTTGCAATTACGTTTTCTGAATCAAAACCATACCCTTTGATGTGGATAATTTAAGGTTCTATATTTAAGGCACTGAATGAGTCATAATGGTAAATAAGAGGACCTTAAACTAGCATTCATATCTCCTGTGTATGAAACATTAAATGGATAATTTCTACCTACGACAGATTTATTTTTGTGGTGAAGAGTTTTAAAGAATTGATTTAATTAGCTGCAACTATGCTAAGAAGCACAATTTGAAATAATGTTGAATGAATAAGGAAACTATTTTCAACCATAGAGCAAAACCTCTTTAAATTCCCTTCTGTTCATTATTCAACAAACACTTATTAAGCACCCACAGTTTGCATGGAAATACACTACATAATGATAACCTAACCTGGCATCATTCTGTTCTAGCTCTGGTAGTTAAGGGAACGAGTTGACCTATTCAGCTGCCCATTCATAGTACGTGAAGAAAGACCATAGACATTAAATGACTGAGTCAATCTAAAAAGAAACATGGACATGTGTATTTGAATTTCCTTTTGTTTTATATGCTAAACACAGGTCACCAGCTAACTACCCTTCCTACTTCTTCAGGGGCCCAGGAATTTTAAAATAATCTTATCTCACTTAAGCAGTAAACTATATGCTTAATCATGAGTTTTTAAATGTTTATAGAGGTAAGAACAGCAATTTACAAGATTCTATAGCTATGAGAAGGATAAACAGCCGGTAAATTTAGGCAGATAAGGGGAAATGTTTTTCAAGGGATTGTTTCCATTTGAAAAGTAATTTTAGACTCAGTAATATAGAGTAGGTTCAGCATTTTAGAGCTGGACATTAGAGCTCATGTAGGCCACTGGTTTCCAACCTTTTGCATTAGAGTCGCTGGGTTTTTAAAACTACAGATTCTCAGTTCTCATTCCCAGAGATTCTCATTCAGTTGGTCTGGAAGGGGCTGAGAGGGGAGGCAGGCATACGTATATTCACAAATGTTCCCTGGCAGCCAAAGCTGAGACACACCGATCCAGTCCAGCCTCAACATTTTGGGAATGAGATCCCTGAGAGAATAAATATCTTCCCTAAGATCAACACAGCTTATAACCCTTGGAGCCAGGCCTAGAACCCAAATACCCAAAATTCCTAGTGTGGATCTCTCTTTACTAAACCACTGGCACCGTTTCTACTTCTCTCACTGGTTGAGACTTAATTACCAATTAGTAATAGGATGTCCAAGAAGGGCTATAACCCATGTGATAAGCACATGCCCTCCCCCAATGATCTCTGTGCTTCCTTTTTTGCAAAGTACTCAATACATGTTCCAATGACACTGCAATGATTAATATCTGTTTATTCCATCTTTTGAAATACTACACTAAATTGAAACTTTTACATCCATGAAATATCTCATTCAGATTTTAAGGCAAAGAAAACCGACTGAATACCTGAATCTGAGCCCAATTTACATCTTCATATTGAGCTTGTATAGCTGAGTACATGGAAGAACTCTAATGTCAGTAGTCTAGTCTTCTTTGCCAGCTTCCTTGCATGATAATGCCTTTAGGTTGCTTCTTCCACTGGTTTCTGAAAGCCCCATGCAGGTAGGGCCCTTGTCCAACTTCGTCAACTCTCTCCCAGCACCCAGCATAATGCTTGCCATAGATTCAGCACTGAACAATTCATTGTTGAATGAAAAATCTCTCAATAAATTTTGTTAAGAAATGAGACAGAGTATCTTGAACCAACTTGTATAGGACAGTCCCATATAAATAAAAGTACTGGGCAGATGGTTTTATAAAGTAGTTTTACGGTCACTTTATTATAAGAGCTTTGGCCTGATCTTCCTGACATAAATGGGCTGATTGAAAGTTATGATTACTGTCTGCTATTGGTAGTACTAGATGCATTCATTGATAAGATCTAATGCATCAGGTAAATGAGCCTTCTGTTTTCTAGCCTGATTTTCCTAGAGATCTGATCTATACAGTGAAGGGTGACATGGAGTGTTTGGCAATGACTCACATCTGCTCTCTCTCCAGCTCGAATCCCCCCTAGTCATTGGCAGGTTGCAACGCAACGAGTAGCCACGTTTAGGGCTGGCCTCATCAGAGGTACTGGATTACGGGGGGCAGTGCCGGTAAGCCAAAGGCCTCGAGGACTCTGTTGGATTCTCCTCTTCATGTTCAGGCTACGTGTTACTAATCTCGCTAAGTGAGCCACATGGAATCCAATCTGCCTTTCCTTCCAGGTTCTGTAGTCACCATCCGAGTACATATACTATAATGTAGTCTAAGCATTCTGAAGTCCTTGCACTTCTTTAAACCACACACTCTCTTACTCCCCATTTTGTATAGGATAAAGTATAATTAACTGAAATACTCTTCTTACTTTCCTTACCTATCCGGGGATCTCCTGTTGACCTTACAAAACTCATTTCAATACACAAGATACAATTTGTCCTTGCTGTACCATTTGGATTACAGTTGGGCTGTCATTCATATTATGTTAATAGTCCTTCTTTCATTATATATTTTATCTGTGGCCGAAGGCACTATTGACATGAAACAAACATTGATGAAATAAAACATGAATACCAATTTTTTATGTCTTTTGGGAAATATAACCAGTATTATTATCTGGCAAGGTAAAGAGAGCAGTGCCTCTGCTTATTCAAAGGATTTGCATAGTGTCGTGGAAGGCAATAATCTAGTTGCAGAAGGAGATTCAATTGATGGCTATTTACAACTAAATTTTTATTAAGTAGGTCATTTCAATCCTGCCTTTTCAACCCCACCATTTTGACGCAACCTCACACCCAGAGTCTATACATTTGTCTCTACTAAGGGTATTTACTCTTTACTCCCAGAAATAAATACAATTTTTCAGTCTTTTATCCAATTCATGTAGAAATAATCAACACAAAATACTACTGACATCAGCTAAAATGTTTAAATATGGTAGAGATAAATAATCAGCCAAAGAATCAATGATAAAAATGGACAGCAGAAAAATTAGCCATGGTAGAAATATTCAACAGCAAATAATGACTATTTAATCTCTGCCATATAACCAAAATGAATTAGAGGGTTGGAGGGGAAACATATACATTTAAAGGCTAATCTTACATCTACTATTAAAATCAATGTTAATAGATGGAACTGGGTTGTGAATGGGTGGGCCATAGTACTAGAAATTTCTAGCACAGGGCCAGGTACATAGCAGGGGTTCAGTACACACTTTTTTGAAGGAAGGAAGGAAGGGAGGGAGGGAGGGAGGGAGGGAGGGAGGGAGGGAGGGAGGAAGGAAGGAAGGAAGGAAGGAAGGAAGGAAGGAAGGAAGGAAGGAAATGAACAAGTGGTCCACGAGAGATTTAGAGTGTACTTTTGGGATTTGGAGACTTGGCTTTAAAACAGTGTAATCAAAGCTATAGATTAATAAACATGATTTTGGGACAGTCAGTGCTAAATATAACATAGGTCTTTCTGTTTGTTTGTTTTTTCAATTTAATGAGGTGACAATTGTTAGTAAAATTACATAGATTTCAGGTGTACAATTCTGTATTACATCATCTATAAATCCCATTGTGTGTTCACCACCCAGAGTCAGTTCTCCTTCCATCACCATATATTTGATTCCCCTTACACTCATCTCCCATCCCCACCCTCTGTTCGTTAATTAATGAAAATGACCACAAAGTCATTAGTCTTACCCTTAATTTCTCAGCCTGAAAAGTTAATGAACTGTATCTATTCCATGAATAATGGAGTTAAACTTGAAAGAAAACTACCCAGCCCAAAAGCCTCCCATGCCACCAGTTAACTGTGATTTATCTTTTACTTCTGAAGAATTTTAAGCATCTTCCGTCTGATTTGACTGACAACCAATGTGTGCTTCCTTTGTCTTTATTTTCCCAGGAAGAAGATGTTACTCGTGAAAGTCGTTTTAATTTCAGTGGTTATGGGATGGGTCATTGCCTCCAAGTGAAGGATGGAACAGCTGTCAAGGCCACACCTGCCAACCCGCTCCCAGCACCCCCGAAAGATGCAGATGCCATCAAGAAGAAGTTTGTGGACCGGGCAAAAAGGATTGACACAATATCTCGAGCTGCCTTCCCATTGGCCTTCCTCATTTTCAACATCTTCTACTGGATCACATACAAGATCATTCGGCATGAGGATGTCCACAAGAAATAGATGTGCCCTTCAGACCCTGGGACCTTCTTGCCTAAAGTGTTGTGCTTGTATATACACAGTGAAATTGTCTTTATATCACTTTGACAGAGGAGAAGACTGGGGGATGGGGGAGGGAGGACCATGGGGCAGGTTTCCTGGCACCTGTAAGTTATCTGGCAATGAAGGAAAATGTTTGCACAAAATTGAGGTGTTGCAGAATCACGTGAGCGTAATTCCCTTCATAGTCTTTACCATTGTTCTCTCAGATGATGCATCAATTAGACATGATACGCAAGGCCAAGTTCTTGAGTGCAATTTGTGTTTTGGTTTGGTTTTGACAAATTCTGGTACTGAAAAGTTAGCTTAAAACACACACACACACACACACACACACACACACACACACACACACACACACGGAAAATGCTTACCATCTGACCATAGTGACTAGCCTACAGTGAGCTGAGGACCAAACTTTTTTCAGGAAAATGCTGCCTCATTTTTAAAACAAGCCTCCTGAGCTAAGTTCTTTACAATGTCTGTAATTAGTGTTTCACCAGAGAAATCCTTTTGTGGGTCACAGATTATTTCTACTTATCAAAAAAAGCAACAAAAAATAAACACCAATCACAAAGAACAGATTTCTATTTTACTGTCTGTGTGGGTGTGCATTTTATTCTTTTTCTTTCCTAGATGTAATTTTGGGGTTTAAATTGTGTCTCGTGTAATTGATTTGATAGTATACCCTCTTAAAAATGAACGCCCATTTTATTTTAGATCCAAGTTAGCGCACTATGTTTTTCGCTTTGGCTGTATTTACGTGTGAAGTGCTCAAGTGTCATTTAGCCATCGCAACCTCTTGGCCACAGTATTTATGGAGATGGTGTGTCCTGAATGGTGTAGCTCATGTTAGCCTGAACTTCCCATTACTGCTCTCATTGTAGGTGTAACTACTAGTCCTAATGTCAACTGACCCATGATTTCTACTGTCAACCCAAGTGAATATCGTTTTAAATATCCTTAACTAACTTAAAGAATTTTAAAATTGTACTGTGATTTTCATAACCCGTTGCCTTTTTGGTACCAGAGCTACGTGGTTTGAATCCTGGCTACATGTTTTAAGTAAGAAAAAAAAAATAAAAGACATATTTTTGCTTACTCAGATAAAAGACAACCTGTAAAAACATAATGAAAAAATTAAATTTTACATGTGCTGTAAAAGGGATTATTTAAAAAAAAGTACTTGTTCAATTTCAATAAAGCTGAGTGTGCCACAAAACTTCTCCATGAGTCTTTCTCTTTTTGCACTGCAATGTGAATAATTTAGATGACAACTGTAACTTGGATTTTTGTTTCTGGTCTTCCTTATAAGCTTGAAGAATTTATAAGGCTATTATATTATTCTTGTAGTATAATAGTAGCTTAGAGTAGCCCCAAGAAGAAAGAAAAAATATGTTATTCTCACTGTAGAAATAGGGACATGGAGACGTGGAAGCATTAGCAGTCATTGTAAGCAGAATCTAACACTGGATACTTCATATGAGACCTAGAAATGTTCCAAGAATACTGAGGCATCATAGAATCTCAAAGTGAAAAGAAATACAAAAGACCAACCTGTCCACCTACCCAGCTTGATTTTGTCAGGAATGAAGTTCCAAAATGAAAAAGCTTTCTGAGAACCCCAGTGAAATAGAGATAACTCATCTTGACCTAGATTTTCCTTAACCAAAGATCTCCATTATAACATTTTCAGGAAGAGGTGAATTCATAAATCAATATTTATGGCCATTTAAACCTGCTCAAATACTGAATCATTTCCATAGGGAGGAATATTGCAGAATGGCTAAAAGCATGAACTTTGGAGATAAGAAGACTAGCCCAGCCACCTATCAACAGTTTGATCTTGGATAGGTTACCTGACTTTTCTGAGTAGTTCCTGTTTCATAGAGTTTGAAGAGGATAAACTGAGAAAAATGCAAGTAAAGCCATTAGCTCGGAGTCTCACACATAGAAAATTCTCAATAACTAATAGATAATAACAAAATTATTGTTATTATGACTAGTATTAGTTATCCACTGGGTAAAAAGCTTCACAGTGCTAACTCTGGCGAGCTTAATGCCAGGCTTTTTGTGTCATCCTTTCTGAAACACTATTTCTGTCTTATTGCACATTTCTCTCCCCAAAAATAAGCCAAGTCTTTGATGGGTCTTGAGTCTCTTCCTCCCACTACAAAACAGTAACACTGAGGCTAAAATGCCTCCCAAAGATGGGCCTGAATCCATGAGTGACCTAGGAAGAGCTAGGTCACTAGCTCGTGATGCTGCATATGGCAGACTTGGGATGTGCCTTGGGGGAAAATCCTCAACTAAATGACCATGTCTACTCAATGTATATACCATGTAATTTTCTGGGAGCCATGGTCCCCGCATTAGAAAATTTTAAAAGGATTCACCTCTGAACATATCTGCCAGCGACTTAAGTAGGTAAAGACGTCGTGGATGGCAAGAGGGATTCTTGGCTTTTCTCTAATTCTAGTCTACATTCAATGGAAAGAACTCTTGAATGTACTGATATGGGTTACATAAATAAGATGAAAATCTCAGGGAAAGGAGTTTGAGGGTCACATAGTCTGATGAAATAGATAATTCCCCTATAATGTTATGGGAGATTTTATTTAAGACATTTTCTTCATAACAGGATTTGAAGGAAAATAGTTTTAAGAGTAAAATCATGGCTCTGAGGGAGAGAACGTGCTTCCTGCTTTCATGAGACTGGAAGCTTCTGGAAGGAAGCTTGTTGTGGCTATGTTTCCATGAGCTCTCTGCAATGCCTGCCAAAGCTCAAGTGCCCAGTGAATATTATTCCTATCACCAGGGAAAAGTTGGTGAAGGAGGATAAGCTGTGCCTATTGACAAAGTTATGTAAGTTTTCCCCACTCAAGCAATAATATGAGGTAACCAACTACTGCCACCATTTATCAGATAATGGGTTACTGGGGGATTTGTCTTTTAAACATTTTTCAATTCCCACCACTGGGCTTTAAGAACACATCAAGATGACTTAAGGCTTAAGATTCTTTATGGTATTTTCAAACAACTTGGCTCAAAATAGATGCTACAAACCAGACTGGTTGTAGATTTTTAAAAATTCTTCTAAACAGTGTTAGCATTAAGCTCCTCATCCATGCCACTGAACAGAGCTGCCAAAATCTGAAAGTCAAACTTCCAATAAAGATTAAATGAATATTGTCAACACAATAAACTTTAATTTTAAAGAATGATTAAATGAATATCATTTTACATTTTGCTTACTCCATTAATATAAAGCAGGACATTTCTAACTAAACCACAGCACAAAATTCCATACCGCATGATTCACAGCTTTGGGAAAAAAATCTATTTGGAAATTTTATTTTAATTTATGCATTTCTTAGTTTAAGCCTGAAGCCAATTTGTGGGATGAATATAAATCATATGTCTGCCAGATATTCCTTTTTCAACTTTCAACGTCTCCTTTAAGCTTTTCCTTATTTTCATCAATTTGGTTTTTGTTTTCTTTTTTTTAAGTATAATTTGAATGATTCAAGTAATACACGCTCTTCATAGATCACAAACTAGAAGAACTAAAGATAACACCACAGCCTCATATTGACATAGTACTTTCCACATATCAGCATGTTATGGTATCTATAATAGCATTCAATTCTAATGATCATCCAAGGTGGCCAGATTACAAAGAATCAATATCCATCCTTATCTATCAATAGGTAAACAGAAGCTCTACGAGTTCAATGCCTCACCCAAAGTCACCTACCACGTTAGAAGTTGGACATTCAGCAGTTTCCTATAGCCGTTCACTATAACCACACTATCTAGGAAAATGAAAGTTGGAAATAAAAAGTCACGGTACCTCTGACCCACCCTCATGGATGACGCAATAAATTGATAAAGGAAGGCATATAATCGAATCTTTCTGTTGAAAATCCTTAAGAGAAATACCTCAAAATTGTCCATACACCATGAAGAACACCTTCAGTCACTATGTTGTGTGACTGAATGGCCTAAAAGATACTGGGGTTGAAAAAAAGACCAATGGAATTCAATTTACAAAGTTTATTTCAATTTTTGAAGGAGGGACCTTCACATGGTCACACATGCCCCCACATAAGATGCAATAGTCCTACTTTGGTGCAAATGCACTTTAGAAATAACAACGAATATAGTTTCCTTCAAGCTGAGGGTAGTGTGCATTAGATGTTTGTAGACCATGAGCCAGCATTTAAAAGTACATTATCACTTTGGCACAAATGAGTTATAAATAGGTGACTGCACCTCCAAAGAGGTGAGCAAAGCTTGGTGGTGCTCTTTGTGAAGCGTGTAATCACACTGGCCTTCCTCTCTGAGGACCCAGAGATTCCAGAATGGTTGTAGATTTGAGGCTTTCTATCTAAATACTCTCCAAGCATAATTTTCAAAAAGATAAAATCACGATTCTCATGCAAATATAAAATTAACATGTCAAAAATTGTATTTAACTTATGAATTGATTTTAAAAAACAGTAAACCGCTAAAACCAATCCAAAAAGCACTTGAGAAATTAGGTATTTATAAGCAATGTTAGGATAAGTTTCCTGGGTTAGATACAAAAGTGGTTGATATCCATCAAGGCCATAAACAGTAACCTTTGGGGTTATCTCTTCTTTGGACAGAAACTACTTGCACTTCCATTGGACAAAATTCGACACGTTCTCTTCTGCCTCTACGGAGCAGTAAAATAGCCCAGACAATACAATGTGAAGCCCAATACCGCACTGAAAGAGTACCTGTAAGCTTTTTTTTTTTTTTTTTTTTTTTTTTTTGCCTATTTCTAAGTTTCAGATAATTTTTCTAACAAATACCATTCAAAGTTAATCCTTACCTAATATCTGACTGTTAATGTCATACCTTAACAGGACCAAGACCCAGAGCAATAACATGACGTGCCCCGTATCACACAGTGTGTTCATGTAACTTTGGGCTCAGAACCCAAATCCCATGAATTCTATCCTGGTTCTTTTCTAATAACTCCCATGAGCTTTTTCCCATGTATCCCAAGTAGAGAAAGTTAGAAAGGGCAATTTCTCTCCTTTAAATTATTCTATGTCCACATGATTATTTGCCCATTCTTCCAGTAGGCAGGTGGCATGGTGGTAAAGGCATAGTTTGTGGGGTCAGATGTGAGTTCAAATTCTCCCTCTGTCTCAAATTTGCAGGGTGTCCTTGGGTAATGCTTTAATGGCCCAGGACTGAAGCTACTGTAAAATACAACATAGTAATATCTACCTCATACAATTGTAGGTAAGGACTAAATTGATTGGTTAGCTGCCACTTAATGGGTATTGAGTAAATATTAGTTCTCATTTCTCTTCCTCCCCACCTTTAATTAATAATGACACCACTCAAAGCCTATCATCTCCTCAGTGAGGCTAGAGAGGAATGATGTAAAACCAGCCTTAATTCGTTTGTAACCTGAGGTTTGGGATCCTCTGGCTCCGGCAGTAGCCCACAGTTCTGGGCCATGTTTCCTCTGAAGGCTCTAGAGAAGAATACTTCCTTGCCTCTTCCTAGCTTCTGGAGGCTGCTGACAGTTCTTGGCATTCTTAGCTTGTAGCTGCATCACTCCAATCTCTGCCTCCATCTTCACATGGCTGTCTTCCTTCTGTGTATCTGTCTGTTTGCAAATCTCCCTCGGCTTATAAGGACAATTTATAGGGTCCACCTTAATCCAGTATGACTTCATCTTAACTAATTTTATCTGCAAAGACCCTATTTCCAAATGAGGTCACATTCTGAAATCCCAAGCGGACATGAATTTTGGGGGAACACTATTCTGCCCAATACGGGTATCCATTGTGTCTAATTTTGTACAGCCTTCCAGGTACCTAGCCCAGTGTAAGGTACATACAGATTCAGCCAGATCTTGCTTAGTGGTTGAGCATGCAATTGCTGGTGTGAGATTGCCTGGGATCAAATCTCAGTTCTGCTTTTACTAGCTGTGAGCCTCTGGGCAAAGGTTCAAAACTGTCTATGCATCAGAGTTCTAATGTGTAAATAATACCTATTTCACAGAATTCTAAAGGAATTTAAATTAGTCAATTCATGTCAAGTGCTTAGAACAATCATTAGCCCTTAACAAGTGTTCAACAAATATTATTAGCATTATATTATTTCAGCAAAAAATATTTTTAGGCAACACAATGAATATTTGTTAAACAAAATAATGAAAACAAGGAGTGTCAGAAAGCACTGAAAACAGCTTATATTCAAGCTGTTAATATTAAAAAATATTTTCACATCTGCCCTTTCTCTGTGCGTAGTATTTTTAGAGCATCAATGAACATTCAATTTAAGAGAGATAAGGGCTGTAGGAGCAAGGGAGGTGAAAAGGAAAGAGCTTGCCTTTCTTTCTCCCTGAGGGGGGAAAATTTCAAAAGAACCATGGAGAAGCAGTATTATTTCTAAGAGACCATGCTAGGAAAATGGAATTGCTTTTCTGAAACAAAGCAGAAGATTAATACCTGGAGGGTCTAAAATGTAATTTATGGTATTGATCGCAGGAAAGCCTTGGATGGATCTAACTTTCTTTTTCTGTTTTGCTCTCCAGTGTCATTAAAATGGGCTCACATGTAAAGGTCTGTAGACTTAAATATCTGAACATGACACATCAAGACAGGCAAAAAGGTCCTGTTAGCGGATCCTGGGAGGTATCTCTCAAGGTAATGTTCAGTACTGCTCACATTGTTTCCCTCTCATCAGGAATTTTCTTATTGTCTGTGGGGACTGACTTAACAAGCTGTTAATGAAGTGGCAAGGCCACAGTAGGTTGCAAATCAACCCCAAGGTACTGTGTCCCAGCTCTGTCCAGCCTGTGGGTTACTGCCCGAGCCAGAGGATCCCAACCTCAGGTTACAAACGAATTAAGGCTGATTTTACATCATTCCTCTCTAGCCTCACTGAAGAGACTACTCTTTCTTCGGTTGCAGCTATACCTCCTCAGCTTCTTTCTCTTTCAAGCTGTTCAGAATTCGGCAACAACAGTCACCTTTCCCACTTGGTTGGACAAACACACAACTCACTGTTTTGCTGGGAGTCTCTGTTTACCTCCAAACCCAATGACAGCCTTACGACTGATGACTGGGGACTCTGGGTTTTTAATAAACAGTCTTAACAACAACTCACTATGAATATATTTGGGTTCCTTTGGGGCTTCTAATAGGGGGCACATTGGAGATATATTTGCAGCCTTCTGGGGATCTCTGATTCTATGGGTGTATGTTTACTAAATCATTTCAGTCAAAACTCTCGGTGTTCCACATCCCCCTTCACAGAGAAACGATGCCGGCTGCAGATAGTTTCAAACGGTTGGATTTTATTCTGGAATAGAAATGAGAAATTAGGCTGGAGAGCAAAGCACGGATAAAAATATAAAGTCCCATGCCTGGTTAAGGATCTTGGATTTCTCTTATAAGTAATGGCACGTCCTTACAAGGTTTTAAGCAGGAGAAGGGCAGGATCAATTTTGCATTTCAGAACGTAATTCTGGCTACAGAGTACAGAAGAGATTAGAGGGAGATGAGAGAGGGGTGAGCTCTGAAGTTTTAGAATTAAATATTCCTGTTGAAACCTGACAAGATCCATATACTGCTGAACAGAACTTACGCAAAGGAGAACTAGCCTGGACAAAGACAGGGGCAAAAATGGACTCTAGAAACATGGATAAAAAATGTTATGAGTTAAAAATGTGTCCAAATTCACCAGGTTACTAGCTACAAATTCAACAACATTGCACATCCAGTTACAAACCAGAGTTAAGCACAGCATGCACACCATAAGGTGTGATCACCGTGGTTAAGAGCACAGGCTTTAGCACTGGACAGGCCTGGATTCAAGTCTCCAATGTATCACTTTCTGTTCCTGTTCCTTCAGCTCTCCGAGTCTCGGTTTCTCCGTCTATAATAGCAATAATGACAGCAGCACCTGACTTGCAATGCCATTGTTAGATTCATGCATGTAAAGGGTTAGAAACTACATTCCAGGGCTTGTGGCGAGGGTCGTGTCTCCTAAACTGAGTGGTTTCTTTACACGTGGAGAGAGCCCAGGAGGGTATTTCTTCTGGTCTCTCTCACCTCCCCCCTGCCCACACCCTGACCCCAGAAAGTAAAGGATTAAATCTGATTGTGGTATTTGAAGGTGTTTTCCTACCTCCTCCACTTTCCTTTTTTGGGGGGGATGGCCAATCCTCCAAAATGGCATGTTGTGCTCTGATCTTGCCATATGTTTTCAACATAATGGAAATGTTTTATACCTGGAGGTAATGTTTTCAACGTTTCCCTTCAGGGAAAGCCCACAGTTCTCCAGCACAGTCTGTGAGTCAACAGATAAATCTGACTAATTGTAGAGCACAGAATTTTAGAGCCTGCTCGCCCACAGATGTAAATCACATTTCCCAATATTAGCACTATTTACAATGCAAGCGAAACAGGTATGCCACATAGAATGTGCCCACGGTTAATGTTTTCTCAGGAAAATTCCTCTTGGTTTTTAATATCCAAACCACCTAAGTACTTTTCAGGCGAATAAGGGTTGTATTCAAAAATTACATTTATCCTTAAAAAAATCAATACAACCTTTTTCACAAAAGAGCGTGTGGGAAACATCCCACGTTTCACTCCTAATACAATTGGCATTTAGAATAAATCAAGTTTAGATGGATCAGAAGCACGTACAGATATTTTAGTGCTCCAGAGTGTGAATCGGCGAGAATGTTGCTGGCAGTAAGATGTGACTGGAGACAAAGCAACCGCTTGTTAACAACCATCTTAACTAAGTGGCATCAAGGAAGCAATGTTTCAAGCATTTCACCTTGTGATATGACAGTTTGTTCTTTACGCACAGGCATTTTCATGTGTTTTAGTTGGTTGAGGGTTTGGGGTTCATTTGTAACGCATAGTAATTTTTCCCATTTAAAATAATTGGAAAAGGTCTCCTTTAGCATTTTTGTGCAGAACAATTGATTTCATTAACAGAAAAGCAACGTTAAGAGATGTCTGCATTTTGGGCCTCCCATCTGCCTCACCTATTTGTCTGATTTCTCAACTAGTTCACAACTCAATGGAAAAAGCAGATGGCTACTTGTTGGCCTCCACTAAAAAACAGAATACAGCAAATGTGACCAGATGTCACTTGTGACATGAGGTTACGAAAGACAGTGCCTTTTGTCTTGTTCTCTCCAGCCCCTATTGCCTGCTTGCTCTAAAGGTGCAAACCACAGTATGTTGAACCATCCTATGGTGAGGCCCGTGTGGCAGGAACTGAGGGCGCCCTTGGGCCAACAGCCGGCAAGGAACTGAGGTCTCAGACCCACAAGGCCTGTGGAACTGAATCTGCCAACAGTCACACAGATGAGCCTGGGACAAATCCTCTGCCTTGAGTTGAGTGCAATACTGGCCAATAGCTTGACTGTAAGATATTCTGAGCCAGGGCACCGAGCTAAGACGTGCACAGATTCCTGACCACAGAAACGGTGCAATAATAAATGTCTGTTGTCTTAAGCTGCTAAATTCTAAGGCAATTGGTTGTGCAGCAACAGACAACTAATACACTCAGTAAATGTATGCTAATGAAAGAATACATGCATGATTTAATTATTCCGCAAAGAGTTCAATTGACTTGGATCCCTAGGTACTTACTGCCAGGAAATAGATCAAGACTTTCTGAATATGCTCCGGTGTTTGTGGAAAACTAAACAGGGCATGTGCCAAAAACTTGGTTTGATCCCATTAGTTTAAATCAAGCCTAAATTCAGAGAATTGCTACCTGGAAAGAAACTTTGAGGTCATTAGCCAAATGCCCTCATTTTGTAGAAATGGAAACGGAGGCTCAGAAGAGCTAAGGGGCTTGCCCAGGGCCACAGGGTCCATGGAAATGTCATGCCAGAATGCAGGGACTGTGATTTCTCCTCCAGGGCTCTTCCCCAGCATCTGGTGGCAGTGTTGAGAGGACGGGAAGATCACAAGGTCTGGAGGGAACCTGAATGTAGAGTAAGGCTCAAGCAGGACTCGGATGAGTGAGAAGGCTTAGAGAAGGTATTCTACATGAGAGATCTACAGGACAGAAACACAGTGACGAGCTGCAGTGTGTGTGAAGAGTACTGAGAATCAAAATCTCCATGGTTGGATCAATCGTCTTGAAGTTCATAAGAAAGGTGAGGATGGGGAGGCCTTGGAAAGACATGGGATGTACAAGAAAGAGAGATGAGCAGAGGAAGGAAGACAAATCTTGTTAGACAGGCAAACCAAGGAGAGAACATTTGCACAAGACCTTATGGCACGCATCCAGAGTGAATCTGGAAATAAGAAAACCGAGCATCCAGGAAGAGATGGTAGGCATCTGAATTTGGGAAACTTGCTAGTTTCACAGTCTTGAAGTAGAAAGAAAAAGGGCTTACACTTATAGATACAGGGCTCAGATCTGTGCTTAGAATGTGCCAAAACCCTTACATGGATCTTGGGGGCATTCCTATCATCCATTGTATGAGTATATGAGCTGCCAGATATGGTTGTATAGTGGTCAATGTACACAGCTGTACATTAAACCCCTAGAATAGGCTAATAAAACGTGGGAAACTACCGTGTAAAATTAGCCCACAAGAAATTAACTTTCAAGGACTTATTGAGAAATGACCGATTTCTTTAAGTAACTGACTCCTCAGACCCAGACAGAAGACTCCCAAGTGTAGCAGCCCATTAGCATGTGCTTTGGGAAATTCTGTGATAATTCCCCCACTCCTGATGCCTCCAAAGGACAGCAGACTGGAGTCACAAGTCTGGGTTCTAGTCCAGCATGACTGAACCTCTCTGCGCTTCATTTTCTTCAGCTGCCCAATAGAGACAACAAAAGCTGCCTGTCCTAGCTCACAAAGCTTCTGCAAGGCTTGAAGCTTGAAAAAAGGATAAAAGAGTTGTACGAATGCATGGCTATATATGAAAAGACGTTCCACTAAATTTTCCATTGTTGCCATGAAAAGGCCTTTTTCTATTCTGTAATGGCTTCCTTCACAAAGAACAAAGAGGTTCAAGGGCTAACTTACATCAAATTACATCACATTTTCACAGCAAATGCAATAAATGATGGGGCTAAAGATGATTCACAAAGATAATCGGATCAAGACCTTGCAAAGTAGGGCATTTAATTCCAATCATCCTGGCCAGAAAGGAGGCAGGGAAATAAGTCTTCAAGGTTTCAGCCATGGAGTAAGTACCAGCATCCAAATGATGGAAGCAGGGGGAAATGGAGGCTAAGTGTAAAGACTCTCCTGGCATATTAGTGAAGGTAATGAACACAAGCTGCTATAACAGAGAAGCCCCAAATCTCAGAGGCTTAACACAATAGAAGTTTATCATTCACTCATACAAAGCCCAAATACCGGTCAGCCTTTCTGATTGGCCTCTCCTGTCTTCCAAGCAGTGATTTGGGACCCAGGCTCCTTGATGGCTCCAGCACGGGACTCAAAGGCCCAGGCTGAATCCTGGTATCTGTCTGGTGTGCAAAGAAAAGACAGGGAGAAGAAGGAACCCCTGCTTTTAACCGCTTATGCCTGGAGATGACACACCTCACTACCACTCACGTTCCTGTGGTGAGAACCTGTCACGTGGTCCCACCAGATACAGTGGGGACAGTCCTGATTTGCCAGCAAAAACTTAACACTGTAAAAGGGGAGCTCAAGTCTTGGGGAGACAGGTAAGCATCTCTGCCTCACCTGAAAACTGGGAGAATACAGATCTCTACCATTTTGCATCTTTTCCTTTTGCCAGTAACTCTTGGCCATATAAACATCACAGGTTTTTAGAGCTAGGAACATTGCCAATAAAACAGATAGCATTTCTTGGAAAGCCACTGTCATTTGTCCTTAAATCATATTAAAATAGCCCAGCATGGTTCTAAGTGAGCAATCAGAAGCTTATGGGAGGACATCATTAAAAAAAATAAAATATAATGAAAAACAGGCTTTGAAGTCAAATCAGGCTAGGTTTTCATCTCTGTGCCAGCCCAAACAATAAGGGACCTTGCACAGTGTATGTAACCCTTCTACACCTCAAAGTGTTTAGCGGGAACATAATAAGCTCAGTAAGATCCCGAAAGGATTTTGTGCAGACTCACTGAGACGGCATGGCAAGTGCTTGGCCCATAAAAGACTCACAAACGAGCGCCCTCACAACATCTCCTGAAGTTGAGCACATGCATCTCCTACAGCCCAGCAATTCCCCTCCCAGGTACACCCCCAACACGTACACATATTTACCAAAAGTCAAGCACCACAATGCTCACAGCAGCACTGTTCATAAATAGCTGCGATGCAAAAACAGTACATATGCCCACCAAGAATAGAGTGGACAAATAGATTGTGGTATATCTTACATGCAATACTACACAGCAATAAAAATGAACAAACTACAGCTACAGGCACCAGTATGGATGAATTTCACACATATTGAGCAAAAGATAGAGAATACCTACTGTATGATTCCATTTACATAAAGTTCCAAATGTACAAAATTAATCTATGCTGTTGGAATCAGAATGGTGGTTACCCTTGGAGGGAGCTACTGAATGGCAATAGACGTGAGAAAGGCTCGTGGGATGCAGGCAATGTTGTCTTTTGAAATGGGGGTGCTGCTTACAGAGTGCATTCAGTTTGTGAAACTTCATTAAGCTGAATACTTACAACAATAAAAAGTTTTTAAAAATCACGACCTTCCAATGAGACACTCCCAAAGTGCTTACATACTGATCAGAACGGCCACCACATTTTGGAAGGGAGGGAAAACAAGAGTGAAAGGAACAGGAGGGGAGAAATGTGAAAGCAAGCCATAAAGATGGAGGAGAGGTGGTGAGGGAGCAGAATAAGGCTGCAGGGTGTCAAGCTCCAAGAGACATCGACCACTTTTCTGAAAAATGCCATTTTATGTTATATGCCCCAAATCCCTTACAATAACAAAAGGGTCCAGGACATTTTTTTCACAGTGACACTGGTATTCTTATTTGGGTTAAATTTTAGTGCTGCTAAAAATACAAGTCTTCCCTATGAGCAATCCACTACATGTCTCCCAGATTATAATGTGTCTTTCTGTTCCATATGCTACCCTGTCATTTCTGTCATGGTGATTTTTCTTTCCCGGGTCATTTTGGGGAGTTAAGGCTATATGTGTGTGTGTGTGGGGGGGGCTGATTCTTACCAGTCCCAGCCCTTTCAATCTATATCACTTCCCCTGATCACCAGTGAGGACTTCCAATACCATGATCATGCAAAAATTACTCTCTGCTAATACATTGCAGATAGTCTAGCTTCTACAGCGGCAACCACGTAATAACTCGAGCCCATGCTCACTGCACTTCTACTATACTTCTATTTAACAAGGTACCCATCTATCGCCATAAATATAGGTATCACATAATAGTAGCAAAGGATCACTAAGATTACAACACTAGAAGTCATTTATCAACACATTTGGTTTCATTTTATATAAGAATTTCATAAATGGTAGCATCAGTAGGAACCTTAAGAGAGTACCTTCCCATTTAATCTGGGAAGAAAACTGAGGCCAAGAGAGTAGAGTAATATGCTTTAACACATAAAGATAGTTGTAGCAGAATCAAGACAAAAATCCAGATTTTCTGATCCCTATCCAGCAGCCTCTCCATACCTGTAAAGGGCTTCTGTTTATCTCCACATGTATTTGGCATAAAATGAACATGATTCCAGCATTTTCCATTTCCCATTTCAATCATAAGCCCCCAAGTCTGATGTCTACATAAATAAGTGTCTTGGCTTTTGCTTAAAACAAATGTATTGAGATATAATGTTCTTAGGAAGTTTCTGAAGGAAACTAGTTAATTTATTTCCTCAATTATCGAAGTTTTTCTTTTCACTTTATTTAAAATACTTTTAAATTTAAAGAAAAGATACAAAACTAGTATAAAGAACCCCATCTAACTTTACCCAGACTGATCAATGTTTAAAATTTTGCCACAGTTGCTTTATAAGCATCTCCTCCTCCCACTTTCCTCCCCCCCCTTCTCTCTCTCGCTCTCTCTTCCTCATTCCCACACACACACATTATTAGTATGTATTCTCTGCAAGAGAATATTATTACTGTTATTTTTCTCACAGAGCAAGTTGCATAAATCATGCCCCTTTCAGCATGTATTTCCTAAGAACAAGGATATTTCCTTCCATAACCCCAATATAATTATCAAATTCGAGAACATGACTATTGTCACAATACTATTATCTATTCTGCGGTCCACATTCCAGATTTTTCAATTGTCCCAGCAATGTCTTTTAGAGCATTTCCCCACCCAGTCTAAGACCCAATCCAGTACGACATAGTATATTTGATTTTCATGCCGCTTTACTCTCCTCCAATCTGGAATAATTCTTTGGTCTTTGTCTTCTTTCATGATATTGACATTTTTGGAAAATGTAGGTCTTCTTTTACACTAGAATGCTCTTTAATTTAGGTTGTATCAGTTAATTTTTGCCATATAATAAACTAGCACCAAACTTAGAAGCTTAAAATGAAAATTTATTACAACCACAAAATTGGTCATTTCTCACAACTCAGTGGGCCAGCTAAATGATTCTTCTGGTTTGGGCCAACATGGGGTAGGAGGGCCTGGGATGACCTCAGTCACGTGCCTGGCAGCTGGCTGAGCAGGAGCTGGCGTGATCAGGATGAGTGAGCTGTGGGACTCACCAGCCCGCATTCACATGCTGGTCGTCACAGCTTGGAAACTCAGCAAGAGAGCAAGCCCCAGTACACACGTGCTTCCGAAGCCTTTGCTTGCATCATATGTGTTAATGTCTCACTGGCCAAAGGAAGTCACAAGACCAGCCAAGGGTCCGTGTGTGAGAGCACGCCCACAGATCACAGAGAGAAGAAGGAGAATCACTGATGGCCATTTTTACAACCCAGCACAGCAGTTAAAGGCAGGTGATAAAATATTTTTTCAAATAAGAAAGACTGTGCTATTAATGGAAATAATGAGAAAAGACAAAAGCCTCCAAAATAGTGAGGGATAAACACTTAAATGTCTAGCCTTGAAAGAATCTGAAAGCAAGATGCCACAGCAGTGAGGGAAAAGGGCTTATAAAACAAGCTGACTAGTAAAGGATTTGTCATCCTGGTTTTCAAAAACTGGTCAAAGGGGTCAAATTTAAAAGCCTGGAAATGAACTACAATGCTCACTCTCTGGAGCGATAATGCAATTAACACAAAAAACTGAATGACACACAATTCTGTGCAGAGTAATAGGTCACTGTTGTAAGAAAAATGAGAGAATGATAATAAAGAGAAATTGGTGATCTTTGTCCCTCTTGGGGCGATGATAGAGAAACTGATGCTGCGGTAGAGCCTATCCCCCCTTTAAAGACGGT
Organism: Rhinolophus sinicus; assembly: GCF_057876585.1. NCBI lineage: Eukaryota > Metazoa > Chordata > Mammalia > Chiroptera > Rhinolophidae > Rhinolophus > Rhinolophus sinicus. The sequence goes on from NC_142518.1 coordinate 9,009,430, forward strand.
GGCAGCAGCGCCTTGGTTACTGCCGAGCGCTGCTATGCAGTAACACAGGCCCTGCAATGTCACATTTACCATTCTCCCCACAAAATAGGAAAATCTAGATTTACATGTGACATTTTCAGGTTTCTAGATGTTGGCTTAAGTATTTTAAAAGCACATTCCCAGGCAGAATTAGACTCAAGGGCCATGAATTTGAAAACTCAACTTTTCTAACCTAAAAAAAAAAAAAAAAAAATCAAACTATATGAACAGAAAAGTTTTCAAAACTGAATAAATGAAATGCTTATCCAATCCCCTTTGATATCATACTTTTCTTATCCTGTGACTATGTAAAATATACCTTCATGTATGCTCAATAACCACAAGACTTAACATCATATACCCCTAGGATGTCAGGAAATGTCTACAAGTGGACACTTTGGTCAACGTTGCTCAAGCAGGACTTCGCCGTCATCAGAAGTGTCTGGACGCTAATGGGAACCACTTTGAGCACCTCTTGTAACTGCAGAAGTCAAATGTGACTTGTATTCACCTTTTGTTCTTGGTATATATTGAGTATCACAATTTTAATACAGTTTTCCTTTCTTAAAATGTGTGTACATTTTTTGGCACCCTCTGTATATAGCATGGATACACCTTTATGCTTGATAACTATTGTCTTCAGCATATATAGCATAGATGATTGAACTCTGCAATACTGGAATATACAGACATTCAAGAGATAATGGAAAACTGACAGAGGATAGATAAGACTATCACACACTCTTGGAAATCAAAAGCCTGAATTTATTTTTTACTTAAGTAAGGGAGAGTTTTGCTGATCAGGCAGCATCACTTTTAGCAAAACAAACCCCTGACTTAGGGAATGGGTTTGTTTTGAGGTTACATTTAATTCTCTAAGGGATGGGAGTAGCCAGCCTTAGACACGTGTTCAGTCAGCAGCTTCCCATCAGCTGACTATCAAAGTGTGAGACTGTCACTGATTGGCTGACTTTCAGAGAGTAACCAGTGACAGATGGGATAGCTTAGATCCTGCTCTGGGGTTTGATTGTTAGCGGGGCTAGGGAATAGGCTGTCTTTCCCTAGTAGTGTGGGGCCTTTTTGTAAATTCTCAGAATGAACTGTGCAGAAATAACAGGCGACACTGCAAAGTTACATTGTCATGGCCTCACATGGGCATAGAGGCCACTTCACAATGGGCTGTGAGCTTATTATCACATGGAGTGCAGCTCTTCTGGGAAGTCATGGCCACACAAGTATAAAATCGGGGCATCTCATCTCAACCTAAGAAAGGCTCTCTCGGTGCAGACCGGGGAGTCTGGCTTCCCTGAAAGGTACTGTCCCCAGCCTCACGAACTACAAAATCCTTAAGTACAAGAAATGGTATTTTGCTGAAAGCATAGTCCCTCTGATTGCCCTAATACAAGGACAAAGGGGAAGAGTGAAAGAAAGCATGAGATATGGGAGAGGAACAGAAGCGGAAAGAAAAAAGTAACCACGTTACAGATAGTCTTGTGTCTTATTACAACTATGTTTGCAATCAGATAATAAAGTCCAGGCAGCCCTATAACATTCATTTTTTATATACTTCTATGAAAGAATTCCAAACTGCCATGATTGACTTTTTTCCTTATTAGGAGCATGTTTCTAGTTTTAAATAAAATAGGATGTAGGGTATCTCTATAGAAATACGAAGTCCAAGTTAGACCTCGTGTGAGATTCCCCTTTCCTGACTTCTCATGCAAACATGGGCACGGCAGCCTCAGAGAATTGGAAGGACTCCAAAAAAATGCCACAAGGAGTAGGTGAAACAAGAGAAATCTTGCTGCTTTAGGTCTTTTATCCATTTTGAGTTAATTTTGGTATATGGTGACAAATAGCAGTCTAGTTTCATTCTTTTGCATGTGGCAAATTTTCCCAGCACCATTTATTGAAGATGCTTTTTTTCTCCACTGAATGTTTTTGGTTCCTTTGTCGAACATAAGACCTGAACCAATAAACTGCATAGAAGAAAACATAGGTACTAAACTTACGGACCTTGGGTTCAAAGAGGATTTTATAAATTTGACCTCAAAGGCAAGGGGGAAAAAAAGCTGAAATAAATGAATGGGACTATATCAAACTTAAAAGCTTCTGCACAGCATAAGAAACCATCTACAAAATAAAGAAGCCACCAACCAACTGGGAGAAGATATTTACAAACAAAGCCTCCAATAAGGGGCTAATATCCAAAATATGTAAGGAACTCATGCAACTCAACAACAAAAAGACAAACAATCCAATTAAAAAATGGGCAGAGGGCATGAACAGAAACTTCTCCCAAGAAGACATACAAATGGCCAACAGATATATGAAAAAATGCTCAACCCCACCAGCTATTAGGGAAATGCAAATCAAAACCACAATGAGATATTACCTCACCCCTGTTAGAATGGCAATCGTCAACAAGACAAATAGTAACAAGCATTGGAGAGGCTGTGGAGAAAAAGGAACCCTCATACATTGTTGGTGGGAATGCAGACTGGTGCAGCCGCTATAGAAAACAGTACGGAGGTTCCTCAAAAGATTAAGAATAGAATTACCATATAACCCAGCAATCCCTCTCCTGGGTATCTACCCAAAAAATCTGAAAACATTTATCCATAAAGACATGTGTGCTCCAATGTTCATTGCAGCTTTGTTTACAGTGGCCAAGACATGGAAACAACCAAAATGTCCTTCTATAGATGAATGGATAAAGAAGTTGTGGTATATATACACAATGGAATACTATTCAGCAGTAAGAAAAGATGATATAGGAACATTTGTGACAACATGGATGGATCTTGTGAGTATAATGCTAAGCAAAATGAGTCAGACACAAAAAGCAGAGAACCATATGATTTCACTGATATGTGGTATATGAACCAAAAACAGCAAAAGAACAAGACAAACAAATGAGAAACAAAAACTCATAGACACAGCCAATAGTTTAGTGGTTACCAGAGGGAAGGGGGTGGGGGGTGGGAGATGAGGGTAAGGGGATCAAATATATGGTGATGGAAGGAGAACTGACTCTGGGTGGTGAGCACCCAGTGATATATAGATGATGTGATACAGATAATGCACACTTGAAACCTGTGTAATTTTACTAACTGTCATCCCAATAAATTTAATTTAAAAATAATAAAAAAGAAATACCTTGCTTGTTATTCAGTACCAAGTGACAATGCCATGTGTTTTGATCAGTCTTACATCTATCTGACCTTTGCAGTGAGAAATCTATCTCTCCTCTCCACAAAACTGATGGGATACAAGGAACGGCTTTAAAGCTATATGACAAGATAATGTATTGCTTCTCATAATTACTCATTCATCCATCCATGCCACAAACATTGAGCATTTACTAAAGGCATAGGCTTCAGAGAAAAATAAAATTCATTCCTGTGCTCAAAGCACCACAGTCTTAAAAGGAAAGGAACACATTTATATACCAGGTGAGTACAGAGATAGGATCAGTTCCTGAAGGGGGAAAGTATTTAAATAACACTCCCTGTGGGTTTAGAGAATTTACTGAGGTGATATTTGAATTGGATCAGGGAGGAAGGGAAAACGTTTGCTAGGTGAAGGAAATGACATGTCTAGGAACTCATTCACGTTGGGTAAACCATGGGATGAAGGCTTATGGTAGGAAGTGGAAATCTGAAAGTAGTTCTGGCTTTGGATTTGGCAACAGATTCTTAGTGATGACACCAAAAGCACAAGCAATGAAAGAAAAAATAGATTAAGTGGACTTAATCATAATTTAAAACTTTTGGACATCAAAGGACACTATCAGGAAAGTGAAAAGACAACATATAGAATGGAAGAAAATATTTGCAAATCATATATCTGATAAGGGTCTTATGTCCAGAATATGTAGAGAACTCTTAGAATACAATACCAAAAATCACAAACAACCCTATGGATAAATGAACAAAGGGCTTGAATAGACATTTCTCAAAAAAAAGACACACAAATAGCCAATAAGCACATGAAAAGATGCTCAACATCATTAGCCATTAAGGAAATGCAAGTCAAAACTGTAAGATACCACTTCACATGTACTAGGATGGATATAATTTAATAAAACAGCAACAAAAAACAGAAAGTAACAAGTGTTAATAAGGATGTGGAGATACTGGAACCCTCACACATTGCTGGTGGGGAATGTAAAATGGTGCAGCCCCTGTGGGAAATAGTGTGGCAGTTCCTGAAAAAGTTAAATACAGAATTACTGTATGATCCAGCAATGCTACCAACAGGTTTATACCAAAAGAACTGAAAGCCAGGTATCCAAATAAAAACTTGTGCATGAATATCCGTAGCAGCACTAATAATAATCACCAAAGGCTAGAAACAACTAAAATGTTCATTTACTGATAAATGGATAAACAAAATGTAGTCTATCCATATTATTGAATCTCGTCAAATAGCCATAAAATATACTATATTCTTATAGAGGTCATCTTAAAAGGCTTTTGAGTAACATTGCAGTTTAGTATTTGAGAATAAATTTGGATAATTGTAAATAAATTACGGAAGGAAGGGATGGTGACAAGGAAGTCAGTTGCAAATGTCTCTCGAGATGATAAGCGTTTGAATGAAGGCATGGCAGAAGAGGTGGACAGAAGAGACTGCCATGAGATAGGCTTTGAAACAGAATGGACAATGATTCGTGATTAGGTAGAGGGTAAGAGATTATGAGGAGTTTGCAGACACAATGCTGGCAGAAGTACACGATAAGACTCCTTAGGTTGAGCGATACACTAGGAACAGGTTTGAGGGGAGTCCTGAGCCTTGAGCACCTGCAGAGGGGGGCAGGGTGTATAGACAATGCATTAGCAGTGATTGTGAGACAAAGACTAAGCTTTTAGAGGACTAAGCAACCATCACCAAGGAATATGGGTCCACTGTGCGCCCATGCATCTCATCACTTTCCAGAACAGTGACTGTAGGTTTTACAGAATGGGCAGCGAGAGTCTCAGAAGCCCCAAGAGTGAAAACCTGACTGTGGCTTGTAGGCAGAAGGAAAGTATCAAAAAGACACTACTTTCTGGACATATGGGGGGGGAAATGAAGTAGAGTAGGGAGAATGGGCAAGGGAGTCAGTTGGAGTCATTCAAGAGATGCTGAGTGCCTGAAATAGGGGTGGAAAATCAGCAGTAAGTGTGGAAAGGAAAAACTGGTCATGAGAAGGTTTTCTAGATGGAATGGATTGGATTTAGTGACTAGATATAGAGCAGTGAGAAAGATGATGGCAAGCTGGGAAAATGAGTGGAAGGTAGAGAGTAGATGGTGGACACATGGGGAAGAGACAAGAAACAGGCTTCAGGCAGGTGCAATCCTTGCTGGAGAGGACAAGATATACCTCTTTAGAGAGCCAGCTTTCTAGAGAGGGGGAGGGAGCACGAAGGTGTGCAGGTGTAGACGCTCAGATTAAGCCTGGGCGGGATGGAACGGCTGAGCAGCAGGAGTCAGTGAGGGGAAGCCCAGTCATAACATGGGGAGGGGACATTCTGGACGGAACTGGCTCAGTGCAAGGAGGAGGGTGTACTGACTCCACATCTCCAACCAGAGAGAACCAACAGTGCCCAGTTTGCTCAAGCATCAGCCTGCATTTCTATCACCAAAGTGTTGGAACCACGCTTCTCTCCACAGCTAGCAACATTGCTGTGGTTGAAGGCCTCCAGGTGGACAGTGGCCTTGATGCTTTTCCTGTTGTTTGTTTCTTTTTTACAGTGGCATTTACAGAGTGCATGGCTACTAAGGAATGCATTACAGTCAATGAAAACAAACCAGCAGCTCTACCACCCTCCACATTTCTTCCGTGAAAAATGCCAGCTAAGTCTTCTGGTTTATCCAGGAAAAAAAAAAAAAAAAAAAAAAAAAAAGATGATTATATATTAAATGCAAGCTCGTACTTCAGCAAACATCAACACCAGACTCAATAAACTCTTCTAACATAAAGTCCAAATTAAATGTGGCTTGCAGGGCAGAGAGCAATCTAGCACTGGCTCACCTTTCTAACATCTGTTTAGACCACTCTCTCCTCTGAACACTTGTATTGCAGGAGGTGGCCTAAACCAAGCATGGGAAGGCAGGCTGGGGCTAGGTTGCTTAGTCCCCTATACACAACTTAGATGTCCCCCTCCTTGACTTCAGAAGTCCAATGCCTTTATCTGATGACTCAGTTCCACTCCTAGGCATCTACTCAACGTGTGCTGCTTTCACCAATCACGCACTGGGACGCTCAGAGCAGCACTGGCCATAATAGTGCCAAACAGGAAACAACCCAGATCACCCACATTGGCATGTACAAATGTGGTTATCTTCTAAAAAGGGAATACAATGCATCCATAAGACGAAAGGAACTTCAGCTCTATGCAACATGAATGAATCTCAAACACAACATTGGAGACAAAATGCCAGATACAAAAAAAGAGCACATACTGTATTAGTCCAAGTATATAAAGTACAAACAGAGTCAAAACTAAACTATGGTGCTACAAGTCAGGACAGAGAAGGAGGGCAGGTTACTCTCTGGAATGGGGCACATGGGGGGTTTGGGGGAGGCAGGTAATATGATCTGAGCAATAGGTGCATGGGTGTTTGCTTTGTGAAAATTTGTCAAGCTACAAACTGAGAATTTATGCACTTTTTTGTAAGTCATGACACAATAGTTTATACTTTTTAAAAATTCCGTTTTCATACTCTGCACCTCTCCTTTTTGCCTAAAAAGCTCTTGCCCTTCCAACTTTCAACATCACTTCCTCCAGAAGCCGTTTCCTGAATTCCTAGACTATGTTAACTCATCCTGCTAGGTGCTCCAAGTCCCCTGTTGTTCACTTATCTGAACAATTCTCCACATTTAATTACAACTATTTCTTGAATCAAGTTTTGCAAATTGGCTTTATTTATCTCTTCAGGCAGATTGTGTAAGTGCACAAATGTTAATAGAGTGCATGTGAAGAGAGTAAGATTTACTAATACTCTCCCAAAGGTAGAACATCAGCCCCAATGAAGCGCAAAATATAGAAGGATGAGCTAGTTGTGTATTGCTCCGTAACAAATTACCACTAGTTACCAGCTTAAAACAACACACATTGTGTCAGTTTCCATGCATCACAAATCCAGGCGCTGGTTAGCTGGGTCCTCTACATTAGGGTCTCCCAAGACTACAATCGAGGTGTCACCGGGACTGCATTCCTTTTGGAAGCCTCAGGGTCCTCTCTCAAGCTCACGATTGTTGGTGGAATTTAGTTCCTTGCCACTGTAGGACTGAGATCCCCACTTTCTTGTTGACTGTCAGCTGAGGGCCACTATCTACTCCTAGAGTCCACCGGCCTCCTTGTCACGGGCCCTCTAACATGTCAGCTCCTCTCATGTCAGGCCTCTCAGCATGTCAGCTTCCTCAAGGCCAGCAACGGTGAGTCTCTTGCTCCCGGAGGCTAAGAGGGACTCGTACATGTAAAAGAATTAGGAAATCCCATCACTTTTGCCATAGGAGTATAACGTAACCTAATCAAGGGAATGGCATCCCAGTACCTTTGTCATGTTCTGTTGGCTAGAAGCAAGTCCCAGGTTCTGCCCATATTCAAAGGGACAGTGTTATACAAGGACGTAACTCATTAGGGGTTACCTTAGAATTCTGCTTACCACAAAAGGATAATATCTGAAGACTGAAGAAGATTTTTCCCAGCAGCTCTCAAATCCCACAATATAAATGTGGGAACCAGCCTGCAAGATGGCACCCTATGACCTCACCCTTGTATAATCCCCTCCCACACTCTATCAGAGTGACCAATAGAAACTGGCAGAAATAATGACACGTGACTTCTAAGACTAGACCATGAAAAACAATGCAGTCTCCACTTCCCTGTCACTCATTATCAGGGAAGCTGTCCACCATGCCATGATGATACAAAAACAGCCCTTTGGAAAGGCCCACATGGCACGGAACTGAGATGCACTGTCAATAAGGTAGTCAGATAAAAATAAAAACAAAATGCCATTTAAATTTGGATTTCAGATAAACAATGAATAAGTTTAGTAGAAGTATGTCACAAATATTGCATGTGACATACTACAAAATTATTCATTGTTTTCTGAAATTCAAATTTAACTGGGTTTTGCATGTATGTTTGCTTTGTTTTCTGCAATCTGGTAACCTACCTGCCAATAGCCATTTGAGTGACACAACTCCCCAGCCCAGCTTCAATCAAATCTTCATCTGACTGCAGCCACAGCTGACAACTTGACTGTAACCTCAGGAGAGAACCTGAACCAGACCATCCTGAGGAAACTGCTCCTCAATTCCAGACCACAGAAACTGAGATACATGCTTGTTATTTAAAGCCACTGAGTTTGGGGAGTAATTTGCTACACAATAAGTGATGACTAATACAATAGGTAACTGTTAACCCACTATCTTGCTTTTGTTTTTATGAGGCACAATAATCAAGAATGGTTCCATTATTTAAGAAGCAACCCCCCTCCCCCTTCTCTAGTTAAAGAGTAAGAAGCTCAGAAATGGCAGTTACGGTTGTCCTTTATTAATGAAATGCCTCAGTATCTATTTGATTGAATTAAATCTGTCAACCAGGACTCTTTGTTAGGGAAGTCAGAAAGCATTTGTAGTTGTTTTTGCTTACTGAAGTTGGCAACAGCAGCTTCAACATAACAGAGCCTGACAGCTTGATTCAGCCCCAAAATGCTGGTGACATGCAAGTGATGTTTGTTCTAAATATAAGGTCCTGCAGTTCTTCAAGCAAAGATGGGAAAGGCAAATGCACATTAGACAACTGAGAAATCTGCCAATATCCACTCAGCTGCTGGAGGAAACAAAGACGTTTAAAAATGATTTACACATTATTAAATATGTAGCTGGAGAGAAGCGAAGATGGGGAACCAAAGGATCTTAGGAGCTATGGTTCTCAACCAAGGTCGAGTTTGCTCCCCAGGGAACACTCAGCAATGCCTGGAGACATTTTCCTATTGTCAAAACAAGGTGGGGGACGGGGGTGGCATCTTATGGGTCAATGGCAGGGATGCTGCTAAACATCCTACAATGCACAGGATAGACCCCCAAATCAAACAATTATCAGACCCAAAATGTCACCAGTGATGAGGTTGAGAAAACCTGCTCAAGAGAGGGATAAATTAACTATTTGTTATACTGATAAATTAGATAGCTGTAATTCTCTGGTGTTTGGGAAAATTTTACTTTGAAAACATTTAGTTCATTGACCCATTCTACAGTCTTTCATTTACTCTTTTTCTATTCATTCATATATTCATGCATTTTTTTTTTGTTTATTCCATAAATGTTTATCGAGTGCTTCACTACGCCAGGTGCTTTGGGAAAAACTAATATGTATAAGAAATTCATTCAGCCATGAAGTAAATTGGTAAACACCTGGAAGTGATATGTGGGAAGAATCAAATGTGTGTTCTTCCCTCAGAAAACATAAAATTTTGAGTTAATACTAAAGCAAATAGGGAAAAAAAGGCAGAAAAACTAAGGAAACCCTGCTGACTTAACAATCAAAGCTTTGTGCAGTTCTAATAATGGGTATTTTCTTTGGGCAAACGTTTAAAATGCAGTTGTCATAAGACCATTGGCGAGGTGAAGGCTGAATCATTGGGCTGATGTGTGAGACCACCTGGTCATGTGTGTTTTCATTGATTCGTCTTCAATTTTCTTTAATCTAATACGGCATACGAGGTCTGACAATTAAGTTTGCGAACTTGTAATGATGTTGCTAAGCTTCTTTTGATATCAGAGGGATTATTCATTGTGAATTTCTACCAACTGGCCAGTTAACTAAGTTTCCTATTTGGAAGGGCTGAAAAGGCTGCGTGAAAAAGTTAGGTGACCTGAACTTTTTGCCAACAATTCATGGCTCTTGCATCACAATGCACCAGCTCACACAGCACTGTCTGTGAGGGAGTTTGTAGCCAGTAGGTAAATGATTATATTGAAACACCCTCCCTACTCACCTGATCTGGCCCCCAATGACTTCTTTCTTGACCCAAAGAAAAAGGAAATATTGAAAGGAAGACATTTTGATGACATTCAGGACATCAAGAGTAATACGATGACAGCTCTGATGGCCATTCCAGAAAAAGAGTTCCAAAATTGCTTTGAAGGGTGGACTAGGCGCGGGCAGCGGTGCATAGCTTCACAAGGGGAGTACTTCAAAGGTGACCATAGTGATATTCAGCAATGAGGTGTGTAGCACTTTTTCTAGGATGAGTCCGCGAACTTAATTGTCCGACCTCGTATATTAAATCATCACATTGTACATCATAAATATTTACAATTTTTTACTTGTCAATTATACCTCAATAAAGCTGAGGGGGAAACCATCTTTAGCAAAATAAGATTTTGTGGTTCTCATAACCAACAGGAGTGTGATTCTAGTTAGAGACACCTGAATCAGGAGGTCTACGTCACCAGAACACTCTGTAGGTATCAACTTTCTTCATTCTTGCTGTGTCCTCCATGAAGTGAAACCTTCTTTGCTTACAACTCTGCTCATAGCCTCACATCTGTACACTCAATAGGATTCCTAATTCAAAGAGATCCCAGAGAAAGCATCTGAGTGGCCCAGCCTGAGCCATAGATCCATCTGTTGTACCAACTACCGGTGCATGATGAGGTTCTTTGTTTAACAGCCTTCACCCAAATCGTATGATTAGATTGGAAAAGGAGCAATTACCCAAAAGAAGGAGGGCAAATAAAGATCAGATGAAACAATAAATGCCTATGACCTGAATGTCCAAAAATAGCACAATGGTTAGATAAATTAGAGTATATCAGTATGAAAGAATATTAAGTAGCCATAAAAAATTTAATTACATTTTATAAATTTAATGAGAGTTCAATAATCTCCTATAATTTTTCCAATGAATCTTCAATAATTTCCTATGATTGTACTCAGAGGAAAACTACAAAAGTTCCAATACATATTTTCTTTCCTAGCTTCTCACAGGTAGCTAAGGATCTGGTTCCTGAAGCCCTAACCATGTCTCTTTTTTTATAAACTAGAACATTTTCTTTTGGGGCCCTATTCTATTTCTGCTCTGTTATTTCCATTCCTCTAAACCAATCTTTTTTATTTTGGTATCGTAATGATGACTTTTCACTTTTCTTTCAATACGGGAGATCCTTCTTCTCTTTACTTCTCAGCTCCCCTTCCTCTCTTTTTTTTTTATTAATTTATTTTTCTTGTATGTATCCTCTTTCAAAACCTTTGAAGCAGATTATGAAAACTGATAGTATGCAATAATCCCGAAGCTGATGAAACAAATAGAAAATCAGAACAAAGAAAAGGGAGAAAGCATACTAACTATAAAGGTTGATATAATGGCTATAAATATTCATTCCATTAGAACTTGAGGTTCCTAAAAGTCAGGGCATGAACAAAAAAATGAGGTTATATATATTTGGTTTTTGTTAAGGAAAGTGAATACCTATTCCTCTGAGGACATACAGCATTTTCCTGGTGCTGCATTTTCAAAAAAATTAAAATCGTATAAGGAAAGCAGTGCCCAACTGCCAGGGTTGTTACGTGTATTAAATATATACAAGAGCCTTTATAAATTGAAAATTATTATTTAACACTAATTACTATATAACCCTCTGTTCTAAACTTGCAGATTTTCCTACTGCTAATCCTTCCCCCACCCTCCTTACTCTGTCTTTCAACAGGATCAAATGCTTGGCCAGTGAGTGTGGAACTAGGCTGAGTCAGAAGATGGTCTTATGAGGACACTTGGGAATCCCGGTGCTGATAGGAAGGAGAAGAGAAAGGAAGATATCTATTCCAGACCAGCTCAGTGGCTAGAAAAGAGTCCAAGGTGTAGAAAAATCCTGAACTGTGGGAATTACTTTTTATAGCATAGTGAAGTCTTAGCTTGAGCTTCCACTGGGTCACCAAGGGGAATTAAGACTGCCTGGGCATATCTGTGGGTCCAGTGGGTTGAACCTGTCAGAAATCTCGTTTTTGTTGTTGTTTGAGGAATTAAGGGGCCTCCTGGGACAGAACTTATTAAAACAAAAGAAAGCAAACAATTTTGCACAAGCAGCTTGATCCAGTTTGAGTACCACATAGAATCCGTTCTTCAGCTACTTTGGGTGATCTCTCTACCCAGCACTTACTACTGGACAAATGTCTGTGCCTTTTGTAGGGTTCCTAGTCACATTCGTTAAAAACTCTGTAAAGTTCCAGGGCACAGAAGCTGCTAGGCAGAGGACAACAGGGAAAAGATTATCCATCCACTCCACACCAGGTCTCTAAGTAAGAGCAGCAGGGCACAGAGCACAGGTCACCCATGGCCACAAACTCAGCTAGCAGAAGGCAGAGCCTCAGACTAACGGGCCTCCTGGGGATAATAAGGAGAAAGGGAATACAATTGCTGATTTGTTTGTGGGCACATTTTAGATCGCCTGATAGCTCTCAAAACCACTGGAGGGGGAAGAGGAAGGTGTCAAGGGCTCTGCAATTGTGGCAAAGGTGAAAATGAGGAAAAGAGATGTTTCCTCTTAGAAACCACACATCATCAGCTTGGATATAGCATCTTTTGGGTTCATCGACAATGACAAAGCAAGTAGTTCAGACTGATCCTGGGGAAAATGCCTACCTACTTCAAGTTGTCAAAAATACCTGCTGGACATCTGGCTAAGATAGTTGTGAGGGCTGCTGAGGAAAAAGCACTGGGCCAGTTCAACTCTCAGCTGTTGAAAATGAGCAATGAAACTTTGAATTGTTCCTTTACCTTTCTGGACCAAAGTTCCTTATCTGTAAAATAAGAAGGTTGGACTAGTCTAGTCATCTGCAAACAGTACTGAAGGAAACATTCCAGTCTACGGGGTACCTGAGCTGAGAAGGGAGCCGTGAAGATGGGCTGAGATAGCCCTGGCCCCCTGGCCCCACTACTCCAGGAGCAATGGCACATGTGTCTTTCCATGGCTGCTTCCCAAACACTGACAGAGCAAGGCAGTCTGCATTCAAATCCTGGCTCCATCAGAGAATTGAGATGGGAGCTCTCTGGGTCTCTGAGACCCACATGCCGCTAAAAGCTTGGCTCTTCAAATTCTTGCATTTGGAATATGTGAAGTTCCTTTCTTTCACCCTCCCCAATGTCCACAACAACCAAACAAACAAAAACCATGCACAAAAAATGCCATTACTTAAAGTGGGGAAGGAGGAAAATATTTCCAGCATTTAAAAGGTGCTGTTGCTATTATGTTAAGTGAAATAAGTCAGACAGAGAAAGACAAATACCATGTGATCTCACTTATATGCGGAATCTAAAGAAAAGAATAAGTGAATGAACTAATCAGAAACAGTTTTGGAGACATAGAGGAAAAACTGAGGGTTGCTAGACGGGAGGGGGGTGGGGATAAGGGGGAAGGTGAGGGGATTAGAAAACAGTTGGTAACCACAAGATGGCCACGGGGTTTTGAAAATTAATTTGGGGAACGTAATCAAGAATGTAAAGATTTTGTAGGTTATCCGATGGACATGTATCCCATTTAGGAGACCACCTCAGGGATGATGTAGATGCCTGATCACTGCACTGTACACCTGAAGCTTAAGCTGAACAATAATGAATGCCAACTATAATTATATATATATATATATATATATATATATATATATATATATGTATATATGTGTATGTATATGGTTACAGGAAGCGGAGTACAGCATTAGGAATAGAGACAGTGGAAATGTAATGGCTCTGTGTGATGTCAGAGGGATAGTGGATGGGGGAGGGGGGGTTCACACAGTGTGAAGGATATAAATGATAAACGTCTAAGTTTTGCTTTGTCTTGTGCACCTGAAACTAATAAAATTATATATTTTTTTAAAAGGTGCTGTTGTTTGTTAATTAACCTTCATGGTTTCCGAGATTGAAATGAACTCTGCACAGCTCCTAGGAATTTCTTTAAGCTAGTAGTTCTCTACCAGGAGTGATTTCGCTCCCTAGGGAACATTTGGCAGTGTCTGGAGACATTTTCGCTTGTCACAACTTTGGGGAAGTGCTACTAGGACATACTACTAGGAAGTGCTACAACGATGCTACTAAACAACCTACATGCACAGGACGGCCCCCCATTACAAAGAATCATCCAGTTCAAAATGTCTACAGAGATTGAGCAGTCCTGCTTAACCCGACTAGGGCATGACGCATCATTTGCAATGGTGCTTAACTGTACTAGATAGAGAAGCTCACAGTTCATTCCGTTGTGTCATATAATACAGAATAATTCGAGAATATGGCCAGGAGAGCAAAGGAGAGACTGGCAAAGGGAGACAATTTCAGATCTGACACGTGTGGAAGACCTATCATGTACTGGTTTCCCAGGTATCCTCTTTAATCTGCAGAGTAATCCTCTGAAGGACGTAGAGCTGTACTCATTTAAAGAAGCACAGTCTAAGAAACTACGACAAGTTTAGACATATAACCATGGTCCCTTGGTTGGGTAGGGAGCCAAGACTCACTCCCAGGGCTCGCTCCTTCCAAGGGTATTTGGAGTAGAAGCTGGTCCATGCCACATGGCAAGCATTTGAAGGGGAAAATGATGTAACAGACATTGAGATCCCTCTTCCCACTTCTGTGCACCATCCCCTAGCTTTCGTTTGTGACAGCTTATCCCTGCGACTTGGTCCAGAAGATGCCCTTAGAGCCACACAGTGCCTTAGACTCCTACTAGGCCCTGAGCAGCCCTGAGCCAATGACTCAGGGCTGTGAGAGTACAAAAGTCCAGGTCCTGTTCCTCAAGGAAGACAAAGGCTGAGAAGCAACTTCCACTCCAGATTTCCCATGCAGGAGCAGGCTGAAATCCCCTGGGCGGGATTTCACCTGCAGTCACACTCTTCCTTCCCCTCCTTCCCCCACTCCCTCACCATTTTCTCCTGAGAGTACTTCCTTAAGAAATCACTCACACACAAACCCTTGTCTCCAAATCTACTTCTGGGGAACCTAATGCATGAGAAGAGATAACTTGGAGGCCAAGAGGTTGGGGATGCTTCTCAGAATAGAGGACATTTAACTGGATGGTAGCGGGATAGATAAGGTCAGAGAGACAGGCTGTGTCCAGATGAGTCTAACTAAGGAATCTGGATGTAACCTGTCAGCAATGGAAAACTAGTAACGATTTTTTCAGTAAGGGAGAGCATTCCACAGGAATAGAATCAGATACATGAATAAACCGTAGTTGATACTAAATGTAATTTATTGGACATTTTCCAAGTACATTACTAAGTAACGAGGAACTTGCAAGTATAACAAAATGTAATAAAGGAAAATGAAAAAAATCTTAGGTGTTGATTACTTTCTGTGTGCAAAGGGCTTCATGCTCTAGAAAGACAGGAATAGATCATATAATTTCAAACCGTGATTATGGCCAACTATAAAAAGGAGGCTTGTTTCCCTGTGGCCCAGGACCACTTATCTTACAAAATGAAACATGTGTCTCTATAAGACGCTAATTTTCTATCATGAAACAGAACTACTTGGTATCAGAAAAGTACAGTCATTTTTTATTATTAAATATTTTACCTGCCTACTGTGTGCCAAGCACCAAATAGATTATTTAAGAAGTATATGTTAAAGTTAAATGTTGAAACAGTTTTCTGGGGTTTTAAACTTCACGTTGTGTACATATAACCAGAAGGGAGTTTACTACATTAAATCTTAGTCTGAGGTCTAAAAAGTAAGTTATTAATGATAATTAGAAATTCTGCTAAACTTTTCAAGTGTCTAAAATATTCTGAAATGATTTTGATGCAACACAGAAGTTTAGAGTTTAGTCTATACTTCACAGACAATGTTAGAATTCAATTTTAATGTAACATTTATGCCTAGATCATGGGTAAGCAAACTTTCACTATTGTCAGTAACTATTTTAGGCTTTGCGGGCCAGATGGTTTCTGTCTCAATTACTCAACCCTGCATTGCAGTGCAAAAGCAGCTATAGATAATATATAAAAACTGGTGTGGCTGTGTTCCAGTAAAACTTTATAAACACTGAAATTTGATTTTCATATAATTCTTATGTGTCACAAAATCTTCTTTTGATTTTTTTCAACCATTTAAAAATGTGAAAATCATTCTTGGCTCATGAGCAGGCTGTATAAAGACAGGTAGTAGAGTGGATTTAGTCCAAAAATTGGTGTCCCAGGGCTTAGGGGTACAGGTAGTTAATTTGGAAGTTGACCTCAGGAAGCAGTAGTATAGACAGAGAGAGAGAGAGAGAAAGAGATTTTCATTGGAAAAGAGAAAAAGCCAACAAAAGGTGTATTATTGGTTACTGAGGGCAGCTGGGTTCTATCCCACTGGGGACCCTCTAGAAACAGGTAGAATATGCTGCAGAAATGCCCCCTTTGGAAGACGGAAGGGTAGGGCCATTATTTACTGACAACAGTTTCTTCACTTCAAGTTGCTCTACCTGTGTATCAATAAAGCTCTCTCCACTTTGGCAAAAGCTCTGAGGCAGAAAAGTAAAGAGGTGGTATATGCCAGCACAGGTAGGCTGAGGGAATGTGGCACAGGTAATAAAAGAGTGTTCACTAAGATGGGAGTAACCTTTATTCTTGTGATATTTTATTTCTTGGGGAGCCTCAAATCACAAATATGAGGGGATTGATATTTTAAAAGCTAGGTCACTCATAGGCTGCAAAGTTTAAAACACAGAAAGAAGCCATCATCTTGGGGACCTTATTAATTAGGCTACATACCAGGAAAGGAATATTGGTCATAACTGGAGAGCAAACCCCTGAAATGAAAATTGCAACTGTAGGTCTAAGTAGACCAATGTAGAACGTTCCTGAGAAGTTTCTGCATGTACGTGATTCTGCAGGTTTGCAGATGAGGTCACCAGCAGTGGAGAGGGGACCATTCATGCAACAAAGGATGGATCCCAACAACTCATTCTGGGAAGAATGGCAATAAGACAGAGTGTGAGCCAGCCTTCACTCACAAGATGAGGGGAAATATCACTGTCGAAATTGAGCTGAGCAAGGAGACATTCAGTGATGGGGCAGAGCCCACCAGGAAAGACAGCTCACTCTCAGTGGGAGCCATCACAACAACTCACCAATGATATATCTGATAAGGGGTTAATATATAAAGAATTCATACAACTTAACACCAAAAAAAAAACAACTTAAAATAACAAACCATTAAAACACCAAAAACAAACCAACTTAAAATAACAAACCACCAAAAATAAACTAACTTAAAGTGTCTCTGCCAATTAAAATACAGGCAGAGGACCTGAATAGACATTTCTCCCAAGAGGACATACAAATGGCAAATAGACATATGAAAAGATGCTCAACATCACTAATCATCAGAGAAATGCAAATCAAAACCACAATGAGATACCACCTCACTCCTGTCAGAATAGCATCATCAATAAATGAACAAACAACGAGTATAGACAGGGATGCGGAGAAAAGGGAACCTTGTACACTGTTGGTGGGACGGTGAATTAGTTCAGCCACTATGGAAAACAGTATGGAGGTTCCTCAAAAAATTAAGAATAGAACTACCAGAGGGTAACGGGGGCGGGGGGTGGGGGGGTGGGAGATGAGGGTAAGGGGGATCGAATATATGGTGATGGAAGGAGAACTGACTCTGGGTGATGAACACACAATGGGATATATAGGTGATGTAATACAGAATTGTACACCTGAAATCTATGTAATTTTACTAACAATTGTCACCCCAATAAATTTAATAAAAAAAAAAAAAAAAAAAGAATAGAACTACCATATGATCCAGTAATCCCACTTCTGGGTATTTAGCCAAAGGGGGGAAAAAGCACTAATCCAAAAAAATATATGCACCCCTATGTTCACTGCAGCATTACTATTAATAGCTAAGATATGGAAGCAATCTAGATGCTCATCATAGATGATTAGATAAAGAAGATGTGGTATGTATACATAATGGAATATTATTCAGCAATAAAAAAGAAGAAATCTTGCCATTTGCAACAACTTAGATGGACCTAGAGAGTATTATGCTAAGTGAAATAAGTCAGAGAAAGACAAATATCATATGTATGATCTCACACATGCAATCTGAAGAAAAATAAAATAAATGAACAAACAAAACAAAACAGACCTACAGGTATAGAGAACAGGCTGATGGTTGCCAAAGGGGTTGTTAGGGGATGGGTTAAAAAAACTAAACTCAATGGAAATGCATAGTAAACAACTGCTGTTTTGTTGGCCCAGAATTTATTTGCCTTTCTGGTACAACAATACTTGTCAGATCAGATATTCTCCTGGGATATCCCATCAACTACTCCTGGACAACGTTTGTTGGGCACTTCCGACTAGATCACACCCCTAGTTATATAGCCTGGGAGCCTCTGACCATGGTCAGCATACCTATCTCATGTCTCTGGCCCCAGTGATTGGTTCAGGAAGAATGTGTGACCCAGTTGGAACTATTGAGAGAAATCTGCTTTTTCTAGGGCTCCTTGGGGAGAGGACAGCACCCTTTCCTCCTAGGCCTCAATTTGAGAGAATAGAGTATATGTTAAGCTGGGCCCAGCGCTTGAAGCCGCAAATTGAAAACCACAGGGAATGCAGAGCCAGCAGATGGTGAGAAGCAAAACTCTGAATGCAGCCTGGTTTACCTGTGTAAACAGAGTAAGGTTGAGTGTAAAGTGCTTCTCAGGCTGTAAGGTGACAGGGTCACCTGGGGAGTCTTGTTAAAAGGCAAGTCTGGTTGAGCATATCGAGGACAGAGCCTGAGATGATGCATTCTAACAAGTTCCTGGGGGCTGTCCTGCTGCTGGTCTGCAGACCATACTCTGAGTCGTAAGGGTGGAAAACGCACTGACCTTTCCGTCCATAATCTGATAGTGGAGCCCAGGAGCTCAAACTAAGCAGGCTGACACAGCTAATTAAGTGGGATGGCCGCTCCTGATGGCAGTGCGGAACTTAAAGTGTCAAGAACAACAACTCATATGCCTAAGCCTTCACCGCAAGGCACAGATTCAAGTCAAAGATTTTTTATAACATGCTTTAAATTTGTGTCTCTCTTACAGCAAGCAGTAGGAATAAAATGTCCAAAAATCTAACTCAGACTTTGAGTCTGATCGAATCCAAGTTTACTTGGTGAATTGCAGTATCAGCTGGATTCACAGCCCTTCCAGGCCTTTGATGTAAGGCAGTGACCTGGAAAGAGTGTGATTCCAGCAATTTGAGTGGCAATACCTGAAACACTTTGAGTATCCTAAATCCCCAACCCCCTAGGAAGTGCCTCCCACGGGGCCTCCTGTGTCTGCAGAGCAGTTCTCTTACCCCTGCTTAGAGAAACTGTTACTTCCTGGCCTGAGTGTGTGACCTTGCAGAACGAAATTAACGCTTTGTACCCCACCAACCAGTGTCACTCAGTCAATAACCATCATCAGATTCCCGCATGCCCTGCCAGGGGGGCTGAGTGTGGAATCAAATTCAGGAAGAGAAGGTTTATACCATGGAAGACCTTTAGGACTTTGTTAAACTATAAGAGGCAAAACATAGGGGAGATATTTGTGGGAACACATCTTGAGGATTTTGAACCCAAAGGAGAGAGCATCTAAAGGAGGAATACAAAAGAATGTAATTGACAATAAAACAACAGACATTTCAGTGTGGAAATGCTGCTGCACAACTACCGGAGAAGATCATCTGGACGGCTTGGATAGTTGCTCCATTACCATGAATGCAACAGCTACAAATGCCCAAATGCTGATGGCTGCAGATGTGTTATGTTAGCAAAACATGCCTGTATTAGTATTAGTTTCTTATTGTTGCCAAAAACTTAATGGCTTTTTAAAACAGTACAAATGTCATCTCTTACAATTCTGGAAGTCAGAAGTCTGAAATGGGTCTCAATGGGCTAAGATTAAGGTGTCGGCAAGAGTGGGTTCCTTTCTGGAGGCTCTAGGGGAGAATCCATTTCCTCACCTTTTCCAGCTTCCAGAGGCTGCTGCACTCCTCGGCTCATGTCCCCCTTCTCCATTTTCAAAGCCAGCAGTGGTATCACTTGAATCTCTGCTTCTGTCATCACAGCTCCTTCTTCAACTTTCCTGCCTCTCTCGATCCCTCATTAAGACCCTTGTCATTAAATTGGGCCCACTCATCTAATCCATCTCAAAATCCTCAATCACATCTGCAAGGTCCCTTTTGCCATGGAAGGTAACATATTGCCATGCTCTGGGGATTTGGGGTATAATCAACTGTTGGGTTTTCCAGTCTTACACAGTATATCCAGGCTAGGGTGCCCATTTCTCTGACCCTTTTGGTTCCTTTCTACACTATCTGCTAAGACAATTCTATCATTTTTACTTGACTTAGTGCAGGCCATTGTGTTCTCCAAGCTTCCAAGAGCCATCATAATTGTGTGTCAGCATGGTTTCCTTGTATCCTTACCAGGGTGTCAAATCCTATATCACAGAAAAGTGAGCCCAAATCAATACACTCTCTTTGACCCTACCTTTTGCTCCCTCCCCTAGTCCAGCACCCTCAAGACCCAGTACCATAGTTCTCTTTTGGACCCTAAGAGCATATATTGGCTAGATCCTGCAGCAATTTTGGGGACAGTCCCCTTTCTCCCTCAGAGGGCCAGCACTTCTCTGACAGTTATGCTGTGACAGCACCGCAGCTTATTCCCCTAGTTGGCTGCCACATTTGAAAGTTTCCACAATCACAGGGCTTCGGTATACCAGAAATTGTCTGTACTTTACCTCCGCCCAGTGATGGGGTCCTGACGCACCTCCCAAATCGCATTTTAGTGAGCTTCCTCAGATCACCCCTGGCACCAAATCTATTAGCTGTAGGAGTGCTCTTGGGAACACCCGTAAAGAGGTGAGGAAAGCAGGTTTAGGCTTAGAGAGAAATTAATTGCAATACATTCATAACAATGGCCTCAGCGGAGCCTGTGTGGAGAGTGCTGAAACTGAGATGACCTTTTAAATGGTCCTGCCTGGATGCGGGGTGGGGGTGGGGGGGTTCTACTCCTGTATCAGCTAGTCAATGGCTGTGGCTGTCCCTGAGGAAGGGGTGTGACCCTTACCAGGTGGCTCTCTTCAGCCAAGGGCAATCCCCAAAGAGGGTCTCCGAGAGTTGTCAGCCACCAGTGCCCCCAGGTGGGGGGATGGATGCTTCAGTCCTGAAGAGAAACCTGGGTGATGCACAGCAGCACTTACTGCAAGGGTGACGGTAAAAAACTTTTTAAAAGCCTTGCCCAGCAGCTTTCATATTCTGAGAGGACTTTTCCTGACCCCCATGTGAGTGAGGGCTGTGGCATTTTGGACCTATTATCTAAAAGTGATGGCGTCTGGTCCTTTGCCTATCGTCAGTTGCCAAGAATGGAACCTGACAAATCAAAGAACCTCCCCCAAAGGAAATAAACTATTTTTAAACTCCTATTTGTGCTAATGCCGGTTTCACCTAGTCTCTCTTTGGCCTTGGTGGCAAGGGGAGGGAGCTGAGGAAAAGTGTACCTCAAATGAGCATTTCCATGTCCCTGATAAGAAAGTGAAGAGAAGGAGCCTCATAATTAATAGGCAGGAAATAGATTGGGGTAAAACTGTCCAAGAAGTGGCAACATAATTTCTTATTGGGCCTCTACTGGTATCACGAAGTTCATTACCACCTGAGAACACCATGGGTCATCCTTGCCCGGGCTGCTACCTTCAGAGCTTGCCCAGGCTGCCAAGCTCTCCAGGTTTGTAACACCAGAAGGATTTGTCTAGAAGCCAATGATAATATATTTCATAGACCATGAATTTAGAGCTCAATGAGTTGAATGATGTGAAATGTCAGCATGCAAAAATGTTCCAGTGAGAAAAATGGGTCAAAAGCAAAATGGGGATTAGGAATCTGAGAAGAAGTAACTTTCAAATGGCCTCAGTCACTACATGATGACTGTCTTGGGAGAACATGCCTCACCTAGGCTGGGGGATACATTTTGGGGAGTCAGAGTAGTGCGAGGAAGTGAGAGGGAGAAAAACCTCCATTTCCCTCAGCGTATAAAGTATTCTCTCATCTGCCCTTTGGGACTCATTCAGTTCTTACGATCCTTATGAAAAGTCATTTATAGCATATATGATGCACACCCATGCTGACAGCAGTGCTATTCACAATAGCTAAAATGTGGAATCAACTCACATGTCCAATGATGAATGAATGTGGTACATACAACGGAATATTATTCTGCCTTAAAAAGGATGGCTTTTTTTTTTAAGGATGGAAATTCTGCAATGGAAAAACACGGATAAACCCTGAACATTATGCTAACTGAAAGAAGCCAGTCACAAAAGGACAAATACTATATGATTCTAGTTATATTAATATGAGGTACTTAGAGTAGTCAAAATCATAAAGACAGAAAGTAGAATGGCGGTTGCCAAGGGCGGGGGTGGGGAGAAAATGGGGTTATTATTTAATGGGGATGGAGTTTCAGTTTTACAAGATGAGAAGAGTTACAGGGACGGATGGTGGTGTTGGCTGCACAACAATGTGAATGTACTTAATACCCCAGAACTGTGCATTTAAAAATGGTTAAGATGGCAAATTTCATGTGAAGTGTATTTTACTACAATTTAAAAATAATTTTAAAGCATGTATGAAACAAAGAGAATAAAAAAAGAAGCAAAGAGACTTACATCTATAATAAAATTTTTAAAAGCTAATTTGTTCATTTCAAAATTTTTTATAAACCCAGTCAGTATAAAAAACAGAAAGAAAAAAATACATAAAACATATAAGGCTTTAAATGAGAAGACCAACAAGATAGGAGAAAAGCAAAAGACAAAACAAAAATAATAATAATCAAAATCCCAATGTAAAGAAAAGTGGAAAATTAATATATTAAAAAACTGAGATCCAGTGAGAAAAGCAATAGAAGCAGAAGGTGAGGAAGGTATGGTTAAAATACAATGTAAACCATTCTGGCTAAAAGGTGAGGTTAAGAATTAGCAGAAGGAAAGACACCCTAGCTAGACTGCATCAGAGGTGAAGTCCTAGGTAAAGTTGTGGGGCTGGAGCTGCACTTGGCTGCAGCAGGGGAACCGACCCCCACATGGATTGAGATCCCAGGAAGCCTGTATTGGAGCCCAGGCAGGAAAACAAACACTGTGCTGGTATTTTAACAGACAAGATTTAATCTAGAGAACTGATTGAACTGTTCTCAGACAAAAGACAAAATGAGGAAACTGAAGCAATAATTCACCCCTATGTAAGAGGTTAAGGTAATAGGAAGTTAAAGGTTTGGAAGAAGAGCCCCATGGAATTGGGACTCAGACCAGGAAACATAAGGGGCGGGGTGGGCACTGCCCAGCTGGTCCTGGTTATCTCTGAGGGGTACAGTGGGGCTAGTTCTGGGAGTGTGGTGAATATTGAAACCAACTGCCACTGTCAGAGTGAAGAACCATTGCAGCCATGGTGTTACGTAGGCAGAAAGAAGAGGGCTGCAGGGAGAGAGGGGGAGGAAGGGAAGGAGGAAGTGCGGGAAAACAAAGGAGGGAGATGAGATCATCCTTAAGAAAAAGTACAACAACCAGACCGGCCAGAACTAGATTTCAGTGGCTGAGAGCAGATCCAGGGCGCCATCTTGTCCCTCAAGGTGAACTTTAGTTAATTATAATGGATCATAATATTATTAGCACTGTGGTTAGGGAAAATCTCCACCCCCTGTGCCGCCATGACAGTTCCGACAGGAGCCAAATAAGGACAAAAATCCCTCCTCCTGACAGGAAGGAGTAATCAGCGAGGACCCGCCTAGGAACGCCTATAACACCACCCCTAAATGTTAAATATCTGCACCCTCATTTTAGAAGTAATAAATTCCTTCGCCTCTTTGTTCTTCAGCACAGTTGCCCTCCTCCAGGCCTGCCCACTCTCCCTTCTGGAGAGTGTACTGTCCTCCTTTAATAAATTCACTGCTTGATGGGCTTATTCAGTGCGTCCTTGAATTCTGTCCTGTGAGGATACCAATAAGCCATTTCCCAGCAACAATGGCACTCACTGACAGGAATGGAAATGGACGGGCAGGAACAAGTCCTTTCTCCTCCTCCCAGAAGTCTCCCTCTGGTGCTCCCTGCTGGCAGAGCCTAACATGGAATCAGCGGGCAAAGGTTTGCAAAGTCCCATCCCCAGCAGGACATAGCGTAGTGCTCTCCCATCTGGTTGTCACTAGTCACAAGTGGTTATTTAAGTCTCAATGTAAACACATGAAATTTAAATAAAATTAAAAAGGCAGTTCCTCAGTTGCACTAGCTGCATTCGGAGTGCTCAAGAGCCACATGTGGTACCTTGCTGGACGGCACAGCTGTAAGGACGGTGAGGCTCCACATCACATAAGGGACCGAATCATCTGGGCACATTTAACCTTCGATGCTGTGTCTGCAGGCCCAGAGAAACAAGCCCTACCCCAGCAAAGGCACTCTTTCTTCAAACAAATAACAGTATTACAGCATTTACAAAGGCATACATTTAGAGGCAGGTCCTATGCAAAGCATCCAGTATTTCATTTAGTACCACAGTACTACGAGCTAAGTATTTTTTTCATCCCATCTTACAGATGTTGAACACGTAATTTAAAGTGGGTAAGAAACTTCTCAAAGTCATAATGTTGACTGCAGAGCCCTCCACTTAACCTCTGGGATATATTGTTTCAGACCGTCAAAAGGAGCTGACATTTCCCAAGGAGGAGATTCTATTTGCTTGCCCTTGTCCTACGGAGGACATTATTTTCTCAGAAAGAATAAATTGAACAAAGAAAACCAACAATTAATAATGGCATTTAATAACATAAGGGATTATGACAATGAAAGTCATTTTAGTTTAATAAAATTCACTCCCAGCAGACCTATAACAACCTAACAGGTTGAAATAAAGGCTCTTTCTGGTTTAGGATGAGTCATCACTCTTATCAGATTCAATGTCTAGAAACCTCAGACTGAGTCCTTCACCTTTTGGTTTATGATGTCTGCAACATGGTTGCTTCATTTATGGGTAGACATGAGCTCCTGTGCCCTCATTTTCTATAGCATTAACACTGCAGTTATCTAAGCTACGCTAATAAGAGGCAACATGCTCAAGACATGGTTGGGTCAATCATTAGTTTTGTGATATTGGAATAGTTATGAAATTCCTCTAAACCTCAGTTTCCTTACCATATGGCGATATTGTGGTGATTAAATTAGATCATGGATCTATGTAAACAATCTAGAACATTCTTTGGCATATGTAATTGTACTATTAACGGATTTTAGGTGGCCCTCTACTAGAAAGCAAGAGACAAACAATTATTTCTTGTCTTTTAAGCATGTAGACATTCATCTGTTCACTCAACAAGTGTTTGTTAAATGTCTACTGTGTGCCAGGCACTATCCTAGTTTCTTGGTATATATCAGTGAACACACCAGACAAAAATCTGTGCTATTATGGAGCTAACATTGTATCTATTTCGCACCCATTCTATGAAAGACATTAACTCCATTTGTCACAAATATAAATAGGAATCTTCCCTGTCTTTAAGAAGTTTACATTCCATTACCTTAAAAGTTTGTAAAACACCCTCTGAAAGGAACAACATTTATTAATATACGAAGTATTCCTGGCAATAGGAATTAAATGTGTAGTGGGAAAACTGCTAATTTAGATATCAGAGAATCTAGGTTCTAGCCCTACTTTGCTTCTAACTTCTTGTATTATCATAAAATTATACTTTCTGAGCTTCAGTTTGCTCACCTGCCAAAATGGGAGTAAGGTCGCAAAGGTATTTTCAGCAATAAAGTTACTTTTTCTATATGTCTACACTAATCATACGAGCAAGGCAGGCCATGTTTATGGAGACAAGAAAAACATATTTTTTAGTCAATATCATAACCACAGGTCATCAGGGTGGGACCTAATCCAATATGACTGATACATCCTTATAAAAAGGGGGAAATTTGGGCACACCTACAAACACACGAGGAGAAGACCATGTGAAGATTGGCGTTCTGCTGCTACAAGCCAAGGAATTGCCAGAAGCTAGAAGAGAGCTCTGGGACACACCCTTTCCTAGCCCTTCAGAGAGATCATGGCCTACTAACACCTTGATTTCAAATTTCTAGCCTCCAGAACTGTGAAACAATCAATTTCTGTTTGTGAGCCACTCGGTTCATGGTACTTGGTTACGGCAGCCTTAGTAAACTAATACAGACACCTGTGGTAAATCTGAGCATGCAAGGAATCTGTGCACCATAGCCAGGGCTGAAATTAGACGCAGGCAATGGAGGGGACATAGGCACCACAGACATTTTCTACACAGTCCATAGAAGGTGGGCATGCTAGGGCTGAGAGATTATCTTATTGTTTCTCAGCAACACCCCCCACCCCAAAAGGTGAGAAAGCTATAACCTGCAATGACTAAAACTATAACCTAGACCATCAAAATGCATGTTCTATGATGTGTTCATTATAGTTGAAGCAACGATAAACCTTATTATTCTCTCAATTGTTAATATACCTTTTCTTCCTAAGGTAGCCATTGAGATTCCATGTCCTTTTTTATATGAACCAATTACATTTGTTAACACATTTGAAAATGGGACATTTTATCAGCCTGATTTCCAGAACAGCTTCCATTCCTTCTAGGGTAAGAATGACAAAAACAAAAAATGGATGACAACTGTATTAAACCTAAAAATCTTACATTTATATTCATAATATTTTATATTGGAAAAAGTTTAAAAATTGTAATGAATTCACTAAAAATATGTCAGAACTGCGAGGAAATTGATTGGGAGCATGGGGTTTTTGCTTGGAATTTGAGATTCTTTAACTGGGTCAGGAATATCTTGCTAAAAGCACTGCTCACAGACACTGTCATTTTGTGCTTTCCTTCCAAAAGCATCAATCTCAAAAGAAATACGTGCACAAATTAGTGAGAGGACTTTTTTCAAGACTGAGTATGTTTGATCTAAAGAAAAAGCAAGGCTCTCCAAAGAAGCCAGTCACTTTATCACGCCCTACTTTGGTTAGAACCTGACTCTCCCTCCCCGCCTAGCTGACCTGTCCCTCCCTAAAGCTGAGCAATTTTCTGGGATGAATATATATGGAACCCTGTTGGCCAACAGATATCAGGGGCTGGGTTTCAATATCAACGCATCATTTCTTTAATTAAACATACTGTTGCATTATAAAAGGAGATGTAATTTGCCAAGAGTTAGAAAGATTAAAAGTAAGTTGGAAGTAATCTAGACATTTTGTCATAAATAATATTCCCATTTATAATACTGGACAATTTAAAAAAGGAAATGTGCCATTTAGGTTCTATGTTGTGGATAAAGAATTTGAGGTGTAGACTTTTTCTAACATGCATTCTCAGTACTTCTTTTTTGCAGCTTTACTGAGATATAATTACCATACCACATTGTGTAAGTTTGAGGTGTACGTGATAATTTGATACACGTATATATTGCAAAATGTTTACCACAATACGGTTACTTAACATATCCTTCACCTGACATAATTAGCATTTTGCTGTTGTTGTTGCTGTTATGGTGAGAACATTAAATCTCTCCTCTCACAGCAACTTTCAAGAATACAATACAGAATTGTTAACTATGGTCACCATGTGGTATATTAGATACCCACAACTTGTAAATCATGTAATTGAAAGTTTGAATGCTTTGACTAACATTTCCCAATTTTCTCCACACTTCAGCGCCTGACAACCACTATTCTACTCTGGTTCCATTAAGTTTGATGTTTTTAGATTCCATATCTAAGTAAGATCATACATTATTTATCTTTCTCTGTCTGACTTATTTCACGCAGCATAATACCCTCCAAATCTATCCATGTTGTCACAAATGGCAGGATTTCCTTCTTTTTTCCATGGTATGCATATATACCACATTTATTTTATCCATTCATCTATCGATGGACACTTAGGCTATTTTGAAATTGAGGTACTGAAATCCCTTACTATTATGGTATTGTTGTCTATTATTCCTCTCAGATCTGTTAGTATTTGCTTAATGTGTTTAGTGCTCCAATACTGAGTGGAGATATATATACAGTTATTAATATCTTCTTGATGAACTGACCCACTTATCATTATATAATGAGCCTCTTTGTCTCTTATTACATAATTTGACTTAAAGTATATTTTGTCTGATGTTAAGTATAGCTACCCTTGCTCTCTTTCAGTTTACATTTGCGTGGAGTATCTTTTTCCACCCCTCACTTTCAGCCTATCTGTGTCCTTGAAGCTGTAACAAGTCTCTTATAAGCAGAATATAGTTGGGTCTTGGTTTTTAATCCATCCAACCACTCCATGACTTTTTTTTTTTTAATTTTATTTTACTAAATTTATTGGGGTGACAATTGTTAGTAAAATTACATAGATTTCAGGTGTACAATTCTGTATTACATCATCTATAAATCCCATTGTGTGTTCATCACCCAGAGTCAGTTCTCCTTCCATCACCATATATTCGATCCCCCTTACCCTCATCTCCCACCCCCATGACTTTTGATTGGAGAATGTAATCCACTTACATTCGAAGTAATTGATAGGTAAGGACTTACTATTGCCATCTTGTTCATTGTTTTCTGGCTGTTTTTGTAGTTCCTTTCTTCTTCTCTTGCTGTCTTCCTTTGTGAACTGACAATTTTCTGTAGTGGTATACTTTGATTCCCTTTTCTTAATCTTATGTGTATCTACTACAGGATTTTACTGTGTGCTTACCCTGAGGCTTACTTGAAACATCTTATAGATATAATAGTCTATTTTAAGCTCACAAGAATTTAACTTTGCTCAAATACAAAACTTTATTCTTTTACTCCCATCCCCACATTTTATTTTTAATGTTGCAATTTATACCTTTTTATATTGTGCATCCATGAACAAATTATTGTAACTATAGCTATAGTTAGTACTTTTGTCCTTTAATCTCTCTACTAAAGTGGTTAACACCCCATATTACAGTATTTATACCATATTAGAGTATTTGAATCTGACCATATGTGTATCTTTACCAGTGTGTTGTATATTTTTCATAGGTATTTATATTACTAGTTAGTGTACTTTCATTTCAGCTTGAAGAACTCCTTTTAGCATTTCATGTAAAGCAGGTCTAGTGAAGATGAGTTCCCTCAGATTTTATTTGTTAGGGGAAGTTTTTATCTCACCTTCATTTCTGAAGGAGAACTTTGTTGGGTAAAGTATTCTTAGCTGGCAGTTTCTTTTTCCTTTCAGCACTTTGAATATATCATCCCATTCTCTCCTGGCCTGCAAGGTTTCTGCTGAGAAATCTGCTGATAACCTTATGAGGGTTCCCTTGTACGACAAATTTTTATTTCTTTTGGTGCTTTAAAAATTATCTCCTTATCTTTGATTTTACACAGTTTTATTATAATGTGTGTTGGAAAAGATTAGTTTGGATTGAAATTTTGGAGTGCATATTAGTTTCATGTATTTGGATTTCCAAGTTTCTTCTCCAGTTTAGGCAGTTTTCAGCTATTATTTCTTTAAATAAGCTTTCTCCCTCTCTTTTTCTTCTGGGATTCCAATTTGTTTTTCATTGCTTTTTCTTTTTGTTCCTTTGACTGGATAATTTCAAATGATCTTTTATAGAGCTGCCTGATTCTTTCTTTGGTCCTGCCTACTGTTGAAGCTCTCTATTGAATTTCAGTCTGGTAATTATTTTTTGGAGCTCCAAAATGTTAATTTTTTTATCTTTTTGAACTTATAATTTTCTTCTTGTATTGTCTTCTTCATTTCATTACATTGTTTACCTGTAGTTCTCTGAGCATCCTTAGAAGAATTATTTTTCATTCTTTGTAAGGGAATTCCTGTATCTCCACTTCTTTTGAGTTGGTTACTGGAAGTTTACTGTATTCCTTTTGTGGAGTCATGTTTCCCTGATTTTTTTGTGTGATCCCTGTAGCCTTCCAGAGGTATCTGTGCATTTGAAGAAGCAGTCACCTCATCCAGACTTTACTGGCTGACGTTAGTAAGAAAAGACCTGCATCTATGGGTGGGGGCATGCGGGAGTAAGTTGTGACCCTGGAGCTAATGGTGCAAGGTGCCAAGGGCAGGGATGTGGTGACTCACTAGCTCAGGCTACTGAGGTCCACATCATTGCCAATTGCATGGTCCTTGATAAGCACTGTGGGTGGTCCCTGAAGCTACAAGGGCTGTTAAGACTGTGTCTTGTGTGTAAACAGATGGATGATATACTGCAGTTTACTTGGAGCCAAGCAATGGTCCAGATTGAAGAGTCAAGAGTCAGAACCAAGGCAGTGGAAGTGGGGATAAAGAAGACAGGCTATATGTCTACAGTATTTTAGAGGCATAATCAACAGTTTGTTGACTGGCAGATCCTGGGATGAAGATTGAGGAAGATGAAGATGGAAGATGATATACAGTTTTTAGATTGGATAACTAAGCGGTGTTGCTGTTAAACTAGAGAACACCAGAAGAGAAAGGATAAAAGGAAAGATGAGTAGAGCCACTGTGTTGAAGATTTGTTTATGAGATGACTTTCAGATACGCAGTTGGAATCACTGATCTGGATCTAAGTAAAAAAGTGAGGCTACATATACTTGGAAGTCATCTGTGAATACAGAAAGCAATGAAACTGCCACTATAATAAATGTTTTTTAAAAATCCCATTTAATGTCCATGAAAACTCTGAGCTGTACATTATTTTTACTGCAGAGGACACTGAGATCCTGAAAAACCAAATAACTTCCCCAAAACTACATAGCTAATAAGTGGTAGAACTAGGATTCAACTAACTCTCACTAGATACGAAGTCCATGTTCTTTCCTCTGTGTCTTGCTGACCCTCTCTAAGTTGTGGCAGTAGACAGACACTTCCAGGAAAAGCCTACAGAGTAAGGACAGAATATGCACAATATTGGGTGTGATGGAAAAAGCCAATGTAGTTGGTTTGTAGTTTACATTGCAAAAGGAGAATGTAATAAATGGTGTGATTGAGACATATCATAGCAACCCTGCTATAAGATTCTCACATCTAATAATGCCTTGCTACACTGATTCTCTTCCTAGGGAAAATTTCATTAGGCTCTTTGCATCAACATGCCTTTCTGACTTTATAAAATGAAGAGAAATCAAGAACACTTAGGTAGCAATAAGAGAAAGGGTGTCTTGTATATTTAGCTTCTCAGTTTCAATAAGAAGCTTTAAATGCTGTGAAGTGGTCGTTAGGTTACCAAATTGACAGCTGACCACCAGCAAGATGCATCTCTATATTAAATGTAATACATTGTAGCTTATCTTACTACGCCTTTGGAGAAGAGGCTCTAACTTTCATTTAAGTTTTCCTTTTCAACAAAATGAAATGCAAAGTTTTGGGTAGATACTGAAAAAGACTAACTCTATTGTCCATTAAATGTTTCAGTATTTTCAAAACTAATGCATTCACTCATATATTCAATGACTATTAACAAGATACTGCCCTTGCCTTCTAGGAGACTACAGTTCAGCTGGAGAAAGAGTCCAATCTTTAAGGGTCTTAAATCATAAGTAGTTTAAAGAGAAGTCAGAAGAGAAAGAATGGAGAAGATGCAGACCAGCCCTTGAGGAGAGGAGGAGATAATCTGGTGCAGAGCACAGGTGTAAATATTAGCCTATGAAAAGAAGACATCGACTCTTTAAGAATAACAGCTAAAAGAGAGGAAAGATTGCATACAAAAGCAGTTTAATGACAAGAAATTCGAAGGAATTTGTGTCTAGTAGCTTCTATTTTTTGTTTTTGTGGAATTTTCTTCTGAAAATCAAGAGGAAAGGTTCAAACAAGCAGAGAAATTTAGAACAGTATTATGTCTTTCACAGGGCCTTTACCCTGTCCCAAACAGATGTCTACACCCAAACCTGCGATAACAGAATTATTGAAGCTGGGAAGTCAATTCAGAGTGCATAAAGGAAACAGCCAGGTCAATGCAATATGGTTCAGTTATGAAGCTCACTGATGCAGGGTTTGACTGGATGTAAAGATGAAACTGGAAAATACTGAAAACTGAAGAAGAGTTAGCACTGCAGATCCATTGCTTCAGCTAGACATTTGACAGATCCCTTACAATACAAATAAGTGGTCAAGATCCCTTTGATCGTCATGATTTTTACTGACAGAAGAGTAAGCCAGTGCTCCTTAAGTTTGGCTGCATATTGGAATCACCTGGTGGTAGTAATCTATTGCTACGTAACAAATTATCCCAAAACTTAGTATCTTAAAACAACAAAAATTTATTATCCCACATAGTTTCTGTGGGCCAAGAATTTTGGAGAAGCTTAGTTAGGGGTTCTGCCTCAGCATCTCTTATGAGGTTGCAGTCAAGATGTCAGCTCAGGCTGCAGTCATCGGAAGGCTTGACTGGGGCTTCCAAGACGGCGCACTCACATGGCTATTGGCAGAAGGCTGTATTATCAGTGTTCTCCAGAGAGGAACCAATAATTTATATATGTATATGCATATGCATATGCATATGTATGTATATATATATTGGTTTACATGATTATGGAGGCTGAGAAGTCCCAAGGTCTGCTGTAAGCAAGCTGGAAACCCAGGAGAGTCGATGTTGTAGTTCTAGTACAAGTTCAAAAGCATGGAGAGCTGATGGTGTCAGTTCCAATACAAAAGCTTGGGCTTGAGACCCAAGAAGAGCAGATGTTTTAGTTCACGTAAGAAGGCAGGAAAATACTGATGGTCCAGCTCATGCACTTAGGCAAGAGGAGTTTCCTGTTACTCAGTCTTGTTCTAGTCAGGACTTCCATTGATTGGATGAGGCCCATCCACATTAGGGAGGGCAATCTGCTTTACTCAGTCTCCCTATTCAAATGTTAATCTCTTCAAGAAATACCCTCATAGACACACCCAGAATAATGTTTGTCCAAATGGCTGGGCACCATGTGGCCGAGCCAAGTCGACACATGAAATCAACCATCAGAAAGGCCTCAGTTCCTTACAACGTGGAACTCCCTATAGGGCTGCTTGAGTGTTCTCACAGCCATGATAGCTGGCTTCCCCCAAAGCATGTGATTCAAGAGAGAAAGCCAGGATGAAGTCTCAAGTGTTTCATGACTTAGTTTTGGAAGTCACACATATTCACTGCCGCCATATGCTCTTGTTAAAAACAAGTCACTATGTCTAGCCCACTGTCAAGGAGGGAGAAATTAAGTTTTACGTATTGAGGAAAGGAATAGCAAAGAGTCTATGGGTGTATTTTTAAGCTACAACATCGGGGGAGCTTGAAAAAAATGCTGACACCTGGTCACCAGCCCTAGACATTCCGATTCAACTGGTCTGAAATTTTTTAAAGCTCACTGGGTAATTTTAATGGATAACCAAGGGTTTCCTCTATCATCTGCATCCACTCTTGTGTCTCTTAATACTGTAAGCCCTTAGTGAGTGAGCACATAGCCCTGGGATTTGCCTTTTGCCAGCCGGAATGTTGCACCATATCATGCAAGGGAGCGGGGGAAGGTCCTCCAACAAAGAACTCAACTTCATCAAAGAAATTTTTAAAATTCAAAATACTGAAAGCAACAGAGGAAGAAGACAAACAAAGAAACAAAAACTCAGACACAGACAACAGTTTAGTGGTTACCACAGGGTAAGGGGGCAGGAGGGATAGTAGATGAGGGTAAAGGGAATCAAATATATGGTGATGGAAGGAGAACTGACTCTGGGTGGTGAACACACAATGGGATTTATAGATGATGTAATACAGAATTGTACACCTGAAATCTATGTAATTTTACTAACAATTCTCACCCCAATGAACTTCAAAGAAAAAAAACCAATTAGATTAATTAAATTAACCAAATAATTAAATAATTTAATTTTAAAATTGGCCTTAAGACATATTTGAAAGTTATAGTACTTGTCATTTTGGATTGTTTGTATCTGCCCTGCTCTCTAATTTCCTCTTTTCTCCTCTTGCATGGTTGCAAAAATACTAGACAACATATTTTTGTATGTGAAATCCAATGGACTAAACAATGATTTCTTCACAAACATTACTGCACATCAGTAAGGAATTTAAATTCTGCGTGGGCTTTGTTTACACACTTAGCCGCTAATTGTCAGTCAGTTTGATATGCACAGTGAACAACCACAGCAGCAGAAATTACAGGAGAAGCACCACATTGAGTAGACTGACCCCCAGTGTGGCTGCTGCAAGCGGTCTGAACTGGTGGAGCCAGAGCACAGAGGCATCCGAATCCCTATGACCAAAGTTGCCAGGACCAAAAGGCCATTAGCTATTCCAGTCTCTGACTTCATGCTGTTAGTCAGGCAACTTTATTTAGCTCTTGGAAGAGTCCGAATTGAGCTGCACTGCCCGCCTTCATCTGCACATAAGCATGTACAGCAAGTCCTCAAACGACATCTTTTTCGTTTAATGTCATTTCCTTCTAATTTTGATGAGAAAAACAAATCAGTCCTAGGCAGGGGCCACTGTCTGTGTGGTTTGTGCTTCCTCCCCACATGTGCGTGGGTTTCCTCCGGGGACTCCAGTGTCCTCCCACGTCCCAGGGACGTGCACGTGAGGTGAACTGCCGTGTCTGCGTTGTCCGAGTCTAAGTGAGTGTGGGTGGGTGTGAGTGGCCCTGAGATGGAAGGGCGTCCTGCCCAGGAGGGTCCCGCCGGGCACCCCGAGCTGCCGGGACAGGCTCCGATACCCGTGCCCCGGAACCGGAATCCATTTTCTGACTTGTTTTCATTCATCTTTCTCAAATGTGTGTAGAGCTCACATTTATTTCAAAGTTTCACATTAGAAGTGGTTGGGGTCTTTATTTAAAAGTTTGGTGATATTTTTGTGTCCAGAACTAAGCTGTAGGAACTTAATTCTTGTTCATATCAATCAGTCTCTGGTCAAATTAGTTTCACTTAAGGTCGCAGCTTCCAAGCACCTATCCAGGACTATAAATGAGGATTCGTGGTACCTGAGTGAAAAGGAGGCATTTGGCAACAGGATTCCTCAGACTGGGTCATGACCCATCGGTGAACTATAAAATCATGTGCTGGGTCATAACCAAAATCTTTAAAAACCAAAATAGAACAAGATAGACTCATTAGAATAGAAAATATTAGAATGCCTGCCATATAGTAAGGGTAACTGTAACTACTTCATGAACCTTTTTCTCACTTTTTTTTATTCCTGTTGTGTATGTGTTTATGTGGACTGGCTCATAACAAAACTGTATATCCTTCTGCGGGGGTCACGTTTTTAAAAGTTAGAAAAACATAGGTCTAGGCCATGATTGTGCTTCCCAAATTCCCTTCAGTCTAAACATGACTATCGGCCCCTTGCACAGTTCACACAGCCATCCCTCTTGCACTTCTTTTCATTAACTCCATGTCCCACTGGTACCTCCTAGGAAAACAGTGAATGCCAAAGATTCTAGTCCCTAAGTAACACAAGGAAAAGGGCAAAGTGGACAATAAAAGGAGCTCTGCGGCTTACTCTCCTTTGAAGAGCCCTGTGATTTCCTTGAAACCTTAGGACTGTGGCCAAATGACTTGCCGTCCTCACTTTGTTGTGGCATCACAGGAGCTAGGGTTAGAAACAAATGGATCATGGCTCCTCGAGGTGCTCACAGAATGATAGCAAAGATAGATTTCAGATAATATCATGGCAAGGCAATGTTTTAACTGCTTTGGTGAGGGTTAGGAAAAACAGGCTGGCTGCTAGTAAGGGTAAGATGTTCTTAAAATATAAGTAGGAGTTTCCCAGTCGGGGCTGGGGGAAAGGACGCTCCAGGCAGAGAGAACAGAGCATGCGGAGTACATGAAACAGATGGCAAGTCCCTGGAACTTGGCATATACAAGGATGGCATGGCATCCTATGATATGGCTGAAATACTGGGTCACACAGCAGAAGGACCACAGGGGAGGAGGAAAGACAGAGACCAGGTTTTTTTTTTTTTTCCCCAGAGGGAAAGCCTTGCAGTTCAGACATCATCCTGCAGTCATGGGAAGCCGCTGAGGGGCCTTAAGTCAGACTTGCAGCACAGAAGGGTCATTTTGTAAGGAGGACAAGGCCAATTGCTGTAATCAGGAGTGGTGTGCTGTTTGGAGGCAGGAAAATTCGATAGAACGCTATTATCATAGACAAGGTAAAACACGGTGGGGACCTTAATTAAAGTGGTGGGAAAGCAGAGGAGAGAATGGAAATGAGAGACTGAAGAGATAGAATCAGGAGAATTTGGAGACTAGTGAAGAAGCAGGAGAGGTCTTAGGTAACTCCCATTCTTCTTGATTGGATGTCTGGGTAGGTGGTGGTACTGCCCATCAGGATAGGAATATGGGAGAAGAAGCAACACTGTGGGGAGAGATAATAAGTTCAGTTTGAGCCAGATTGAATTAATGTGCCTATAGGACATCAGGGTGAATTAAGACGTCAGATAACTGGATATGGTATTCTCTTTTGTTTTCTAAGCTAAAGTGCAATTGAACAACCCAAGAAATGTACAGGCCTTCAATCAGTCAACCCTTTCCTTTAAAGTCACCAGACAGTGGTTTCTACCATAGTCCTTGGAAATGTGTTTCAGAAGGAGAAAACATTCAGTCTGCATTGAATACAAGAAATTCTGGAAAAAATTAGGGCACCATTGCTGGTATCTTCAGATTTAGGTACTGCTGAGACTTGAATAAACTCTCTTCATCTCTGTATCTGACATCCAGACTTCATTTTAAGAGCCAAGACATTTGCATCGATGGAAAAGAGTCAGTTGGGCCATTCCGTGGTCCTGATTTCACAAATTTGTCTCTGACTCCAAGAAACCTACCGTTCTGTATACACCAAAAGGATTTGGTATGAATGATTCAGGCTGGAGCTCTCCTAAAGAGATTGACTTTTATTCCTAAGGACAAGGTGTGCAGATGAGTCAGGGATTTCGAGATCTGTCTGTCAATTAGCCACAGGTACATATGGTACTCAGGTGAAGCAGAGATGCTACTTGGACTTCAGCAATTAACTTGGTGCCAGCAAATGTTACTGCAGAAAAGGATTCCAATTTAATCTATTGTCTTAAAGACCTCAGGAATACCTTTCACCATTCAATATTTTTAAATGATCACCATGTGTTTCTTTACCAACAAAGAAGTTACATTTGTAAATGCTTTTCTGAGTTAAACTACCTAGTAATAATGCTTTGGGTTTGTGTATGTGGGGGGCAGTGTGTGGGTGTGGAGGAATGTTAGGGAGGAGAAGAAACTCCTGCCAAGTTTTTTTGGGGGGTGAGGGCAGTATCACGTAGACATCAGTAAAGTTAAAATAAGGGAAAAAAATAAAGTGTTAGAAGTGAAAATTGAGCACATTTCTGGCTTCAAATACCATGCTTGTTTTTCATCCATGGCGTGTGGAGATAAAGACGTAATTCTGCTGATGTGGGTTAGATTTCATTCTCTCTTCCAAGTTCATTATTCACGTCAATCCCTTTGCAGATTGTTAAAGAGCTAACCTGCCTCTGCAAATTTTGACAGGATGCCTTGTAGAAAGTAAACTGAAAATGCTAGGGTCTGTTTCTGAGTTCCACCCCACTTAATGGAGCTAAGAAATCAAAGGCTGCAGTTTGGCAAAGTGGACGAGACTTCTGTCTCTAACCTACAGCTCCAGTCCTGATACCACCCAAGGTCCAGGCCTGACTTTTTAGCGGCTTTTGCATGTCACTCTGTCTGTTCAAACTCCACATGATTGAATTGTATTTATTGTCTCCTCCTTCTCACCCTACAAGCACTTCTCCCTTTTGTCTCTGCCCACCTTTCCTGAATTCTCCTTATCCCTCCAAAAATGTAGATGTAAGAGTCTCACGCATAGGCTACACGATTCATTCTTAAACACCAACCTTCCACCTCCGGATTTACATTAGCATTCTAGCAATGTCATGACCCTCAAGAACATTCAAAACCAAGTGCGCTAAATCTGTGGGTGCCAGTGTCTGTGGGTCTACTTGACATCTTCATGAGGGTGTCACTGTACCTCAAACTAACCAGGGGCATAACTCGATCCATGGTTTCCTCTTCACTCACCCTAAGTGCTCCTCCTCCTTGCTCTGTTATCTCAGAGAGCACACCATTACCCCCTAAACTACTCAAGCCAGGTTCATCCTCTCACTGACTCCTCTGCCCATCCACCTGCCAAGCCCCTTCAATCCCACCTACTCAACAGCTCTCAGAGCCATTTCACTCCCTTACCCCTGCCCTGCCTCAACCCAGGCAGTTTATATTTCCATTTGCAGCAAAAGCCTTACAACTGTTCTCCCTGACTCCGCTCTGACTGTGGTCCTCTGACCAAAGCCAGAGTGATCTTTCTAGAATGTAGTTTTGAACTCATTCTGCTCCTATGCATCCTTCGATAGCTGCTTTCTTCCCACATGTACTTTCCAAGAGCCTCCATTTCATGGCCCATCCTGACCACTCCGGTCTTCTCAGCTACATGTCAGCAGCTCTCCACTCTCACATGCAACTCCTCCTGCACACAAAGCTGTCTACTCCTTCCTACACTTCTCAAATGCCTTGAGACTTTTATTGCTTCCTCCTCATTCTAAAAATTAGAAACTCTCAGACTGAAGAAAACACTCATCTAAAAGCATATGTTTTTAAAGGGTACCTTCCCAGAGTACACGGCCTTTATTTGGCAGAATGTCTGGCTGAAGTTTATAAAATGAAAAAGCAGGACCAGGGATGAGTTAAAGATTGGCAAAGTCAAATAGTAGTACCTACCATGCTAGAGTAAGGGGAATTACAGGTTTCAAAGGAGTGGGGTGCAGAGAGTTTGCGAGAGAGGGAGTGAGGGCCCTGAGAAAGGAAGGAAGGGGATAAGTGAGGAGAATGTGAAAATGAAGGAGAGCCCAGTATCACGGTGATATGCTGTGGCCTGAGAAGAAAGATGACTACTGAGCAATTCCCAGTATGAGGCTGGCCGAGGGACTCGAGTGCCAGAGTGCCTGTGATTCCATTTTATATGGCTTGTCTTGACGATTCTGAGTTGTGATCCCCTTCGATTACCGCAAAACTTTCCATAAAAATCTGTTACAATAGCACTCTATGCTAGCGCAGAGCACTGCTCCAAGCCAGAGGTGCCGCAGGCATGGAGAGAGCACAGCTGGTGCGGACAAAAGACAGTAGCCGCTGGGGTTCAGGGGTGACAGGGAAACAGACTGCAGTGTGGACCACCTCGTGAAATCAGATGCACAGAACTGCGCAGACACCTTGGTCAGCATGTTAGATTTGCTACCACGTGAGGGACTGGATCTCGGGACACTTAACTTGGCATTGGAAGGAAAGAAGATGCCACTCCCGTAAGGCAGAAAGACCTGGGGACTTCTGGGCAGCTGAGCCTTGGGTTACAGTTAGAGCTCACACACTAAAGTTATAGAATTGCTATAAATAAATACTTTTTAATAAATAAATATTTTTTAGTAAATAAATGCGACACTAAATATGCTAGACATAAGTTAAAATGGATATACTTAGAGAAGGGGGGTTGAAAATCACACTGGATGGTAGATACAAAGTAATGTTCCAAGAGTACTGAGGACAACTTAAAAAGATTGGTCTTTAGTCTCTGGATCCCTAACTTAGAAGAAAAGGTACATTATTTGCAACAGACCTG
This sequence comes from Rhinolophus sinicus, assembly GCF_057876585.1. Taxonomy (NCBI): domain Eukaryota; kingdom Metazoa; phylum Chordata; class Mammalia; order Chiroptera; family Rhinolophidae; genus Rhinolophus; species Rhinolophus sinicus. The sequence continues at coordinate 9,049,109 of NC_142518.1, forward strand.
AGAAATAATAACATGGTTTTGATACAAAATAGGGAGAGAGAGTGAAATGTGTGGAAAAGAAGAGGGGAAAGTTGATTATCATTGTCCTAGAATTTTCACAATTTCTAATTTGGAAATTCAGGAGACTAAATAAAATTTACATTATATCTTACATAATAGAATTTATATAATAAGCAGGTAAAAGTCATCAAGCTTGGGATGTCACAATTCAGGACATATTTTAATGCCAAGAGAAATCATTTCAGACATAAAGTCTATTTCCAAAGCCTAAAAAAATATTCCTTCACACACAGCCCCAACAACTCTATGTGAGAATATTTGGTGCTTACAGCAGAATTACTGGAGTTTTATGGAGATGAACATCTCTCTAGGACCTCAATGCTAATCAGAATTTGAGAAGAGAGTGTGAATGAGTATGTATGTAAAATAGTAATATATCCTGATTCCCAAGGTAGAAGCAACACCCCAGAAATTCTGGGGTTCAAGAATTCCAGAGCACTTGCCAATTAACTTGGATGTATCAGTCAGGATAAGTTAGAATACACTGCAGTAATAGCTCCAAAATTCCCAGTGAGGTAGCATAACAAAAGAAGATTTCTTACTCATACAGAGTCTTTCGCAGATCTGGGAGGCTGGGCGGGATTGCTGATCTCCATGCATCGGTGTAGTTGCCACATTGCTTAGATTTTACAGTTTCTCCATAACAGCGTGCACTCCCACGGTTGCTGTGGCCTGGGAAAAAAGCATGGAAAATCACAAACTGGCTTTCATCCATAACTCACATTTCAGTCACATGACTACGCTTAACTTCAAGAAGGTATGTGTCCCTCCCAAAAAGAAGGATCAGAAATCTTGGGTAGCAAACAATAATGTCTACTATAGATACGTAGCAAGTCTTTAGATTTTACTTGTATTCCCATAGGAAAGATAAAATGAAAATGTCTCCAGATTGCTCATGCATCAGAAGCTTCTTTCCCCCTTCCTCCCCCATGTTTCTTGCTTCAGTATGGTGTGACCCAGAGAAAAAATGGACTTCAAATACACTATTTATTTTAATCCAATCTACATTACTAGTGAGTGAAGGACTAAGAGCATTCTTTTATCTTCTGTAGGGTTTCTCAATCTTGGTACTGTTGACATTTGGAGCTGGAACATTCATGGGGACTGTCCCATGCCGCAGGATATTTAGCAACCTCCCTGGTCTCTACCCACGAGATGCCAAAACATCCCTCCCACTACAGTTGTGACAATCAAAAACAGCTCTAGGCATTGTATCCTGGGTGGGTAAAATTATTCCTGGTTGAGAGCCACTTTTCTATTCGCTTCCTTTGACCACCTGGAAGGATTCAGATCATCTAACGCATAAAATGACCCAGTATTGAGGATGGATAGAAAGAGACCAAAAATAACAGATTTTCTCCCGGATTCACCACTGAGACTTTGGGCAAGTCTCTGACTTTCTCTTTACCTTATCTCTAAACTGGGGAGAATAATGTTACATGGCTCACAAGCTTATTGTAAGAATTAGATGAGACACTAAACCATCCTTTTCTCTTTTTGGAAACTACTTCTGTATACACCCGGTTCCTATATATACATGGGGTCTATTTCTGGACTTTCTGTTCTGTTCTACTTGTCCCTTTGCATATTACTGTAAGAATTTCTCACTGTCCCATTATGATTATTAAGCCCTCTTACCGATAGATGACTTGTCTGGGAAACTCAGCCATCAGGAAACGGACTTGGAACTGAGAAGTGAAGAAAAAGACCTGCAGAAGCCTTGCTCTAAAGTCAGATCCTTTTCAAATTGTGAAGTCCCCTAAGGTTATTAAGATGGCTTATAAATTATTTCTTATTCAGCCCCTGCAACACTTGTGCCTCGCACACAGGTACAGGCACCCAATAAATGGTTGCTGAGGGACTAAATGACCAATTTCAGACATGATTCAAAGAAGCTTATCATTACTGCGCTTTCCCACATCACCTTAGGTTAGAAATCCCAAATTAGGTGAGATGAGCACAAGGAAGGTATTAATATAGGCAGGACTGGCGTCGGCGACAGTGACAGATGACAGTCTGACATTAAAAGAGGAAATTAAAGCATAGACATTAATTAAAATATAAAGCCACATACTCCAGAGTAAACATCCACGGACATCACAATAACCCTTTAGTTGCATTACACTGTCAGTGCATAATAACTGACATCCCTATTACGACTCTGACATTTTTTAAAAATGCTAATTTCTACTCAGCATGTTCTATTTTTAAAAATTCAGAGTAGTGTGTAAGGCATTTGAGAAAGGTTTTCATCACAGACTTATAAAATGTGTGATTTGCAATATATGAGCACTTTAGAGACTACCTAATCTGTTTTCTAGATGCGGAAAGTCAGTCCCAGAAAGGTGAAGTGCACTTCGCCAAGGTCAGGTGACCAGAGAGGCAGAATTGCAATTAACACCACATTTTGCTGACTCCATAGCAACTTTTTTTCCACTATAGCACATCTTCCAAAACATAAATATATTCCTTTAATTAACATTGCCAAATTTAATATTTGGCAACTCAAAAACGGTACACTTCAACTATATGGAACTTTCCTGCACTGAGCTATTAATCAACTGGTCCTTATCGAGCCTTTGTGTTACTCAAATAAAGTACTAGTTTAGATCTGGTATGTGTTAAAGGAGGGAGAAAGCATGACACTTGACTCAAGTGACTGAGCTCTTTAGCAGGGAAAGGAGAAATTATATGTATGAAGTCAGAGCAATGCAAAACGGTGTAGAGTTTTGCAATAAGTCTGAGTGTGTGGAAACTAACTCTGGGTGTTGTGGGAATGAGAGATAGGAAACATCAATTCATGGCAAGTGGTCAACGATGTCACAGGGATGAGGTAGGATGGGTCACCTGAGTAGAACCCAGAGTATATGTAGACTTTGAAAAAGAAAGCAAGGATGTTCTCAATGTAAACAGCATTAGAAAACACTAAAAGGGGGTGGAAGCCTGGACCCCATTTTCTAAGTCATTCATGAGAAAAGGTTATCTAACAAGTAGGAGCTAGTTATGAAAATGGCAGGGGGGCAGTTAGGGGTAGTGTTAAAAATTTATCCTGCCCTGGAAAAAATCTAAGTTGAAGTGGGGAGAAAATAAAGAAAATGGCCTGATTGTTCTAGAATAGCACTGTATGGTAGAAATACAATGTGTGTTATACATGCAATTTAAAATTTTCTAGTGGCCCCACTTTAAAACACAAAGCAACAAATTACATTTATTTAAAAACACATTTTATCCTTAATTTTTTGAGGAACCTCCACACCGCCTTCCATAACGGCTGCACCAGTCTGCATTCCCACCAACAGTGTATGAGGGTTCCTTTTTCTCCACAGCCTCTCCAACACTTGTTACTATTTGTCTTGTTGATGACAGCCATTCTGACTGGGGTGAGGTGATACCTCATTGTGGTTTTTATTTGCATTTCTCTGATGATTAGTGATGTTGAGCATTTTTTCATATGTCTATTTGCCATCTGTATGTCCTCTTTGGGGAACCGTCTCTTCAGGTCCTCTGCCCATTTTTTAATTGGATTTTTTGGGTTTTTTGTTGTTGTTGAGTTGTATGAGTTCCTTATATATTTTGGATATTAGCCCCTTATCGGAGGCGTTGCTTGCAAAAATTTTCTCCCATTCGGTTGGTTACCATATGACCCAGCAATCCCTCTCCTGGGTATCTACCCCCAAAAAATCTGAAAATATTTATCCATAAAGATACATGTGCTCCAATGTTCATTGCAGCATTATTTACAGTGGCCAAGACATGGAAACAACCAAAGTGTTTTTCAGTAGATCATTGGATAAAGAAGTTGTGGTATATGTACACAATGAAATACTATTCTGCCATAAGATGAAATAATGCCATTTGAGACAACATGGATGGATCTTGAGATTATAATGCTAAGCGAAATAAGTCAGACAGAAAAAGTCAAGAACCATATGATTTCACTGATATGTGGGATATAAAACTGAAAACAACAAAGGAACAAGACAAACAAATGAGAAACAAAAACTCATAGACAAAGACAATAGTTTAGAGGTTACCAGAGGGTAAGGGGGTGGTAGATGAGGGTAAAAGGGATCAAATATATGGTGATGGAAGGAGAACTGACTCTGGGTTGTGAACACACAATGTGACATATACAAGATGTATCACAGAATTGTATACCTGAAACCTATGTAAGTTTACTAACAATTGTCACCCCAATAAACTTCAATTAAAAATACATTTTATCTAACTCAACATATACAAAATATTATTTCAAAATGTACTCAATATAGAAAAATTATTAATGAGATATTTTCCATTCTTTTAGTCATACTAAGTCTCTGAAATCTAACGTGCATCACACACTTACAGCATATCTTAATTTGTATGCTGAATTCATCAGAAATATTTGACCTGCTTTTAAATAAAATTTACAACTGAGAAGATGAATTCACATGCCCAAGTTGTTCCAAAAATACCTAAATATTTTCCAGTAACTAAACCAAATACTAAAAATCATTTTCTATTAATATTCACATCCACATTGACAAAACTGCTTCCATTTTTAAATTTAAATGCCAATCAATTTAAATTAAATAAATTAAAAATTCAATTCCTTAGGCCTATAGGACAAATTTCTAGGGCTCAATCATACATGTGGCCAGTGGCTACACATTAGGCTGCACAGATCAGGACGTGGGTTTTAGGGGTGAGAGGCAGTGTTGCCAGTTGACATAAAGCCTTGGATGGCAGACTCTAGTGCCTGGAAGGAGACTGCTTATGAGCTAGTACACAGAACTGAGCCCCTCTATGCTACCGTGTTTCCCAAAAATAAGACCTAGCCGGACCGTCAGCTCTAATGCGTCTTTTGGAGCAAAAATTAATGTAAACCGGGTCTTACATTAATTTTTGCTCCAAAACACGCATTAGAGCTGATGGTCTGGCTAGGTCTTATTTTCAGGGAACCACGGTACCTTCCATGATGGAAGGAGATAGCAAGACAAAAAAAGATTTCTAGGAAGACTAATCTGCAACAGAATATAGGAAAAAAAACAAGTCAGGGAGATCAATGGACAGTTTGTTTTAGTAAATAAAATGTGAAATAATAAGGACTGGAACTGGAGGTGGGAAGGAGGAATGGGGCGGGGTCGATAATCCAAGAGGCTGTTTGTTGGATGGAAGAAGTGACAATACTGAAGAATTAGGTAGGACACAGAAGAAGAGACCCTGGCTGAAGACCTCAGAGAGACTTGGTTTTTGTTTGCTTGTTTTATGTTCTGTTTACGTTTTCCTTTTGTGTTTGTTTTTTCTCTATCCTCTCTTCTACACACATTTAACAGGGGAAATTATATTCCATAATGGTTTTCTGGAGTTCAAGAATTACTGAGGTAACTCTTCTTGGGAATGAAAAGGTTCTATTATGAAGAACAAGAGGAGAGGAGAGACAGGGAAGAGAGAAGGAGAGAGAGAGAGAGAGAGAGAGAGAGAGAGAGAGAGAGAGAGAGAGAGAGAGAGAGAGAGAGAGAGAGAGAGACTACAAATTTTAAATTTAGGATTTACCAATAAGTAGCTAATAGGTAAAACCATTTCAGTGAGTGAGATCACCCAGGAAGATATGTAGAATGAGAAGACAGGGGCCACCTCAGGGGCAATACATTTCTAGGGACAGAGAAGCCTTCAAAGGAATGCTTCCAAGGTGCAGAGACTGAACCAGACAGGTCAGGCATTTGCTCCATGGCCTCACTCACTCAAATAACATTCACTGAGATAAAGGCCTAGATGTTTGCATTCTAGACACAAGAGAGGTGGGCCACCCTGGAAGAGTGTACTGCTAGGGTTGCAGCCGGGAGTGAACCCAAAGTAGCCTCTGCCTGCAGCAAAGTCTCTGTCCTACACCCAAAAACAGTAAGAGTGTCTCTGGCAGGGTCCTGATCTTTGAGATTTATCGGTCTAAATTGTATTCTGTTCCCCTGAGGTTTCATTCACCATTTCTAAAGATGCTCTTCAAGGAAGATCTTACTTTTACTAACAACAACAAAATACTTAGATTCATATCTTAAAGGGGGAAAAAAGATGGGGCAATGTAGAGTTGGGATAATGAAGAAATCTTCCCTTTTACAGTAGTGATGGTGCTGGAGGCAGCTCGGGGCTTTGGGGCGGGAGGTTGGTATTTGGTCTGCTACCCGTTAGATGCTGTCACGAGATAGGTGTGAAGGTATAGAAAAATGTAAATTTGGAGGCAAGAAAATTCAAAGGACATTCAGTTCAGTATGATTGATGACACGCTGTACCATTTAACTTTTGAAAGTAGTACTCAAATTGAATTAGGATAGAGAGGTCTAACTTTGTTACTTCTATTACCATAGAGATGTCACAATATTTTCCATTAGAGATCAAAGGGACCATCATATTTGCACCTGCTCTGATGACAGATTTTTATGCTACCCTGGTGAACAATTATGATTTTACATTTGTTAGTTATAAAACTTCTGTTCCCCCTGCTTTGTAATTTGGAGGAATGTTTAGTATTCTGGGTTCAATCCAAGCAATACAAAAAAGAAAATTACCCATCTTAGAAGCATAATTCCTTTCATTGAATGGTTAACTTTTTTTTAAAAAAGACCTTTAAAGGAAGAATTTACTCATTAAATCTAACTATTTGCATAAAACAATGCTCTCCCTCAATTCAATCCTTATTTTTTTCTTCCCAAATTTCTCATAAAAGGTAGAACTCAGTGTCATTAACTTGACACTTCTCTTAGTGACATTCAAGATTCTAAAGTCAGAGAACCATGGAACATGCTATAAGAAAAAGCAGTTTCCTGGAGTGTCTTTCTTCCCCCCTCCACCTGACATCTCCTACACATCATCCGCGAGCCAGCTGACACATCACCTCTAGGAAAATGGAGCTGGTCCATAGGGACTTCTCTGTGCCCTTGCAATACTTCTACACTCTTAGAGAAATCTGCTGGCATTTTTCTTACGTGTGAACACATCTGTCTGTGCAGTCCTTTCAGAGAAGGAAAATACCATGCATCTAAATTTTATTCTGGAGATTAGCCCAGTAACTGATCTAGGAAGCACCCAATAAACATATGATATGTGTAAGAAATAAAGAATGCATATATAAATGAACAAGCAAATGACTGGATTCAGAACTGCAAATCTTATTAGGTGTATTACCGTGAGAAACTCACTTCACCTCTCTGAGCTTCAATGTCCTTCTCATAAAAAAGACAAATAGTGGACTGCCTAGTAGACTTCTCAGGGCTTTGGAAAGCAACATATATGGTAATTGTGTGAATGCTCCTGATAAATGGTAAAGTACTATGCAAATGTTCGTTATTGTCTGGTGTCTGGATAGACATAAAAGCCTAGCCAAGTGTAGCACAGGGATAGGAAACTAATTCCACACATCTGGGAAGTGTCATTGTTAACCCAGATCCCCAAACAAAATCCTGAGAAACACCCAATTAGAACAAGTGTCACCTGTTTCCCCACCTCTGAGGACCATACAAACATGACCAATTATACATCCCAGCCTCCGCCCTTCCTGGTAGCAGTAAGTCCATGTACCACATCTCCCCATAACTCACCATGACCTACAGGGACTACTTGATTCAAGGGGTGGGATCAGGGTGGGAAGCATGGTCCTGGTTCTTCATACAAACACCAAGTGGAGAACCAACTAGAGAATAGCTATCTGACAATTCTCACACCATTCTGCTGTTGTAAACCAGTCCCGCACAGTGGACTGGTCTGGAAAGCCTATCTCAGGCTGAGGTGGGCCACATCATGTGCCACAGCAGCCCAGGAGGGTAAGTCTGGAGGAGCCTCCAGCACTAGCCACATGTTGTACCCAATCCCTTCTCCATGAGAACTCGTCTCCATAAATTCGCAAGCCCTGATCTCAGCCCCGGTTCAGCAGCAGCGTCTCCTCAGCCATTGTATTTACAGGATCTCATTGCTCATATCTACCACCAGTTCTCAGAAGAGGTCTCCCTAATTTTGAATCTTGGGAAGCAAGTATGGAATGCCAGTATCTTTTTCCATACTGAGTAATGGCTGCCTTCTCCTCTTATTTTTACAGAACCAAAAGAATTCAGTAGATTTTACAGGACAATGAAGATAAGCTTCAAGGACACCACCTGCCACATGCACTTCGTTCGATACCTGGCTTGACAGGCATCCAATACACAAGCACTCACAAAGTTCTCGTGTTTCGAGGGCCAGCATATTTCTCACGCCCATTTATTTGCTTTGCCACTACCTTGCTCAGGCCACACATCTTTCATCCGGATTGTTGTGGCAGCTTCCTAACGCTGCCTGCTGTCTATTGCTCCCCTCCAATGCCCTCTCCAAATGGTAGTCAGAGTACTGCTTCCAAATGCAAATCAGATCATGTCACCTCCCTGTTTAAAACAAGTCAGACGCTTTCTGGTGACCCCCTTACCACGATTTTACAAGATCTTCATGATCTGGCCCCTACTCACTTCTCCAGCTTTCCGTGTCACCTTCCCTGCCTCCCCCACCACTCCCCAGGCCCTTTCCTTTTTTTCCTAGTCCTATCTTCCTGATTTATTTTACCTTTCTAGCAAATCCTATCAAATTCATCATGAATAATCCCTCTGATATCAAAAAATGTTAGCAACATTGTTGCAACAAAGTTCGCAAACTTAATTCTCACACCTCGTATACTATTTTTGCAGCCTTTCAGAAGTCTAAAATGATCTCAAATGTAAAAGTTTTTAAAAATGCTTTTTTCTATGCATTTTCTGCTTCTTAGCTATGTAATCCCCTTCAAGAAAGGAATTCCATAAATTTGTCAAGCCAAAAGAGATGAGAGTCTGAACATTTCCCAAAATTACTATTGATCAGGGTGTTCGGAGTGCCTAGGACAGTCTATTCATTGTATTACTACAAGTATCATCATGTATTTGCCCTATTTCATCTTTCTTTTCTTGCTATAAAGATAAAAACAGATATCAAGAATTAAGGTATTTGTACCACAAACAGCTTTGATTCTCAAAATTACATGATGCCTACAATGGCTAAAATCTTATTTTTAGGTAAGAAACTGCCACATCAATTTAGCTGAAATACACTACAATTGTACCACAGTTCAGTAATAGGTTACATGTCTCAATTACGGAAAGCCCTTACGAGAGAGAAAAAAATCATAGGAAAAGTGAAGCCCCATGCTGAGGATATAAGCTTGATAAAAGCCAGTAAAGTGGGGGAACAAGTGTCTAATTTCATGTTTTCATTATATTTTAAAATATAGATTCAGAAAATGCTGCCCTCTAACAAATTACCCTTCTGTCATACAACTGATGAATAGTTATGACTTATGACATGATATAGAACATAACATAGAATAAGACAATACATTTAATGTAATTGATGATATGTATAACCTAATTATTTAAATACATGCTTATTCCAGTTCTCTTTTAGGCTGCTATAAATAATCATATAACTAGGCTATGTTACACTAATATAAATGGGTAGTAAATGGGGCTTTTCTTATTGTCTGGGGGTCCCATAAAGCCCCAAAGCTGAGGTCAATGCGTATCAAGTGTGAAGTCATTCTAAAGACAGGCGATGACTTTGTCACCTAAGTGACTGGTTCGGTGACCACCACCTACCTCCAGATTATTTAGGAGAAACCCAGAGAGACTTATTAGACAAATTAGAAGAGAGGTTATATCTCAAAGTGAGAACAAATGAGAGCATCCGGGCATTTTTGTTTTCTTCCTCGTTGGGACATTCTTTCCTCCTTCAAACTAGGTCAAGGTGGCCAAGGGGGCAGCAAGCAACTCCTATGGAGGAGATGGAAGGCTAGGACTAAGAAAGAAGGGAAAGGGCCTGGGGAGTGGTGGGGGAGGCAGGGAAGGTGACACGGAAAGCTGGAGAAGTGAGTAGGGGCCAGATCATGAAGATCTTGTAAAATCGTGGTAAGGGGGTCACCAGAAAGCGTCTGACTTGTTTTAAACAGGGAGGTGACATGATCTGATTTGCATTTGGAAGCAGTACTCTGACTACCATTTGGAGAGGGCATTGGAGGGGAGCAATAGACAGCAGGCAGCGTTAGGAAGCTGCCACAACAATCCGGATGAAAGATGTGTGGCCTGAGCAAGGTAGTGGCAAAGCAAATAAATGGGCGTGAGAAATATGCTGGCCCTCGAAACACGAGAACTTTGTGAGTGCTTGTGTATTGGATGCCTGTCAAGCCAGGTATCGAACAAAGTGCATGTGGCAGGTGGTGTCCTTGAAGCTTATCTTCATTGTCCTGTAAAATCTACTGAATTCTTTTGGTTCTGTAAAAATAAGAGGAGAAGGCAGCCATTACTCCGTATGGAAAAAGATACTGGCATTCCATACTTGCTTCCCAAGATTCAAAGGGCAGGAGTTAAAGGGAGTCATAAGAAGTCATTTCTCACCGTGCTCACAGAATGAGGCCAGGTCAAGGCCTTCACACAGATCTCTGAAAAACACATCCAAACCAATTGTGAGAGAAAGAGCCTACAGTGGGGCACTTGCTGCTGTGACAGAGGTATGAACAGCTAGAACGTGCCACAGCCAGTCCAGAGGGATTGCTCTTTGCTTCCAGGCTCCACGTCACGACGCAGCCAGGGTAGCAGAGCAAGTGGATGTGAGAATACAGTCTGGTCCCTTTCCTAACAGCTGCTCTGCAGAACTGGGGGCCGGGCCTGAGCACAGAAGAAGAGAAAAGTGTTAAATTAAATGGGAGATTAATTTTTAACAGTTTCCATTTTAAAATGTAAATGTATTCACCTTGTTAAAAAAAATAAACAGTATAAAAAGATCATCAGTGAAAAAAATTGCTTCCACCTCTGTTTCAGTCACCTAATTCTCCCTACGAGGTAATTATTTTTATTAGTTTTTGAATTAGTTTCTTATGGCTACTATAACAAATTGCTACAAACTTGGTGGTTTAAAACAATAGAAATTTATTCTCTCAAACTTCTGGAAGCCAGAAGTCTGCACTCAGTGTCACTGAGAGGAAATCGAGGTCCACGCTCCCTCCACAGGCTCTAGGGGAGACTGTTCCTCGCCTCTTCCAGCTGCTGGCAGCCCTTGACTTATGGCTGCATCACTCCATTCTCTGCCTTCATGGTCACTTGTCCCTGTCCTCTTCTGTGTGTATTATCACTCCCTGCCTTTCTCTTATAAGGATACTTGTGATGGCATTTAGAGCCTACCTGTATAATCCAGGATAATCTCCTTAATTTACAACTTCTGCCATATAGGTAATAGTCACAGGTTCCAGAGATTACTTTCTTATGCATGTCTCCAGATATAAGCAAATGCAAGCACATAGGAAAATATACGAACATTTGTTTTCACTTTCTAACACAAAAGGTAATTTACCATATACTGTTCCATACCCTACTATACTGATTGAACAATAATATACGTTGAGATCTTTGCATATTACTGCATAGAGAGCATCCTCCATTTTTACAGGTGCATAGAATACCATTGAATGGATGTATGCAATTTATTTAATCAGTTCCTTTCAGGGTTTTTTGGCCATTACAAACAATGGCAAAGTAAACAACATGGTATGCATGCACACATATACATACAATACACATATATCTATGCTTGCAAATCTATTTTAGAGTACATTTTTGGAAGTAGGGTTTGTCAAAGGGCATAATGCATTTGTAATTTTGTTTGGGTATCGCCCAATAGCCTGGTTAGGAGATACATCCATGGCACTCCCACCCATAAAGTATGACATTCCTGTTTCTCCGTGCGCTTGTGACTGAAGGTATTGGCACAAATCCAAAAGAACATTTGGATCTGTGTCAATTCAATAGATGAAAAATGTTATACCAGTGAATAGCTTGTGTATGTGTGAACATGATTTTTTAAAGTTACAGAATATTCCATCACATGAATGAAACAAATCTTAAAACCATTTTCCTAGCAGAAACAAAGAAACTATGACCATCTGTACACACATGTTTTGTACACCATCTGTATACATATATGCCGATCTGCTATTATTTCCTTAGAAGAACTATCTAGAAGTAGATTCTCAATGTTAGCGTGTAGAATTTTTTTACTATTATTTTGGAAAAACAATTCAAATTACAGAGAAGGTGCTCCCATCCCTTGGCTCCTTCGTCTCTGGCTCTACCTGGATGCTATCATGTTCCTGTCTCCTGGCTTCTTTATCTCAGGATCCACTTCTGATGGCATTTCCTTCCTCCTCTAAACCTATCAGTACCTATCTCTTTAAAGTTAAGTCTTCTGAGGATGCTAATAAAGCTCTAATTTCTTATGTTCCCTGGACAAAAGCTGAACTGCGATCCATATACAAAGATGTCCCCAAAATAACCGAAGATCCCCACAATTTGCTGAGGAATTTAATAGTCGCTCAAACTTATCAACCTGGTTTCTCTGACTTCTGTCAGTTTATATGCTTGTCACTGAAGGCCAGGCTCAACATTCAATGAAAACTGCTAAGGGGGAAAATCCTGAAAGGTCTCTAGAATTACAACCAGGAGATGACTCCACCAGCTTTTTATATCATCAGGCTATTGCTAAACGCCTGCAGCAGGCAATTCGCAGGGCTTTCCCAAAGCCTGTTGATTGGAATAAAATTCAGGCTTGCTCACAAAAGTCTGATAAACCTGTTCATGAATATTATAATCGACTTCAGACTGTTTTCACAATAAATTCTTGTCCTCCTTCAGAGGCTGATTCTACTCAGCTGGCTTTTAAGTCTACAATTATTAATGAGCTGAACTGAAACCTTTCTGTTTTCGTGAAAAGGATCAGGATGGAATGAAACACCATGCCCACTCTAGATTTGGTCAATTTGGCAAATCAGCTTGCTCACATCCTAGATGAAAAAAAAAAACCCTAAAAGAAAAACAGCTAAAATTCTTAATTTTCAACTCTGGCAAAATAAAGGTCCCTGTACAAAACCAAAACCCTCCTAGTTTCTGCTGTCATTGCAAATAGCCAGGACGTTGGAAAAGCGATGGTCACAAATTTAAGTGCTCCAGGCACCTCCAGCCTTCTAATCAGCCCTTCCAGTGTCCCCCTAATCCCCAATGACAGGACTCTGAGGAACTACAGGGGCTCTTCCCAATCTTCCCTCTTAATGGGCTCGAAGAAGCCACTCTCCAGGTTGGGAACGAATCTCTCTCTGTCCTTACTGACACCGCAGCCACACTCTCAGTGCTCAGCCCCACTGCTATAAAGCAGCCCCTGCCTCAGAGTAGTAAAACAGTTCAAATAGTGGGGACCACTAATAAACCTCAACAGATTCCTGTCTCTGAACCGATCCCTTTTGGTTTAGGCCTTTGGGAGGTACCCACCATTTTCTCCTCAGTTACTCCCCTTCTCCCCCAATCATTAAGGTGAGACTTCTTTAAAAAGTTGCATGCCGGAATTTCTTTCTCCCCAAAGGGGGAAATAACTCTAGAATTTTATAGCAGCCATCAAAATAGCCAATCAGGTAAATGAAATGACCCTTTGACATCTTTCATTTGCTCCATTTCCAATGGCACTATAGCTGAATCTGCGAGCTCTGATCATTTGTCTCTATTGGATCTGCTGCCATCTTCTTTATGGGCAAAATCTTCCATTGATATTGACAGAATCCACAGTGCACTTCCTATCAAGATTCAGGTAGATTCCTCAAAATCCCAGAATCAATCAACACCCCATAAGTAAAGAGCCCTTCAAGGGATAAGGCCTGTAATAGAAGATTCTAAGACTCGGGGCCTCGTTATCCTTTGCACGAGTTCCTGTAATACTCGTGTTTCACTTCTGAGAAAACCCAAGAGCTGAGGGTGGAGGTTTGTCCAGAACCTCCAAGCAATAACCAACATTGTCACTCACCCTGATCCTCTCATCCACTACTACATCCATCCCAACTGAAAGCACATTCTTCACTGTCAATGACTCATGCAGTGCATCTTTTATTATTCCAGCGGACAAAGCTAGCCAATACATTTTTGCCTTCACTTGTGGGGGGAAACCAATTCACTTGGACTGCAATGCCTGAGGGTTTTATGGAAAGTCGTTATATCTCAGAAATCCTGAAGGCTGACCTGGATTATATAATGTTCCTCGGGGGCTCCACTTTGTTGCAGTATGTGGATAACTGCTTCTTCACTCTTCCCCTCAAGTCTCCTCACAGAAAGACAGCCTCCACTTGCTAAAGTTTTTGTCCTTTAAAGGGACATGAGGTCACCAAGAAAAAAATTGCAGTTTTCCCAAACCCAGGTTTGATACTTAGGGCAGCTGAGATCAAAACAAGGGCTGCAGGTACGTCCAGATAGGCTTCATGCTGTTCTAAGTTCCTATTCCCAAAACCCAAAACTGAGCATCAACTGCAGGGTGTTCTCAGGCTGATCGGTTATTGCCAAAATTGGACCCCAAATCTCTCCCTTATGGCCAAACTTCTAGATGTTTTATTAAAGAACAAGAACCCAAATTGATGGGGAAAATAGGAAATGGCCTTTAAAGCCTTAAAGGAGACTTTATGACCCCCCGACCCCCACTTTTGGACATCCCAATGATCAGATCCCCTTTTTCCTTCTTGTATACGAAAAGGAAAGGAATGCCTTTGGGGTACTCACCCACAAAACATGGGGACCACCATAGACCCCTAGGGTACTGCAGTCAGCAACTGGACCCTGTGGCACGGGGATCCCCCCTTGCCTTAGATCCATTACTGCCACGGCCCACCTGGTTAAGGCCACAGAGGAAATTGCTGTGGGTTCCCTCTAACCATCTTTGTGCCCCATGCAGTAGAATCCCTTGTGAATTCTCAACACAGTCAACATTTTTCAGTTAGCTGCCTCCACCTCCTATGAAATCCTTTTGTTAACCGATTCCCACATAACTCTTTCACTTTCTGATAACCTTAATCCTGCTACTCTTCGCCCTTCTGAGACCGATGAAGCCCTTCTTGACTGCCTGACACCAACGGATCACCTCCTGACCCCTCATAATCATCCGTGAGAAACTCCTGTAATGCCAACTTCTCATGGTTCACTAATCTTTCTTATTTAAAAGGTGGAAACAGAAAATTCTGTTCTGGATATGCAATATCAACACCCTCTGATATAACCGAAGTGGCACCTTTGCCTTTGGCTACTATGACCCAACAAACCAAATTATAAGCGCTCATACGGGCCTGCACCCTAGCCAAGGACAAAACTGCCAACATTTATATTGATAGCAGATATGCTTTCAGAGTAGCTCATGATTTTGGAATGTTGTGGAAGCATGGCTTCCTTACTTGCAGCAGAAATAAAATTTAAAATGGCCCATACGTTCAGGAATTATTAGATGCTATACTTTTACCTGCTGCTTTAACTATTATTAAGTTCCCAGGGCATTCTAAACTTGACTCTCTAGAAGCTAAGGGAAATCACCTTAGCTGACACTTTTGCAAGGAATGCTGCCCTTACAGGAAACAACGGCAGTCAAGGCAATGACATGGTCCAAAGGGATATTTCTTCAAATGACAACTTAGAAAAACTGGCTAAAGAAGCCCAACAATTTGCCTCAGAGAAGGAAAGACAAGATTGGAACTCCAACAACTGTTGGTTTGATATAAAGAGAAAGGTCTAGTTCGGGCCAAAAAACAATCCAGTCCTACCAGAGACTCTCAAATTCTCACTCCTAACTATTATACTCATATGTACATTAAACCATTGGTCCACCAAAAAATGATAGCATTTATGAATCAGTATTGGTGGGGAGATAATAAGGCGGTGAAAAGTACCTGCCTTACTTGTCCCACCTGTCCAAAGTACAACCCAGGAAAGCCTGTTCGCACTGCCCCTAGACATTTTAAATTGCCTAATGAAATATTCACGGTCTGGAAAATAGATTTCATAGCTTCCCCCGTCTCATGGAAACACATACGTTTTAGTCATGGTCTGTATATTTTCTTACTGGGCTGAAACTTTCCCTTGTAGACAGGCTACTGCCTCTTTTGTAGTTAAAGTCCTTTTGGAGAAGATCAACCTTACCTGGGGGACCACTACAGAATGCCATAGTAATCAGGGAAGCCATTTTATTGGTCAGGTGCTTTGACAAGTCTGTGCCATTTGGGCTGTTTCACAACACTCACTGCGCTCACCACGCTCAATCCTCAGGTTTAGTCAAATGCACTAATGGCATTATTAATTCTCGACTGGCAAAATCTGTAGAGGCTCTCTAAATACTATGGTCAAAAACGTTGGTCTTGTATATTCTGGATACTAGCCCCTTATCGGAGGCACTGTTTGCAAAAATCTTCTCCCATTCCGTTGGTGGCCTCTTTATTTTGTCAATGGTTTCTTTTGCTGTGCAGAAGCTTTTAAGTTTCATATAGTCCCATTCGTTTATTTTAGCTTTTACTTCCATTGCCTATGGAGTCAAATTCATAAAATGCTCTTTGAACCCAAGGTCCATAAGTTTAGTACCTATGTTTTCTTCTATGCAGTTTATTGTGTCAGGTCTTATGCTTAAGTCTTTGATCCATTTTGAATTAACTTTGGTACATGGTGACAAATAGCAGTCCAGTTTCATTCTTTTGCACGTGGCTATCCAATTCTCCCAGCACCATTTATTGAAGAGGCTGTCTTTGCTCCATTGTATGTTTTTAGCTTCTTTGTCAAAAATTATCTGTCCATATTTATGTGGTTTTATTTCTGGGTTCTCAATTCTATTCCATTGGTCTATGTGTCTGTTTTTCTGCCAATACCATGCTGTTTTGATTATTGTAGCCCTGTAGTACAAGCCAAAGTCAGGAAATGTGATACCTCCATTATTGTTCTTTTTTCTTAAGATTGCTTTGGCTATTCGGGGTCTTTTGTGGTTCCAAACAAATCTGATGATTTTTTGTTCTATTTCTTTAAAATATGCCATTGGGATTTTGATGGGGATTGCATTGAATCTGTATATTGCTTTGGGTAATATGGCCATTTTAACTATGTTGATTCTTCCAATCCATGAGCACGGAATGTCTTTCCATTTCTTTGTGTCTTCTTCAATTTCTTTCAAAAATGTCTTATAGTTTTCAGCATATAGGTCTTTCACATCCTTGGTTAAGTTTATTCCTAGGTATTTTATTCTTTTTGCTGCAATTGCAAAAGGAATTGTTTTTTGTATTTCTTTTTCTGAGATTTCATTGTTAGTACATAGGAAGGCAATGGACTTTTGTGCGTTGATTTTGTAGCCGGCAACTTTACTGTATTCGTTGATTGTTTCTAATAGCTTTTTGGTGGAGTCTTTAGGGTTTTCTATATATAGCATCATGTCATCTGCAAAGAGTGATAATTTAACTTCTTCATTCCAAATTTGGATGCCTTTTATTTCTTTCTCTTGCCTGATTGCTCTGGCAAGGACTTCCAACACTATGTTGAAAAGCAGAGGTGATAGGGGACAGCCCTGTCGTGTTCCTGAACGTAGAGCAAAGGGCTTCAGTTTTTCTCCATTAATTATGAGATTTGCAGAGGGCTTGTCAAATATGGCCTTTATTATGTTAAGGTATTTTCCTTCTATACCCATTTTATTAAGTGTTTTAATCATAAATGGATGTTGTATCTTGTCAAATGCTTTTTCTGCATCAATTGATATAATCATATGATTTTTGTCCTTTATTTTGTTTATGTGATGTATCACATTGATAGATTTGCGTATGTTGAACCATCCTTGTTCCCCGGGGACGAACCCCACTTGGTCGTGATGAATAATCTTTTTAATGCATTGTTGTATTCGATTTGCTAGAATTTTATTTAGGATTTTTGCATCGGTATTCATCAGAGATATTGGTCTGTAGTTTTCTTTTTTTGTGCTATCCAAGGAACTCATGCAACTCAACAACAAAAAAACAAACAACCCAATTGAAAAATGGGCAGAGGACTTGAAGAGACATTTCTCCAAAGAGGACATACAAATGGCAAATAGACATATGAAAAAATGCTCAACATCACTAATCATCAGAGAAATGCAAATCAAAACCACAATGAGATATCACCTCACCCAAGTCAGAATGGCTATCATCAACAAGACAAATAGTAACAAATGTTGGAGAGGCTGTGGAGAAAAAGGAACCCTCATACACTGTTGGTGGGAATGCAGACTGGTGCAGCCATTATGGAAGGCAGTGTGGAGGTTCCTCAAAGTATTACGAATAGAATTGCCATATGACCCAGCAATCCCTCTCCTGGGTATCTACTCAAAAAATCTGAAAACATTTAGAGATAAAGACACGTGTGCTCCAATGTTCATTGCAGCTTTGTTCACTGTGGCCAAGACATGGAAACAACCAAAATGTCCTTCGATAGATGAATGGATAAAGAAGCTGTGGTATATATACACAATGGAATACTATTCGGCAGTAAGAAAAGATGATATAGGAACATTTGTGACAACATGGATGGATCTTGAGAGAGTAATGCTGAGCGAAACAAGTCAGACAGAAAAAGCAGAGAACCATGTGATTTCACTGATATGTGGTATATAAACCAAAAACAACAAAACAAGACAAACAAATGAGAAACAGAAACTCATAGACACAGACAATAGTTTAGTGGTTGCCAGAGGGTAAGGGGGGCGGGGGGTGGGGGGTGGGAGATGAGGGTAAGGGGGATCGAATATATGGTGATGGAAGGAGAACTGACTCTGGGTGATGAACACACAATGGGATTTATAGATGATGTAATACAGAATTGTACACCTGAAATCTATGTAATTTTACTAACAATTGTCACCCCAATAAATTTAAATAAATAAATAAATAAATAAATAAATAAATAAATAAATAAATAAACATTGGTCTTTATAAATCTCAGATCTACCACCTTTGGAACTCACAAACTGTCACCTTTGAGATACTCATAGGGCAACCAATATACCTAGTCCATGCCTCATTCAATCCACAGCTGATAAAAAGAGATATATTTCAAAATTGTAAAGCCTAATTGCTTCTATCAAAATTAACCATGTTCTGGTAGAGCAATCTTTTCACAGTATGTTCCAGGGAGACGAAGACCTTGGTCAACACACTCTGCAACCTGGAGATTTCGTCTATGGAAAAGACACCCCCAGACAGTCAACCTTACTGGAAAGGCCCCTATTAGTCACTGACAGCCAACCCTTGTGCCACCAAACTCCAAGGAATAGACTCTTAGGTTCATGCGACACCCTAAAGAAAAGTACCAAACCCTCATTGGACTTGCGTGTCATCTGGTAACCTGCATGTAAATATTCCCTCGAAACTGAAGCAGACATCTGATGAGACAGCTTTCCCAAGACACTGGGACCAGATCTATTGAAAATTGTCTGCCAAACCTTTGATGCTGACTCTAGTTCCTTGAGGTGTTGTTTATTTGAAGATCTTTGTTTTTTCTCAATGTAGGTATTCATTGCTATAAGCTTCCCTCTTAGCACTACTTTTACTGCCTCCCATAAGTTTTGACATGTTGTGTTTCCATTTTCATCTCAAGTTATATTCTGATTTCCCTTTTGATTTCTTCCTTGACCCCTTGGTTGTTCAGGAGTTGTGTTGTTCAATCTCAACATATTTGTGAATTTTCCACATTCCCTTCTCTTATTGATTTCTAGTCTCATACCATTGTGGTCGGAAAAAAAAATTTGATATGATTAGTCTTCTTAATTTTGTTAAGACTTGTTTTGTAGCCTAACATATGATCTATCCTGGAGACTGTTCCATGAGTCCTAGAGAAGAATGTGTATTCTGCTCTTGTTAGATGGAATGTTCTGTGTATGTATGTTAGGGTCATTTGGACTATAGTTCAGGCTCAATGCTTTCTAACTGATTTTCTGCCTGAATGATCTATTTATCATTGAAAGCGGGGTATTGAAGTTCTCTACTATTATTGTATTGCTGTCTATTTCTCCATTTGTATCTGTTAATAATGCTTTATATATTTAGGTGCTCTGATGTTGGATGCATATATATTTAGTATTATTTCCTCCTGATGAATTGAGCCCTTTAAGCATTATATAAGGAACTTCTTTGTCTTTTATTACATTTTTTTACTTAAATTCTATTTTGTCTGATATAAGTATACCTATTCCTGTTCTCTTTTGCTTTCCATTTGCATAAAATATCTTTTTCCATCCCTTTAGTTTCAGTCCAGGTGTGTCCTTAAAGTGAGTCTCTTGTAGGCAGCATATAGTTGAATCTTTTTTAAAACATCCACTCAACCTCTGTATTTCTTTTGATTGGAGAATTTAGTCCACTTACATTTAATGTAATTATTGATAGGTAAGGACTTACTAATGTCATTTTGTTGTTTTCTGGGAGTTTTGTAGATCTTTTGTTCCTTTCTTCTCCTCGTTTTCTTCCTATGTGACTTAATGACTTTCTACTTTGATTCCTTCTTTATCTTTTTCTGTATCTACCATAGGATTTTGCTTTTTGGTTACGATGAGGCTTACATAAAATATCTTATAAGTCTATTTTAAGCTAGTAACAACTTTGTTTGCATACAAAAGCACAACTTTTACTCTCCCCTCCCAATTTATATTTTTGGTGTCACAGTTATCATCTTTTTTTTTTTCAATTTTATTGGGGAAGGGGAACAGGACTTTACTGGGGAACAGTGTGTACTTCCAGGACTTTTTTCCAAGTCAAGTTGTTGTCCTTTCAGTCTTAGTTGTGGAGGGCGCAGCTCAGCTCCAGGTCCAGTTGCCGTTGCTAGTTGCAGGGGGCGCAGCCCACTATCCCTTGTGGGAGTCAAACCGGCAACCTTGTGGTTGAGAGGACGTGCTCCAACCAACTGAGCCATCCGGGAGCTCAGCGGCAGCTCAGCTCAAGGTGCCGTATTCAATCTTAGTTGCAGGGGGCGGAGCCCACCATCCCTTGTGAGACTCGAGTTGAACCGGCAACTTTGTGGTTGAGAGCCCACTGGCCCATGTGGGAATCGAAGCAGCAGCCTTTGGAGTTAGGAGCATGGAGCTCCAACCGCATGAGCCACCGGCCCAGCCCCCTCATCTTTTATATTGTGTACCCATTAACAAATTATTTTAGCTATAAGTATTTCAAATACTTTTGTCATTTAATCTTTACATTAAAATTATAAGTAAATTATACAACACTGTTACAATGTTCGTGTGCTGTGAATTTGACTATAGCAATAAATTTTATACTTTTAAAAATTTTTATACTTCCTTTTATGATTTCATACTACTAGTTAGTGTCCTTTCTTTTCAACTTGAAGAACTCCCTTTGGCATTCCTTGTAAGTAATCCAGTAGTGATGAACTCCATCAGCATTATTGGGGGTGGGACGCTTCCCTTGTATGTGACGAGCTTTTTTCGTAGTGCTTTCAAGATGCTCTCTTTGTCTTTGATTGTTGACAGTTTTATTATAATGTGTCACAGTGAAGTCTTCATTGGGTTGAACCTGATTGGGAACCTTTGAGCTTCATGTACCTGGATGCCCATCTTTCCCCAGATTTGGGGAATTTTTAGCCATTATTTCTTTAAATATGTTTTCTACTCCTTTCTCTTTTCCTCCTAGAATTCTTATAATACAGATATCATTGCTTGATGTCCTATAATCCTGTAGGCTTTCTTCATTCCTTTTCATTTTTTTTCTTTTTTCTCCCCTGACTGGATTTCAAATAAGTTATCTTCTAGTTCACTGATTCTTTCTTCTGCTTGATCGAGTCTGCTATTGAAGCTCTCTAATGCATTTCTTATTTCAGTCTTTGTATTACTCAGCTCCAGAATTTGATTGTTCTTTTTAATGTTTTCTCTCTGTTGAACTTCTCATTTTGTTCTTGTACTGTTTTCCTGATTTTGTTAAAATGTTAGTCAGTGTTCTCCTGTAGTTCTCTGAGTTTCTTTAGACCAATTATTTTTAATTCTTTGTCAGGCAATTGGTGAATCTCCATTTCTTTGGGGTCAGTTACTGGAAGTTTATTGTGTTCCTTTGGTGGTGTCATGTTTCCCTGACTCATCATATGTGCAGCCTTGGGTGTGTGTGTGCACATGTGAAGAAGCAGTCACCTCTTCCAGATTTTATGGACTGACGTTAGTAAGAAAAAACGTTCACTGTGGGTCAGGGCATACTGGAGTATTCTGTGGCCCTTGGTCTAGTGGTGTAGGATGCCAAGTGTGGGTTTATGTGGTACCTCCAGGTCTGGGGGAGGGCAGGGGGCATTGTGTAGCATTGGCTCAGGAAGCTCTTTTCCACATTGACAACTGCATGATCCTTTGTGATGAGAACTTCAGGGTGTCTGTAGTGGCTGCAATGGATGTTGGGGTCCGTGGTGGTGCCTCCAGGTCCTGAGGTGAGGAACTGGGGCTGGTGGTAGGTCTGGCCAGAGATGGTCGTGTACGGCTGTGGGTGCTGGCTGTAGGTACGAGGGGCATGCAGACACATGGCTGTAGGGTCTAGCTGTGGGCGTGTGTATGGCAGTGGAGTCCTGTGACAGGAGTCAAGCTATAGCCAGGCATACAAGCAGGTGCTAGGGCCTGGACTTTTCACATGCATTCATACATCTACAGAGGGTAGCTGCAGGTATGTGCATGGTAGGGTGTGTGTGGCGGGTAGGGGGTTGGCTGCACAAACCTAAGCCAGTATTATGCACCCACACAGCATCAGAGGCAGTGGCTGGTTGCCAGTGCAGATCCTGGGTCCTGGGCATCCTGTAGCAAAGTGGTTGAAGGGAGGCAGAGGGGAATAGGGAGGAAATCAGGCAACCGGTGTCTGCAAATGTAAAACCTGTGGGGCCATTGGTTTCCTCAGTGGCAAAAGCTGCCAGGACCCTCTGTTGAGCACTCTGCTAGGGTCAGAGATAGGGTACTCAGTGATGAAAGTTGAAGAGGTCCTCTACAGAGCAGACCACTGGAAACCACATTCATTCCCCCACTGCTAAAACTGGTAGTCGCTGCCCTTCTTCCTTGTTCCCAGCCATCTCAAGATGTGTCAGCTATGTCAGTCCCTGGGTGGGGTGAAACTGAAGTGGGTCTTTCACGCAGTGTCCTGAAAGGCTGGCAAGTCTGGTCACTCACCCTGTTCTCCTTTTCCCAGCAAGGGGAGTTTGGGCCAGGGAGCTCCCTCGTGGCACTGAGCAGAGCTGACCAGGCATTGGGATGATGCAGGAAAATGAAACTATTCTTCCTACCCTTTTTTGTGCAGTTATTCTCAGGGTTTTGTTTGTTTTTTGTCCACTGTGTTGATGAAGCTTCTTAAATGGACTCCTGAGTTCTCACAGAGCTATTTTTGTATGTGGCTAGCTAATTGTTCTTTGTGGGGGACAGAAGCTTGGGTCTCCTGCTCCACCATCTTGGTGATGTCACTCTCGTTAGGCATTTTAATTCAACAAATAATTTAAAGTGAAGACATGACAATTATTGTTGTGTACAATATTCATTCATGTATATTTATTGACTATATATCTTTTTATTTTCTTCATTTCTTCCTGCATTTCATGCTTCCATATACTATCATTTTGTTCCTGTCTGAAGAAATCCCTTTAATATTTGTTTCAGAGCAGGCCTGCTTGCAATGCATTGCCTTAGTCTTTGTCTGAAAATATCTTTATTTTTGAAGTATATTTTTGCTACACTAAGAATTTTTGGCTCAGTTATTTTTTATAAGAAATTTAAAGATGAATTCCATAGCTTTTTGGTTTCAATTGTTTTATAAAACATTGGTTATCAATTATACTGTTGTTCTGTTGAAGGTAATGTATCTTTTTTCTCTAACCATTTTTAAGCTTTTCTAATTGACTTTGTCTTTGTTTATCAGCTGTTTTTCCATGATGCACGTAAGTGTGGTTTCCTACTTTTTTTTTCTGCTTGGAGTTTTCTGAGCGTGTTGAACCTCTGGGTTGATGTCTTTCATCATTTCTGAGCAAATTCTCAACTATTACCTCTTCAAATATTGCTTTTGCCTCATTCTCCTTTTCCTCTTGGATTTCAATTACATAAATATTAAACCATTTGAGTATGTCTCACATGTGTCTTGTATGCTAATCTTTTTTCCACCTTTTCTCTCTCTGCTTCACTTTGAGTATTTTTAATTGACCCATATCCAAATGCACTAATCCTACATTCTGCTGGCCCCTCTGCAGCTAAATTCATATACTGAGTTTTGAATTTTAGATATTACATTTTTCAGTTCTAAACTTTCTATTTGAGTATTGTTTAGAGTCCAATTGTTTAAAATTTTCCATCTATTTGTCCTTTTCCTCTATTTTGAATATATCATATATTTTAGAACTCTTATCTGCTAACTTCAATATCAGCAACATCTGTGGGTCCACACCTATTTTTTCCTCTGAATTACCAGTCATACAGTCTTGCCTCTTTGCATATCTAGAAATAATTTTATTGTGTACCAGATAGTGTGTATAGAAGAACCATACAGGTTCAGTGAAAAAGAGAGTTTCCCTGTTGTTTCATTAGTGAATTAGTGTGAGTAGCTGATCAACTCAATCCAATCAGAAACAGCTTGATCAGGGATCTACTGTAAGTATAGTAAGACTCAATCTACTTCTGGTATGTTCCTGTTCCTAGATTCTGGAAGTACAGATCTCCTTGGCTCTAGAAGCTAACAGAAAGACAGTTATGACCTTCAGAAGTTTTTATCTTATCCCTTTAGCTTCCTACTTCATTCAGCTTCAAAACTTGGCAAATGTCTTGAAGGGAAAACCAGCCACATCATTGAAGCAAAGCTCCTCCCTTTCAGTCCCGTATAATTGAAGGAGGTTTCGGTATGCGTTTCAGAAGTTTTTGTGCTGGCTTCCACATTTCTTGTGCAGCTACAGAACTAAGAAAATATCCCAAGGTGAAAACTGTATGCATTTAAGGACCCTTAATGCTTCAATTTGTCACTACAGCACAATGCAACGGCTAAGTTTGCTGACTTCTGTCCCCAAGCAGAAGTCCTTTGCCTGGACCAAGCCTGATCCACGGTCTGTCCCCAGATAAACAAAGGGTTGGCAATTATCAAGTCACTTTGAAAAAATTGTCCCTTTTCTGTAATTTTAGTGAATCCAGTCCTTGTTTCATAGCTCTCTAAATCCTTTTAAACATGACTTTGTAATGAATCCAGTTTTGTCTAGTGGGAGAGTGGTTCTGTGGCAACCTATTTCATTTCACTGTTATAGGAAAGTCCACTTTTTTCAATGCATTTATTTTGCTTATTGTTTGAAGTTGCAGGTTGTTAAATGTTTATTTGCATTTCCTTTTCCATTAATTTTTTGTTTGCTTTTTCTTTTCTTTCTCCTTATCGTTTTCAAGACATTTTCTGTATTATAGAGATTAGTCCGTATTTTGAGATATGTCACAAATGTTCTTTCAGTGTTATTTTGTCTTTTGATTTTTTCCTTTTTTAATGAAGATATTTTGACTTTTTTTTTTTCTTTTAATGTGACTAAAATTTAGGGCTTCTGGATTTTGTGAAATAGATTGATAAGTCTTCCCCACTCAAAGTCAACATAGAAGTTATCCCTTATTGTCATCTAATATTTTTGTTTCCTTTATACTTTTTGTTTCCTTTTTTATACTTGGTATTTCGATCCATATCAAAATGATCCTGGTAATAGGTACATTCTACCTTTTCTCCCCCAGATGGCTACTTGGATTTCCTAAGACCATCTTTTCTTCACTGAAGTGAAATGTCATCATTATAATGTACTAAATTCTCATATGTATTTGGTCTTATTTCTGAATTTTCTATTTTATTGTGGTGCATGTCTATTTGTGCACTAGAAATTCACTTTTACTTATTTATATTTAATTATATATCTTAATATCAAGTAGGGTGAATCTCCAGTCCCCACCATGCTTTTCTTTCTCAGAGTTTTCATGGCTTTTCTGGCATACAGATGTTTCCACAAGAACTTTACAATGAGCTTGACTTTTTCCAAACAAAATTTATTGGTATTTTTATTGGGATTGGGTTAAATCTGTAAATTAACATAGAGACAACTGACAACTTAATGACACTGAATCTTTCTGTCTAGGAATACGATACACATTACTATTTTTTTAGAGTCTTTTTTGGATCCTTTAGTAGCATTTAAATGTTTTCTTCATTCAGATATTGCACATTTCTTGTTATGGGTACTTTTTTGCTGTTACTGTAATTATGATATTTTTTATGTAGTCTAATTTTGAAGATAAGAGATTAAACTGAACTTTACAATACTTGAAAATGAGATTGCTCTTCAGTACCTGGAAGTACTAGAGAAGCTACAGGGATGTGCTAGAAAGACTATTTGACAGTAGGAAAAGAAGATTGCTTTTACTGAATTTTTAAAAAAACTGTTTTTATAAAATGGGATAGATCAGTGAAAGAGTTCAAAGTACTCTTGTCCCCCAATTCTATTGTTAACCCAAAATAAAAAACCTCGGAGTCTTCCTTGACTATTCCTTCACCTTCTGCTGACCATCTATCCAGTTTTTAATAATTGGTGAGCATCAAAATCATATTTGTGGCTTTTAAATATATATATAATCAAATTCTACCCTTGACCATTCTGGTTCAGGTCTAGGGCAAGTCTAGGCGTGTGTGTGCAAGTGCGCATGCGCGCACGCGCACACACACACACACACACACACACACACACACTCATTCAACTCCAGTAAATCTGATTCTCCACCTTTTAAGAATGATTAATAGTTTAGTGGTTGCCAGAGGGTAACGGGGGCGGGGGGTGGGGGGTGGGAGATGAGGGTAAGGGGGATCGAATATATGGTGATGGAAAGAGAACTGACTCTGGGTGGTGAACACACAATGGGATTTATAGATGATGTAATACAGAATTGTACACCTGAAATCTATGTAATTTTACTAACAATTGTCACCCCAATAAATTTAATTAAAAAAAAAAAAAGAATGATTAATAAATTACAAACTAAATCCTGCTGACCATATATCCTAAATATCTCTGCAGTACCTTCTTCATTTTTACCTTTGCCAATTTACATCAGTACCTCATCATCTCTCACCTAGACCACTCTAGCAAGCTCCTCATTGCTATTCCTTAATCTACTCTTTGTCCCTTACAATCCAGCCTCCAAACAGCTAACAAGGTCATCCACATAAAATGAAAATCAGATCATCCCACCTGCTAACATAAATTCTTTCAAAACTTCTCATCTATGATTCTTAAACATTGATCCACTGACTAGTGCCAGTCCATAAGTTTCCACTGGTGTGGCACCATGAGACAGAAAAATAAAGCCAAAGTGGTGATTTTCTTTTTCATAAAACCAAATTTATTCAACTTAAATTATCTGTATTCTATGATTATATATTTAGAATCAATATATTCTTTTATGGAATGATAGTGGCATGGGTGTCACTTTTATACATCCTTACGTGGCAAAACAAAAAGTTGTCAAATCTATGCTGGCCTAACCAATTTTTAAAATTACACCTGCCCACATGATCAAAGTCTGGGAATCGGGGGTGGCTGGTTAGCTCAGTTGGTTAGAGCGCGGTGCTCATAACACCAGAGTTACCAGTTCAATCCCCACATGGGCTGTTGTGCCCTCCACAACTAAATTGGAACTTGACTTGAAGCTGATGGGTCCTAGAAAAATACACTTAAAAATAAGTAAAAGTTTTTTTTTAAAAAAAAGTCTGGGAATCACTGATTTAAGAATTAAGTACAAGCTCCTAAATGTGACACGTAATTTGGAAATTCTGCCTCTCCACACACATACACATCAAGACTAGCTCTTTACTTACATTTCTTAAAACTACATTTCATTCATTAGTTTCTTCTTTTAAAAATATTACACTAGTATTACTTAAGCAGCAATTATGTGCAAAGTACTATGCTAGATGAAATACAAAAGTAATCAAGACAGAAAATGGGCCCTGTCCATAGAGGGAAACGGGATCAAATATATGGTGATGGAAGGAGAACTGACTCTGGGTGGTGAACACACAATGTGATATATACATGATGTAATACAGAATTGTACACCTGAAACCTATGTAATTTTACTAACAATTGTCACCCCAATAACTTTCATTTAAAAAAAAGGAATTTAAAGTTTTACAGTTTGCAGTTAAAAGCCCTGATTTCAAATTGGAGTTAACTCAAGTACCTGTCTATAATTAGTTAGCTATTAAATTACAATTATACTCACTGGAAAGAAGTATGGTATACTTTATAAAAGTGTATACTGGGGGAACTTGACCTGGTCTTGGAGGGTCAGAAGTCTCCATAAAGAAGTAAATTAAGAACTGAGATATGAAGGATGTATGGGCATGAAACTAAGTAAATGGGAGAGTAGGGCTGAAGAGAAAACAGCATAGTAATGGGAGAGCATGTGCAGCGTGTGAGGTGATAAGCCAAATGCTGTGCTTGAAGAACTGATGGGATGATGGCGAGCAGGACCTACAGGGACAGGAGTAGAATCCTAGCTAGGCTCATGGGGGAGGCCAGATGACACCGTGCCTTACACGCCACATATGGATTTTGATCTTTATTCTAAAAGTAAGAGGAAGTCACTGAATGGACACTGAAACAGTGGAAAGATGATGAATGCAGATCAGACTTGTGCTTTGACAACTGTGGCTGCTGTCTGGAAAATAGGACTAGAAGTAAAAGTAAAAAACATGGGGACAAGTTGGAAAGCTGCTGAAATAGTCCAAGTAAGAAATACCGGTAGCGTAGAATAAGGAGCTGGCAATAAAAATGGAAGAAAGCTTGATAAAATTAAGATAGTTAAGAGGATGGGTTGACAGAATCTTATAACTTAGTACTAAAAGTCATCTGCTTTATAGTCATATGCAAACATCATGCTGTTTTATTTTTCATTGCCTTAATATCCTTGACTTTTTAATTTGTAAAACTAATGTAATGAATAATAAGTGTTTGTATTCGTTTCCTAGAGCTGCTGAAAGAAAATGCCACAAATTGCGTGGCTTAAAACAACAGAAATTGATTGTTTCAGTTCTGGAGTTTAGAAGTCTGAAATCAAGATATAGGCAGGGTCATGCTCGCTCTGAAATCTGAAGGGGAATCCTTCCTTGTCTCTTCCTAGCTTCTGGTGGTTTGCTGGCAGTCTTTGGCAGTCTTCAGCTTGCAGCTACATATCTCCAATCTCTGCCTACACTGTCACACTGCGATCTCCTTGTCTGTCTTCACATCTTCTTTTAAGGACACCACTTCATACACTGCTGACATCTTGAAAGAGATGAAATGTTTTCTATAGGGACATCATTTGGAAGGATTAGAGCACGCAAAGGGTGAAAAACAAGAATTCCACTCCTTTCCTACTCAAGTGATGCAGTACTTATAAGGAATAAAGATGTAAGTTTTCTAGGCTAGGCAGCTCACAACTTTTCCTGAAATTCCAAGCTCTACTCAGTGATTCCCAGGCAATGACAAACACTTCAGAGAATCTCTAGACCTCCTAGAGATGTCTCAAAGAGAAGCTACTTAAGGGTTATTTAAAGAACTGACACTTCATTTCAGAACCCCCAAAATATGAATGAGCAATGGTAAATGCAATAATTCTGGAGAGCGGAGGTTCTAACAAAGACAACTAAAAGGAAATAAAGAAGAGAGACTCGGTTATTAGATATAGTTGGAGGGAAGTAGTCAAGAGATAAAACTTGGCTGAGGACATCAATCAACTCTAAGAACCTGCTCGTTATAGGACTAAAGATAACATGGCCACAATACTTCAATTATATTAACAAATTTATATTTTGACTGAATTGTATATTTCTTATAATCTTATTGTTTTGCAATAAGTGCATTTTGTTAACAGCCAGAGGACATGCACTATTTTATTACAAACTGACTCTAAGCTGAATAGCATCGTAGTGAAAGAGCAAAGGTTCTGGAGCTACACTGGATTGGAATCTTGGCTCTGTTCCTTAGTAGCTATGTGACCTTGGGTATGTTATTTGATCTGTGTGGGTCTTTTCCTGATCTATAAACAAGAGATTGTTAATAGTATACATCTTATAGCAGCATTGCCTAATAGGACTTTGTGTGGCTATGGAAATATTCTATTCTGTGTTGTCCAAATGGTAGCCACTAGCAACATGTGGCTATTGATGATCTGAAATGTAGCTAGTGCACATTTCACTAAGAAACTAAAATTGTAATTTAATTTTAATTGATTTACACATAAGTGTAAATAGCCAGTGTCTAGTGGTTACCGTCCTTGAAAGCACAGTTTTATATGGTTGTAAGGATTATATGGGCTAGGCATTGAAGTCAACGTCTGGCACACAATAATCAATAAATGTTAGCTATTGCTATTTCTCAGCATGCCACATCATAAAAAAAACTGGTTTGCAAGTGTGGGCTGCAACTTTCTTCAACTCTTTCCCTCAGTTCTGTGGATAATTATTTTTTCTACTGGTTACAGTTCCAGGTCAATTCCTTCGCCTTCCAGGTGGCACCGACTTAGGAAATCCCAGGCCAGTCTTCACGCCAAGCCCCACCTCCCCTTCTTGGGCCCAACACATGTACTTCATGTTCACTGTCTCTGAAGATTTTGCAGACCATCAAGAACACATTTGGCCCTGGCTCCCTTCAGACGCTACTCCCTACCCCCACTCCTAATGTTTTTACCAGAATCTTTCAAATGTTAGAACATATTCATTTCCTGTTTGGATAACTTATAAGAGGATTACATTATCGCACTTGACATAACCAAACTACTTGGTCTTTGTAAACCTTAAAACATCTCATCAGGCTTATAAAACCTACACTAAAAATTCCCATAACCTTGTTGTTGTTTTAATGAGGTTAGAATGAAGTTAGAAAGGGTTATGTTTTGCTTCCCTAGTATATATTAAAAGGCAACCACTCATATTCTAGCACATATTTGTTAATTGTTACCTTTGAAAGGGCTGCAAGCTCTGAATTAATACTACTGCGCATCTCTTGATAGAGGAATCCTACTCTATTTCCGAAACAGATCCATAATATCAAATCAGCTTTTCTTAGCACAAACAACTCCCAGAAAAATCAAAATTGATAAAGATTTATAGATGATGTAATACAGAATTGTTCACCTGAAATCTATGTAATTTTACTAACAATTGTCACCCCAATAAATTTTAAAAAAATAAAAATAAATATCGACACTATGATTTGCACCCAGAAAAAAAGATTGATAAAGATTTCTCTTCCTATTGGACAGATATAGCTGACGATATGAAGAGTTGTCAGGAGAGAAACGTAAGCCTGAATTCTTCTCATAGCTAAGAAACACGATACATATGGTCCTGACATTTATAATTTTATATTCTAAAACAGGAAATATGGAGAAATAGGTTAAATAATCTCACATGTACCTCTAACCCAATGAGGAAGGCATAATGAACAAGTGTCCTGGTGTAATACTAAAGGGAAGCTAAGGAATAGAGAAAAGAAGATAAAGAACCAAAAAAAACTAAAAAAATAAAAAAACCAAAATACTATCAGATATGAACTAATCTGAGTTGTAAACTAAACAAAATGAAACAAAGACCCAGGATAGAAGCCTAGCAAGCCACAGAAAGGTGGTGCGGGGGCAGAGGCTGGGTGGCTCTTTCCTGCTCTGCTTTAGCAGAAACAAGCATCCTGTCTCTGTAGTAAACTCTTTCTGTCCTGGGACTCCATGTGACTGGCAGTCAGCTTTGTTCTCTGGGATTCTTTTTCCCATTTCTTGCAGTGAAAAATAATTTCAGCTCCAAGTAATAGAAATGGTGGGATTTAGGTTCGATCAGCACACAATAAAACAATTATGCAATCTACAATGTCAGATTCATTCTAATGCCTCATTTCCTGCGGTTATAACTCTCAACTTTTTAAATTCAGGCCACTGACTTCCAGGACAGGAAAAGAGCCTCCTCTTCCTCACCAAAGAACCAACTCCTTCCCTTCGTTCCGATTAGGCCCAATTTAGGTCTTGCGCCCATCCTAGACCAGTAACAGCTCCAGGGAAATGTCTTGAACTAACTGAATTAGACTAGTCAGGACTAACTTCTGTAACGGGGCATGGAGTCCACTTCCCCAGCCATATGAATTGTGGGAAAGGAAGTTTCTTGAACAAAAAGAGAGTTCTAGTACGAGAAAAGGGAAGAAATTGATGTTCAACAGGCAATCAATGAACAGAGCACTCCACTTCTCTCCCACTCCTGCCTGGGTACCTAGTGCTAGATGCTTCGGTTGATTACGAACCGCACGCTTTAGTGGCCTATAACACCACTTATACTTTTGGGGTAAGTGACTACTGCTGCGGGAAAATAGACAAGTAAAGATGAAGTCAAAGATGCTAAAAGAATTTCCTAGCGGAATTCAGGATCACTATTTTGACCTACAGTTGTGCATACAGGTACTTTGTCCAGTGTAGCTGCTCACAAGTGTAGCAAAGAAAACATCTGAATAGTGTGGGTACAGCAGATGTCTGATTTTCTGGCCTTATGATCACTCACTCCCTGAGGATTACCAAAAGAAGGTCCTAGAAAGCAGCCAGACTATTAGCACTGTGAACATACTTAACACAGTAGGATTTGATAGGATAGGGCCATTTGGTTGAAGCAGTAAACAATTCAAGTAACATATCAAGGCAATTCAAAAAGGGAAAACAGAACAAACCCCAGAAGAATTCAATCAGGCACGCTGTTTATGGATTAGCACTCTTTCAATCACACTATACTGTCTTTAGCAGTAAAACCTAAAGTTCTCTACATGGGGTTACCCAAGAGCATCCGTTCATTCCATTAGAATGGAAACTGATGTTTTTGAAAGTTTGAGTACAAGGAAGACAAAAGGATATCTCTCAATATCTGATTTTGTCCAACTTTCAGGCAAAAAGAAAGGGAGGGAGGGAAGGAGGGAGAGAGGAAAAGAGGGAGGGGGAGAGGGAGAGGAAAGGAGAGGGAGGGAGAGGGGGAGAAACGGAGGGAGAGAGAGAGAAATAAGAGACAGGAAGGAAGGAAAGAAGGGAGGAAAGGAGGGAGGGAGGGAGAGAGGGAGAGAGGGAGGGAGGGAGGGAGGGAAGGAGGAAGAGAAAGAAAGAAAGAGAGGGAAGGAAGGAAGGAAGGAAGGAAGGAAGGAAGGAAGGAAGGAAGGAAGGAAGGAAGGAAAGAAAGAAAACACAGCTTTATCAGGACAATAAAAGATTTACTTGTATATTATTAGAATTGTTAAAGGGTCTACTGATTTTGAAAAATTTGTAACAAGGGTATGGGATCAAGTTGCTTGCATGTACCTGTTTAATTTGGTTTAACTTTTTTTTTCATACTGGGGACAATACTAATAATTACACTTGATGGGTTGCTGTGAAGGATTAAAAAATACATATGTATCGACATGGATATGAATGTGTATGTGTGCATGTGTGTGTGTGTTTCAAGCTTACTATTTGGCATATAGTTGACAGCCAATAAATGTTACATTTCTTCCCCAACCTAGCCACCACATTAAATAATGTCACACCTAAGCTGGCTTAGTTAAGAGATCAAGAGGCTGACAGAAAATTTTGTGTCTGAAAATTGTGGAGTGCTGTTCCAAAACAAAACTTGTTTACACTTCAGCAGTGTGGATTTGGGAAGGACTGTAGTTTTGAGGGGAGCCTCACATGTTCACAAGGTCAGCGGTCAGATGAATATGCTCAAAGAAGCAAACAGATAACTGAATCATGAAAGAACGGCAAGGGCATCATTTCCTCAAACTCTGGCTTTTCTAATTTATATTAAGCAGAAAAATACACTGAAGTACCAGACTCACTTATAGAGGTCATTTGGTATATCTAGATTAATACCTTTTGGCTGCTCTTATAAATAAAAAATAAGCACCATGGTATTTTATTACTCTACCTTTCCTACAGAAAAACTATGACAATTAAATTCTGTTTAGTTTTGTGACAGCCTCCATCTTCCAATGCAGTTCTTGTATTTTATACTCGGTTGTTCTTTCAGAACACGTCATGGACAGTTTTAATATACGAGTATATAGACGCGTACTGTTTCCAGATTTCCACAATTAATCCTGAAATTATTCCATCTCCACTTCCAGAAGGTCTGACATATTTTTCGTTGACATTTCATAGAAATAGAGCTGTCTCAATTTGCAATGGATTACTAAAAAAAGAGCTAGCATATTATACGGACAATCATAAAAATTGAGACAAGAAAACAACTCACAGTCTCTAAAATCCATTTGCATCACCAGATCGAGCACTTCTAAGGCACGAGGGGAATTAGCACTTGATAGCTGCAAGCATGAAATGTCACTTTCTATAATCATCTTTATTTCTTTCAATTGAGCTGGAAACTTCCATCTCACTTAAGGAGTTTAGAGCAAAAAGGATCAGAAACAATCCTTTTGGCCCATATCCTTTTATGTTTTTTACCTCTCCTGTCGTTACATTATTCCAAAATTTTTATCCCCCCACCAAAAAGGAAATAGGTTGAATTTTTACCCCTTGAAATGTCTCATTGGACCCCTTAAAAATCACTTAACTGAACTGAATTTTCACTTATTTTTAAATTTCTCGGTTCCTGAGAAACGCCATATACCATATTCTTTAAATTATTTTAGTTAGCCTTTTATATTTTAGGTTTGCCTAGAGTGGAGTTTCAGATGGCTTAAAGGCATTTTCAATTTGTTTTTTAAATAGTGGCCTGTGAGGTATGCTTAACCTTTGAAAGAGAGGTGCTTCTCAGAGAAATGTCCTAAAATTTCCACATTCCTATAGACTTACACTTTCAGAGATGCTCTCTAATAAAATTTAAACAAGGGTTCCAAACACTTTCATTTTAATGGTCCCACCCAGACACTCTGCCATTTAAGGTTCCACAGGAGCTTGCTGTTTACAGGGAGTTGTGAATCCAGACAACCTTGTTTATCTGCTTGAAGTTGATTTTTATAAGCTGTTTTCCTAAGCAGAATCCAGTAAAAGGCCTACTTAAGTTTTTGAAGATTTAGACCAAAAGACTGTTAGACCACCTCTGTCTTCACTTCAGCGCTAAGTCTAAGTAAGGCAGGATCTCTCAACCTCAGGATTGATTGGGGTCATTCTTTCTTTGGGGGCATCCTGTGCAGATCAGGATGTTTAGCAGCATCCCTGTGCTCCAACCGCCATATGCGAATAGCACCCCGGCCTCACCCTCCCCCTCCTCACTACTTATGACAATCAAAAAATGTCCCCTGACAAGCCAAATGCCCCCTGGGAAGTGGTGGTGGGGGGAGGCTGGAGAGAGGAAAAAGAGCCCCTGCTGAGAACTGCTGCCCTAAGGCATGCTATTTTGTGCATCATCAAAACCCAAGATTCTGCAAAATGCCTCAATTTTTATTTTTACAAAAGATGCATATGATGTAAAATGAAAACAAGTGGAACCAAAATGCTCTGGCAGGGAAAACGTACTTTAAAGTCTAATCAAATTGAAATTATAATTATAAACCAGTCAGTTTCTGTGCAGCAATGTCTGATTCCAGCTGAACCTCAGCTAATTTCAAAGTCATTTCTCTATAAAGGGTACCACTCACTTTTAGGTTCGTCCCCAACGTTTGCTTTTCTCTCTGAAATTCTTCTCTGTAGGAGTGGATGTTTTCTTTTCTGTCTGATAAAGCAGCCTGAATGACACCACTCTTTTCTTCCCTTGCTTCACACCTCTGCATCAAGTTGTTTTCAACCTTGACTAAGGCAGAAGAAACAGAACCCAGGATATCCAATTCTTTCTCCAAAGCTAATGCCAAATGATCAATTAGGAAATCCTCACTTTCTAATTTTAGATTTTTGAAGGAACAATTTGTAGGGAGAACTTTGATGAGATTCTGAAGGCACTGAAACAAAACTGTTTGATTCCTGGAAAAAAAACCACACACAATATATTACAAAACTGGGGACAGCACAAAGCAATTGTGTACAACATACTGTAGTAATCAATTACTATTTGTTTATAAATACTCTAGCAATGAATAGAACCAATTATGCATGCATGTGACCACTGATGTAATTCAGACCGCAGCAATCAAAAATACATATCCTATGCCAAGTCAGTTAATACTGATGAGGTTGTTTCCTGATTAACGTTTTTTCTCTCAATAATAAGACTAATATTTATTTTTTAAAATTTCATTGTGGGGGAGGGATAAGGGAAAACATTAAAATAATTATTAGGCCCTAATCAACCCAAAATATTTTTAAAAAGCCAAATACAAACATAAAATTAAAACAGCTTCAGTTTTTAAATGAGGCCACCTGTCCATTGTTGCTACAGCAGGCAATGACCCGGACATGTCCCACTACGGCTGGCACAGAACTCTGCCGTGTGGGATCGCTGTTGGGCAGCACATTCACCACACACATCTACCCTAACTCTACTGGACCAATTCCCATTTGATGTGCATTACCTGGAATAGACTGTTAAAATCCCTTCAAATGGCGTCCTTTGTTTCCAGTTGAAGAGTGTCCCACACAAACTTTCTGGCCCTTTACAAAGGCAAATTTCTGGAAATCCTTTGATTACTTCACATTTCATGTGTTCTAAGAGCCATGCCTTCATTGAAGTCAGGGCATAGCTGGGTGATGTGATTTGAAAACAAGTTTTGTGCAATACTGCGAGAAGTGCAAAGAGATCTTCCATGTGTTCTACAAGAAAAACATGTCATAGGCTCTGTCATTAAACTCCATTATCAAATAAAGAGAGTTCTTAAAAATTTCTGATTCAATTAGGTATATGATTAAAAAGTACCAACAAAAATTACCTATGGGATTCTTTGGAAATGTCACTAGGTATTTCCCACTTGAAAAATCTTCTAGACTTAAAGAAAGTCTGCCACACGGAATATAATGATGCTGAGAACAGTTACCATTTTCTCTCTTCCTAATTTGTAACAGCACAATGCAACAAAAATGACTGAATGTTAAAAGCGGCCAAAGAGGTGTTACCGCAGTAATTATCTGTACACACTCTTTCTCAGCTGGCTGTTCACAGACAAAGCTCTCCTCTTCCTCTTCCTCACGATCAAGAGTCAACTTGATCCTTTTTGCCTCTGGTCCTGTTTCATATGGCACTGAGCATGGTGCTGGAACAGAGTTCCTACTCAAGTTGATCACCCTATTTTGACACTTAATAAGCTGAAAGCTGGAGCTATGGGGTTGATTTATTGACACCGATAAAGTCACCTGGTTCTGGGACCTGTAAAACATCCAGAGTTTGATTTAGTCTAAAAGTTCATTCTTTAAAATTAAATAGATGCTTAAATGGTATACAAACAACAACAAAAAATTTTATTCTCTCTTTTCCTAGTAAACATCATCTCAAACATAAAATGTAGCAGAAAATGAAGCGTAATAGCCAAACACATTTTTAAAGATCCTGTATTAACACTTCTCATAAAATAGGAAAGTAAAAACATTGTGTAAATATGCTGGACTGTAGGAAAGTAATTTTTTAACAGAAAGAAATGGTAAATTAATGCTTGCATTTTATTTTTGAAGTAGGTCCCCCCTTCTTTTTACACAAGGAAAAAAACTACTCATTTTTAAGTCTATTTTCATAATTTAGAATGCAAATATCTCTAAATTATAAATTGCATTTTATACTCTCCTAAATAATGTGAATACAATCTGCTTCTTAATACAGAATATTATTTATCCCTCAGCAATGATAATATTTTGGATAGAAGAGTATTAAAGTTAATTTCATCTGTTTCTATTTACATTTTTAATATGGCTATTAAACATTTAAAATTACATACGTGGCTTACATTACATTGGTGTTAGACAGTGCTGTTCAAGAGCATCAAGATAAAGGTATCATGTTAGAATTTACTTACATCACCCAGAGTCAGTTCTCCTTCCACAATGGGATTTATAGATGATGTAATACAGAATTGTACACCTGAAATCTATGTAATTTTACTAACAATTGTCACCCCAATAAATTTAATAAAATAAAAATTTTTTAAAAAAGAATTTACTTACAGCTTCAAAGAAGACGTGGTTTTCACTCCAACAACCAAGCTATCATCTATTACACGATACCATATCTTCTCTACTAGCTGTTCTGAATCTTGAGATTTGTCTAATAACTTTTCATCAGAAGTATGGACAAGATTTTCTTCACCACAAAGAGTAACAAAACATTCCTTATAGAAAAACATGTTTAAATAACTAATTACAAAAAAATTATCAACTGTAGCAAAACTAAGAAAATAATATAAATCAGCTTTTGGCCAGACCTTAAGGCTTACACATTTTAAAATAAATTATAATTTATAATTCCTTATACTATAGATTATACATAATTCACTAAAATAAAACTTATAAAACATATGTAATTAACTATTTACTCAGATCAAGAAGCACGACCGACTGGAAAGAAGACAGATTATCCAACACAGCAGGGGTGCAAACCTGCAGTCCATTTTGAAAAATCATCTGACAACATATACCCCGGGCCTGCCGCAAACAACCCGATCTTATCAGTGACTTACACTAAACCTGTAACTGTAAAGTTTTGTATGAATGAAACTGACTAAACTATCTGCTGATCGTTTAGGACTGCTGATCGATTATTGCTAACATTTTATTCTTGAGGTCCATGCCATACTCACTGATTTCCACACACATATGGATTTCTAATAAAATAGAAATAAGAGTAGGAGGAGGAAGAACAGGAGTAGTAATGATAATAATAACATTTAACACTTATTGAATGTTTACTGTATATCAGGCGCTGTTCTAAATGCCATTCATGTATCAATTTGTTTAACCTTCACAATAACCCTAATACCCTAGGTCTGTAGTATTATTATCTACATTTTTCAGATAAGGAAAACCAGGCACAGGGAAGTTAAGTACCTTGCCCCAGGTCACACAGCTAGCAAGGGACACAGCTGGGATTTGAACAAAAGCAGACTGGTTCCAGAGCCCATATTCTGTCTTAGCCATTACTCTGTACTGCCCCTCTATGTGGTAATTACTGAAAAAAGATATGGGCACTTACTCTAGAGTGAGCTAGGAATTTGACAATTGTTCTAGTAGCCATCAGATGTGAGGCAGGCTATTCATCCAAAACCTGCAGAAATTTTTACTGCCTGCCAGGACCGCTTTTAAAACTAACCATGTAAAGGGCCAAAATGGTGTCTTGCACACAGTGGTTTCAATGCATTAATTTCTAAACGTGTCTTCCCCTTTTCTAATACTGGCAAAATTGTTGGGGTGAGGTAAGGAAGGAAAATGGGGAGACTTTTAACAATGACTTTCATGAGGTTTCCCAGAAAACTAGAACAGTAGTACAGAAATGTAGCATGTGTTTCTACGTTTGTTATACTAACAGAATCGTATTTTGGGCCAAAATCTTCATATAGCTAAGACTGAAACACAGACATGAGGCATAGACCATTATAAGAACGGCCAATCTAGAAGGAAGTCAGAGCTAAGCACTACAGTGACTTGAGGGAATAAAATGCAGCATCAAGGTTCTCTCCATCCAGCTGATTTATTTGTAATTTTGCTGTGCTGTCTTTCTCTTCATGGAACTAATGTGCATAAATACTATGTTTTATGAAGTCAAAGCAATTATTGCTAACTTTCTACATTACTATACTGGCAAGAAGAACTGCAAGGTACCTAAACAGGTTCTTTTGATGGTCAACCACAAGGAAAATGAGAGTAAATTTATAAAAGTAGATATAAGGACTAAAAACTCAGAACAATTTAGGGATATTAACTAGAGGAATAAATATCCTTTAAAATGAACTGTACAAGATATTAAAAGAACAACCATTATACTAATGATGAAATTATATCATCATCAATACAAGGTTAACTAATACTCAGTTTAAGAAGTCAGAAAATATATAATTCACTTAGGAGTAATTTCTATTCAAACTATACAAGTTTTGTTAAACAAAAGGACTTATTCCTCAAGGTTCCTGATAACTGAGATTTAAATATCCTACAGAATAAGAATAATTTGCAAATTGGTAAAATATTGGCTTCTTAATCAAATACTTTTCAATGTTATAAAAGCCCACCATTATAATCCCTGCCACTTTGCTAATTGATCTGTTGAACAGCATTTTCTAACATATTCCCATACTCCAATTTAAATAACTCTTCAATAGCTTTCAATTCATAAAATGATAAAATGGTCACATGATCAATTTTACCTCCTCTGCACTTGATATACTATCTTCTTTCCCTTGAAACAGGTTCATTAAAGCTTTGCAAGATTTTAAAATAATTTTTTCCTTAAGCAAGAGATGCTGCTGTGCTTCCTGAATAGAAGCCAATCCAGCCTGTAAAGTAGGAAGAACAATCATTGTCAGAGACATAATTTCAAATGAAACCTGACATACCATTAATTCAGGAAGGACTTTCTGCTTCATGCATTTTTCTACAGAAAAGCAGAGAATACTTCTCAGAGCAAAACTATTATATTTATAAAATTTAAGTTTAATTACAAAAGAAAATAACACAGCAAGTAACTGCAACAGATTTTACATATCATATTGAGAGAATGCCAATGCATTAGCACCTGTTTCACCACTGAGTTAAGTAATCAATATGAATATAAATATCCAATCAATATGAATAAAAATCAAAGCTTATCAACACTCCTACCCCCACAAGGAAACTGTTTTTCTTGTTGCTGAAATAATTTCTGCTTCAAAAAGCAAAAGACATCATTATAAATAGAAATGGTCACTTTTAATCTGATACTATTTGAAATACTGTTCCTATAACCTTTATAGCAAAATTTTAAAAATAACATATAACAGCCTCAAAACTGTCACAAGTTTATTTTTGTGCTAATAAACTCAGTGCTAGGATTAACTCTTAACTACTGGAGGAAAAACAATGGGTCTGAACTGGGCATAGAACAATCCATTCCTTTTATTGTAGCAGATAAAGAGATTTCAGCACTAAGAACAAAACACTCATGAAATACATTTTGCCACTGAAAATTTTAAGTCATGTCGTTGTACTGATAGAAACTGTTTCATGTCAGACGGGTATCTGAGGCTGTTTAAGTATTAATCCAGCTTTTAATATAAATGTTTTTCTAGATTGAAAAAACAAAATGCATCCTGTTTTTGAATTCCTTTCTTTTAAATGATATTATAAGGCAGGTACATTTTTCATTTTATCAATGAATAGAAGTTGGAGAGTGAAGACTGAATTATATTTCACCCCATTGGACAAAGTATGGTAAGTGTCTAGCTAATGTTTTAAAGCTTTGTACGTTGACCTAGTTCTGTGGGCTCCACATCATTCACATGCCCTCATCACTCACCTACTGAGTAATCTGTAATTTACAGGACGCGAGTTGTAGCCCTCAGAGGCGGAGCAAACCTGAGACTGCTGGAGCGGTAGGGAGTGAAGAGAGGACTATGTGAGTGGATGGACACTGAGGGCCCCCTCAGAAATGATCCATGCTCTCTCTTCCCTACTCCCTGCAACATGCCCCCTACTCCAGGACTAAATGGTAAATTACCAAAACTCTTAAATATTCGTTACGAAGTTTTGTTACAAAACTATGAAAATGAGCACATGGTAAGAAATTTAATTAACAGAAAAGTACATCTCACCTTCCCTTCCTACACCCTCAATCCCATTTGCACAGCCAACAGATTGCTTATCTTTCCAGAATTTTGCCAAGTATACGTTAAGGAATATGTTCCTCCTCCTTCCAATAAACATACAAACAAAACTCACCCAAAACCAAATACAGGAGTATACTACACTGCATGGCACCAAACCTTGCATTTTTCCTTCTTTATGTGACCTCTCTCAGACATGCAGAAGCGTGCATAAAACGAAGAATGGTTTACAGACTAATAATGAACTCACTACCCATGCAACCACACCCAAGTCAAAAAGTAGCACTCCAGGAGTTAGTTGCCCCCGGGCTTTCCCCAGTCACAAACCTCTTTCTCCACTGCAGTTGCAACACTACCCTGACCTTTAAGATAACTTCCTTGTTTGGCTTCATAATTTTACCATCATTATATGAATTTCTAAAGACTGTTTTTACTTGTGTGTGTGTTTTGCTTCTGAACTTTTTATAGATGGAATCATGCTGTATGCGTCAGGTTTTAGAGTCATCCATTTGTCATGAGTAGCTATAGTTCAGGCCTTTCACTGACCTATAGTGTTCCACCGTATAAGTAACTAGACCACAGTTTACTTCTCCAGTCTGCACTGCACGGACACCTGGGTTACGTCTAGCTGTGGAGTATCACAAACAATGCTGCTGTGAACATTCCTGGCCATGAGCACGGGTTTCTCCAAGGTCCTCCCCACTTTCCCCTCCAACAGCTGGTTGGAAAACAAATTTTGCAGGAGAAAGAACTGTTAAATGGACTCCAGTCCTTGCTCTGCAAATCACTTAACCTTTCTGCCTCTCCATTTGTTTTCTCATATGTAAAATGGGGGCAAGGGTAGATTTGTTAATCTCTAAAAGTCCTTCCAACACTTGGAAATGTTTTTATCCATATTGAGAGCTAGTGATAACACGTGGATACCTGAGACAAAATGGACACTCAACTACCTCTTATTCCACACTTCCGTATGTCCCTGCCTTCCGTCTATCTTCCTTTCGTATTTTACTTCTTTGTCTCTGTGCTACTTTCTGGACAATTTTTCAAACAGTCTACGAAAGAGGACTTCCAGAACTGCTTCAGAAAGTGGCAAGAACGATGGGATAAGTGTGTTTGAAGTGAGGGGGAGTATTTTGAGAGGGATTCATGGCAATGTGTCTTTTACTGTACTCAATTTTTTTTTAATTTAAACATTCACTGTACTTGGTGATCACACCTCACATATTTGCTTCTGCCAGGTACCCAGGGTACCACTGCTCTAGGTTAAATGCAAATGCTCCTGGGGCAAAAGTAGCATCAGTGGTCTACTTAGCTCTCTGGGTTCTGCCCTTTAGACTCTGGCCTGATAATTTATGCTTCTATCTTCAGGTTTTTGAAGCTTTTAAGGTTTTAAAAACATATTTCAACTATCATTTTAAGTTGCTTTATTAGGACAGTTGGTCTAAATAAATTAGGTGACATATTACCAGAAGTGGGATTTCTGAAAGTCATGCTTTCATAAATTAAATTATTTGGGTATTATTTCTAAATAGGTATAAAGATCAACCTTATTCCTTTTGACAGCTACATAGTATTCCATGGTTCAGGTATATCATAATTTATTTACTATACCACTAATGATGGACATTGCAATTTTGACTGATTTTGTTATTTATAAAAACTTCATAAATGTTCCTATAAAATCATCATTGCTTACATGTGCAGGTATAACCTCAGAACAGATTTCTAGAAGTGAAACCACAAGAGTAAAAAGATGTGCATGTGCAATTCATATTTTAGTAGTTACAGCAAGTTTCCCTCTGAGGAGGGTGGACCACTTTACATTCCCAACAATATTATTTCAGAATGCATATTTATACTAAGGATAGTAATCCTTTGTCAGGTGTTACAATTTCTTTTTACATAATTTGTCTTTTTATTTATTTTACTTTGTTCAGAGTATGAACATTTTAAATGTAATCAATCTTTTCCATCATGGGTCTATGTCCACTATGATATTTTATTTATCTATTGCTCACATTCATGTTCAATACACATTTAGTGAATTTACTTTAATAATTAAAATAGTTGTAAAATAAGTTTAAAAGGCCTGCAAAGTATAAATATTTACTATCTGGCTTTTACAGAAAACGTTTGCCAAGGATAAGAAAAAAGTTAAATGACACCACAAGGAACCACACAAAGCCAAAAGGAGGGACTATTGGCCTGGCCTCCTCATTTGGTATCATCTAAAAAATAAGGGAGGGGGCATTATTCTAAATAAAAGAAAACAATGAGAGATATAATAATCAAGTGGAAGTGTAAACTTTGATGGGACCCTGAGAAAAACAGCTATAAAAAAATTTTGTGTGGCAGTTAAAGACATCTGAATATAGACTGAATAGTAAATAAGATTAAGGGATTCTTATTAATTTTCTAAGTGCAATAATAGTATTGTGGTTACATAGGATAATGTCTACTTTTAGAAAATTCTTCTTAAAATACATAAGAGTGAGGTATTATAATATCTGCAACTTTCAAATGATGCTGCAGAAATGTACACATACTTATACACATACACCAAGCACAAACAGATGAGGCAAATACGATTTTTTAAAAAGTAACTATAGTTGATTCCATGTGGGGACTAGAGATCATCAGTGTACTATTCTGTGAGCTTTTCTGTATATTTGAAATGTTTTATGAATGAAAAAGAGCAGGTTACAAAAGAACATGCATCTTATAATCACATTTTCATGTACATTTGCATATACTCATTTAAAAAAATCTGTAAGAATATACATGCCAAAGTGTTAAAATTGGTTATATCTCAGTAGCAGAATCAAAGGTAATCATTCATTTA
The DNA here is from genome assembly GCF_057876585.1 of Rhinolophus sinicus. Classification (NCBI taxonomy): domain Eukaryota; kingdom Metazoa; phylum Chordata; class Mammalia; order Chiroptera; family Rhinolophidae; genus Rhinolophus; species Rhinolophus sinicus. The sequence goes on from NC_142518.1 coordinate 9,093,551, forward strand.
TTTTTAAGATTCTCTTGCTTAGTCTAATATTTTACAAGGAATGTGGATTACCTTTGTATATTAGGGGAAAAAACCTCTCTTTTAGAGAGCTTTGTATGGAAAACTTGAGGGTAAACTGTTCATGTTTGGAATACGTTATGATTCATCATATTTGCTATTCCTTTAAAAGAGATACTGTGGGATACCGATCTCATAGACCAGAAAGAATGTGCTTTCAAAAGCTTCCTATATGTTACCTTATAAGGCTTATTAAATTTACATAATCTTACTAGAAAAAGGTATCATTTTTAGATGATACATTTATAAGTAATGTCATAATATTTTTTACAGAGGTACCAGAAAGGTAATGATCCTTTAAATACCATTTTTCCCAATCACTGAATTGCTTATACTTTAAGAACCTTTCTTTCAATGTCCTATCCTTCATTTAAAATAGCACTAATCACAAAAAGCAAACATAGACACTAACTTTCATTCTTCTTTCCAGAGCTGGAATCACCAAAAAGCGATTATCTTCTTTATCTTCCAGTAAGTCATCTTCATTGCAAGCCAATGTTTCACTCTAATAAAAAAAAATACACTAAAATTGAAATTTTGAAACAAATTGAAAATTCGTAAGATTAAGAATACACAATCAAAACTTAGCCAAAGGGCAGTTTTCCATGTTACACACTAGTGTATAAAATACAACATATGTATTTTCCCCATCTTCTTGTAACTAGAAAAAATTACTATTATTACCACTATTCCCACCCACGCAATATTTGCATACTGCCTTCAAAAAATATCAGCTTAGTAGACTTTTATAAAATTGTAAAATCTCATTAACTAGAGGAAATAAGAATTATCCTCATTGTACTAATGAAAAAAAATTGAGGCTCAGGCATTTTATATAGATCTGAAATTTCCAGGGTATTATTTCCCTTATGCCCAGGATCTTCAGATATTATGAACTACTGCTTGTTTTAATAAAGCAGTTTCACTTGATTTTATTCCTTAATTAATCCAATATCATGTTTATTGATACAATTTTCAGAAGCAACAATAAGTTAATTTAGCACTTGAGTGACCACCATGTATACTATTTTCAAAGGCATAGTCAATTTGTGAAACATCTGTTGAAAGGCGATTCAATGTATACAGTCATGTGCCACATGACATTTCCGTCAACCATGGACCACATATACAACAGTGGTCCCATAAGATTATAATGGAGCTGAAAGTTTTCCATCACCTAGTGACGTTGGACCCATCATAACATTGTACCACAAGGCATTACTCATGTGTTGTGGTGATTTTGGTATAAACAAACCTACTGCACTGCCAGTCTATGAAAGTATAGCATGTACAATTATGTATAGTACATTATACTTGTCATCGTGATAAATGACTGTTACTGATTTATGTATTGACTGTAGACTTTTTAATCATTATTTTATAGTCTACTCTTTCCACTTATAAAGTTTGCTGTAAACAGTATGTTGTATTATGGCAGCAGCCTCATAAATCTCATGTTTACCTCACCTCTTGATTGCATTTTCTTTTGTGCACGATTTAACCTCATTTTTTAATTAATTTATTTTTTTTAATTTTTATCGGGGAACAGTATGTTTCTCCAGGGCCCATCAGCTCCAAGTCGTTGTGTCTTCAATCTAGTTGTGGAGGGCGCAGCTCACTGGCCCATGTGGGGATCGAACTTGCAACCCTGTTGTTCAGAGCTTGTGCTCTAACCAACTGAGCCATCCGGCCACCCCAAACCTCATTTTTCAAAAATAAATTTAGTGTAGCCTAAATGTACAGTGTCTATAAAGTGTACAGCAGGGGACAGTAATGTCCTAGGCCTTCACACTCACTCACACTCACTCACTCACTCACCCAGAGCAGCTTCCAGTCCTGCAAGCTCCATTCATGGTGAGTGCCCTACTCAGGTGTGCGATTCTGTATCTTTTTTACTGTATTTTTACTGTACCTTTTCTATGTTTACTTATGTTTAGACATACAAACACTTACCACAGTGTTACAGTTGCCTACAACATTCAGTATAGCACATGCTGTGCAGGCCTATAGCCCAGGAGCAATGGGCTACCCCACACGGCCCAGGTGTGCAGTAGGCTAGACCGTCTAGGCGCGTGTGAGCACCTCTATGATGTCTGCACAGTGACGGAACCGCCTAACGACGCAGTTCTCAGAACGTACCCCCATTGTTAAGAGGCATATGACTGCATTTTTAAAAGATTCAATGCATGTATTGTTAAAGTTCAATGTTTACTTTAAAGTATGAAATCACAAATATTTAAATAGTGGGTCAAAAGCTTTAAAGCACTCAAATTTCCTAAAATGGTGCTTAAAGTATTGTATAAAAAGTAAACAGAACTTACTGAATAGTTTATGTTGTCAAGATCTGTTATTTTAAATGAACTCAGGCAATCTGAATTTAAGGAGTCCTTAAAAAGTAGCAATACTTGTTCAGTTCCAGTTCCAAGAAAGTCATCTATCAGTACTGAGCTAATTTTTTCCCATTTAGCAGCAATCTGAAAAAGAGTTGTAAAGAAGGAATAGAGAAGGGAAAAAAAATCAGTTGTGAAAACTTGTTGCATGCAGTTGTAATGTGTATATCGTCAACCTTATATACATGTAATGAAAAATAAACACTAAAAACTAAAATAAATATATTGAGGGATCAGAAAACATAAGGAGTTATAAGTTTATAAATAGCAAGATACTTAAATTTAATATTTTATCAACATTTGTCCAGGGACTGTAATATTGCTGGTTTCTATATTAAAATTTTATTATAATTTATAAATTATAATACTTCTCATGACTAAATATTTTGGAAATTCTAGCATTTCTCACGAGTAACTCTAGTGCAGTTTCTTTCTCTAACACAGTTAATTTAAGGGTGACCCTCACTCCTGTAAGCCTTGGTGGATATGTATTTATGATTGGACAAGAAATTCAGTTGTACTAGGTCAATACAAGGTACCAGTGTACACTTTAAGAGCTCTCAAAGCAGAATAGCCTTTAAGAGTCAAGACGGTCTATGGCCATACCACCCTGCACGTGCCCGATCTCGTCTGATCTCAGAAACTAAGCAGGGTCGGGCCTGGTTAGTACTTGGATGGGAGAGTCAAGAACGTAATACCCTAAATCCTTGTTGGGGAGAACATAGCCATTATCAGGGCCACAAATGAGGAGGGATCCTAATATTGGGGCACCTAGAACCATCCTAGCCTAATGGAATGATTTGACCAGTTTATATTAGAATGTGAGACCCCAAGATTAAAATTGAAGATAACTTTTTAAAGGTCCATAAATCCTCTGAAAGACTAACACCACAGGGATCGGACACCCCTTCTCCCTCAGGCAGAAAAGCTAAAACTCCCACTGAGAATCCCAGGGGCACAGATACAGCGAATAGGTGATTCAGGAGGGTGGCCTGAATTAGAGCAAGAATATAAGACTCTTCAATCTATGTAACCAAATATCAACCTTTCCCCTATAAGGCTAATATCCAAAGCAGTGATTTTTTTCATTTATGCAGGAAGAAGGTGATTTGTAAAACCATATCCTTCTTCCTCCCAACTCCTCACCGGTATCATGGAGTATAATGAACTATACAAAGAGACAGTAATAAGAATGTGCTCAGTATGCAAACACCATAAAGCTGTGCACTCGGGAATCCACACACACATTCGCAATCTACAGCTCTAGAACCGTGCTGCCCAAAAGAAACACAGGCAAGCCACAAATGCAAGGCATATATATAATTTTAAATTATCAAGTAGCCTATGAAAGAAAATTCTCTAGCAGCAATGAAAAGAAAAATGTAAAAGTTACTTTATTATGTTTTATTTAATCCAATATATCCAAAATATTAGCATTTCAGTTCAATATAACCAATAACAGTGTTTAGATAGTTTACTTTCACTTTTTATTGTATTTTTACTGTACCTTTTCTATAGGGTTAAATATGTTTAGAAACACAAATAATTACCATGGTGTTACAATTGCCTACAGTATTCAGTCTTTGAAATCTGTGCATTTGACATTTCCAGAACATTCTACTTCAGACTAGCCACATGTTGAATAACCACATGTGGGTAGTGGCTACCATATCAGACAGAACACCTCTAGAACATATTAACCTCTTTCTATCTACAGCATACCAATATCCATTTCAGGTATACTTGACAATGATCTCAATTTTGAAATGATACAGATTCTTGCCAAATATATCCAAAGAACGATATACTGGATTCTTGCCAAAACTTGCAGAGACAATTTCCACTCGAGAGAAAGCCTCAGAAGATAAAAGCTACTCATGTATTTCTCTAGACTCAGCTCTGTTTCAAGTCCTGTCACTGGATAAAACATTATACGTGGGAAGGTTGATTGAGAACACACTAACCTTGATTTTCATTACTTATTTTAATTTATGCTTATTAGTATTTAACCTAGCTTTGTAAGCTGCCTTAATTCCTTTATGGAATGAGGTGGGTAAAGGATAGATGGATAAATCCATGGCTAAACCAAAGGAAGACTCTTCCGTTGTTTTCTCCCATTTGGGGGAAAAACTGCTACCATAGACACTATTTTATTTTTCAATAATGTATTTATTATTCAAAACCTCTTACATAATACCACAAACAGTAACTTCCTCTCAGAACTCAAGTGTTAGAAAATATTTTTTTTCCTTAATAATGTATGTTCCATTCAATCGTAAAACCTGCTGTATTTACTTCTTTCGTCTTAACTGCTAAACTAAGTGTATTTGCTCAAATGCAATTACTTCCCTTACCTCTCCTCCCCCTTTATTTGTAGATTGTTCGCCTTTATTCCCATTTTAAAAGTAATCAAATATTTTACTCTAAGCCATGTCCAATTTTGTTTAACTAGGTTAGTATAAATGTAACACCAACACTGAGGCAGGAGCTGCACAACTCCCGGAGTGGCAAGGTTACTCAGGCATTTTAGAAGCACTTTACTTGGCAGACATCAGGGTGTAACTCCAGAGCTCTCAATACAGGGCATTTGAGAACAGTTCAGAAGTACAGAATCCCTGAAGAGGTAGTTTAAGGGGTATGGCAGTAGAGACTCAGGTAACTTACGGAAAGGACTGTGGTCCACTGTAGAGAAAGAACCACAGAACACAACCTCAAGGCGGGGAAGCCAACAGTTACAGGTCCACTTACAGGGAGTGACATAGTCTCCTGCTTGGGGTAACGTATCAAGTGGCAGAATTCTGCAGTGTCCAAACAGGGGACCTGCTTCAAGGGAGTGAGGTCTGCGTTCCACTGAATCAATGAGGCAGAAGGGAATTGTTTTTCTTTATCCAGGTGAGTACGAGACTTTTGTTCGGTCCCGGTCACTGATGGCAGCCCTGGCCCTTGCCTAATAATAGCTACCTTTCACCAAGCTTCTTCTATGTGCCAACCACTGTGCTAGACACTTCCCCATGTCATTTTATTTAATTCTCCTCTCTCAGAGGCAGGATGATTTCAATCTCATAAAGATGGAAAACGAGTTCACGAAAATGAAATACTTTCCTTAACGTAACCATTAAGTGGGTCAACTGGGATTCAAACTCCGGTTGTGTTCCTTCCACTACCCTGATCCCAATAAAGATTATAGGCTACACCAGATGTTTCCCTCCACCATTTCTTGAAAGGAAAAGAAGTTTAAAAAGACAGAAACTGTTACCTTCCAAATAACCTTCAAATAAAAGTAGAATGTGCTTTTAAAAGACGGCTTTTAAAGTAAAATAGGATAGCTTTCAAATTATTTTCTTTTTTTTCCCTTTCTTTTTTAAGGAGGGCACAGCTCACAGTGGCCCATGCGGGGATCGAACCGGCAACCTTGGTGTTATTAGCACCACATTCTAACCACTTGAGCTAATGGGCCACCCCCTCAAATTATTTTCCTCTATGCGTTACAGAGGTTGAATACCGTTATATAATCCCTATTAACATAAAGGTAATTTACAAGGCAAAGCCTGATAAAACACAATTGCAACCTGACATTTCCACACACACATACACAAAGTAACAATAAAAAATGCCTCTCAAACCTTCTAAAATATTTATCAATGTTCCATATCATGGTGATAATACAGAGATAGAAATTTTAATTGAGCTTCTAATTAAACAGATAGGGCACACAAAGTAAGGCAGTATCTGCTTTTTACCAAAGTAGCGCAAGAACTTAAAAAGCTGTATAATGAACTAAAAAAATACTTTTGGAAGACACATTTCTGATGGATAATGATTATTTACCTTGAATTACAAACACTGATATCACATAACTGAATGAGTTGATATATATCTTAAGCCAGGAGGATGCAGTGTTACCAAAAAGCAGGGTCAGAAATATCATTGGTGGAGACACCGTTACAAACCTCCAATTTCCTATTTATTTTCTGCACCTTTTACCTGTTACTGAACACTCAATACCAGTGAGTATTCTACAGTAATTTTCAAACCTTACATTAAAAAATATGACTACTGTATATGTGGATAAAATGTGAATGTTTGCTAAGGCCAACTCTGTTTCAAAATATAACATACCAAAATTCTCTAAGCAACAGTTTTTAGAAAAATTAACACTTATCACTTGTTTCTGGAGAACAATTATTTGACTCTTAAGGGACAATGATATATTTCAAGAAATTCCTCTAGATTTAATTTTAAGTTTAAACAGATAATTACCAACTTTAAAAAGTTGAACTGATTGAGTTTTCTAAGAAGGCTTATGAAGTCGTCACTAATAATCTTATTCTAAATAAAAATATGCATCTAATTATCACATTAATAAAAATTGTGTTATATTAAAAGACAAATATATAATAATTGTAATTATATATTTACATATTCCCAACCAACTCGAAGGTTTTATGACTCAAAATGGCAGGGCAAAATCCTTATCAGGTAGTATTCAGATAACTTTAAGAAAAAAAAATGATATATACGACTTTCTTATAAGCGCAGCACTAAAAATTGATTTGGATAGTAAGACCCCAAATGAACTCTATAAAGTATAGGAATGTTTAATAGGTCGAAGACTACACCAACTGAATGATTATGAGAATAACTACTGTACCTGAAAGTTCTTTCCCCAAACAGCACAAACATCACTGGACCTAAAGGACACAAGGAAAAGGAGGTCTCCGCCCGAATCCATAAGTTGAATTGCACAAGGATCTCCAAATGGAAGCTGGCACACACTTTTAGGAGTCCCATTTTGGAATGAAATCAGCTGATCCTTTCGAGTAAGGGCGATCAGAGACATTCTGAGCTGGTTGTTGACAATCTCAGTTGCACAGACATGCACACACGTTATCACACTGCTGTACGCCGGAGGGATAATGTACGTATCACTTATAACTTCTTCACTTTCAAGGGCGTATACACAAAACTTGGTATTCCAAAATGCATAATCTGATTTTGAAGGCTTTGCGGTGCATTCTTCCTCCGACGAATAGCATTTCTTTTGTCCTAATAAAACCATACCTAGATTTTCAATCTCTCCTGCCCACTCAATACAGGAAAAGTTAACAGACACAGTAATAACTCTGCCAGTTTGGGGAGAGATATAGAAGAATGTTTCAACATGTTTCCATAAAATTAAAGGGCCATTAAAGACCCTTATGCCGTCCTTCAACTCATGGCCTAGTTTGAAACTCAAACGCTTTTCAAACTTATTGGTACTATGAAGAAATAGTAGAAAATACTTGAAAACATTATTCTTTTCATTGCATTGTATCACAATATAAGGGAGGTTCATTCCAGTTCTGAAATCTGACACACAATTGCAACACATAATTTTTAAATAAGAATTTTCTTCCTTTATGCTGAAGAATCCAGTGGACTTCTGAACAAATGCTCCTGTTCCTCTGTCAAACACCATTCTTCTGACATGCAATATGGGTATTTCTGCAGGCCCTTTACCTGCAAAATTTCCTTTAGACAATTGAAAAATAAGCACTTCCCCATTATAACACAAGAGCCTTTCTTCTTCATTAGATGGACATTGCTCATCATTCCACAATATCAAGTCTTTGTATTGGTCCAATTTTTGAATGCAAATTGATTCCATTTGATACTTTTAAACCTAAAAATGAAATGAGAAAGACTGCCATCAAGTAGGCAGAGTTAAAAGAAAACACGTTTTTGTTAGACAACTATTATATAGGTAACTATAAATTTTATTAAGGTAACATTTTTCAGTTTTTTATGTTATCTTAATGACACACTTATTAAAAATACATCCCAAGTATTATTTCTGTACAGCCCTTAAAAAACACAGTTTGCAAAGAATACAAATAACCACATCAAAACCGATAACTGAATGTGTTGACAGTAACTATGAAAAGCTGTAGGTGCTCTAGTAAAGTGACTGCAAACATTCTGTCTGGCTCAGAGAATTTCTTGAGGGTTCCACTTCTGTCTCTCAAACCTACTGACCTAATCTGGTTTCCCTACTTTTACTAGAATGACAACTCAGTCAGTGATTTAAATTAAACTGCTCCCATAGCCCAGGCATTTGGGTCCCTGCTTCCCTGAGAAAGGAGCTCATACAGACTATATGACCAAATTGAAAGCCCAGAAAGAAAAACAGGAGATGCTATAATATGGCTTGAAAAAAATCTCTGCAGGAGTAAGAGAAATAAATCTTAAATCTTACTTTGCAAAAACAATGTAGCTTTATGACCTAAGTAAGTCACTATTCTTACTCAAAGTAGAAAAATAGAGGATTAGTAATATTATAATGAACACAAGAATTAAATAATAGCTATCAATTATTCATACTTATTATGTGCCAAGTACAATACATGCATTATTTCCTTTATGCTTACTACTATTCAAGTATTCTTATTATCCTATCTTTTAAATGAGAAACCTTATTTTAAAGGTCAGAAAATTTTCCAAGGTTACAACACTACTAATCAGCAATGGCATTAGATTTGGAGGAGCAGCTGGCCCTCTGACTGCTGACCCATTTGTAACCACCACACTCTACTGACATGCATTCCCTTACTGTGGCACTGGTTATAAGAAAGGCAACTTGAATTAGTAAAGAAGAACAAAGAACAAAGGAACACCCCACACACACAATTAACACACATGTAAGAAAAATATGTCGATCTCTCTTTATTCAGTGGCTACATTTGCTGAGTCACTCCCTTTAACAGTTACTGAATGCTTAGCCAGACACAGGAATGCTGGTCTGCCTTTTCTAGAGGTGACTTAGGGCAAGTTACTTTGTGCCCCACATCCACATCTATATAATAGGGTATAGTAACAGTATCTATTTCACAAGGTATTGTAATTAACTAACATAACCCACTTGAAATAGGACCTGGCACAAGAAAGCCCTCAGTAAAGGTTATTTGGTTACTAGGTTACCATTATTATTGTCGTCATCATCATGGCTGGCTCTGGTTAATATAGTACCTAACCTTATAAACATCAGAAGAACAGTTGCATACTTAACGGTTTGTGAATGCTGAAAGGTCCCTCTCCACTATAAATAATTCTAACTCATATTCTCTTTTATCCTGTGGATCATTTACACCAGGAAATCCAACTATTTCAGAAATAAATGAAAACTATGTCATTTACAAGTAAATAATATTGTTCTCCTCTGGTGAATAAGAAGCAAACTCCAAAGGCTTAGGTTTTGTTCTTTTATTATAAAAATCTACCAATAGTCCAATTAGAAAAAAAGCATCACTGAACCATTAACTACAAGTTTAACTTAATGTAGCCTGCATTTTAGAGAAATGACTTTGATTTGGAGGCAATTCTATTTAAGAGCAGACTAGTCAGCATCTACTTTCAAATTGGAGATGCTACACCTTATTGTCTAATTTCCAAATACATCACTTGTGGTTTTAAAATATGTTCACAAATTCTTTGAAACTCCTTCCATCAAGAAGTGACATTTAATTCTCTCCTTGAGTGAGGTCTGGTCATTATGACTTGTCTAGCCAACAGAAAGTGGTAGAAGTGACAGTGTATGACTTCCATGACTGGATCATAAAGTATGCGACTTCATCATTGACCTCTACCTTTGATCACTTACACTGGGGAAAGCCACCTGCCATGTCAAGACACTCAGGCAGTCCCTTGGATAAGTGCACACAGCAGGTAATTATGGCCTCCTGCCAAAAGACAGCAAGGGACTGAGGTCTTCTGCCAACAGCCATGTGGGTGAGCCTTCCTGGGGTCAGATCCTCTACTCCTACTCAAGCTTTTAGATAACTCAGTCCCTTGGAGAGATCTTGAGCCAGAACCACCCAGCCAAGCTGCTCCCAAATTCCTGATCCTCAGAAATTTTGAGATCATAAATGTTTGTTGCTTTAAGCTAAATTTGGAGTAATTCATTATGCAGGAACAGATAAGTACATTCCTCTATGGCATTTGTTTTTTTGGTTGTTGTTTTTTTACATTAAATTGATGATATTGTTTTTGAGAATTTGATGAAACCTATGACCTGAAGTAATGGGAGATATTGTATCATAACACGAACTAGCAGAAGTCACTGGCTTACTGGTTTGTTGTTAGGCAATTAACATCAAAGATCTGAGACACACAAAGTAGTTTCAGCTTCCACAGTAAAGAAGATAGGCAAATCAAAGGTGTGGCTTCTATTTATGAACCTATCTTTTACTTTAAAGGAAATAAACATGTTATATTACATCAAAATGTATGAATAATAATTTCTGTATTTCAAATTTCCCACAGCCATGTCAGGTCTTTCAGAAGATTCATTAAAAAAAGGAAAAGCATAAAATGACATATGACATATTCTGAGACAAAAATCTGAGAACACATTGTTTGGTACTACCTACTCAAAAAGTTTTTCAGATTTCTTAATCATACTAAAAACGACCAAAAATAACTTCTGTATCGAAAAGGATTTTATTATTTTAATATTAAATGTCACAACTAAAGTTTAATCAACACAATGCTCACCAATAATATCTGAGTGTGATGGAAGTAAGGAGAATCTGATTGCTAAAAGGTCAGTAGAATCTCCCCTTTACTAAACTTTAGAGTGTGTATTGTTGCACCCTGACAGTTACGACTTAGGAAAATCAGGCCCCTTACATTCTGTTCTTTTAATGCTATCACCAAGTTCCTTAATTTAGAAATCTCTATCTTCCAATTTTCTGTTCCAATTACCAAAGTTCAGGCTTTCATCTCTCACTTAGGCTGAGGTAAAAGCTCCTTAATTGGTTTTCCTTACTCTAGTCTCTCTCCCCTCCAATATATCAGTTTATCTAGACTACCTCAGTTTTTGTTCTAAAACACAAACTCGATCCAGTAACTGCCTCCTAATTCAAAAACATTGCATGCACACACCACCCCTTTCTCAACAGATATGATCCATGAATTACTACCTGAAAAGATAGATGCTAAAAATTGTATATTGAATATATGAATGATGTACAAATAAAATATTGCAAACCACTGCTATAAAGTTTAGCATGGTATTCAAAGCCCTGCTATAATTCTAATCCAACATGCTTTTAGCATGAGCTCTAAGCAAACACCAAACTTATTCTCCTGAACTTAGACTTAAATAGATTTAAAAACATAAATGACTATTAAATGAAAGACGATTGTTTTTTCTTTTTAAATGCTATTGCCAAGACATCTGTATTTTCAATATGCTATTTAAATGGGCTACCTTCAAAGTTAAAAAGTAGAAGCTACTATTAATGTATTTATGAAGATAATTTTTTCCTCAAATTTTCTGTAATCTCAAGGCTTGTTAATTTCACATTTTTATCTGTTTTATTTTATACTAATGCAACATCTGTTTTAAGAGTAAAGATCTTAGCATATGTTCATAAAACAAACCTGTAAACCTATGGAATAAGTGGTAATTTTACTTTTTAGATAGAAGTAATCTGGAAACAAGTGAAACTAAGGTTCAATTTAAAGGTTCTTAAACCAATATAAACAAGCCCTGATTAATCAAACCCTGATCATCAGGGTATCAGGCTTACTATTCCAACCTACCAGTCATTTGACTGTTTATTTAGTACCCTTACAACAGTGGCTGCAGAAAAAACAGGTAACTCAAACCAGTTAAATTTTACCTCCTGTTGTAGTTATGGGGGCGGGGGTGGAGGGGAGATTTGGAAGCAGAGTATTTATAAAATGCTGTGTAATTAATTTGAACTTTTCCTGTTCTGTATTACCATTTATACATAAAATGAAAACAGATGTGTGAGTAGACTAGAAAAATAATAATATATGATAACATAGTAGGTTGGCAAATTATCATCCTCATCTGATCTTCTCCACCAGCCTCCCAATCAAATAAACAATGTTCCTTTTAAATGTTACTAAATTCATTTGGGCACTGTGAATTTCAGAACTCTTTAAATTACTACAGGTCTGGTTCAGGAAGATCCTAAAAGAGCACTATATTATCTGCAGATGAAATCTAAAATAGTCTCTAACAAACTGTCTCAATTGCGACCAATACAAAGTATCTTTGGGGAAAAAAAACACCTAGCTAAAAGTCTCATCTAATAATATTAAACATAATTCTTTGAACATAATACTGATAGATGTCCTTTTTTCAACATATAAGGCATTGTTACCTAAGTAAATTAACTTGGCTACAGAGTAGGTCCACCGTTAAAACTTTTTTCTACCCATATAACTAGAAGTTATTTCTTGGGGCCTACCCAGAATCCATCTCCCTTATCCCTTTCCCAACAATACTTGGTGCACCTGAAATGCAGGTGAATGTGGGGGAATGGTGATCCACTAAGAGAGTTAGAGAAGATTAAGTTAAAGGTTTTCTATGTCATACTAAGGACTTCTCACCTTAGGTAGCAATGATAAACCACTGAAAGATTTCAAAAACAGAAATCATGGGATTATATTTCTGAATTATAGAGATCCTGGTGACAGTGTTGAAGATGGGGGTAAGGTAAGACTAGAGGCAGAGCCATCAATTAGGAGATAATTATAAGCACTTAATTAAAGGGAGAGGTGACTTTGGAAGGCAATTTGGCAGTAAATGGAAATGCATATATCCAGGAGTTTCATTTCTAAATACGAACTGAGAGAAATAATTCTACATAATAATGCATAAAGACATTGCTCTAGAATGTGCACTGTGCTGTTATGTGTACTACAAAAAAAATAGTGAAAACTTCAATGAACACCAATAGAGGAATGAATAAATATAGATGGGAATATCATACCATAGTTAAAATGAATTAGATCTATGTATATCATCATGGCTAGGTTGCAAAAATAAAATGAGAAAAATTAAGTTGCAGAAAAATGTATACTGCAGTACATTATTTATCTAAATCAAAACACATAAAACAGCATTATGTATTTTCTGTTTACCTACAATGGCTATATTCTGAGCGCTTTCTCTGTACCAGGTACTGTTGGAATTTGTACTCACTCATTTATTCCTTACGACATCCTTGTGCCATAGGCACTATTATCCCACTTTATAGATGTAGAAACTGAGGTATGGAGTTCAGGGATCTTCTCAAAGGCTTACAGCTAGGAAGTGGCAGAGCCATGATTCAAACCCAGGCAGCCTTGTCCGGAAAAAAAAAAAAAAGCAAAGCTGTAAAGATTCATGCCACATTCCAAACAGCTACTATTTATTCTGGAGAAGGGGATGGACATCAGGGTAGGGAAGTGAAACCAGAGGAAAACTTTAGCTATACAGGCATACCTCGGAGATATTGCGCATTTGGTTCCAGACCACAATAATATAGTAGCGCAATTAAGTGAGTCATAATCTTTTTGCTGGTGGCGAGTCTTGCATGCAATCTGTAAAAAATGCAACACCTATGAAGAACAATAAAGCAAAGTGCAATAAAACAAGGTATGCCTTACCTGAAGTGTTATTAAGAATGTATCCAAATAATTTTTAAACAGTATTCATTTCTTTTCTCTATAAAAATGTAAACAAAAATAGTCTGGGGTGAAAGATGCTAAAGTGTCAATCGTGGTTGACTACGGATGGTGGAAACATGGAGGCTGTTCTTACAATGTCTCTGTAGCTTAATCTTTCAATTTTTAAAAAAGGCAGTTATATTGAATGAGAGATGATTTGCTTTCAATTTTTTAACCAACAACTTTAAATATTGCTCCAGCAAGTTATGAGTCAATCTTTCTCAATGTTGGCACTTACTGACATTGTGCCCTGAATAACTTGTGGGGGCTCTCCGTGTACTGTAGGATTTCGCAGTATCCTTGGCTCCTACCCACCCGATGCCAGCAGCAGGACGCCCTCCCAGTAGTGACAACAAAAATGTCTCCAGACATTGCCAAATGTCCCCTGGAAGGCAAAATTGCCCATTGCTTTGAGAACAATTACCTTAATTGATAATGGAAGACACTTTGCTTCTCAACTTTACACAACTGTTTCAGTTTAAAGATGTCAAAGATATATTCCCTGTTAAGTATCTCACACTCCCAGTGTTCCCAGGGGTGAAGAAAGTTTCAAGAGAAATATTCCTGAATATAGCAAGCATTTAAATCTAATTATCATTCCACAGAATGATGGACATCCATAGGATGATGGATACAGGTCACAAGACGCCGGCTTTCTTCCCGCTCTCCCGCAATGACAGGACAGGGGAGCAACCCCAGCCCCACTGACCCCTCCGCCAAGGTCGGGTTAGAGAACATACGCCGGCCCTACCTCAGCGCGCGGGGCCCTGAGTCCGTTGTCGCCACTTTCCCGAGGCCCCACGCGGGATCCGGGTCCGGAGACTCCGAACCTCCCGCCCGCGCGCGGCATCCTGGGAAGGCCGGTCCAGAGGCTACGTAGAGCACAGAGGAGGCGGAGCCCGCGGAGCCAGCCAGGAAAAGGTTGCCAACGGAGGCTGAGGAGGCGGGCCCTCGGGGGAACATTGTGAAACCGAATGGCAGGTGGAGCTGGCTGGGGTGGGGTTCCGCGGGGGAAGCGCTCGCGATCCGGCGGCTGGCGGGGGTGGGGTCCGCAGTGCAGGGAACAGCAGGGGGTGCGAACAAGAAGCGAATGGGAAGCCAGGCTGAGAGCCTAGTCCCGCCTCGAGACTCAGGCGGCTGTATTGGATTGGGCAGCTCTGCGACGCCTCCGCCCGCCTTCCGGTGTCACGCGACCGCCTCCACCTCCCGCCCTTCGCTCTTTACCTCTGGGCTGGCCTGGTGGGTGATGTGATATTGGGACGGCAGCTGTGGAAGTGGCGATAGCGACTGCAGTCACGTCCGCGCCCGCGACCATGGCCGAGGTGAGGAGCCGATCGCACCGCACCGTTGCCGGTTCCCACCTCAGACCCGAATCCTCCTCTGAGGCCGGTGGCCGCGCTCCCAGGTGCAGGTGGGCTGGGCCGAGGGGAAGCGGAATGGTGCGCTTGGTGTCTAAGCGTGTCTTGTCTTCCTTCCAGTGTCAAGCCCAGAATAAAGCCAAGCTCATCTCTGAGACCCGACGGAGGTTCGAAGTGGAGTATTTGACAGGTGGGTGTCATGTCCTCGGTGTGCAATGAGCGTCCCCAACTTTGCTGGAGTGTTTGCTGGTGTCTGTGGGAAGCGTTAGGGACCATTTCGACCCTCACAGGGGCGGTGCCCTGCATGATTCCAAGGTTTTCCTTTCCGTAACGTGCCATGCACGCTGCTCCAATCGGGCAGGTGATGCGTCCATTGCTTGCTAAAGGGCTAATGTAAGTTGGAAATCGGTGAGTTTCTACCTAGCATCTCGAGTTTATGGAACTTGCAGGACACTTGCTAAGCGCACGGTACTGGTGACACTGTCCAATCCACGGTTCCTCTGCTGACCTTTCACCAGCAGCAATCACGAAAATGAACCTGGACACTGCCATAATAGTATTCACTCACTGTGTACTTAATTGGGGCTCCAGATTCCTTGGATGTTTTGCCTAATTCTACATCAGACAACCCAGCATGCTGCCCACGGAGTAGGCCCTCCAGTGCTGGAACAAGTTCTTTTCATCCCACATTGAACCTAGCAAAGTACCTGTGAGTCCAGAATTGATGTATTGCTTGAACATTCTGTATCCAGATGTCACAGATACTTGAGTTGTCCAGTATTTGACTGATGATTTAATCCATGTACAGTAATTTTTTAAAACATGCAGGATAATTTGATATAAATATGGTATAAGTATTCTAATCCTGACCCTGCCACTTATTAGCTTACTTGTCTTTTCTGAGCCTCTGTTTTTACATAGATATAAAATGTGAATAATTAGGAGGCTTAATAATTAGGAGGACATCGAACTGTCCAGCATGGGGTCACATAGTAACCAAAATGACTATTTTGCCTCAATAGTCATTTGGTTACTGTGAAAGGAGTTAGGGTTGACTTTAGTGCTAAGCAGAGAGATTCCCTGCAATTTTAGGTTGCCCTTAGATTATATGTCAGTTGATGACCTAGAACAAATAAGGAAATCTGTTCCAAATAACATGGTCAGTAACCTTTTCATCCCTCCCTGTCAATTTTCTTCACATCCCAAACTTTGCATCAGAGAGTTGCAAAAGCACTTGATTCACTTTTAGCTCCGAGATCTCACTTCTAATAATACAGCTGGTTCCAGTAAAGAAATAATTTTAAAATTGCTTTCTATAGAAATGTGACTCTTATAGCTACACAGTTTATAATATTTTAAGACCCCAGAACTTGATATAATGAGCTAGTGTCTCCCCAATACTCTTCTACTTACACCCAAGCGAGGAAGAAGAATATAGTCATAGAAATGTGCTAGACGAGGTCTTAAAGATCATCTTGCCCCAATCTTCTTATTTTTAAAATGAAGAAAGTAAGGTTAGAGAGATTAAATGATTTGCCTAAAATCCCTGGTATTAGTGGCTAGGCCAAGGGCTGGTGCTCAGGTCTTCTGAATTTCACTATAGTAATCTTTTGGCAACACCATCCTGTCAAATTGTCATGTCATTCCCCATCTTGAAGCTCTTCGTTTCCTCCCTACTTTGTTTAGAATTAAAAAATCCCAGTTCTTTATAATGACCTACAATGCAAGGCCATGCACACACTCTCATTCTTTCCCCACTCCTCCATCCTCACCTGTCCCTACTTGCTTAGTACAGATTTCATCACTGCCCACAGTAAGAAACGTATTATACATTGCAATCCAGTACACGTGCACACACAAAACTGAAGCAAAAGTTTGTTAAATAATCCTTATTCTGAAAATCTATGACTTCCTGATGCAGTGACCCACTAAATTGTTATCACAACCTACTAACGTGACCCACAGTTTGAAAAACACGACCAGCTACACTGCCTCTTTTATGTTCTTCAAAGACTGAGTCTGTTTCCATCTCAGGACCTTTTTACTTCTCTCTGTCCGGAAGGCTCTTACCCAGATAGTGTGCATGGCTGGGACCTTCTTTTCTTTCCCATCTTGGTTTAAATGTGCCTGAGAAGCCTTTGCTGATTATTAAATAGCCTACCTGTCTTGTTTATTTTTGTCTTTTTTGCAAGTCTTACCATAGGCCGTAGTTATCTTGTTCATTTGTTTACTTATTGTTCATTTCCTCCGGTAGAACGTATGTAGGTCTGGGCAACCTGTGGACATTAAAGGCAAAGTTGGACTCACCTCTGTATACCTAGCACAGTTCTCAATACATACTCTTTGAATGAAGATAGCAGTGCTTAAATATATACATAGGGAGATTAGTCCAAGTCTGTAGTACTAAGAGCTCTCCTAACTGGCTTCCCTCCACCACCAAAATCTGGCAAAGAGCAGCCCTCACAATATGTCTCATAAAGACAAGTGTTATTTCTAAGTAGAGCACAGTATGGCATTAAGTATAGGGAGGGTTTTGTCCTTAAATATACACACTTGGGTATGTGTGAATGCACGTGGGTGGGTTATCTGCACAACCGTTGTAAATATAAATTTAATTTAAAGACTTGCAAGAGAAAGGGAAATAAAAACCTTTAAATACTTTCTCCCCTTAAACTTTCAGTTGTTTCCTGAAAGAGAGCATCAAGTAAAGGTAGAGTAGGAAGGTGACAGAAAGGGGTTTTGATTTACCTGTGTTCTCCCTTTCAAGTTTACTTTTTAGAAATTAACTCAGGTATTTAGAACATCCACTTTCCTCATTCCTCTTTTATGTCACCCTTTGTGTTGCCATTTAGAATATTTTGTTTCAGAAGAGCTTAAGGCAAACTTAAGCAATCGCAATGTTTTTCCTAAAGGAAGATATTTACTATCTGCAAGTATATCACTTAAAGCACTGGCTGTACTCCAGAAAACTCTTTGGAGGTAGATTCTTGGGAATCCCAAGCACATTTCTGTTTCCATAGAAATTAAGTTACCAATTATGGATAACTGGCAAAAGAATAAAATACAAGTCCATTATTGCTTGATGCATCATTAATGGTCCTCTTTTCTTCATTGTTTCTGTGAGAAATTCCATGCTGAGTTTCAAATGAACAACATTTCCTGTTCTCTCTTCCTCCTTCTTGTGGCCAAGGCCAGAGACTAATCCCTTGTGACAATAATTTATTCAGTTCCTCAAATACTCAGTATGTGCTTAATTCTGGGAAACTGTGTGTCAATATTAGAGAAAGTGCTGAAGAAGGATAGAGCCCCTTCCTGAACCACTAGAATCTAGTTAGAG
Source organism: Rhinolophus sinicus (assembly GCF_057876585.1). NCBI lineage: Eukaryota > Metazoa > Chordata > Mammalia > Chiroptera > Rhinolophidae > Rhinolophus > Rhinolophus sinicus. Next base: position 9,112,195 of record NC_142518.1, read on the forward strand.
GCGCTAAAACAGAGCTGTTCAAGTTAAGGCAAATTATATCAAGAGTAGTAAGAGTGCTACCATCATTTCTGTAAGAGTCAAAGATAAGGAAAATCACATATGATTGGGGTGGCTAGGTTAGCACAGAGTTAGAAAAAAAATCACAGGAAAAGTGGTGTTTCTCATGGACTTTGGAAGATGGTGGAGCTTGGCCAGGTGGAAAATGTGAACCAGGCGGATCCAATAGTGTGACCTAAGGCCCTGCAGTGAGAGGGTGGGGGGGGGCACCTTCAGGAAGCCCTCAGAAGTCCACTCCGAGGAGCCTAGGGAGGGCGGGGGAGCACACGTGGCTAAGAACGGGGGCCCTGGAGTGTCCAGAGCCTTGGACACCTAAGCGATGCCTTTGTGCTTTATGTAGTCAGTTTGGAGAGGTTTGTGGGGTGTTATTTTAGGTTTGTTTTCTGACTTTGCAAGTATGTATATGAATTCATTTAAATGAATTTGGATGATACCAAAAACGTCTGAGAACTCCCCATAAGCTCACCATCCACAGATAGCTCTGCTAACAGAGGATGCTTTTTTCCCCGTCTTTTTTTCTACACATTTTTAAAAACATAGTTAAAAGACCATCCTGTATGTAATTTTGTGTTGCATTATTTTACTGACATGTTATTTCCCCATATTTATGAAGTAAGCAACACTTTACCATTTAATAGTCTGTTCTACAAATAAAAGATAGTTTTGTCTTTTAAAAAGTCCCTTTGTGGACATTTATATTCTTCCCAGTTTTTTGTTAATACGTTTTGTGCAGATTATTTCCTTCAGACTCATGTCTAAATGTAGAATTACTGGTTTTAGTAGTGTATTTTTAAGACACTTTGTTTCATATGTGTTAAACTTTCCTCTATAGAAGTTGCACCAAGATTCACTCCCACCAGCACATATGTATGTGTTAGTCTCACGACAGCCTTATCTATATTTAGTGTCCTCATTTCTTAACTGATGGTGGTTTTAGATTTTGCATTTGATGACTAGTGAGAGTAAACTTTTCATGTTTACATCCACTTGTAGTTTAATTTTTTTTCACTAGTATGACTTTATAATTGGTTTGGGCTTTTCTTGTTTATGTTACTTACTTTGTTCATTCTCTGAATGTATTCGCAATTTCCCATTCATTTGTGGTTTCTTCCATTGCTGTTAAGTTAAATAATTTCCTCTCCATTGACTTTTTCTAGTTTTTTAATTTTTGTTGTCTTATTATTTTTAAATTTAGAAATATCTTTTATGTACAGAATGTGTAAAACATGAATAAAATAAACACCCATGTACTCAGCTTTCAGCCAAAGAAATGGAACCTCCTGGGTGGGTACCCCTATCCCTGCTTATCCTGCATTTGTCCTTCATCCGTCCTGTGCCCCACCAGGCAGCTGCTTGTCCTGCATTTGGTGTTACTCATTCCCTTGCTTTTCATTAGCTTCACCACCTGTGATGTATTCCTCACCAGTACTTTAAGTTTACCTCATTTAAACTTTAAATAAAAGCTGAATATATTTTTCCATGACTTGCTTGTTGCTCAGTCATTCATATTGTCAAATATAACTGTACTGTCATGGATTCCTTTTTATAGCTGTGTAATAGTGCACAGAATGAATATACCAGTTGATGGATGTTGAGTTATTTCTACGTTTTGCTATTATGTACAATGCTGCTGTGAACATTCTTACGCATATCTGGTATCTAGAGTTTCTCTAAGGCAGTGATTCTCAATGTTTGTGCAGGAACCGTAGTTCCTTGAGACCATTTCAAGGGGTTTGAGAGGTCAAAACTATTTTCATAATAACACTAAAACATCATTTTCCTTTTTCATTGTCATTCTCTCACAAGCGTACGGTGGTTGTTTTTCCAGAGGTTACGCTAGTGTGATATCGTTGCTCTGACAGCTGATGGAATGTGTGCTGGTATGTTCTCGTGTCAATTTTTTTAAATCAGTTTTAATACCTACTAGTACAGTAACTACTGATAAATGTAACCAATATAAACAAACAAGCTCTTTAGGGTACTCAGCTATTTTTAAGAGTGTAAAATGGGACCTAAGATCAAAAAGTTTGAGAACTGCTGTTGTAGGGTTTGTACCCAACAGTGAAATGGGTGGGTCACAGAATAAGCAAATACTCTACTAGGTAATACCAAATGATTTTCCAAAGTGACTACCAGTTTTCATTTTAACCAGCAGTATCTGAATGTCCTTGGTTTTCCAGACCCTAAAATTTGGCATTGCTATTTTTTCTTTGTTTTGTTAGTTTTTTTCCCATGTGATAGGGCTGTTGGAATATCTCATTGTGGTTTTAATTTGCCTTTCTTTGAGTACCGGCAAGATTAAGCATTTCTTCATATCTCTGTGGGCCATTTGGTTTCCACTTCCATGAAAATCACTTCTTCAGGCTCTTCCTGGCCCTTTGTTCTTCCATATAAATTATAGAATCAGCTTATCATGTTTATGAAAAAAATAAAAAGCTTTTGTTGGGATTTTGAGTGGAATTGGGTTAAATCAGAAAATCAACTTTGGCCTATCCAAAAACCTGGTATAGAGTTCTACCTGCTAAAGTCTTTCTTGTTGAAAGATTTATAATTTTCTCCATAAAGGTTAACCTATTTTTGTTAAATTTATTCCCAGATACTTTACATTTTTTTAATTAAAATTTTGCTTTTATTATTTAAATTTTTGTTTAAATGGTGTCCTTTAAGAATTTATTTTCTAAATGATTGCTGGTTTATAGAAAGTGCATTTAACTTTTTACATTAATATTGAATTCAGAAACCTTGCTAACTCTTATTAATTTTGATAATATCTCTAGATTATTTTGGGCTTTCTGCATAGACGGTAATATCACCTTGAAATAATGACAATTTTCTAACTTTCCAATTCTTACATCTTTCAGTGCTTTTACTTTACATGGGCTGGAACCTTTAGAACAGTGTTGAGTAGAAGCAGTGATAAAAGCTTGCTTGTTTTATTCCTGATCTTTGAACGATAACCCCGAACATGTCACCGTTAAGTACTTTGATCTCTGTAGAGAACCTTTACCAAAATGAAGACATTTCCTTCTATTCCTGGTTTGCCATTTTGGTTGTCGTTTGCTGTTTTGTTCCAATTATGAGTGATGGTTGAATTTTACTACCGTGTTTCCCCAAAAATAAGACCTAGCCAGACCATCAGCTCTAATGCGTCTTTTGGAGCAAAAATTAATATAAGACCAGGTCCTAGCTGGACCATCAGCTCTAATGCGTCTTTTGGAGCAAAAAGACGCATTAGAGCTGATGGTCCAGCTAGGTCTTATTTTCGGGGAAACAGGGTAGATGCATTTTCTTCATCTACTGAACACATTTATTGTGTCTAATGAGATGTTCACTTGGTATTTTTCTTTTAATCTGTTAGTATGGCAGATTATATTAATCAGGTTTTTGAAATATATTGGTGGATTCAGTTAACATTTTATTTAGGAATTTTGCATCTATGTTCACGAACTGGCCTGTAATTTTCCTCTCTTGTACTTTTGTTGTTCATTTTTGACATCAAAATTATGCAGTTTTCATAAAATGAGTTAGGAGTATTTCCTCTTCTATTCCCTGAAAGATATGGTCATTGTGTAGTTCTAACCTGACTCCCCATATTCACTCCTCCCCCCAATTTATTATTGTTTTATGTATCTGTATTTGTTTACTTACCATAAGTTTACTAATATTTCTATTTACCATTCCTTTTTGAGTTTCAGATCTTGTATCTGGAATCATCATTTGATCTAAAGTATAACCTCTAGATTTTCCCTTGGTGGGGTCTTAGTGGTAAATCCTTAATTTTAAAGAAGTCTTTGTCTTTTTTTTAATTAAGCAATTAACCTTGAGGAATGCCTTCATTTTATTAGGCCAAAGGAGACAAAGTGGTTAGAGAAGTAGAAGAACCAGGAAACTGTAGTATCATAGAGGATCTCAGGGGAATTTCAAGGACAGGAAGCTCAGCAGTGAATGGAAGGAACACTGTAGGTAAAGAGTGCATGGAACAGGGATTGTCCTTGCCAACTGCCCTCTCTGGAAAGGATGGGAAAGGAAAATGGCATTTAAAGTGTAACTACACTATTGGATATTTTACATAAGCTCTAGATTATGAACCATCCAAGGGATCAGCTCAGGCTTTATTCATTTTTGCATCTGGAATACCTAGCTCTCTTTTGAGCTAGCATATGGTGGGTGATCATAAATTAGTCCTCATAACTAATGTGTAATGTATTATCCCCAAGAGAGAAAGCCTTTCAAAGACAGATAAAGTTGTTATGATCAGAACAACAGGAAAAGATCTTAAGAATTTATTAATTTTTATCATATCTAAATATATCAAGCCTCTGCTGTAGAGAATATAAGATTGTAACTTCACATGGAGATTTGAGTGATATATTTGTGATGGGATAGAGAATTGGTAGACCTGCTTATTTTTAAAAATTTTATTTTTTTATTAGTTTCAGGTGTACAAAACATAGTGACAAAGTAATAATCCCAATAAGTCTATCCATCTGACACTGTACATAGTTATTATATTATTGACTATATTCCCTACACTGTACTATATACCTCCATTATTTTTTTTAATTATAGTTGACATTCAATTTTATTTTATATTAGTGTCAGGTATACAACATAGTGGTTAGATATTTATATAATTTGTGAAGTAATCCCCCCAATAAGTCTAGTACCCACCTGGCACTATAGTTTTTACATTATTATTGACTATATTTCATGTGCTGTACTTTATATCCCCATGGCTATTTTGTTACTTCTTAATTCCTTCACCTTTTTCACCCAGCCCCCACCCCCCTCCCATCTAGTAATCCTCAGTTTGTTCCCTGTATCTATGGATCTGTTTCTGTTCTATTTGTTCATTTATTTCATTCTTTAGAGATACCTGCTTATTTCTGAATCTTTATTTTCAGTGTAACTTTTATCAGCACCTGGCAAATATTTTTGACTCCTCTCTTTATGTTGTTGACCTATTCTTCATATATGCTCATCTTGAATGTGTAGTGGAATATGCAACTTTAAAGAGTCTGTTACTAGAATGTTGTTACTTCTAAGATCTCTGTTACTAGAATATTGTCACTTCAATTGTCAGTTGAAAAGCTTGCATGAGAAGAGTGGTCTATTTACCAAATCTGTGCCATCTCGATAGTAGAGTATTTGAATGATTTTTTATTAGTAAAAATTTAAACTGACAAGAATTTTGGTTTGATGGGATCTCTAGGAGGTGGGTAGAGTTCACAGAAATTCCTAAAAAAATTTTCCCCTACAGCCATTTTTACAAGGAATGGGAGAACAAAAAAATTGCTTCATTTCAGTCTAAACTATTTTAGCTGAATTTGTGTTGACTATAGAGGTTTGGTGTATATGTATACAACTATTTTGATATTAGTTACTTTATATGTACTAGTTGGGCTATGATTTACAGAAGCTCTTCTTTTCCCATTATACTGCTATATATTCACAATTAACATAAGACATTTACAGATAATTTTTTTAAGTTTTTATACAGGCACTTACTGTGTACCAAGATCATTGGAGAGAAACATAAAAATATGTAAGTGAAAATAAAAGACATATGAGAAACCCATATACATCTAATAGGACTTCCAGAAGAAAAAAAATAGAGACAGTGCTATTTGAAGACGTAATAGTTGATAGTTTTCCAGGGTTTATAAAAGACATCAAATCCTCAGGTTAAAGAAGCATAACAAAATCTGAGCATCATAAAGAAAAATAAATTAATCCCTAGGCATATCGTAATGAAACTGAAAACACCAAGGACAAAGGAAAAATGTAACAACTGCTGAAAAATGACAGATTATCTACAAAGGAACAAATATCAGACTGATACCGGTACTTGATTTCTTATCAGCAACAGTTAATGCCAGGTAACAGTGAAATAATTTTCTGAAAGAACAAAGGAAAATAACTGCCATTTTAGAATATTTAGTCTAGAGTGAAGATAAAATTTTTTCAGGCATGCAAAGATTGACAGTCCATTGCTAATAAAAAATCTATTAGACTCCTTTACTAATAATAGAACCCAAAAGGAAGTAGCGGGATGCAAGGAGCAATGAAAAGCAAAGAAACTGGTGAGCAAATTAGTAAAGAAACGATCTGAATTAATGTTGTTAGTAAAAAAAAATCAACAACAGTAATAATAGGAATGGGGAGATTGAGGCAAAACATTACAAGACTTGTTCAGAAGGAGGATAGAGATATTAACTAGATTTTGTCGATTAAGTGTGAATATTTAAACTTAGGGTAAGCACTGAGAGACAGAAACAAAATATTTAATTTCTAAACCAGTGAAAGAATGAAAAGGTGAATGAAGAAAACATCATCTCTACAGCAGGAATCAAGAAAGGAGGGAAAAAACCAGCATAGTAAGTAGAAAACACAGAGTGAAACAGCAGAAATAATCCAACTTTATCAATAGTTACCACAAATATAAACAAATATATACTTCTTACCAGCGTAGATTTTTAAAATCTTAATTGCATGCTGCCTATAAGAGACTAATAACCTAAAATAAATTAATGTAGAAAGGTTAGAAATAAAGAGATGGATTCAATCCCCGCATGGGCCACTGTGAGCTGCGCCCTCCTTAAAAAAAAAATAAATAAATAAAATAAAAATAAAAAAGAAAGAAAGAAAGAGAGAGATGGAAAAAGATGTATAAAACAAATATTAACCAAAAGTAATCCTGTGTTGGCTATATTTTCATTAGACAAAATATTATTTAGGGTGAAAACCTATACATATAAAAAGGGGTGCTACTAGTAATAAAAGGACCCCTAAAAAGATACAACAATTAGGAACATAAAAAAGTATCTTACAGTTTAGCCTTAAGATACATAAAGCAAAAACTTCCAAAATTATAAGGGAAACTCAAAAAATCCACAAACATTGAATGATTTTAACAAACCTCTTTCAGAAATACACAGAACAAGCAAGCAAGAAATCCTTAAGATTTCAGATTTTACCACTACAATGAACAAAGTTGATAATAGATATGTATGTTTGTATGTGTATGTATATTGAGTTTATAGTCTCTCCTACCCAACAAATAGAGAATACATAATTTTGAATATATATTTGTGCTCTTGGAGCTTTTGCAAGCATTCACCACATACTACGTCAGTAATAAGTCTCAGAAATTCCATAGTAGCTAGATCATACATGTTCTCACACCATTAAACAACTATATTAGAAGTCACAATAAACAGGTACTTAAAATCAAATGTTAAGAAACTAAAATAGGACACCTCTAGATAACCTATAGACTAACAACTTCCTAGCAACGTTTGTAGTTCTTTTGCTAAATAACCTGTGCATTAAAGAGGATAGCACAATGGAAATTACAAAATACTTAAAGCTGAGCAACAGCAAAATACCTGTGGTCTTACATGCATTCATTAGAATGACGAGGTCCTAATAAAAATCAGCTAAAGATTCAATTCAAGGGGCCACAAAGTGAACATGAGTAAATACAAAGAAAGTAGGAGGAAGGAAATAAGAACAGATGTTAATGGTATGGGGGAAAGATAGTAGATATAATAAACACAAGCTGTTTTTTTTGCAAGGGCTAGTAAAATAGACAAACCTAGGATGACCAATTAAGAAAGGAAGAAGGCAAAGACATACACTAGGAACAAAAGCAGGCAATAATTATAGATGTGATAAGAGATTTTCTTAAATCAGAATAATACAATGACCAGTGTTATCACAGTAATTTAATAAACTTAAATGTAAAACTTTCTGGGGAAAAGAAAAATTGTCTCAATGAGAAGTAAAAAAACCTAAATAGATCAGTGACTATTAAAGAAATTGAATTGATAGTCATACCCAGTGTCCCCAAAAATAAGACCTAGCCAGACAATGAGCTCTAATGCATCTTCTGGAGCAAACATTAATATGAGACCCAGTCTTATATAGACCCAGTCTTACATTATAGTAAAATAAGACCGGGTCTTATATTAATTTTTGCTCCAAAAGATGCATTAGAGCTGACTGTCCGACTAGGTCTTATTTTGGGGGAAACAGGGTAGATTTTTACCAATCTCCCCGCCCCGCCACCATAAAGACGCATGTGTACACATAAGGCAAAAGCAGTTGTGTTAATCCCCGGAATGCAAAGATGATTCAGAATTTAAAAATGTAGCAGAGGAATTTACCATATTAACATAATGCTTCTCAATTAAATTTTTGAATAGGTACAGTTCAACTATCTCAAAACCATAAAAAGATAAACATTCAGAAGTGTCTTTCATCTCTTGTGCCTCTTCACTCCCTTCTCCTCTTTTCTCTTTAGGTAACCAGGTCTGTTCCTGTTTCTTTTTTCTGTATTTGTTTAAGCCAATACAAACATTATGTGCATTAACAAAATTAAATGAGGGAAGATGTTTATTTCGATAGAGAGAAACCACACTGGCTATAATTCAACTATATGAAAAAGCGAACAAAACTTTTTGAAAACAAGGAAAACATAACTTTAAGTGTATCTTCTAAAAACCTACGGAAAATATTATGTTTAATTGTGAAACTTCAAAATAATTCCCATAAAGTCAGGAAAAAGACAGTGATCTCCACTATTCTTCAATTCTACAATATATAAAATAACCTCGTTATTAATATGGCGAGGAAAATAATAGGTATGAGGTTTGCCAATCTTGTCAGTATTGTCTAGTGATAGCAACACAAAAATATCTAAACTGCCTAATAATCTAACTGAAGAAATATATGGCTTTTTCTTTTATGGAGAAAACTATAAAATGTTATTAAAGAATATTGAAAAAAGACCTGAATAGATGAGTTGAGCGATATATCATCTAAGATATTATGTCTCTTGCATATCCAGCATACGAATCCAGCTTTTGAAGACTAGGAGCTGAAGCAGAAAAGCACCTTCCCTCTCTACACCACAGGGGAGGTCAGCAAAGTCCTGTTTTTGTACTGTCCTCGAGCTCAGAATGTTTTTTTTCCTGTATTTTTAAACGATTGCTAAAAACAACAAACAAGGAAGAATCGTCAATGGAGGCCATATGTGGCATTCAAAGTGCAGGATATTTAGATATTTACCATCTGGCCCGTTACATAAAAAGTTTGCCAACCCCTGCAGTACACCAGTGGTTCTCAAAGTGTGGTCCCTGGACCAAAGGGCAGCACCAACATCCTGTAGCAACTTGTTACAGATGCAGATTCTCAGATGCCATCCATGAATTGACACTCTTAAGGGTGGGGCCCAATCCCTGTTTTAACAAGCCCTCCCTGGTTTTGATACTTGCTGAACTTTGAGAATCACTACTTCAGCTAGTGGCTTAATCCTATTTTAAAAGATCACCTGCCTCTCCCTCTCACCAGGTAGCTTCACTGGAAAGTGGAGATTCAGAGTAGGTGTGGCCAATGAGCAGAGGATGCCCTTAAAGGAATATTTTGTTGTTTAGGCACCTGATCACTCCCATTGTTGACATTTGCACAGTCCAGCCAATAGAAATGGTTGATCTAATGCAAATGCCCATCCAGGACCCCAAAAGAACTTTAAGTCAATCCATGCTTAGAGAGCTGGAGAAATAAGAGACCTAGAGAAATTAAGAGGTTTTAAACTACTATAATATTCAAGAGTTGTATATTTGCTGCTTTTGAACATTATGACACCCAGTTAATAACTGGTCTCTAGTTTTCATTATCAGAATACTTCAGTATTTTTTCAACCTTTATCTGAATTCTAGGCACATTTATAATAACTACAATATACTTCCAAGATTTTCTCAACTGATTAACTAATAGGTCAATTAAAATTTAGTCTTCTACTCATGGGTAGCATTCTTAATTTATTTAAATAAAAGTTTACTTGCATAGTGTTTAACATTTTCAAAATGTCCTTGATCTTCATGACTGTGGGTAGGCAGACCGTATCTCCATTTTATAGAGAAGAAAATCAGTCCCAGAGTGACTTGTTCAGTCTCCCTATCCATAGTACCATGGATCTTCTGATTCCATCATTCTGTCCTGTATCCTGAATCTAGCTAGAATTTTTTTCATATTTGTTAACCTTAAAACAGTTTCTGACCTATTGGTCATTTCACCAGCCAAGAGAGAAAAGAAAGTTAATGGAATTTTCTGTTTTATGAGTAACAATTCTATTCTCTTTATGTTGCAATACTTAAAATTTTCCGAAGGTGTATATGTGAGAAACAATGTGTGTGTGCGGGGGGGTGTCAGTGTGCACGCATGCACAGCAGACAGAGAGATGAAAAGCTGAGAGTTCTCTTTGCCCTGGAACATTTAGTACTGTCTGTTGCAGAGGTGAATCACCATTACCCTTTATTTAACTTTAGTTCTTTCTCTGTCAAATTATGAACTTTACAATTTGTCTGGTGGCAGTATACTGTATAAATACCGTGTTTCCCTGAAAATAAGACCTAGCCCAACAATTAGCTCTAATGCGTCTTTGGGGGCAAAAATTAATATAAGACCCGGTCTTATTTTCCTATAATATAATATGATATGATATGATATGATATGATATGATATGATATGATATGATAATATATATAATATATATAATATAATATAATATAATATAATATAATATAATATAATATAATTTTATAATTATATAAAATTTTGCTCCAAAAGACACATTAGAGCTGATTGTTCAGCTAGGTCTTACTTTGTGGGAAACGGTATAAGATCAATTTACAGAGCAAAATTCATATAGAATAGAAAGAAACAATGAACCACAGATGTGCTTAAAATTTCTTAACAAAGTGGCTGAAATGAGCTTTGAGCTATTTTGAAGAAAGGCAAGGATGAGGCTTAAAAATTCACCACTTAAGATTGATGTTGGTTTGTGATGAAGTTTTCATTGGTCCACAGCAAGATTAAAGTAATAAGGACACCATATTATGAGAGTATATACATATGCATACAAATCGGTGCATAATACTGTCGAACGAACTCAAAGAGTCTAGAGGCTTTCGCTAGATACTAGTGATAGAGATTTATTCAAGGGTCTTAGAGTTTGCAAACTCGGAACACAGCTAGGCAAAAACCTGGAAGTGTTCCAAAGAAGAAAGAAAAGATAAAGAGTTCTTAAAAGACCCATCCTTGAGAAGAATCAGTCCTGCATTCTTAGCCCTAGGATTGGTCCCAGACAGTTATCAGTCAGATGTCAGGAAGTCTGGATGATGGATGCCAGGTGGTACAGAAGATGAGTGCCAGGAGGTCTGGTCATGTCTGGTGGTCTGGATACGTGAGTCCCTTAGAGGATAATCAGGGTTTATCTGGAAGTCCAGGCATTGACACAGGACTGGAAAGTTCAAAAGTTTTAAGTTCCCAGGCTAGTTAGAACAAGAATATCATCATTTCTTCATGCCTCAGCCTACTCAATTTTAGTAATTTAGCCGCTAGACTTAGTGACTCCATTTTATTTCTTCATTCTATTCCTCAAAACTAATCTCTTCCTAATCTGTATGCTTTAATCATGAAGAGGTAAAGTCTTTCAAAATGATGTCCCTGGTAGGCTTATGGGGGTGGAAAATACAGGGAAGGAGAGGATTTGGGAGGGGGTCTTGTGAGGGTGGAAGAAGAGGGGCAGGAGAAAAGTGGGGACAGATGAGGTCTAAAGGGGAGAGAAAATGAGACAGAAAAACAAAGTAAACTGAGCATTCAAGGTAGGGAAAACTTGGCCTGGGACCACAAGGCCAAGTGTAATTGTGCTTATGACAAAACAATTTGTTGCATTCAAATACAGCCCCAGGCAACTGAACCCTCAACTGTTAGGAAATTTTGAGAAAATTAATCCTTTGGTAAGTCCAGATGTTATAGGAAGAAGCTAAAGATGAACACTCAATATGTATCTGAAGATACCAAAACACACGTGTGCACACCCTCTACCCCTGACAAAATCAGGAAGTATGCATTAAACACTTCTACCTGTTTGAGTTGCCAGCTAAATTAGTCATCTTTTATATAGACCACCTCTTTTATTTGAAAGAACAACTGGAAAGTAAATGTGGTTATTCAGATGTGGGTATTTGGCAGAAATTTTCTAGAAAATGAATGAGGTCAGCCTGTTATTTCAAGGAAAACACCATGCTGGTCCAGGGGAGATGGCTGTACAGTAGCCAAACTAGATGGTGCTTCCTCAGGGGACAGGTGCTCCCAGGGGCTCTCTTGATGCTAAACAGTGTAAACTCTTTAAGTCTAACTCATGTTTAAACTTTATAATTAAAGTTGTTTTGAATACTGATGAATTTTTCAATAGCAGAGCTAAAAAACATTTTCCAAGGTTTACCTACTACAGAACCACTCATTGTATAGATGAGAAAAATAGAACCCAGATATTAAAAGGCATTTCCAAGGTAACACTCTACACGTGCATGTTTTAGGGCCTAATCTTATATTTTATAGTGCTTTAAACTTCCAACTACTTTCATATATACATGTTCATCTGATCCTTGCACAACCCTGTGAGTATCTAAAGCAGCTTAAAGATAAGGAAACTGAGACTCAAAGAAGATAGTTCTCTGAATGCACTTTATGTTTCCTTGCCCTTTAAGCTATTACCTCAGAGGGTCTGAAATAAGGCTGAGCAAATGGAGAAGACAGAATCTATAAAACTTCGCAACTAATTAGAAGAAAAAAACACTGGAGATGAAGAAGCCAGAAAACTTTCAGAAGTTTCTTGCTAGGTCCCCTGGGAGGGTACCATTAAGCGAGGAAATAAAAAGTGAGAAGTAATGCATTCATTCAACAAATGTTTCCTGAAGGCCTTTTCATGGAACTGCTATCATGGGCTTTGGGGGGTTCGACGGGATGGACAGTGCCATTACTGTCTCCATGTGGGAAGACATGGCACGCATGCCAGTGACTCAGATTCACGGGGGAAAGTGCTAAATGCCATGAGAAAGGCTTAGGTCAAGTCCTGTAGCTGTTCACAGGCGGGAAGGAATGACTTCTGGGCTCGGGAAATGTTATGGAAGAGGAAGCACTTGAAAGGAGTCTTGCAGGATGGGAGAATTTGGACGTGCAGAGGTGGCTGTGAGGAGACGAGGAAAATTCAGTTATAGAAAAATAGTGAGAGCAGGGTGTAGAAAGAAGACTATCAGATACAGAGATTGGTAGGAACATAGCATGTATGTAGGCTGACAATGAGAAATTATTATTGAAAACAATTATTCCAATAAGTTATAGAAAATGTTAACTGCTACATACATGGTCAGTTTCCATCTTGTATTCAGTTCATTTTTTTAAGTGATACTTGCCAAACAAATGTCTTTTGAAGTACAACTTAGTTCTTTACATATAAAATTTCATTTTGCATTGACCAGGGTAAGGATTTCAAGTTCAGATAACACAATTGATCTTCCCAGATGTTGGTTTATAGTTTTAGAGAGGGTCCTGCAAAATATCTTACTATGGTCTTATTTTTTAAAATCTACAGTGGTTTACCGTGTTTCCCCGAAAATAAGACCTAACTGGAAAATAAGCTCTAGCATGATTTTTCAGGATGACACCCCCTGAACATGAGCCCTAATATGTCTTTTGGAGTAAAAATTAATATAAGATCAGGTCTTATTTTTGGGGAAACACGGTATTTAAAGTAAACCTGCAATCTTTAGATAACTTTATTCTCCTCACACTTAGAAATTCCATCAGTCCTTTAAATTGCATTTTCATCCGAACTGCATCCCTGTGTCTATCTTCAAATAGCTTAGCTTTGTTTTCCGGGTCTTTCTTCTCCTTTGGCATTAGTGTTTGTTATTATTCACTGTAGAATTTATCTGACTTGGATGTTTATTACTGTTTTTCCCCTAGATAAGCCAGATAAATATGATCCACGTGATGTTGAAAGGCTACAACAAGATGATAACTGGGTTGAAAGTTACTTATTCTGGAGACATGATGCTGTAGATGAAACACTGAAGATGATCGATGAGAGTTTTCAGTGGAGGAAAGAAATGTGTGTCAACGGTAAGCTGTTCAATTTAACCTTGACAGTATGCTATTCCCTGCATAAATGTTACTGTTTTACATTCATCTAATAGTGTATTTGCAAATATCTTTGGCAATCATCATAAACACCAGAATATAATGTATTATACAGACCCAATAACACTTTGAAAGGAGTGTCATGTGAGTAAGTCTTAAAAGTCAGATCATTCATGAGGAAATCAGATCACCAGGAAGCAGAATCACACTCAGACTGTTCACTCACAGCAGAATCTCCTAATGTGTGCTTGTTAGTTCGGTACCATTAAACAATAGCAAGACAACATCTTCGCTCTTAGGCCTAGAGATACTCTTTGCCTGTTTTTCTTAGTTGTTGCCTTATGTTCTTCTCCATCCTCAGAGTTCCTTGTGCTAATAGGTGTTCCATATAGAATAATTGAATGGAGGTCCCCCAAAAGCAACCTTATCCCCAAAGATGCCTTGGCAGCCTTCTTTTAGTGGCTTAATTTCAAGGCCTACTTCAAGACTGAAATTTTCTCCAAAAACGGGAGTTTGAAATCTTAGAGGGAGGTTTTATAATAGTCATCAAATACATAAAGAACTCTTCTCAGAAAAGGTTACTCATTATCTCTCTCCTCCTAAAAATTTAACAAGAAACTGGCATAACTACTGGCTTTGATGAGGTATAAAAAATTTCCTGACCTTGAGGAATATAAACTCTGGAGTGACTGAGTCTGGAGACTTAATACAAAATAGTCAACAAATAAATCGAGCAGACATTCGCCCCAATCCTCACACTTGTAGAAGGAATCCATCAGAAGGGACGTATTTAATAATTCGATTGGAAATGTAAAAACTATAGGTAATTGCAATAAACAGTGATGCATTTATTAATCAAGCAAATAAATACAAATCTGGTATTTCTAAATTACTTAAGGACAGAATAAACGTTTAACAATAGTTTTTTCTTACATAGAATTGCTTGTGTCTAGTGGCAGACAGCAGGTATAAGGTAAAGGGGGTGAGGAAAGATAAAGAAATCTTTGGAAGTTCTTGGGGAACTACTGGCAAATGTAACAAAAGCACTTGCTGTCTTGCTCTGTTGGATCTCGGCCTCACGAGAGACAGGATAGGCCCTCTTTGTTCCTCCTGCTACAGGAGCTAGCACTTTTCCTATTTTCCACTTGCCCCAAGATTATAAAATGTATTAGACTCTACTGGATATCAGGTTTTGTCGAAAAACATTATTTTGTAAATGAAACCATAGTGATTTTTTTCATTAATTCTGAATCTATACTGTAGATATTTATGGGTGTGTTCTCTTGAAATTGTCCAACAGTAACAATATTTGTTTGCAAATCATTATATGAAACACAACCAGACCACGGAAATGTGTCTATGTAAATAAAGGCTGACATGTCAAAGGGCAATGGATTTTTTTTCATTTCTCTCATCTGTATGTAGTTTGTTTACTTAGTAAGAAACACTGTTTTATTGCTAGATGCTCTAGCCAGATGTTTGAATAAACTTTATCTTTTTCATATCAGAGCTACTATATAACAGTACCTTTTACATTGTGAGTTTTCTTTTTAAAAAGGTCCCTAAGTTACAATTACTCATCAAAGTGTATCACTTTTTAGATCTGACTGAATCCTCCATTCCCAGATGGTTACTGGAAATCGGAGGTATTTATCTCCACGGTTATGACAAAGAAGGCAACAAGTTACGTAAGTATATTGAATTTATGGACTGGCTTTTCAATATTTTGAGATGTACTTGTGTAGCTCAACAGAATTAGTAACAGGCGGCACTTCCTCCATAGGTAGCACACGGCAGGTTCCTTCCAGTTGGGGACGGTTAGGGCCATCTTGACTGAGCGTCTCATACTCGGTAGTTATACTACTGTTTACATTCTACCTAATCAAACAGGCAGCAAAGGCAAATGCTGCAGCCCTAACACAGCCACAGTAATGTAATTCAGAGTCACTATCATCTTTCTAATTTGATTGTGACATTAAACTTCAACCCAGTACTTTTATGGAAATCTTTTTGACAGTCCCTGAGGGTTGGTACATGGAAGTTTTTCTTTTCAAGTTTCCCAGTCTTGTCCCCTTTCTTTCTCCTCGATCTGTGTGACAGCAGGAGGAACACTAACACTCATCGCTGCCATCCCGACAACTCTCTTCTATCCCCATTGCCCCAAATCCAGCTTGGTTTGTACCAAGGCTGACACCCAGCAGACGTGTCAGAGCACCATTTTGAGCAGACGTCCTGC
Source organism: Rhinolophus sinicus (assembly GCF_057876585.1). Taxonomy (NCBI): domain Eukaryota; kingdom Metazoa; phylum Chordata; class Mammalia; order Chiroptera; family Rhinolophidae; genus Rhinolophus; species Rhinolophus sinicus. The sequence continues at coordinate 9,128,477 of NC_142518.1, forward strand.
CCAGGCAGCTTCACGCACGTCACTGCATGCCTTGCTCGCCTTCTGCGGCATGTGGTCTGTTCCTGTGTGAACAGTACTCTGTGCATTCTCCTCCTATCACTGGCTCCTCCTCAGTCTTCTTTGCGCATTTGTCCTTCCACTTGTCCTTTAAAAGTGCTTCCCTGGCTTCATTCCTTTTTTTGGCCTCTTTTCCTTTCTAGCTGATACAGTGTCTTTGAGTGATCTCACGTACCTTGACAGCTTCAGCTGCCTCCCCTGAAGGGCGCTGAGCCCACACCGTCCCCAGGCCACGTGCACATACATGCCCAGCTACCCACTGATGGGTGCCACCAGATTGATTACCAGCCGGCTGCCTTCAACATAACACACAGCTGAACACCCGAGTCCCACCATCTGCTCTGCCCCTGTACTGCCCAGCTCAGGCCAGCAACCACTGGCTCGTCCCTCTGACATAGCTTCACTTCGCCCGTCTGGTTTCACCAGCACTTCCTCAGTTCAGTCCCTCACTAGCTCTTTCCCGCAGCGCCTTCCCAGGGCAGCAGCTGTTGGGTTTCCTCTCTGTCTCTTCCAGTCTCCTCTCTATGCTGCTGCCTGAGAGATGTTGTAAACAGGAAAATCAAAACACCTTAGCATTGTATGCAGTCCTCAAATCCCAGCCCTATCTCTGCTTAGCTTCACCTCTCATGTTTTGTCTTAGCTGCCACCACTCTGAATGGTTTGCCACACTCACCTACGTGCACGACACCCACTCACACCTCCACGGTGCCTCTGTCCAGCCTCTTCCTCTGCAAGGAACATTTTTTCTATTGCGCAACAGAAGCAATGACGACTTTCTTTTTCGTTAAGCACAGTTAAGGGTACTCTTATCTTATTACCAAATATGGTTTGTTCTCTTGTATTTTCTTTCCCCCCTTACTTACTAGTGGAGGATATTTCCTAACTTTCTGCTACTCTTTAACGTTCTCAAGTGCACACTACTTCTCATTTAGAAAAAGGAAGAGATATTTTAATCTGAGAAACAAAATGAATTATAAATGAAGAAAAATGAAAAGGGAAAGAATGATATACGTATAAAATAATGTTATAATGCCATAAACATTTTTCTTATTTTTATCTTATGTTCTGCTAAAAGTCTGGATCAGGGTGAAGTATCATATAAAAGATCATAAAACCATACTGGACAAAAAGAAGCTTATCGCATTCTGGTTGGAACGTTATGCTAAAAGAGAAAGTGGGAAACCTATAACAGTGATGTTTGATCTGTCAGAAACTGGACTAAACAGCATAGTAAGCATTTTTCTTTAATTCTAAATCATTGTTTATCTTCCATCCTTCCTGTCCTCCCTGCCACTCCTCCCTAACCAAATTTTGCTATAAAATTGAGCTAACCAAGTTATGTTTCAGATTTATTCTCCGCTCTCCCGTGTTATGAGTGAAGTCAAACATGGAGTAAGATTTGCAAACAAATAAATTTGCTTCAGTATTTAGCACTGAAACTGTAGATTTCCTACAAATGTTCCTTGTCTGACACACATGATGTAGAGGTAGGATGTGGAGGCTGACAGGCTACTGAGCACACGTGGTCACTGAACTTTTCTGCCAAAGCTCATATCCTACAGCACCTACCCCTGTAAAGCACTCAGTAAATACTAAGGAACGTCTGCTCTCTATTACACCATTACATTCATACAGTGCCTTGCAGCTGTGAGATGTTCACCTGAGTTTTGCACATACAGCACTTTGTGATTTTGTTGGGGTTCTGTTTGCTTCTTTGGATTCCAGAAAACTGGAAACCAATTTTCCCCAAGTGATTTTGCCAAGTTTAAAAAAATAAATCAAACCTACCAGTCTTTAATTTGGGCGCTTGTGACCTGAGTGGTAACTACAAACCCTTCAGCAGCGATGGGGATCCATCCATAAGCACATTTATTAGAGCTGTCGTCTCTTACATTCAACCCTTGGCTAATTCTGGTAGCAGTAAAGTGGCATTCACACACCTGCCTGGGGCAGTGTTAAAACTGTTTGAAAATCCATTTGGCAAAATACCATGTTTCCCTGAAAATAAGACCTATCCGGACCATCAGCTCTAATGTGTCTTTTGGAGCAAAAATTATATAAGACCCGGTCTTATTTTAACATAAGACCGGGTCTTATATAATATACCATGTTTCCCCGAAAATAAGATCTAGCCAGACAGTCAGCTCTAATGTGTTTTTTGTAGCAAAAATTAATGTAAGACCCAGTCTTATTTTACTATAATATAAGACTGGGTATGATATGATATATATGATATATATGATATGATATGATATGATATGATATGATATATGATTCCGGGTCTTATATTAATTTTTGCTACGAAAGACGCATTAGAGCTGATGGTACGGCTAGGTCTTATTTTCAGGGAAACACGGTATGTTAAGAATCTTAAAGTGTTTACATTCATACTCTGCCTGGTAACTAATTTCTGGAATCTATTTGTATTCTAAAGAAAGAATCCTGAATATAGAAAAAGCATTGTGCACCAAAATGTTTTTTTCAGAGTGTTATTTAAAATAGTGGAAAATTAGAAAAATGCATATGTCAGCATGGTGAAATAGTAAATTATGGTGTATCTAGTTGATGGAGTATGTTTAGTGGTATTTATAAAGAATTTGTAGTAATATTGGAAAATGACCTTTTTTAATGAAAAAAGGCAACAGAATTGTATCATAATGATACCTAGCCACAAAAAGAAAACCTTGGATATTGCAAAAACAAATAAATGAAAAACAAACTAGAGAGAACTAGAGATGAGTTGCTTTGGGTGGTAGAGTTTTTAATCTTTCTATATTTCTATTTATATTTTAAGAATTCATTGCCCTGGATTTTTTCAATCTAGTTTCTGTCTCAATGAGTTTTAGATGATAGAGTAAGTCATTTTATGCCCAAAATCTAAATCTAAATGCCTAAATATATAATAAAAATAAATCATGATTCTGTTATCCTTTATGTATAATTTTCTAATTGTTAACCCAGAATCATGAAAAATAATTGTTAATGTTTTTATTGCCAAATATAGGGGCAAAGAATTAACTTGAACTGTCTGATTTTTTCCAAACTACTTATATGTTACCTCATTATCTTTAATTTATAAAGTTTATTTGCATTACTATTTAATTCATTATTAATGTTTTTAAATACTTGAACCTTATCGAATAATTTTTATATATCACCCTCATGAATCACAAAGGATTTAAGTTGGCTGTATAAAGATGTATACAGAATTACAAGGCAAGACATTTTAAAAATTACTTGTTAAAGAGTTGGGCCACTAATTTGGCGCTAAGCTCTCAGCTGCCTACCTAAAAGAAATGGAATCATTTCAAACTATTTCAGAGACCATACTTTCAAACCAGGGTCTTAGGAGAAGTGTATTCATTCCTGATACTTGAACTAAAGAGAAAAGTCTTGAAAGGGAGGACATTTTACAAGATAATGAATAGCGATCCCCACAAAATGCAGACCAGTAGTTTCATGGAGTTTTTTTATGTAGAGCCCACTACTATACATACATCAGTGACATCCTATCAAATCTACTTCAATTAGCAGTAACTTGGGATTTTTATAAGCAAGGACATTCAACTACATAAAAGATGAAAACAAAAATATTGGAGACTTTTTAGGCAATTTCTGGGGGCCACAGATCATATACTAGGTAACAAATTTATATATAACTAGTTATTTTGAGATATTTCTTTGACTCTTATTTAACTACAAATTATTAAGCTCTATGCACAGTGGATATGAAAATTAGTTATAAAGGTATTATTATATACTAGGATTTGTCCCATAATAAATACTTAAGATAGTTAAGGATGCTTACTTTCAGTTTACTGGAGTTAAAGATGCTGTAGCTCACATGCTAGAAAAGACTTTATAGACTCATTTCTAGGACAACCCACCTTTCGGTAATTGATGGATTTAAGTTTGCCTGGTTTTATATATGCGTGTGTGTGTGTGTGTGTGTGTGTGTGTGTGTGTGTGTATGTGTATGTATGTACCGAGGGTGCTAAAAATGTATACACATGACTTGTATTCATCTTTTGTTATCAATATATATTATTACGACTTTAATACAGTTTTTTCCTTTCTTAAAATGTGCATACATTTTTTGGCACCGTGTGTGTGTATCTTTCACCCTACAGTCCTTATAAAATGGCTGATCAGGATTAGTAAGACAGCTTGTGGCCATGGAATAACATGGACTGAAATGATCCATGTGAATAGTAACCCTAATAACCTAATTTCATGTTGCTGAGTTCATTGCAGTGAAACCAACCAGTTATGTTTATAAAGTCTCCCAGAAATTGGAGTCAGTGACCAACACTTGAATATAAACTAAGAAATTCTAATTCTAGATCCCTAAATAAGAGGAAAGAAGCTAGAAATGAAATAGATATAGCAGGCCAATATTACCAGGTTAACTTATGTAAAACACTAAAAATATATATTTTATTGAAGCTGTTAGAGGTGTAGAAATTAGCTTGAAGAAGAAAATATACCATAATTTACATACAAATGTATTATCATTCCAAGTAGTCAGTTTGTAAACTGTATAGTTGTTTCAAAAATTATTTAACAGATTTTTAGATTTTCTCTATGCAGATTGCTTTTAGCTCCATTTTATAATGCCATGTTACCTTAGCTGCCTGAGTATCTAACTAGTTTGAGGTAACATGAATGATATTTAAGCTTCTGATTTCTTTAACTCAGTTTTAGGACCGATTATTAAAAGTGGCTTAATGAACAAATTGGTAGCTACATTTTGCCATGGGGATATGAAAGACGGTTTGGGGAATATAATCAATAATGTTGTAAAGATTTTGTAGGGTGTCAGATGGGTACTTGTCCTATTAGGGAGACCACTTTATGGACGGTGTAGATGCCTGATCACTGCACTGTATACCTGAAGCTGAAGCTGAATAATAGTGAATGTCAACTATAATTATATGTATATATGGTCACAGGATATGGAGTACAACATGGGGAATAGAGTCAATGGTATTGTAACAGCTATATATGATGTCAGGGTAGAAAATTGGGGGAGGGGGCTTATCACTTTGTGAGGGTTGTAAATGTCTAACTAGTACATTGTTTTGTACACCTGAAACTAATTTAAAACGTGGCTTAATGATGTAAAACGTTAATTCTTGGGAATATAGCTATTTATATAATCGCTTATTTTTTAAGATGTTAATAATTGTCTCATTTGTACTTAATAATTTATCACCTTAAATGTGGACATTCTTAAAGATTTCAATATGTAATCTTTATTTTAGGACATGGATTTTGTACGCTTTATCATCAACTGCTTTAAGGTTTATTACCCTAAATACCTCTGTAAGTAAATTACTTCTTTATAAAAATATAACTATGTAGAAACTGTAGATAATGCCTGAGAATTGTAGTGCTTTATATTATTATGGACTTTAATAGCTGAAACATTGTTTCGTGATGCAGAGCTTAAATGTGTTCATAGACATTTAAGTGCATTTTCTAGTAGGTACAGGGGGAAATTTTCATAAATAATCATTGTCATTTACAGTTAGTTTTAAGAGTTTAAGTTCTAAACTGTATATATGACATCCTGTAACATACACATACACATAGGGACTATCTCATTTTTACTAATCTTTCAATTGATAAATTTCTTTAAAATAATATTTATTATATGGAACTTCTTACATACAAGAAACAGACAAACAGTATTGATAAAGTATACTCTGATAAGCAAACTCATACATAAAGTACACTGTGTTACTAATTGCTGTTTAACAACTGTCATTGAGAAAACACTTGACTGTCCTGTACTACACTTGAATGTGGCATTTGGAGTTTGTTTTTAATTGTGATTATTCCATTAATTACCTGAATGAAGAACTCCTAAATCTTACTCATTTTTTATTTATTGGATCTATGTGATGGTTTCCCCCTGGAGAAATGAAGTTTCCATCCCTCATAAACAGAAATATTTTTAACCTAAGTGGGTTGAAAGTGAAAAGACAGAAAAGAGGCAACAGGAAAATCAGAAAATAAACTCACAGCTCTGTCTGGGCACACCCCTGGCAAATATCACAATTAGGGTCTTTGGGGACTTGTGACTCAAGTGAGACTGGAGCATAAAATCCCTAAATTGTCTTACTTTGGCATGCTTTTGCATCATTATGAATGTGAAATGAGGAACAGGCAAATAGCATTATGGATATCAAGGCTCAGGGCCACTCCTAGCCATTTGTTCTTATGTCTTCAGAGAAAGTATTCATGAACGTTTTTAGTTAAAGAGAATGTCTGGTTTGGGGACCCTGTAGGATCTGCTGTTCCTTCTGAATTCTTCCACTGCCCCATATTATTAGCTTGTTTCTCCAGGGTACAAACTGAAAATAAAGTAGCCACTTGTTTATCGAAATAGCTGATGGAGTTTATGAAGAGTCATTTATAAATAGTATTATCATTATTACCTTATAAAACACATCCACGATTTTTTGAGAAAACTATCAATAAATTCATGGCTCAAAGATGAATTGAAATACTATTCATTCCAATAACTAGAGATAATGTATATATTCTACCTACCTAATGTAGTTTTGCAGACATTGAAATTTATAGAATCTTAAATTGATTATGCTTCAGAATCTGTCATGAAATATGATTACTTCTTAATAGTATTAAGTACCAGGGTACCACTTTGCAGATACCATGTGCTTATCATGTACTTCACTATCCTACATTAATATAATCATTCTAGGAGGTTCTTTGCTCAGAAGAATGAAATTACATTTTAATTCTTCTGGAATGAAGACTAAATTAGATATCAAAAATCCCTTTTGTGGTTTCTGGTTCTTTCTCACAATTGTTAATAGGGCTGTTTAATATCTTCATCTAAGTATGCAAATAATACTTTTGTATACTTTGGAATTATTGGTTTCCTGGAGCTCATAATATTAAGAAAAGTAGAAACAATTTTTGTTTCTTCAAATATAATGACTTATTAAAATAGTGGGGACAACTGTGAGAATGGTTTAGCAATATAATCTCTAGAAAATTATATTAATAATTGAAACCATAAATTAGATGTTGAAATTATTTTAAAAGTCAATGGACTTCAGCACTAATATGACATGCCACATCCAAAGATTCCACTTACCCACTTAACTATTTTCTTCTGTACCTTTCTGCAAACAGCAAAAGCAATAAATAAATAAAAGAACAGGCTACTTGGCAAAGGACAGTGATAGTGCATTATTCATTTCTCAGAAGCCATCCTCGTGGGTGGGCCCCTCACCACAGTGAGAAGTTAGTTTAGTTCGAGCACCACTCATACTTCACTGACTTAGAACTGAGTCAACCAGCTCACTTTTTAGTTACGTTTAGATCACCATTTTTTCTAGGTCAGGTAGAAGTGATATTGCTATAGTGGTACTAAGTCACATTCAATGAATTTTTTTTTTAATCTTTCAGCAAAAATAGTGATCTTTGATATGCCTTGGATAATGAACGGTGAGTATGTTACTGATACTTTCTAAAACAAAATGTCTGATTTCCTTTTTTCTTTGCCAATTTAGCCATATTTCTATGGTTGTTTTTTTAAAAAATGTTTATATTGAGCTTGGTGTATACGTACTCTTAAGAGGCTAGAGCTAAAACACTCAAAGGCTGTTCCAAAGCAAACTGGGCTAGCTTTCTGCCTCCAGGCCCTGGGGACACCCATTTGTCTTCTCTAAAAACAGCCTCAAGATGTTCAACCATTCAGGCAAAACTATAGTCAGAAGCCTTACTTTGTCACCCACAGATGGGGTATTTCATACACAGGCCTTGGCTAAGTTTTCTTACAGCCTTCAGATATTGAGGAAGAAATTAGAATGAATCTGAAATTTACTCCAAATCTCTGAGTCACATAGCCTTTATGAGTCATGATACATTTTTTGATTAAAAAATTTTTTTAACTATTGAAAACACTAGTAATAAAAAAATATCTCACAAAGAAAAGCCCAGGCCTAAATGGCTTGACTGGTAAATCTACCAAACATATAAAGAAGAATCAACACCAATCCTTCTCAAACTCTTCCAAAAAATAAAAGAAGAAGGAACACTGCCCAACTCATTTTATGAGGCATCTGTCCCTAATAACAAACATCACAGGAAAAGAAAACTACAGACCAGTATTCCTTATGAATATAGATGGACCAACCTCAATAAAGTACTAACAAACCGAATCTAGCAGCATATAAAAAGGATTATACACCATGACCAAGAGGGATTTATCTCAGGAATGCAAGGTCAGTTAACATATGAAAATCAATCAGTGTTATCCAACATACTAATAGGCTAGAAGAAAAAAAAAACACATGATCATCTCAATAGACACCGAAAAAGCATTTGACAAAATCCAGTACAGTCTCATGATAAAAGCTCTCAAGAAACTAGGAATTGTAGGTGCAAAGAGTGGAACAACTGTGAAGTTTGGAGGACCACAGTAGTCCACACAAGACTACCCTCACTTCTGACACCAACTGTAAGTTCAAGGGGTTCCCAGAACCACTCTCAGGTTCACTAGAATGACACACAGAACTCACTGTAAGTTACTATACTCAGTTACGGTTTATTACAGGAAAGGATTCAGATTAAAATTAGCCAAGAGAAGAAAGACATAGGGCAGAATCCAGGAAAGGGCCAAATGTGAAGCAAGTTAATTTCCCAGCATCGACATGGGGCAGTACCCGTGGAGTACTGCCAACCAGGGAAGCTCGCCCATACAGTGGTGTTCAGAGTTTTTATTGGGGTTCCATTGCATAGGCCTGACTGACTTACTACATGGTTTATCTCCGTCTCCAGTCTTTCCAGAGGTCTGATACTGTGTGACGCAAAGCTCCCCCCCCCCCACTCATTGTTCTAGTGTGACCCAGGGCCCCCAAACAAAGACACTCCTATCGGGCATGAAGATTACCTCCCAGAAACTGAGGGCAAAGGCCAGACCTTTCTTTGAGTAAAGGTTAATTCTTCACCACACAGAAGAGAACTTCCTCAGCCTGATGAAGGGCTTCTGTGAAAACCCGCAGCTAACATCATATTTAGTGGTGAACGAGTGAATGCCTTCTCTCTTAGATCAGGGACAAGACAAGGTTGTCTGCTTTCACCACTTATATTGCCAGGGCATTGAGGCAAGAAAAAGAAAGAAAGGGCATCCAGACTGGAAAAGAAGTAATACTATCTATATTTGCAGGTGACATAATCTTCTATATGGAAAATTTTAAGGAATACAGTCTCAAAAAAACCTATTAGAACTAATAAACAAGTTCAGCAAGGTGACAGAGTACGTAGTTAATACACAAAATCAATAGTATTTCTATATACTAGCAATGAATAATCCATAAATGAAATTAAGAAAACAATTCCATTTATAATAGCATCACAAAGAATAAAGTACTTAGAAATAAAATTAATAAGTTTAAGACTTACACACTGAAAACTATAAAACACCACTGAAGGATATTCAAGACCTAGTTATACAGACATCTCTTATTCAAGGATTAGAAGACCTGATATTGTTAAGATAGCAGTACTTCCTGAATTGATCTAGATTCAGTGCAGTCCCTATAAAAATCCCAGCTGCCTTTTTTACAGAAATTGACAAGCTTGTCTTTAAATTGATATGGAAATGCAAGAGACCCAGACTAGTAAAAATAATTTTGAAAAAGAACAACGCAATTGAAGGATTCATACTTCCACACTTCTTGATTTCTAAACTTACTACAAAGCTATAGTAATTAAGACACTGTGGTAGATATAAGCATAGACATATAGATGAATAAAATAGAATTGAGAGTCCAAAAATAAACCCTAACGTTGATGGTTGATTTTTTAACAATGGTGCAAAGACAATTCAGTGGAGAAAGAATAGTCTTTTTAATAAATAGTACTAGAACTGAATAGCCATCCACAGTCAACAGAATGAATTGGACCTCTACCTCCCATTATACACAAAATTTCACTAAAAATGGATCAGAGACCTAAATTTAAAACTATAAAATTCTTATAAGAACTCTTAGGAGTATATCTTTGTGACCTTGGATTAGGCAGTGATTTCTTAGATATAACACCAAAAAAGTACAAGTGACAAAAGAAAATAAATACATTGAACTTCATTAAAATGTAAAATTTTTGTGCTCTAGAAGATACCATCAAAAAGTTGAAAAGACAGCTCTCAGAATGGAATAAAATATTTACAAGTCAATATTTACATCTGATAAGGGACTTATGTCGAGAATATATAAATAACTTTTACAATGCAACAATAAAAAGACACATGGCCCAATTAAAAAGGGCCAAAGAGTTGAATAGACATTTTTGCAAAGAAGATATGCAAATGGTCAATGAACACATAAAAAGATGTTCAACATCATTAGTCATTAGAGAAATTCAAGTCAAAACCAAATGAGATACTTCACACCGACTAGGATGGCTGTAATCAGAGACAGACAGTAACAAGCGTTGGTGAGGATGTGGAGAAATTGGGACCCTCATACATTGCTGTGGGAATATAAAATGGTGCAGCCACAGTGGAAAACAGCCTGGCAGTTCCTCAAAAAGTTAAATATAAGAGTTACCATATGACCCAGCAATTCCACTCCTAAGTATATCCCAAAGAGAATTGAAAGCATATGTCTGCACAAAAACTTGTACACAAATGTTCACAGCAGCATTATTCATAATAGTGAAAAGTGGGAACAACCCAAATGTTCATCAGTTGATGAATGGATAAACAAATGTTATATATCCATGAAAGGGAAAATGATTCAGCAGTAAAAAGGAATCAAATACTGATACATGCTACATCATGGATGAACCTTAAAAACACACTGAGTGAACAAAGCCAGTAGGGAAAAAAAAAACACTGTATGATTCCATTTATATGAAATGTCCTAAATAGGCAAATCCATAAAAACAAAGCCAATTAGTGTTTGCCAGGGAACGGAAGAGGATGAGGAGACTGCTAATGGATAAGGGTTTCTTTTTGGTGTGATGAAAATGTTGTGAAATTAGATAGTGGTGATGGTTGTGCAACTCTGTGAATGTACTAAAAACCATTGATGTGTATACTTTAAAAGGGTAAATTGTATGGTATGTAAATTACATCTCAATTAACCTGTTCTTAAAAAATCAGATTTCGCACTTTAGTTAATTCAAGTAGCAGAACTTTAAATATGTCAACTCTCACTTTCAAAATGGAAATTAATGAACATGTAAATGTTATGAAAAAAATTTAAGCATAATTAGCAAAGTAAAAACGTAATTTTCTGAACTACTATTTAATGTTTATTATGCTGTTGTATTTCCTGATTTTTTTTATTGACGCTTTTGCAAATTTAATGCAGGATTCCTCTTTTCATTTCTTTAAAATGTGCTTAGAATGTCATGATGGAAACAAGATTTTAAAAATTAAGTATAAATCAGAATGGCATGACAGAACAGATTGTAATTACTAAACAGCTGGGTTTGATAAGAATTTATACCTGCACACTCCGTAAATTCCTCACAGTTGCATAAACTGCAGGGCTTGGGAGAAAGGCAGAGAAGTTTGGGTTAAGGTGGAAGAAGTCTGGGTCTAGCTCACACCCATAATGAAGAGAGTTACTTCCTTCTCTTCCTGACTTCCCATTTGAGGATGTTTTTCAGATTGGCGGATTATCAGAAGCGTAAGGCCAATGACTCTCCCCATACTATTGTGCAGTTTTCCCCCGAATTACATTGCTGTTTGATTCAGTGTCTGGAAATCTTAGTAGTTGGAATCATTGATGGATTTGTGCAGAGGCCAGAACCCTGATAAGTTTATTAGAGAATATCTGGGTAATTTAATCTTCCTGAATCTTCATGGAACATTTGAAATCCATAAGGGACAGTCACAGTGTAAATGCCTACAGGAATGAGAGACTATTAAGTATCATGCCATGGAAAGATACATATTAACAGATTTTAGCCCAAACTAATTCCAGAAGACCTGCGTTAGCACATACAGTAAATTAATTGAGAAAGAGAATGAAAAGAATTTAATGAAGTGACTGTTTTTTCTTCAGCTGCTTTCAAAATTGTGAAATCCTGGCTTGGTCCAGAAGCAGTGAGTCTGTTGAAGTTTACAAGTAAAAATGAAGTCCAAGACTATGTCAGTGTAGAATACCTGCCTCCCCACATGGGTGGAACTGTAAGTATAGTACTGGAAACTCGTTTCTAAAATAAGACTGTGTCACAACACTTTGGGCTGTATTCTTTCCTCAAGGAAAAAGGAAAATCAATGTCATAACATCCAAAGAAACATCACAGATACCCCAAAGTAGAAAGCAGTGTTAAGACATTTGTAAAATTTTCAAGTTGTTCCCGTGCTACTTTTGAATGGTTTTAAACTGGAAAGTATTCACTAAAATAGTATTTAGTATTCAGAAACAAGTATTCAGTAAAAAGTCTTTCTACTGCTATCCCAACCACCCTGTCTTCTTCCCCAGTTTTATTTCTTACATTTATTTCCAGAGATCTCTATTGCCTATATAAGCAACTGTATTATATATGTAATATATGTATAAGCAAATGTAGTATATGTGTAATTCTTCCTCTTTCCCATCTCTTTTAAACAAGTAGTACATTTATACACTATTGAGCATCCTGCTTTTTTCTTCACAATATATCTTAGAGATCATTCCTAATCAATGTGACAGCCAACTTATTCTTTATTTATGGCTGCATAGTATTCCAGTGTCTAGAGATGACCCATACGTTATTTAATTAATAACCATAAGGTAATTATTTGGACATGTCTTTACTTTGCTTCCAATTGTTTACTATTGAACAGTCTTTTTAATTTAAAAGATAATATGTACTATCGAGATTTTTTGGAAATGATTTTACTACTTACAAGTAAGAGACCAGGATTAGTAGGTATGTGTTAAACTCCTAATACTGTTTAACAATGAAACATATTGATAATGACTTTTTTAATAAACTGTGAAACCTATGGAATTGGTGCTTTGAGTTAACTTGATTGATAACATTTCTATTACTTGATTTTTATAATGTACTTTGTATACTGCCTTTCTGGCATAATTGTATTCAACCAGAACCAAGGGGATAGCAAGATGAAAAGTTTTGGTATGTCCTTTTATTTGTTTTCTTTGATTAAAAAAACTTGAACTAATATTTTTAAACTTTGCTGGTTTCCTATTCTGAGACTTATTTCACATTTTAACCTAGAAAAACAGAGTATGGTTCATTTCAAGTACTAAGTTAAAATAGTGATTTGATTCATTTGTCATTTTTTTATAGTTTGCCCATAGAATTGTTGTATCTTAAAATTAATAGTACTTAGTAAAATTTACTTTTTTTAGGGGTAGAAAAAGGTTATTTTATTTCCCTTTTTTGTTGTTAGTGGTATATTTCTTCAGGATTATAGTCAAGTTGTAATTAGGACTGATATTTTCTAACATAATTTTTTGTTTTCAAAAAATAATACAAACGCATGATATTTTTAGAAACAGCAAACAATACTAAAGACTGAAAAGTATAAGAGTACAGTGAAAAGTACATGTCCCTCCCAAGGTCACTGCCCATTGCTACTCCCCAGAGGCAGTCACTGTTTCCAAGTTTTCTCTCCTTCCAGAGATATTCTATCCAGTGTTTTTTTACATAATGGTCATATATCACACATGTTGTGGGGCTTTTTTCATATCATTTATTTTTAGGTTATACCATATTGATTCATAGAGGTCTGTGGTTCTTTAAACTATTGCAGAATATTCCATTGTGTCGATATAACATAACTTATTTAATCAGTTCTCTTTTGAAGGTACCTTATTTTCTAATCCTTTTTCCATTACTAATAATGCTGCAGTGACTATCCTTATAAATTATTCTTGGCACACACGTGCAGCAGTATATGTAGAAGGTAAACTCCTAGAAATAAAATCATTAGGTCAGTGGGTATATTTAGTTTTTAATTTTAGTAGTTGTTGCCAATTTCCCTCTAAAGAGATTCTCCCCATTTATCAATGATGTGTGAGAATGCTTGAACCACATTCTCGCCAACACCACATACCGTGTTTCTCCGAAAATAAGGCCAGGTCTTATATTAATTTTTGCTTCAAAAGACACATTAGGGCTTATGTTCAGGGGATGTCATCCTGAAAAATCATGCTAGGGCTTATTTTCCAGTTAGGTCTTATTTTCAGGGAAACACGGTAGTCTCATTTTTGCCAGTCTCAGGTGAAAAATATTTTATTATAGTTTTAATTTGCATTTCTTTTATTGTAAATGATGTTGGGCATGTTTTAATGATTTAAAAGGCAGTCTTCATTCTTTTTCTATGAACTATATCATTCCTTTATTCCTTGTTCTGTTGGGTTATTATTTTCTTGTTGATTTGTATATACCGTGTTTCCCCAAAAATAAGACCTAGCCATACAATCAGCTTTAATGCGTCTTTTGGAGCAAAAATTAATACAAGACCCGGTCTTATTTTACTATAGGACCAGGTCTTATATAAGACCAGGTATATAACATAAGATAAGATAAGATAAGATAAGATAACATAACATAACATAACATAACATAACATAACATAACATAACATAACATAACATCGGGTCTTATATAAGACCGGGTCTTACATGAATTTTTGCTCCAAAAGACGCAATACAGCTGATTGTCCAGTTAGGTCTTATTTTCGGGGAAACATGGTATTAACAAAAGGTGTCTTTTGTTTCTGATATGTGTGGTGCATATTTTCCCAATTGTGGCCTTTTTCTTAAAAAACAAATTTCATTTTAGTGTGCTCAATTTTTAATCAATATTTGTATGCCTTCTAGGTTTTGTGCTATGCTTAGAAAGGCTACCTCTACTTAGGGTTTTTTTAATCCTCCCATGTGTTGTTCTGAATCTTACATGGTTTTTAAAAAAATAAACGCACATATGCACACATAGTTAAAGCTTTCACCCATCTGAAATACTTTTGCTGTAAAGAGTGAGCTAAAGATCCAACTTGGTTGTTTTACAGATGGCTGGCCAGTTGTCCCATACCACTTACTACTCTTTCCCTTTCTGGTTTTAAATTTCACTACTGTTTGTTTTCTTGGCTAAAGTAATGGATTTTAACTTTACTAAGAGAATTATTTTTCTATCCACTTCTTAGCAGACTGATCCAAAATTATTTTATTTTAGGATCCTTTCAAGTATACCTATCCACCACTAGTAGATGATGACTTCCAGACACCACTGTGTGAAAATGGTCCTATTGCCAGTGAGGATGAAGCTTCAAGTAAGGAAGACATAGAAAGTGATGGCAAAGAAACCTTGGAAACAGTTTCTAATGAAGAACAAACAGCTCTTCTGAAAAAGGTAATTCTACAAATAAAATTGAGTCAAAAGCTGTGGCCTAGCCCCAATTCTACTGTTAGCTTGCTATGTGATTATGTGTAATCCACTTAAAAGTTTCTGTCCTTCTCATCTTTGTATGTAAAAGAGAAAGAAGAAGGAGGGGATGGGCCAGTTCCATACTGTTGTATAAAAATTGGTAAAATGCACCTGGAAGGAATTGTAGCTATTTTTTATTTGTCTGAAATAAAAGTAATTGAAAACTTTACTTTGATCTGCTTCCTCTATTTCATATTTTAAAAAGCACTTTGTTGTCATCTTGCTATCCATAATCAGGGGCTTAATAGATAAATACATTGTAATTTAGAACAAATTTAAAGAGTCTTAAGGGAAGGACCATGTTGTATTTTCTACAGTGACATTTATAGTAGGCACTCAAATATATGTTACTGTAATGTTAATATATACTAAATATACAATGCAGATATAATAAACCTATGTTAAAGATTATAATTTGGATTGAATCAATATAATGTTTACTTTTTGATCTAATGACCTACCCAACTGTCAGTATGAAACTAAATTTCTTTTTTCTTCATATATATTTTTTTGTCTTTAGATTAACCTAACCGAAGCTGTTTCCAAAGCAGAAGAAAATGAAAAGATTGATTCCAAGATGAAAGGTTTCAAGAAACCATTGAGTGTATTTAAGGGGCCCTTATTACACATCAGGTAATAGTGGAAGATTTTATTAGCTATGCTTTTATAACATATTTTGATCATCTTGAAGGATCTGCAAAGTAAGAAAACTTCTATAGTATTTTTGAAACTGTGGAAATACACAATTATGGATTAGGTGAAGACTCACCTTGGTTTCCAGACATAGTGGATATTTTTAGCTACTTTTTTTTATTCCATTGAGTGTGTTTAAAAGGCCCTCATTATCACAACAGATAATAAAATTGAATATTCATATATTAACAGTAAATCTTAATGACATGCATTTTCCTCATTATACTGGTACTGTTAGACTTGCACAAATTCAGAGATGCTAGAAACAACATTGAAATGTAGGCATTTATCAATTTGACCTTCCAAAAGCTGAAGCTGAACCAGAAAAGTTGGTTTTTTACTAAAGCCAAATTTCAGCCCATCTCTATTTTTATTTCTAGGTTATGCAACCCAAAAGATTCAGGATTGTTTCTTTATCATTATATAAAGACCTCTTTCTCACTAATAGTGCTTTTGGTTGGTAAATATTTAGCCATATATTAATATTGCTATATACCATCTTTCTTTAGTAATGACCTGATATGTCATTTTTCTATCCCTTTACTTGAAACCTTTCTATGTAACTGTTTTAGGTATATGTCTGTTATAAGCATTACAGCCAGAGTTTTTAAAACTGGAATCTGAGATTCTCTAACTAACGAGATGAGTCTGTTTACATATATTTTGATTACCATTATATCTGGATTTGTTGTGTCTGTGCGTGACAGAGAGAAATACATGCGCATTATGTTGTTTTCCATGGTTTTTCTTTGCTATTTTCCCTCTTTGGAGATTGTTTCCCATTTTCTCCTCTATTGGTTTGGAAGTTACACACTGTTTTTTCACTGGAGGCCTGTCCAAACCGTGGGTCCAGGCTTATAAATGTCGAGGTATGGCCAAAAGAGCTAGCTAGGGAGAAAGCCAAAGTGGAACTTCGGGCTCTGCCATTCCCTGCCTCTGCCCCAGGAAAGTCACAGCACTTCTGCACACGCCCAAGGACCCAACCTATGGCAGTCCCACAGAGCTTCTCGCAGTTTTTCTGCTGGTTACTAAGAGCAGTTCTGGGATCCAAAACCTGCCTGTCTTTACTGTGGCATATTTCAGATTGAGTCCTAAAAGGAAGCCAGCAACCGTGCTCATTTACCATCTTGTCCAAAGCTGGGCAAAGCCCTCCTGGGAGAACACTTCCTTAAAAATGTGCGCTCTCTAGATTAATAAACATCTCTGATAGGAAGACATTCCTGGTAGAACATGAATCTATTTAAAGATATATCTGAAAGTCAAGGTCTAGCTGAACAATATATATTTTTATCTAAAACAAAAACACGGTCCTTCCCATTGTTTGGAGGCACCTGATACAATTTGGCTAATGTACTTAAACTACACAAACTTTGCTGGAATTTTTGTTTTCATTTTAGGTCACGGGCATTACAGTGGCCAAGAATAGTAAAATTTGCATTTGGGGGCTCACTGATTTTACTGTTTGACAAGTTCTTCCTGCAGTTCCCAGCCCAGATTTTATTTCTGTGTTTATTTTTCTTCTTCCCTATTACATAGAAGAAAAGCCTTCATATAGTAAGAAATTATTCTATTGAATAATTTGAATACATCCCTAATGATCATTCTTTTTAAGGTATGATCTTCTCTGCTGGTGTATAAAAATATGCCCCATTCTAATCTGTAATTAGGTGAAGTTGAAGCAGCAACTCCATCTTTACTTTTATTATCTGTAACCTTCCCAAGAGTTGAAGAAAATGCACTTTGAGGTGGTGCTGATTGTAGGACTAATTCAGACTCTTCCTAGTTCGCTTTCTGTTCCTTCTGCTTTTGATCTTGGGGAAACCATAGGACTTTTTAAATAGCATGCATTGAATCAGTAAGATTAAAATACAAAATATATTGGGTAATTATGTTGTAATCTTGTCTTTTGATGAACTCTCTGTACAAACAAGCTTAAAATACTAACCAAATGTTTTTCTTCAAGCTAATGATTAAATTGTCATTTATTCTGAGTAATACAAATGCCTTATGTTTTTATCATCACTTAGCCCAGCAGAAGAACTATATTTTGGAAGTACGGAATCTGGAGAGAAGAAAGCTTTAATTGTGTTGACAAATGTAACTAAAAACATAGTGGCGTTTAAGGTAAATTTCTGAAAGAGAATAAATTATGTGTGAAAATTTGACATGGCAGTGATTTTAGACACATTTTAATTAAAAGATTGATAATTTTGAATATGCACAATGTTTTGATTTATGATATTTTTAAGTATGCTATACTACCTTCTGGCTTTAACCATGTGGCACGAAATTTTTCCTGGGTTCTGTATTTCAGTCTTTTATTTGCGGTAATAGGCTAATGCCCAAATTGATCCCAGAATTTAACATTTGTTGTAAATAAAATTCCCAAGGATAATCACTCTTCATCATCTGAATAATTCATAATAACAGTGAAAAATAAAACTATAAAATCAAATGTGCATTTCCCCCAGTGCAGTATATTTAGGAATGTAGTTTATACTGGATACTAACCTGATACTGAGCATTAAATGTAACAAGACTGAGTTGGAGGTATTACTTCCTTAAATCACATATTTAAATTTAACCGCTAGAATGTGTGGATGTCCTTTGATTATCTACTCTTTTTATCATTTCTGAACACTATTGTAACATGTGTTGTAATGTGCATTCACTTCTTTGAATATGTATTAAATTCACATGATTAGCAGACAGGATAAATATTTAACAGATGGAGTAATTTTTGTATTTAAGATGAAGGCTAAGTGACAGTTGGACTTAAAAGATGAGTGAATATTTTTTTAATACTTGAGATGCTTTTTTCCTATTGGTGGCTAAAGATACATTCTATGCATAACCACAAAGCTTATTTTGTAAATTTTGGTTATTGATTAACTGCTGATTTTGTTAAAAGTCCTTTTTAAGCCATTTCCCAAATAAAAGCAGAAAGATTATTATGTGACTACTTCGTTTATAAACAGGTGAGAACAACTGCTCCAGAAAAATACCGAGTCAAGCCCAGTAACAGCAGCTGTGACCCTGGCGCATCAGTTGATATAATCGTGTCTCCCCACGGGGGTAGGTTGTCCCATGATGGCCATGGTGGGGTGTGCTGGGGTGGGAGGACCTGGGGCTGGGCCATGAGTCAGCAGAACTGGACTAGAATCTATACATATAGTGTCAGCAAGTCACCTCACTGCACTGTAGGTGTCTGCTTTCCCACGTGTAAAATGAGATGGGCAAATGGGTCTCTAAAGTACTTCCCAGCATTACAAAAATGTTCACTGTTTTTAACGAGTAAAATTGTTTAAACTGATGCCAGTTGAAAAAGAAGTCCTCATTTTTAGAAGGACTTTTTACGATAGTTTCATATTCTTATTTTTCCTTAACGTTTTTCCCCCAGAATAATGCCTTAAACCACATCTCTAACCCTTTATAAAGATTTCTGTTTATATAATAAGCTGCTCTTTTGAAATGCAGGTTTAACTGTCTCTGCCCAAGACCGTTTTCTGATAATGGCAGCTGAAATGGAACAGTCACCTGGCACAGGCCCAGCAGAATTAAGTCAGTTCTGGAAAGAAGTTCTCAGAAACAAAGTGATGGAGCACAGGTATACTTTTTACTCACAGGCATTCCAGTGTGGTGGGCAGGATCAGAAAGAGAAACGTGCCTGTATGGCAGGCATACCTTCCTTCTAGAGTTTGGCAGACATTGAGGCATCTAGTGTGGGCCCTGAGTTCTGCAAGGCTGTGGGGTGCCCAGGTGAATGAGACCTGGGGTTTCTCAAGACGGTTGCTAATAGCAGATGCCTGCTTACAGGCCAATGCAAGAGTCTGGATGTGTCAAAACGCAGATCTTGTCTGGTAACTGCAGTATAATCACGGGTGGGAAGAATACCCCTTAGAGTCAATCAAGGTCCCTGTGATTGACCAGTGGTCTCTGAATGACCACTGATCTTTTTAACTCTTCTCTAAATTTGGTAGATGTCTTCTGAAAGTGGAGGTAAAAAGAGCCTTGTAATTTCATCTTGCTAAGGAAGTACGTAAGGCTAGCCGCCATACTCTTTCGTGTCCTCCTTTCAATTTGGTCTTTCCGAAGATACCAATAAGAACTTTTTAGGATGAGAACTCTCTAAATTTGTTTTTCAAACATAGAAGGTTTTCCATTTCAAAGGACCTATCATCTGGCCATTGACAAGTAGGATCTTATATTAATCTCAATCGTGACTCAGGCCAATAAGACTTTTGTAGCTTAACCATGGACGCAAGAGATATCCTATAAAAGGGTTCAAAAAAACACAGTTCTCACAAGGTCAGAACATTCACTCCCAGAGGTAGCATAAGAAATCAAAACCTTCATTATCTCAGGCAGTAAGAATGGTGTAGTGCAAACATGGCTCAGGTTTCCCACAAGAACGTGAGATGCCGCCAGTCACAGACCCGCTCATCTGTGACACCAGACTCATGCACCGGAAAGAGACAATAAAGGTTAAGACAACAAAGGCCCACTATGGACCGGGACCCCTTCTGATAAACTCCCATGGGTGCCGTCACAGTCAAAGAGAATGCTGCTTGTCACTTAGTGTCTCAGACTGGGCACAGGCAGACTCCAGCTGGCAGAGACCAGAGGGAATCTTCTCACTGGTCACAAAGCCACGCTCTCAAGATAGAACAAGACGTAATGAAAAACTCATTTGGGCCTATGATTCTCCTCCTTGTGACAAATGACACAAAAGAAACAAAAGAAAATAGTGACCATCTCTGAGAGGAAAAAGGATCAATAGAAAACAAGACTACTCATAACAAAAATCTCTACCAAAGTCGCTACACCCAAGGAACTAGTTCCCACAATTATTTCTCCTTCTAATCTAAATTTGGAAAGGAAGAGACAGGTAAAAATTTTTCCCTTCCCCTCTTAGCCTGGCACTACAATGAGATTCAGGAGAGCTGATGTTGGTGAGAATTCTTATCCTTCGCCTGCTTCTGCCAGTTTTCCAGGATCCAATCTGCAGACCCCCAAGCAAGTATGGTTTCTGAACAGGTCCCATAGTAAGTCACCAGACTGTAGGGCAGGAAAAATAATTTTCCTTTACTCTTCTAGGTTCTTCGCTTAGACTCCCCCACCCCAAATCAAAGACAGAGTAACAGGAGAAAAACATTAGTTTAATAACATGGATATCTCTTATGTACATGGGAGAGACCCAGGGAAAACTAGTAACTCCTTGAAATGGCCCAAGCCACCACCTTCCATACCATCTCCAGCTAAAGACCAAAGCAGATGTGTGGGTGGAGGGGGGAGCGATTTAGGGGGTGTTATCAGGCAAAGCTCAGTAAACCAGGGTCATGCTGTATGCATATTTAAGTCCTCACCTTCTCCACTGATGAGTTTCTAGAGATTTATTCATCTTCCTCTTCCTGTTACAGAGAGGGAGACACCTTACAAATGGAGAGTCCCCTTATAAATGTAACTTTCTTACAAAAGGGTAACTTGTACTCAGTTTTCAAAGCTTTTCCAGTGTCTGTTGTTTCTCAAAAAATAACCAGCTCGAGATAATCCTTACACCAAAGCGGCATGTTTTGGAGGTGGCAGATTCTGTCCCCTTCAAAGATAAATACACACTGAACTCCTACCTTAGGTGTATCCGGGGAGAAGAATGAGTACTTTCACCTGTGTTACATATACTTGTGTTTTTCTCATTTTATTTTTTACTTTTAAAAAAAATTATTAATAATTTTAAGAAGTTTTTTTTCCTTTGGATTTTCATAGGTTAAGATGCCATATTGTTGAGAGCAGTAAACCAACCACTCTCACGTTAAAAGACAGTGCTTTTAACATGTCAGATAAAACGAGTGAAGATATGTGTCTACAAGTAAGTGTTCGTTCTTCCTAAAACAAAATTGTTACTGCTAATTAACATTAGAAATCTATTTTTTTCCCACTGACGTAAGGAGAACCTTTGGCATAGACACGACAGAAATGCTCTCTTCTTTGTGAAGGGAAGCCAAATCAGAAATGGTAAGCAGCAAGTTACTTCTGGAGATCTACTAACTTTCTAAAAGCTCTGGACATTTTGATTTGAACTAGGTACCATATAGCCAAGTGCATGGTGCTTTGAGGGGTAATCAAAGAATTTGATCTCACTGAACGTTACCACATAGTGCATTTAAATTTGAAAAAGATGGGGGGGAGGGGCTCTCTTTCTAAGTAGCTGGTTTCTGAACTTCCAGGAAGTTATTGCTTTGCTCCTTTCTCAGCTAGAAAATTAGACCTTTTCCAAACGAGAGTAGGCAGGTACAGGTCTGTTCACCAAACAAATCTAATTCCTCATTGCATTTCCAGCTCCCAGCCTATCAGAGTAGATGGACCACATCCTGTAAATGTTTGGATTTCTAATATTCCTGTTGGCATTCACATGATTAATATACTGTTTTATTGATACAAATCTTTCATCCTTTTTTCCCTCTTTAGCTCAATCGTTTACTAGAAAGCAATAAAAAGCTTGAAGACCAACTTCAGCGTTGTATCTGGTTCCAGCAGCTGCTGCTTTCCTTAACAGTGCTCTCGCTTGCTTTTGTCATCTCTTTGTTCTGTTTGTTGTTCAATTAAAGAAGTGCTCCTCAGTAGGAAACATGGCTCTTTTGTCCAGTAGTTGGAAAAAGTAAGATCCAGAACGTCTCCACCATGCTACTAACAGTGTCACCCATCTGTGCTTCCTAAAAGGAAATGTGCAGCGCAGAGGGGAACAGATACAAGTCTTGAAAATAAACTTAGAATAAGGAAACACTGAAGAAATGGATGATAAGAGTGTATAATTAGTTATTAAAGCAAGGAAAGACATATCCGTTGTGTAAATTAAGTTTATATGTAACTTATTTTTTTCCCTTTGATTTGAATACTTTTAAAGCTTAAGTTTTATCATGTACATATATGAGCTGAACTGAAAAGTATAACATGCTTTGTTGCAGCCAAAAAACGTAATCTGCTTTTTTATCACATAATTATTATAGCTGAGCCAACTTACTAGCTTTTCTATGTGTATATAGAACATGTATATTGGAAAAAAACATACAGAGTAATTTCTGTAATCATGACTTTGTAATTTTGAGAATTACTTCCAGACGCTAGTCAATATTCTTTTGGAATGTAAAACTATTTAATGCCAAACCACCTTTTGCCTTTGTTTCTTATCGGCCCTCCCTTGCCTTTTGTTAATTTCAGACTTTTTTATGAACACTCTCATTTAGGTAGAATTTGGAAAACTGAGTTTGGTTGGATTTTCCTTGAATTCTGTTAGTGATGTCCAGAGGGAATCTCTCTTCAGTCCCACTTTCCAGTCTTTCTTATGCAGTTTCATGTTGCTTGCGATGGCTGGACCCCGACCTGAGCCTTTTGCTTCATTTATTATAAAGGCTTGATCCTCTACTGCCCATCTCCACCCCCTTTTCTAAATGAAACGAGTTATATAAAAATTTTCGAAAAGTTTGTTTTTGAGATGCATAGCAGTATAATTCATTTACATTTCAGTTCCTTCTTAAAATCAGCCATGAAAGGGGAACTTGACAAAAGAGTATAAGGATGAAAAAAAGAAAAAACGAAACTCAAGTGTCAGTTCTCCGTTTAAGAGTGAAAAACAAACTCGTGACCAAGTATATAAAACCTTCAGACCAGGGCTAAGGGACATGCCTGATACTCTGCCTTTGTCACAGTAATACCAAGGACGGTTCCTAAATTCCTAAAAAAAAAAAACATCTTGCAGGAGCAGAGCCTAATGAAATTAGTTTGTTCTCCTCGTTAATATGTCTAGTTCAGTCCATGTTAGTTCATGTGTAAATCTATTTTATATGAAAGAAAGCATAGTCTGCCTGTAAAATAAATTGTGAGTTTTGATTAAGCCACGTTTGGAGATTTATTGTTATTATTATTGTTGTTGTTGTTGTTGTTATTATTATTATTATTCTGAGGTGTAGTGTTGGCAGCTTTCATCTGGAGAAGTTGGTTCCAAAATAGAGTTATGAAGAACAATATAATAAAGTCCCTTCAAAACTGGCCTAGGATATCAAACCTTAAAAGGACACTGGTCTGATACTTTGTCTTAATTTGGGTTTTTCTGTTTCAGTTTGCCAACTCCAGACGTGCAAGTGACGGCAGTCCGCCCTAAGTACTATCCCTAGTATCTGCCTGTGTGTGCGCACAGCGGTTTCCCCTTACATGTTAGATTCGTGCCTTTAATACAATCTAATCCCAAAGTGTATGTTTTATGTTCCTCGGCAAATAAATGAGGAAATAATTAGTCAAAATTGGGAATGCATTGTCCTAACAGTGTCCCTTTAATGTTTCATATGAAAATTACGTTGATTCACTAAAACGCTCTGCCCTGATGTTTGGCCAGTTGAATTTAATAACATATCTTGTTAATGTTTGTGTGTCTATTTAATGTCACTAATTAATGAAAATTAACTAGAAAATCAAAGCATCTAAACTTTGGTACTTGTCTTGATTAATCACATATATTTACATTTGATTTTATTCTGTCTTGATTTTATTTAATCACATTTGATTATTTTTGGTACTCTAAAATTAATAATTTTATTTTGAATCATGTCATTACCTGTTTATGACAGATTACCAAGAATCAACATTTAGATTTCGATTGTTTTCACTTGAAGATGAAAATTAATAGATTTTGCATGAAAACATTAATGGAATATCATTAGTTTGATCTGCAAGCAGCCTAAAAATGCAATTGCTGGTAAATCTAGCCTCAAATTTCATAAGAATACCATAACTTTTTATATCTTGCCACTAACTTTGACTGGATTTAATAGCACTTTATTGTACAATTGCAAAAAAATATATTCCTAGAATTGTTGCCAGTGTAATTTCTCTAATGTTCTGGTGCTTTTCATATATTTTCAGTATTTTTATTACTATATTGGTATTTTCTTTGTATAAATTGATCAAAAGAACATGTTTTCTATTTTAATATGTTTTAGACAAATAATTACATTTATGAAATAAATATCATTAGGAAAAATCTCTGGTCTCTAATTGCTAAAGCACCTTAAAGTCAATGTTCAGACTCACTCTGACCTTTTAAAGATCACATTAATTTCTTTTAGACCTGCTTTACATTTTTATAAGGACAGCCCTGCAAGCTTCCAGATGCAATGGTGTTATCAGGTGACCTCTCCTTAGTGTCCCTTTTCTCCTCGCCCCTAGTCAGGGTCTGGCTGCTCTTCAGCAGAGCTGTTTTCCTCTGACTTAGCATTGGACTCACTGTCATGGCTGGGAGCTCCATCATGAAATCTATTGCCAGAACTACCCCACGTCCCCCCAAATTCATACCCACACACCTTCCTGCCTGACAAGTCCTACCTAGCTGCTGGGCGGATGGAAGGCAGTCCCTGCGAGTAGGCACTGGAGCATGGGCATCGGCGTTGTTAGGAAGGGGCGGCCAGAGGGAAGAGGCCCTGGGGATTACTAGTGTGGTCCCCTTGCCACTAGAAGACACGACACCCAAATGGCAGCTACTGCTGCGTAAAAATAGAATAGAATGAATAGGACAGGTCCATCTTCTAAACTGAAAAAGAAGTAAGAGACACACCCAAAGAGAAAATCCAAATAGAGCTACAAAGACAGAGGGTAATGTACCAAGAAGCACCACACCTGCCCGGACTAGGAGGATGTATGTGGTCTCCTTTCCTAAAAGACACACTTTTCTAGGAAACAAGAGCTGTGGGGAAAGCTCCAAGGAGGAGAGCACATTGCTTTACAACAATCTTCATCTCGTTCTCCCCTAAATGTTCACCAGCAACTCGAGGTGCCCTGATGTCAGAACTTGGACCCAGAAGCACAGGGCCTCCCTTCTCTCCCTGGTCCAAGAGGACACTGGAAATCCCATTTCTGGCTGAAGCAATGGTGGTTAGGAGCGAGGGCTCCGAAGTAACACTGCCTGCCACTTGCTCCCTGTGTGACTTGGACACATTAGTTGAGCTATGTCAGCCTCAGTTTCCTCACTCTATGTGAGTCTGACAGTCACAGTAGTACTTTACAGGACTGATGGGAGAGTGAAAGGAAGTAATGCATTTAACACAGCCCTGGAGAGGCTGGCCCTGCTTTACTCATGTTGCCTCCACTGCCTTCCATCCCAGCTCCCGGGAACTTCTCCCACTTGAGTTGGTCTTCCTGAATAGCCCACCTCATTCAAAGACAAACATCAGTTCTGCAAACCTTTCCCTGCATTTTATTTGTACCCTTGCCTTCTTTGCACCTCACTCTTCATTCTGGTGCCCAGGTCAAGGGACACACCTGCAAGGCCAGTGATGCTCAACGGCCTTGACTCCTGTGAAGGAGTATCCCTTCCAGACTGAGGAAGACATTGTCAGGTGTTTCCCTCCACCATCGCACCCACGGCCTCTTCAAAACACCACACCCATGGAACTGGTCTTGCAGTATTCCACCTGTAACCGTTTCCCCTCAAATTTGTAACAATTCAATAAAGATATCACATAGGACTTTTTGCATCTTCATAAAAATGTCACCCTTACATTGAATAGAATTACCTCCCTGTAATGCATAAAGTTTGTCTTCCCTTCTCTACCCCACCCATCATGTCCACTGCCATGCAAAGTAAGACATGTTGAAGTATTTGAGACAATTGGTTCAACTGGCAAGAATACAGAAGAGCATCTCCCTGACCCATAGGGGCAAGATATGTGCACACTTTCATGTCTTTCTAGAGGGACAGTTTGAGTGGTCCTTGAAGCCACAAGTGCATGCTCCTTTGTCCTGAACAGTCAGGGAATACATCATACAAGTTTGGACAATTAAGTTCATGAACTTGTTGCAATGATGTTGCTAACCTTTTTTGATATCAGAGGGGTTATTCATTAATAATTTGCACCAACTGGACAAACAGTTAAGCAAGTTTACTATTTGGAAGTGCTGAAAAGGCTGTGTGAAAAAGTTAGATGACCTGAACTTTTCTCCAACAATTCATGGCTCTTGCATCACGACAATGCACCAGCTCACACGGCACTGCCTGTGAGGGAGTTTTTAGCCAGTAAACAGATAACTGTATTGGAACACCCTCCCAACTCACCTGATCTGCCCCTCAGTGACTTCTTTCTTTACCCTAAGATAAAGGAAACAGTGAAAGGAAGATATTTTGATGACATTCAGGACATCAAGTGTAATACGATGACAACTGATGGTCATTCCAGAAAAAGAGTTCCAAAATCGCTTTAAGGGTGGACTAGGCACTGGCATCAGTGCATAGCTTCCCAACGGGAGTACTTTGAAGGTGACCGTAGTGATTTCAGCAATGAGGTGTGTAGCACTTTTTCTGGGATGAGTTCGTGAACTTAATTGTCAGACCTCGTACAAGCTAACCTAAATCATGGGCGTGTTATCCCATCGCATTCACTAGCCTTGGACCCCAGTCAAGGGGAGAGGGTTATATAGGGTGTTGGATGGGACCATCCAACCGATTCCCTCCATTTTACAGACCAGGAAACAGAGGGGTCAGAGAGCTTAATCCAACCTTACCCAGTCTCATTGATTGCTCACAGATGTCCTCCACATGAAAGGAAACAGACTAGAACTTGTGCTAAGCACCAAATGACAGGCATGAGGAATAGTATGTCTCTATCCCACTTGGCTTTTTCCAGTCTCATGGCTTCAGTGCATATAAGTATTCAAACTTTTATAAATAAATTAAGGGAAAGTATGTCACCACTATTTTAAACATTTATTTAATCATAAAAATCTTTGAGAAGCATTCTCACGATAAGTTAATGTTCTAGGGCAAAGGGGACTTCCAGTAATTGTGCGCTTTTGTAAACAAAGCTCTAGTGAAAAACAATAAGTTATTTTAAACTTTCCCTTTTCTTTCAGAATAATCCATTCACTTCAGTTAACTTATTTAAATTAGTTTTCTTGGACATAAATATGCTCTGTGAAGGTAGCTATACAAAAAAAGTTAAAACTGTAAGAAAGGGAAAAAGTCCTTTTCTTACAGAGATTTGCATCATGATTCCCAGCATTATACTGTCCAGTTTACTTGGGATCAAACTCTAGAAAATCCCCTGCAAATTTTCAGGTCATTCTAGAGCTCTGCACCCACATGCATGTGTTGAAAAATCTCACTAGTTCTTCAAAGTCATCTCAAAGTGTCCTTCTGCACACACTTGCTATTGACCCACAAATTCCGACTTGATTTCACCTTCTATGTATATAGTTGTGGTTCTGAATGCAAGAAACTTCAAACCTCCTAGTATTATGCCTCTCCCGTTGCTGGACCTGAAACTATAACAAAGAAGTGCATCATTTGTCTTTCCCACTCCAATAATCATCTTTTTTGCATCAAGTCTTCACTCTAATTCTATCACATAGGTTCATTCAGTAGAACTCACTGTGTGCAGTTAAATTTGCCCTGAATGGCTTTTGCCCACTAAGAGGCAAATGGACTTGAGCCACTTGAGTCAAATACCAAATCACTCTTCTCAGTCAGAAACTAAATGTCAAAAATGTGTTTTGGGTACTTTTCCAATATTCTAACTCTATGACTCCAGCCACTTCCTTTTGGGGGGGGGAGAGAGGGAGGGGGTTATGACTAGGGGCAATAACAACAGTATGACAATCTACTAATTTTAATTTTTTGTTAATGTGGCTGACTGATAAGTTGCTAAAAAGGAAACTGATGTAAAAAGCAAACTTTCCTTGAAAATCCAGTATTTACTGCTCCGGGATCTTTTAAACCGCTTAAGATCTTAGTCATTAAAAGTCAGTGCTTAGGGTAGAAATGAATATAGTCAGAAAAATTCATTAGGAAGGTACTGCAAAAAAGATGGGCATAGTAACCCATAACTTGGTGAATCTAAACCTTAATTTTAACACCAGATAAAGTATTTGATTCGTCTTTGGTGGGGGGGGGGTCATGTAGCACTGTGTGTGTATAGTATCTTTGAAAGTAGAATCCCCCTCAGCAAGATTCTCTTAAGAGACACAAAAAAAATTGAGAATGGAAGAAAAACATTCATATTTACCATTCTACATACATTGAGTGGAGTAGACCCTCTTGATTCCAACATTAAGAGCCAAATATAAGTGAGGTTGCTCATATAGGGCAAAAATCAGAACTGAAATCTGGTCTTTCCCTTAGACAAACCTCTTTAGGAAGCGTCCTCAACACATTTCCACTCCATCTTGCTCCCTGTTGTCTCATCCATCCTAATGCCTATTTCCATCACTCTAACAAAACGGTACTCACTAAGGTCCAGCAATGACCTCCTTGGCACTTCATCAGTGGACCTGTTTCAGCCTGGCTTTGAAGTGATTTATTGCAGCAGCATTTGGCTATACCAACCACTAAGTTTCTGAGACAATGAATTCCTGCTTTTCTTCTCCCACTGACATTCTTCAGTATTGTTTACTGGCTCATCTTCCTCCACCAAGTCTTTAAGATGTTAAAAGTTGGGAATGTGCACTCTTTCCTTTCTCTCCATAAGCAATCTCCTCCATATATAGGGCTACAATTAGCATTGGTAAGCCATTAACCCTTGGATATTCTAAGCAGACCTCCCTGTTCTAAGTCTAGACATACGTATCTACCATCAACTCAGCAGTTCCAAGAATCCATCACAAAATGTCAAAAACAACTCATGCTCTTTCCCCAGACCTGGTCTTCCAGTCCCCACCTCAATGGATGGCATCACACTCTGTCCATTTACACCAGCTAGAAACATGACCTTCATCCTTGACCCCAACAAGGCCCTTCCCCTTCTACTTCTCTCCCTCTCCACTGCCAGCACCTTGTTCTTCAATCCACAGCGTCCCTCACCTGGACTTCTGCAACAATCTCAAGAAATGTCTGGACATCCCTTTGACTCTCTGCAGTACTATCTACATATTGCATTCAGGGATATTCAAGACCCATTGAAAATGCACACCCGATCATATCACTCCTCAGATTAAAGCCTTCAAGTAGCTTCTATCGCTGTTAGCCCATGATTAAATTTCCTAACTTGGCCTACAAGCTCCTGAACGATCTGGCCCTTGCCTACTTTTTCTGCCTCATTTACCTCCCCCTTCTCTCCTTCTTTATGGTTTGGTCCCATCTCTTTTCCTGGAATTCTCCTCCATCCCAACCTCCTACCTTCACCTCCTCACAGTGGACCTCAGCTCATCATTTGCTCAGAAAACGTCCCTCTCTTCCAACTCTCAGCACTTTTATTTAACATAGTATTGGAAGTCCTAGCCAGAGCAAGTAGGCAAGAAAGAGAAATAAAAGGTATCTATATTGTAAAGGAAGAAGTAAAAGTGTCACTATTTGCAGGTAACATGATATTATATATAGAAAACCCTGACAGAAGACTTCCGGAAAAATGGCGGCGTGAGGTGAGCCTCTGTAAAGCTCCCCTGGAATTTACAAAGAATCGAACAACAAAAACTCCACAAAGGACTCCCTGCACAGCAGACAGGCAAGACGAAGAGGCCCACTACCGACTGAAATCACCTACAGGTGGGAGATTCGCGCGAGTGGGGGAGGAGGAAAGGGAGAAGTGTGCAGAGACGGAGCCGCGCGGGGGCATAACGCAGACCTCGCTCAGTGCGCCGAGCTCGCTGCTTCCCGGAACTACCGCAGCTGTGGGAGATCGGACTGCTAGGGCTCCGCCAGGGCTCCACAGGGCTGAGGGGACAGCATATAACACGGCTGAACCCAATGCTCACGGCAGAGACCTCGGAGAAAAGACTGAGGGAAAAAGGCTGAAAACGGTGGTTTAAGCCCGCACTGCCGAGCAGAGAACGGAGCCTTAGGCACTGAGACTAGCCGCCCCCTCCCTCCCCTCCCAGAGCTCGCCCCGCCCCCACCTGCCCGGTGCTAAAAGCGAAACAGTAGCAGTGTCAGATCAAAACAACAGAAAATTTGCTATTTTGAGAACTGTGACCGCAGACACAAATTCACAGCCCAACTAGTTCCGGCAAAGGGGAGAGAGCTGTGGAATCTGAATCAGGAGCTGGAAGAGCTTTGGAACATCAAAAGCTCTCCACATACCCACCGGGACACTGCGCCCTGCGACCTAGACGAACTATTAACAGAGGAGAAGCCCGTCTCCCAGGGAATCCCCCCATTGTGTGAGAAGTTGGAATAGTGCAGAGAAAACATAGCACTACCGTGTGGGAGAAGAAAAATAAGCTGCAGTTGGAGAAATAATAAAACATTCTACCAACAAGTACTGGCAAACAAAAGAAAGACCGCTTTCTATCAACCTGTTGCAGAAGTCACTCCTGTAGATGTCTAGGAAGAGAAATAGTAAACCAGTAATCGCCATGAATAACCAAGGCAACAAGATAGCTCAGAAAGAAAGTGAAAAATCTCCAGAGAAGGCACTTAAAGATACAGAAATATGTGACTTAAGTGACAGAGAATTCAAGATTGCAGTTCTGAAAAAACTCAACGAGATACAAGAAAGCACTGATAGGCAGTTAAATGAGCTCAGAAACTCAATCAAAGAACAGCATGAGCATTTTACGAAAGAGATTGAAATTTTAAAAAAGAACCAAATAGAATTTCTGGAGATTAAGAACTCAATAGAAGAAATTAAGAATGAAATAACCAGCTTAGGTAGTAGAGTTGACCAGATGGAGGAAAGAATCAGTGACATCGAGGATAGAAACCTGGAAATGACACAGATAGAAGAAGAAAGAGACTTGAGACTTAAAAGAAATGAAAGAACTCTACAAGAACTTTCTGACTCCATCAGAAAGAGCAATATAAGAATAATGGGCATACCAGAAGGAGAAGAAAGAGACAAGGGAACAGAGAATATATTCAAACAAATTGTCAATGAGAACTTCCCAAATTTGTGGACAGAACTGGACCCTCGAATCCAAGAAGCAAATAGAACACCTAGTTACCTCAATCCCAACAGGCCTTCTCCAAGGCACATTGTATTGAAACTGTCTAAAATCAACGACAAAGAAAGAATCCTCAAGGCAGCCAGGGAAAAGAAGACAGTAACTTACAAAGGAAAGCCCATTAGATTATCATCAGATTTTTCAGCAGAAACTCTACAAGCCAGGAGGGAGTGGAACCAAATATTCAAACTATTGGAAGAGAGAAATCATGAGCCAAGAATAATATATCCAGCAAAGATATCCTTTAGATATGAAGGAGGAATAAAGACCTTTCCAGACATACAGAAGCTGAGGGAATTTTCTAATACACGACCTGCACTACAAGAAATATTAAAGGAGGCTATTCGACCAACATCAACAGGGACAATTTGTGGCAACCAAAACTCAAAAAGGGGGAGAGTAAAGGCCTGAACCGGAATATGGGAATGGAGAAAGGAAGCGTGCTGAAGAAAATGGAATACTCTAAATATCAAACTTTCTTTTACATAAACTTAAGGGTAACCACTCAAAAAAAATCCAGAACTGAAATATATATTGAAATAAAAGAAGAAACAGAGGGAAACATCATAGAATACCACCACACAGAAATAATAGACAACAACAAAAAGGCAAAGAAACAATGGAGACACAGCCTTACCAGAAAACTAAAGATAGAATGACAGGAAATCCTCACATATCAATAATCTCCCTAAATGTAAATGGACTGAACTCACCAATAAAAAGGCACAGAGTAGCAGATTGGATCAAAAAACTAAACCCAACCATATGCTGTCTCCAAGAGACACATCTCAGCTACAAGGACAAGCATAGACTCAAAGTGAAAGGGCGGAAATTGACACTCCAAGCAAATGGTACCCAGAGAAAATCAGGTGTAGCCATAATGATATCAGATGAAACAGACTTCAAGGTGAAAAAGATAGCAAGAGACAAAGATGGACATTTCATAATGGTGAAGGGGACTGTACAACAAGAAGACATAACAGTCATCAATATTTATGCCCCCAATCAGGGAGCACCGAAATACACCAAGCAACTACTAACAGAACTAAAGGGAGAAATTGACCAAAACACAATTATACTAGGGGACTTAAATACATCATTGACAGCTATGGATAGATCATCCAAACAGAAAATAAATAACGAAATAGTAGCCCTAAATGACACATTAGATGAAATGGACATAATTGACATTTATAGAGCACTTCATCCTAAAACATCAGACTACACATTCTTTTCTAGTGTACATGGAACATTCTCAAGGATAGACCATATATTGGGACATAAAATCAGTCTCAACAAATTTAAGAAGATTGAAATCATACCATGCATATTCTCTGATCACAAGGCTTTGAAATTGGATATCAACTGCAAAAAGAAAGCAGGAAAAAACACAAATACATGGAGATTAAACAACATACTTTTAAAGAAGGACTGGGTCAAAGAAGAAATCAGAGGAGAGATCAAAAGATACATAGAAACAAATGACAATGAAAATACATCCTACCAAAATTTTTGGGATGCAGCGAAAGCAGTTTTAAGAGGGAAATTTATCTCATTACAGGCCTATCTCAAGAAACAAGAAAACTCCCAAATAAATAACCTTATGTTACACCTTAAAGAACTCGAAAAAGAAGAACAAGTAAAACCCAAGGTCAGCAGAAGAAAGGAAATAACAAAAATTAGAGCAGAACTAAATGAAATAGAGAACAAAAGGACAATAGAAAAAATTAATGTGACAAAGAGCTGGTTCTTTGAAAAGATTAACAAAATTGACAAACCCTTGGCTAGACTTACTAAGATAAAAAGAGAGAAGACACTGATTAACAAAATCAGAAATGTAAAAGGGGAAGTTATCACGGACACCACAGAAATACAAAGGATCATCCAAGAATACTATGAAAGACTATATGCCACCAAATTCAACAACCTAGAAGAAATGGACAAGTTCTTAGAAACATATAGCCTTCCAAGGCTGAACCATGAAGAACTGGAAAATCTAAACAGACCGATCACCAGTAACGAAATTGAATCAGTCATCCAAAACCTTCCCAAAAGCAAAAGTCCGGGACCAGATGGCTTCACTAGTGAATTCTACCAAATCTTCAAAGAGGATCTAATACCAATCCTGCACAAACTCTTCCAAAAAATTGAAGAAGAGACAGTACTCCCTAATTCATTCTATGAGGCCAACATTACCCTGATACCAAAACCTGGTAAGGACAGCACAAAAAAAGAAAACTACAGACCAATATCTCTGATGAATACCGATGCAAAAATCCTAAATAAAATTCTAGCAAATCGAATACAGCAATGCATTAAAAAGATTATTCATCACGACCAAGTGGGGTTCATCCCCGGGGCACAAGGATGGTTCAACATACGCAAATCCATCAATGTGATACATCACATAAACAAAATAAAGGACAAAAATCATATGATTATATCAATTGATGCAGAAAAAGCATTTGACAAGATACAACATCCATTTATGATTAAAACACTTAATAAAATGGGTATAGAAGGAAAATACCTTAACATAATAAAGGCTATATATGACAAGCCCTCTGCTAATCTCATAATTAATGGAGAAAAACTGAAGCCCTTTGCTCTACGTTCAGGAACACGACAGGGATGTCCCCTATCACCTCTGCTTTTCAACATCGTGTTGGAAGTCCTTGCCAGAGCAATCAGGCAAGAGAAAGAAATAAAAGGCATCCAAATTGGGAATGAAGAAGTTAAATTATCACTCTTTGCAGATGACATGATGCTATATATAGAAAACCCTAAAGACTCCACCAAAAAGCTATTAGAAACAATCAACGAATACAGTAAAGTTTCTGGCTACAAAATCAACGCACAAAAGTCCATTGCCTTCCTATAAACCAACAATGAAATCTCAGAAAAAGAAATACAAAAAACAATTCCTTTTGCAATTGCAGCAAAAAGAATAAAATACCTAGGAATAAACTTAACCAAGGATGTGAAAGACCTATATGCTGAAAACTATAAGACATTTTTGAAAGAAATTGAAGAAGACACAAAGAAATGGAAAGACATTCCGTGCTCATGGATTGGAAGAATCAACATAGTTAAAATGGCCATATTACCCAAAGCAATATACAGATTCAATGCAATCCCCATCAAAATCCCAATGGCATATTTTAAAGAAATAGAACAAAAAATCATCAGATTTGTTTGGAACCACAAAAGACCCCGAATAGCCAAAGCAATCTTAAGAAAAAAGAACAATAATGGAGGTATCACACTTCCTGACTTTGGCTTGTACTACAGGGCTACAATAATCAAAACAGCATGGTACTGGCAGAAAAACAGACACATAGACCAATGGAATAGAATTGAGAACCCAGAAATAAAACCACATAAATATGGACAGATAATTTTTGACAAAGAAGCTAAAAACATACAATGGAGGAAAGACAGCCTCTTCAATAAATGGTGCTGGGAGAATTGGATAGCCACGTGCAAAAGAATGAAACTGGACTGCTATTTGTCACCATGTACCAAAGTTAATTCAAAATGGATCAAAGACTTAAGCATAAGACCTGACACAATAAACTGCATAGAAGAAAACATAGGTACTAAACTTATGGACCTTGGGTTCAAAGAGCATTTTATGAACTTGACTCCAAAGGCAATGGAAGTAAAAGCTAAAATAAACGAATGGGACTATATGAAACTTAAAAGCTTCTGCACAGCAAAAGAAACCATTGACAAAATAAAGAGGCCACCAACTGAATGGGAGAAGATTTTTGCAAACAGTGCCTCCGATAAGGGGCTAGTATCCAGAATATACAAGGAACTCATGCAACTCAACAACAAAAAAACAAACAACCCAATTGAAAAATGGGCAGAGGACTTGAAGAGACATTTCTCCAAAGAAGACATACAAATGGCAAATAGACACATGAAAAAATGCTCAACATCACTAATCATCAGAGAAATGCAAATCAAAACCACAATGAGATATCACCTCACCCCAGTCAGAATGGCTATCATCAACAAGACAAATAGTAACAAATGTTGGAGAGGCTGTGGAGAAAAAGGAACCCTCATACACTGTTGGTGGGAATGCAGACTGGTGCAGCCGTTATGGAAGGCAGTGTGGAGGTTCCTCAAAGAATTACGAATAGAATTGCCATATGATCCAGCAATCCCTCTCCTGGGTATCTACCCAAAAAGTCTGAAAACATTTAGAGATAAAGACACGTGTGCTCCAATGTTCATTGCAGCTTTATTTACGGTGGCCAAGACATGGAAACAACCAAAATGTCCTTCGATAAATGAATGGATAAAGAAGTTGTGGTATATATACACAATGGAATACTATTCGGCAGTAAGAAAAGATGATATAGGAACATTTGTGACAACATGGATGGATCTTGAGAGAGTAATGCTGAGCGAAACAAGTCAGACAGAAAAAGCAGAGAACCATGTGATTTCACTGATATGTGGTATATAAAACAAAAACAACAAAAGAACAAGACAAATGAGAAACAGAAACTCATAGACACAGACAATAGTTTAGTGGTTGCCAGAGGGTAAGGGGGGTGGGAGGTGGGGGGTGGGAGATGAGGGTAAGGGGGATCGAATATATGGTGATGGAAGGAGAACTGACTCTGGGTGATGAACACACAATGGGATTTATAGATGATGTAATACAGAATTGTACACCTGAAATCTATGTAATTTTACTAACAATTGTCACCCCAATAAATTTAATTAAAAAAAAAAAAACCCTAAAGACGCCTCCAAAAACAATTGGAACTAATCAACAAATTCAGTAAAGTTGCAGGATACAAAATCAGTATGTAAAATGTTGTGTTTCTATACATTAATAATGAACTACCAGAAAGAGAAATTGAAAAAACAGTCCCATTTACAATTGCATCAAAAAGAATAAAATACCTGGGAATAAATTTAACCAATGAGGTGAAAGGCCTGTACACTGAAAATTATGACATTCATGAAAGAAACTGAAAAAGATGCAAATAAATGGAAAGATATTTTGTGATTATCAATTAGAAGAATTAATATTGTTGAAACATCTATACTATTGAAAACAATTTACAGGTTCAATGCAATCCCTATCAAAATTCCAATGGAATTTTTCACAGAAATAGGAAAAAAAATCCTAAAATTTATATGGAACCACAAAAGACCCTGAATAGCCAAAGCAAACTTGACAAAGAACAAAGCTGGAAGCATTGTGCTCCTGATTTCAAATTATACTACAAAGCTACAGTAATCAAAACAGTATGGTACTGGCATGAAAACAGACACATAGATCAATGAAACGATAGATAACCCAGAAATAAACCCACACATATATCATCAATTAATTTACAACAAAGGAGCCAAGATTACACAATAGGGAAAAAATAGTCCTTCAATAAATGGTGTTTGGAAAACTGGACAGCTATAAGCAAAGAATGAAACTGGACCACTATCTTACACCATACACAAAACTTAACTCAAAATGGATTAAAGACTGAAATATAAGACCTGAAATCCTAAAACTCCTAGAAGAAAACATAGGCAGTAAGCTCCTTGATATCGACCTTGGCAATGATTTTATGAATTTGACACCAAAAGCAAAGGAAATAAAAGTAAAAATCAACAAGTGGGACTATATCAAACTAAAGAGCGTCTGAGCAACAAAGTAAACCATCAACAAAATGAAAAGACAACCTATGGAATGGGAGAAAATATTTGCAAATCATATCTGATATGGTGCTGATATCCAAGACACATAAAAAACCTCATACAACTCAATAGCAAAAAAACAAACAATATGATTTAAAAATGGACAGAAGAGGGCCGGCCCTGTGGCTCAGGCGGTTAGAGCCCCATGCTCCTAACTCCGAAGGCTGCCAGTTCGATTCCCACATGGGCCAGTGGGCTCTCAACCACAAGGTTGCCAGTTCGATTCCTTGACTCCCACAAAGGATGGTGGCCAGCGCCCCCTGCAACTAAAATTGAACATGGCACCTTGAGCTGAGCTGCCACTGAGCTCCCGGATGGCTCAGTTGGTTGGAGTGCATCCTCTCAACCACAAGGTTGTCGGTTCGACTCCCACAAGGGATGGTGGGCTGTGTCCCCTGCAACTAGAAAACGGCAACTGGACCTGGAGCTGAGCTGCGCCCTCCACAACTAAGACTGAAAGGACAACAACTTGAAGCTGAACGGCACCCTCCACAACTAAGATTGAAAGGACAACAACTTGACTTGGAAAAAAGGCCTGGAAGTACACACTGTTCCCCAATAAAATCCTGTTCCCCTTCCCCAATAAAATCTTTTTTAAAAAAATCACGAATTCAACTAGATTAAAATTAAGAAAGTGGACAAGGCAAAAACAAAAAAACAAACAAAAAAATGGACAGAAGATCTGAATAGACAGTTTTCCAAAGAAAGACATACAAATGGCCAATAGATACATGAAAAGATGCTCAACGTTACTAATCATCAGGGAAATGCAAATCAAAACCACAATGAGATCACCTGTTAAAATGGCTATTATCAAAAAGAGAAGCAATAACAAATGTTGGCAAGGATATGGAGACGAGGGTACCCTCGTGCACTGTTGGTGGGGATGTAAATTGGTGCAGTCACTATGGAAAACAATATGGAGTTTCCTCAGAAAATTAAAAGTAGAACTACTATATGATCCATCAATTCCCCTTCTGGGTATTTATCCAAAGAAAATGAGACACTAATTCAAAAAGGTATCTGCACCCCCATGTTCACTGCAGCATTTATTTATCATAGCCAAGACATGGAAACAACCTAAATGTCCAGTGATGGATGAATTTATAAAGAAAATGTGGTGTGTATTTTATATATTTATGTATATATGTAATATATATGTAACATATTATATAATGTATAATATATGATATACAATATATAAAATAAATATATAATACACACAGGAATATTATTCAGTCATAAAAAATGTCTTGTCATTTGTGACAACATGAATGGACCTTGAGAGCATTCAGACAAAGACAAATACTATGTGATCATACATGTTGAATCTACAGCAAAGAAATAAGTTCATAGATACAGAGAACAGATTGACGGTTGGCAGGGGGTGGGGTGTAGGCCAAATTGGTGAAGGGTTCAAAAGATACAAATTTCCAGTTATAAAAACTTTAAGTCATGGGATGTAAAATGCAGCATGGTGACTATAGTTAATACTGTATTGCATATTTGAAAGTGGCTAAGAGAGGAAAGCTTAAAAATTCTCATCACAAGAAAAAATTGGTAACTACATGTATGGTGACAGATGTTAACCTGTCTTATTGTGGTGATCATTTTGCAATATATACAAATATTGAATCATTATGTTGTACACCTGAAACTAGTATAATGCTATATGTCAATTATACCTCAATTTAAAAAAAAAGAAAAGGCATCTTTCATTCCAAGAAGTGGTCAGGTCCTGCTATTAGATGTTCCCATGATGCCACCATGTTTTCTTCATAGCACTTATTACAGCTTATATTGAGATATTTGTGTGGATTTTATTAATGCCTTTCTCCTCATTAGACTGTAAACTCTGCAAGGGAAGGGATGGTGGCGACCATCAAGTCCCCAGCACTTAGCATGCTGATACCTGCCAAAGGGGTGGAGCCTACCTGATGAAGAAATTCATTTAAATCCTGGGATTTAAAAAATAGATTATTCTGAAGTTCTAGGCTGGCCTTCCCCTTCCTCCCTTATAGTTTTTTTCCTCGTGTACATCAATCAATTAGCATTAACAAAGCACAGCTTTAGGCAAAGCGTATAACTTGGTGCTGTAGGAAAAATAGCAAGTGAAAGAGACAGTGGCTGTTCTCAAAGAACCCAGAATAGCTGGTCTGCAGCCCTGCAGGGTTTATAGGTCAGTAGAGCTATTGTCTCTTTAAGCCTCGCAAAGACATTTCTTCTGTCATTTGTCATGGACACTGGAGGAGGATCATGTTGGCCTCACCCAAAAGTCCACTGAGCAGGGAGCTCCCCCAGCTTTTCTTACCCCACTCACCTTACAGCAGAGATGACTATGGCTCCCTGAGTGTCATGGCAGAGTGGTTTCTCAAGTGCTGTTTTCTCTGTCTATAGGCCAGCATCTCCCCCAGGCGATCCCTTACAACACTAATTCCAGCTCACTCTGGGCCAAAAGGTTTCCATTGTCAAATAATTCTGAGAAACACTGTCTTAAACAAAATTAGAGATTTTCCTCAGAGAAGTTCTCAGCATCTTTAGTGTATTAATGTGCATGACAAATACCCAAATTTCTAAAACCATGGAATCCCTTTTCTAAGCAATATATTTGGAGACTAAGTACCCTGAGAACACATTTTGGAAAACACTGTGTTGAGACTTTTATCATGCATTGAAGGAATCCTATATACCTACAAGCCCAGCCTGCAGTGGAAATTTAAGAGTCAAAGGTCATGTTTCAAAGTGAATGGCATGACCCTTGTAAGTAAAGGAACAGAGGTTTACTGATGAAGCCCGTATAGACCTTCATATTTTCCTTTTCTAAATTCCATTTGTAAAACTAATTGAAGATGGCAGATTGTGTATTATAACTAAAAGCCGCCTGCAGTCTCAAAGACTTTCTATGGATTTGCATTTCCACATCCTATTTTATCCACTCCAGCTAGTTAATTTTAGTCATGACCACATTGCATATGTCTGACTCTCCCTTCCTTTTTATCCCTATCTGGACCAATGTTTGTTTCTTAACTTTCTGTGGATGGGTTAAATTTGCGAAACATGTTCGCCACTCACTGAGATGGAAGCTCACCATGACAGCCAGCCATTATTGCTCTGTGCTGGGCAGGATTTCAGCTCCCCCAACCCCCCACACACACACAGTTTTGGCCTGAGCTCATGGTCCATAGGCAGTTATTACCTCTAGGAAACACACCCATTTTGTTGGCTCTTCTTCATGAAAAGCAAATCCAAGTAGACCTCAAGGGCACTGAGAATCCTAACTTAGAGGACTTGATTACAGACACTAAGAGTAAGCATGTTCATAGTTAATGGCATCTTCTAAGTATTGGCAGACTTGAATATAACTACGTAGAATCAATCCTTTCATCTCTGCCTGTGTGTTAACGGCATTTCCTTTTGAGCCTTCTTTTCCATCTGGATGTTTCTCTGAAGACAGAAATTCTGATGAATACTTCACTTCATGCCAAAAGTACAGATGCTTCTCTACTTATGATGGGATTACTACCCAATAAACCCATCATAAGTTGAAAATATCCTAATTCAAAAATGCTTTTAATACACCGAATCTACTGAACATCATAGCTTAGTCTAGCCTACCTTAAACGTGCTCAGACAATATCCAAAAAAAAAACCACTGGCAGCACAGTAGACTGTAGAAATCAGTTGTTGACCCTCCTGATCACATGGTAGGAGCTACAGCTGCCACTGCCCAGCATCGTGAGAGAGTATCACACTGACACATTGCTAACCCAGGAAGAGATCAAAATTCAAAGTGTGGTTTGAATGGTTGCTTTCATGCCATTGTACAGCCAAAAACTCTTAAGTCGAACCATTATAAAGTCAGGGACCATCTGTATTTTCTTCTTCACTTACATCTTTGAATTTCAGTGGTTCTGGCACTGATTTTTGAGTACTTGTACCTA
Organism: Rhinolophus sinicus; assembly: GCF_057876585.1. Lineage (NCBI taxonomy): Eukaryota > Metazoa > Chordata > Mammalia > Chiroptera > Rhinolophidae > Rhinolophus > Rhinolophus sinicus. The sequence continues at coordinate 9,170,242 of NC_142518.1, forward strand.
CCAGCCCTTCAATTTCATGGCTTAAACTTAATATACATTTTTTGCTAAAGATTCAGGGGAGAGGGGAAAAAAGTGACTCTGAACTAGTACCTACATATAAATGCATTTTATTTACCCCAGGCACATCTTTCTATACCTATTGAATCTAATGTTCTTTGACTCAATTATAGGTGAAATTTCCACATTCCTTTTCTTGCCCACATGACTGATTATTCAATATTGTATTTTCCCACCCTCCAGTAAACAGCAGGCATAATAGTATTAAACCATTTGCCAGGCAGTCTCTAAACAAACATGACTTGAATCAAATGATTGAAAGTTCAAAGTTTTATAGTTTCAGAAAGGCACGAAGGATAGAAATCTGCTTTGTTGCCCCTTAGCAATAAGCTTGGAAAAATCAATCAATTACGATGGTGATATAGGCACCAAAGAAAATACCACTTCTGAAGTAGGGCCTGCTAACCTTAGAGAGAAATCAATAAGGAGTCCTTGGACCTTTTCAGAGTGTGTTCCAATGAATCAAGCATCAATGAAAAAGGAGCCAGAATTTTATTAAGAAAAGCTGGGGTGGGGCGGCATTTCTAACAAGCACGTAGGTTGTGCTGATATTGCAGTGCCTGACCATACTTCGACCAACAAGGCTTTAGAAATGTTAGAAAGACCATCTCGGGGCCCACCCCAGACATGCTGCATCGGAAGTTGCATGTCAACATCCCAGGGCCCCAGCTGATTCACATGCACGTTCAAGTTTGAAAAGCACTGATCCAAACTCCTTTCATCCCCTTGGCTGCAACAGTTGTGGTTAGAACCTGTTACGATCTTTTGTGGGTTTTGCTAGCTAAATAGTTTGTGGTCCTTTATAAGTGGGTTATGCTATATATGTATAGACTTTAAAATGAATTAAACGTTTGTTGAGTGTAACGTGGGTGCTGTGTACTGTGCTGGACACAGTGTTACAAAGAGGACTATCCTCAGGGAATCATAGCCTTCGGGTGGGAGGGTGGCCGTGGCCCAGATTTAACATACGCGGTATCAATTTCACAAAAGGAATATTTTCGTCTTAAAACTTCTTGACTTTATACTGATAATTAAATGGATTTCCAGCTGGCCATGGCCCAGAAATGCATAGACTCCAGGTGCATTCACCGTAAGTAGTCCTATACAGACCTGGTATATCCTGACAAACACGTTCCATCCATAAGGACTTCCCATTAGCAACTACCATGAAGTAGTGCTACTACCACATCTACAAGATTTACTCAGGTCATTTCTCCCTGGTGTGTCTCCATGATGGGAAAAGCTGCATTGCAGATCGGCTGTTAACCCTTTCCTTCCCACTTGCACAGAGTTAGCTGATGAAGTGTACTGTTTAGAGTTGGGTTTTTCAGAGGCAGGAGGAGAGGAGAGAGAATTTCTAAGAGGCTTATGTGGAAAATAGCCAACCCTAGTCTAACAAAACTCATCCTGAAAATGTAGGATCTGAAGCAGGGGAGGCCCTCAGATATTTGTTGAATGGATGAAAATACAAAAACACCTTAGGGCAAACAGAACACCAAACCCACCACATCCCTGCATTTGTCTTAAGGACTTGAATGATTACCCGCTTCCACACTGGTGGGAGCATATCCCTGGGCAGGGTTCTTCTTCCACCGTAAAAAAAAGTGCAGGGTGTGCCCTGACCTCTAGTTGGCAGGGTCCCATTGTTAGAACCACTAGTGTGCTCACTAGTAATAAATGGCTCTGTGTTTCTTCTCATTTCAAAAATCATTTTGACATTCAGCTTTGCAAAATGAATCCAGATGTTTAACATGCCACTGAGTATTAATGGATTCATTTAATGTTGGAAACCTATTAGCAAAACAGAGTTTATTCTGGGGACCAATTATTCAACATTCTGAGGCTTTCCAGAGCACACATAAAAGGGATATACCTCAACAGGTGCCGTTTGCAACTTTCTACCACCTATGCTGGTCCTTGGAAACAGAAAATACTACCCAAATCTCTCCGGGCACTTACTCCTTTTAAGTGAGTATGCTTCATTTGGGTGCTAATTAAAAGGAGTTTTCTTTGCTGGATCTGTGAAATCACTGTTTCTTGTTTAGTTCCTTTAGGTAAACCATAGCTCTACTGACTAGTCTCATTTTATTTTCTGTCTATTAAAAAAGGATCCCTAAAACTAGCTAACAAGTATTCCCAGAATGGGAGAGAAAGCCAGGTCTTCTAGATTATGATTAAGCCCAAAGAAATGTCATTGAAAGGCAGAAGAGGAAAGAAGAATTATTTTGTATAGAATAGCAACCCTGCCTGACACTTGTAAAACAAGAATAAAAGGTCAAATTTGTGCCTATAAATAGGCTCTACAAAGAGTCACTGAACAAAAGCAGCAACTCTCTGGCTTTGCTTCCTTCTTCCAAAATGAGGAAAGTGCTGAGTTGTACTGGAAAGGACTCATGGCTTAAAAAGCCCTTTAGGTAGATGACGCGATGTTCAGGATATTATGTCAGGGATTTATCTCGCGGTCAGGAAATATAAAACTTTTGAAATTCACAGGTGTCTATTCAAAACTAGACACTTCCCATAAATCCTCAAAATGGTTTTGAACTGTTAAAAAGAAGACAATAGTCCCAAAATGGAGTTGCTTAGGCTAAGCCCATGTCCCCAAATGGAGGTTTAATTATAGTTTAGGTTCTCCCAGAAATGGAATCTTAAACCAGGCAATCAGGAATGGCCTTATCAGCACTAGTGAGGTCATCTGCCTGATAAACTACTGCCATCCCCTAAAGGAAAGGGACCTTGCAATAATCAATCTGCTTTTTTGCCTAGTACAACTTCCTTGTTCCTGCTTCCTTCTGCCTATAAAAGTCTTTCATAGGAAGACTTTTCCTCGGAGCTCCTTTCTATCTGCTAGATTATATGCTGCCCTTCATGAATCATGAACTAAAGCCAATATGATATTTAAAATTTACTCAGTTGAATTTCATTTTTAAACAGAACCCACAATGATGCAAAGATCTTACAAGGACAAAAAAATTATAATATATTTAAGTGAAAAAAGCAGTATTTATAACTATATGAAAAACATAATTTAAAATAGAATGTTCAATCTTTGTAGGGGATGAAAAGAATATACGGAATTAACAGCAATTCTAATGATAGAGTATGGATTATTTTTCATGTTTTTCTTTCCCCCCACTTTTTAAATGAGTTTATGATACCACTATAAATTTTTTTACAATTAAAAATCTTTGTACACTTGAAACTAATGTAACTAATATTGTATACCAACTATACTTAAATACAATTTCAATATTCAAAAAATAAAAACAAATTGTGACTAATGTTAGTTATATCATTTTTCTTTGATACTTAAAAATGTTTTTTAACCATCAAACATCAAGAAACAAAATTAAGAACTGTCACTGTGTATTAACAAATAGCATAAATACACTTTTAGCACAGTGTCTGACACTCCGTGTTTCCATGTTCACTCTCTCCCCTTTTTAAATGGACACTAGTCCTTTTTCATGTCTTATTCATCTAAGCCAAGATCTCAAAACCTGAATTATTCTTTCTGGTTCTCTAGTTAATGAACTATAAATAACGATAAAACTGAGGTCTCGCAAGAACCTTCCCACATAAACTTGCACTTGCTAAGCAGTGATTTGGGCCCCATTTAGGATTTCAGGAATATTCTGCCTGCTCAAACCAGAGCTCCACTCTACCTCCAATACCCCTCGTCCAACAATCATTGGCCCTTTCTACCCGCTTGATGTCTTCTGAAAGTATCTGTTTTTCTCCAGCCCTGCTTGCTGCTTCTCTAGGCCAGGAGTCAGCAGTTTTTCTGTCAAGAGCCAGATAGGAAATACCGGGGATGCCAAAAAAATGTATACACATGACTTGTATTCATCTTTTGTTATCAGTATATATTGAGTATTACAATTTTAACACAGTTTTTCTTTCTTAAAATGTGTATACATTTTTTTGGTACCCTCTGTATTTTAGGGCTTAAGTCCAAACAGTCTCTGTTGAAACTACTTCACTCTGCTGTCATAGAGAGAAAGCAGCTGAAGGAGAGCAGAATACACCGCCCCAAAATACATGCCTCTTTGGCATAAGAATTATTTCGAGAAGCAGCAGACACAGGAAAATCTCTGAAAACAGAAAAGAGACATTTACATTTATAAGGGAAATCTCCATTCAAGGGGGTCTCCCTCTCTGTATCAGGAAGTGAAAGGTGCCTCTAAATCTCTAGAAACTCGTATCAGTGGAGAAGGCACCAAGTTAAATCTGCATAACAAACCTGACCCTTGTGCTCTTTTCCTTGTAACCTCCCATAACTGGCTTCTCTCTCCCTGCCCCCCCCCCCATCTTCTTTTGTGTTAGCTGGAGATGGTATTGAAGATGGTGGTTTGGGCCATTTGGGGGAGTTACTCAGTGTTCCTGGGTCTCTCCCATGTATACAGGATGGGTACGTGTTACTAAACTTCCATTTGTTTTTCTCCCATTAATCTATTACAGGGGGGTTTCATCCAAGAACCTAGAATGATAAAAGGAGAATGATTTTCCCTCCTCTACACAGCCGTAGGCAATGTCTAAGTGTGTGGCATCACTCTGCTGCAATAAAGCTTTGTTTACAAAAACAACTTAGCAGGCCAGATTGAGCTTACAGTCTGTAGTTGCCAACCCCTGCCCTAGAGTATTCCACTGCCTCATCGTTGATATGCCTATCTATAGGCATTTTCCCCTACAATCTGCTTTCCATACTACTATCAGAATGATCTTTTCTGAAATGCAAACCTGACTGTAGTAGAATCTTCCAGAGAGATATGGATATAAAATATCTGTTCTCTTCCACTTTGTGGAATTTAGTTTAATACATGGCAACCCAGAAAAAAAAAAAATACTACATTACCTAGCTTCCTTCACAGCAAGATGTAAATATATAACAAATCCTGGTCAATGAGCTGTATGTAAAAGTGTGGGGCGGCCGGATCTTGAAAAATAAGAACAAAGTGGGAGTTATAATGATACCTGACATCAAATTATACTACAAGTCTGCAGTAATCAAAACAGCATGGTACCAGCATAAAACCAGACACATAGATCAACGGAACAGAATAGAGGGCCCAGAAATAAACCCATACCTGTGTGGTTATTTAATCTATGACAATGGAAGCAAGAATGTACGGTGGGGTAAAGACAGTCTATTCAATAAATGGTGCTGGGAAACCTAGTCAGACACATACAAAAAATGAAGCTGGACCACCTCCTTACACCATATACAAGAATAAATTCAAAATGGATTAAAGACTTAAATATAAGATCTGAAATCATAAAACTCCTAGAAGAAAATATAGGAAGAAACTTCACAGACATTACCCGGAGTAAGATTTTTACTGATATATATCCCCTCAGGCAAGGGAAGTAAGAGAAAAAATAAACATGTGGGATTACATAAAACTAAAAAGTTTTTTCACAGCAAAGGAAACCATCAATAAAACAAAAAGGGATCCTGCTGAATGGGAGAAGATACTTACCAATGACATATCTGATAAGGGGTTAATATCCCAAATCTATAAAAAAAAACTCACTCAGCTCAACTCCAAAAAAACAAACAACCCAATTAAAAATGGGCAGAGGACATGAAGAGACATTTTTCTAAAAAGGACATACAGATGGCAAACAGACATATGAAGAAATGCTCAACCTCACTATCAGAGAAATGCAAGTAAAAACCACAATGAGATACCACCTCACCGCAGTCAAAATGGCTATCATTAATAAATCAACAAACAACAAGTGCTGGCGTGGATGTGGAGAAAAGGGAACGCTTGTGCACTGTTGGTGGGAATGCAGATTGGTGCAGCCACTATGGAAAACAATATGGAGGTATCTCAAAAATCTGAAAATGGAACTACCTTATGACCCAGCAATTCTACTCCTAGGTATCTATCCAGAGAAATCCAAAACTCTAACTCAAAAAAATTTATGCACCCCTATGTTTATTGCAGCACTATATACAATAGCCAAGACATGGAAACAACCGAAATGCCCATCGGTAGAAGACTGGATTAAGAAACTGTGGTACATTTCTACAATGGAGTATTACGCAGCCATAAAGAATGAAATCTTACCATTTGCAACAATATGGATGGACCTAGAGAACATTATGTTAAGTGAAATAAGCCCGACACAGAAAGACAAATAACATATGATCTGACTTATATGTGGAATCTAAAGAAAAGAATAAATGAATGAACTAATCAGAAACAGTCTAAGAGACATAGAGGAAAAACTGAGGGTTGCTAGATGGGAGGGGGTGGGGATAAGGGGGAAGGTGAGGGGATTAGAAAGCACAATCGATAACCACAAGATTGCCACGGGGATATGAAAGTCAATTTGGGGATTGTAATCAATAATGTTATAAAGATTTTGTAGGGTACCCGATGGACACTTGTCTCCTTTGGGGGAAACCACCTCAGGGATGATGTAGATGCCTGATCACTACACTGTACACCTGAAGCTGAAGCAAACAGTAATGAATGTCAACTACAGTCATACATACATATATATAGTTACAAGAAGCGGGGTACAGCATCAGGAATAGAAGCAGTGGAAATGTAATGGCTGTGTGCGATGTCAGAGGGGTAGTAGATGGGGGAGGGGGGTTCACACAGTGTGAGGGATATAAATGATAAATGTTTAACTATTGCATTGTTTTGTACACCTGAAACTAATAAAAAATGCTAATTAAAAAAAGCGTGGGTGGGGTCTCAAGGAAGGCTCCTTAAAAATTAGGGAGTGGCCCTGTAAGGGTTCAGAATGAGTCATCCCAAGATATGCCTCTGCAGCACATGGATTCTTTTGAGCCGAAGGCAACCGAGACCCTGCTGTTTCATGGGGAACTTTCACCTGTCTAAGAATTTAAACTAGAACCCTGGCCCATAATAAGTTATCATCAGAAATAACTTTTTATTACCTATCCATAGGGCGAGGCAAACTTCTAATTACTGAACATCTGTTATTCTTTTTCTTTCTATCTGCTCTTCTTAACATCCTCAATGACCTTCCTCCTCTCTGAAGCTTTAAATCGCCTTACCACATCCTTAGCTCAGAATGCCATATATACCTATTTCCCCTTTTTTTGAACCTCTCATATAGGTAGGATCTCTGACTCTCATGTATGTGGGGTTCCCATACATACATGTGTATTTAAATTTGGTTATTTTCTCTTGTTAATCTGTCCCATGTCGATTTATTAGACCAGCTGAAAGAACCTTGAAGGTAAAGTTTCTTTCTCCCCCACAGCCCATTGAGCTGGGGTGCAGAAGTGGTGGGTGGAATCTCAGCAACTATCATGAGGATAGAAGTCATGCAGTGAGAATGGCAGAGATACCAACAGACTTCCTGGTGTTTTACGGTAACTGGTATTCTTGCCTAGACTGCATTAACACTAAATTGTTCTCTCTGTGAGAGGACCGTAAATATATATGTTGCTTAAAAAAATATTGCTTTGTTTTCTGTGTATGTAAAAACATAATATAATACTAACTGATATATTAATGATTTGTCATTCTGGGCTAGTCAAATGAATGCTTTCAGTTGCAAGTAACAAACGACCTAATAAATAGTGTCTGGAGGGAGTGTCTCCTGGCTTAGGTTCTGTAGTCCGATAAGTCAAGGCTAGCACTGGTCTTTCTCCCATAATCAAGATGGCTACCGCAGCTCCAGGAACCACATCCCCATTAAAGGCAGAAAGAAATAGCAAAGGGATCTGCCAGTCAGTCATACCTGTTATTTTAACTGGGAAAGCAGTAGTTTTCTCAAAGTTCATACCAGTAGATTTCCACTGAGGTGCTCTGCCCTTTCTCCAGCTGCAAAGGAGTCTGGGAAAGTCAATATTGAGTTACATGCTCATCTACCTGGTACCTATGGAAAAGACAGGCAAGAGTATAAGGGGAAACTACTGCATGCTGCAAGTATTACTTGATTTAGTGCATTTTTTTTCTAAGTCCAATTTCCTCCGAATTAGTGCTACTGAGGACTTGACTGGTCTATTGTACATTATTGGTTCACATAAGTACAGAAATGGAGAGTAAGCATTTGGAAACCTTTCTGCCAACTTTACTGAGTAATTTTATTGCATTTGAATCTAACCATAAAAGTTGGTTTGTATTTTATGTCTTTTTGTTACTTTGTTTTTTAAGTAATTCATTTTTATTGTGTTTCAAAATGTATCTGTTCACCATGGATTGGAAATTTTTTCAAAACTGTGTTTCCCTATAGATAATTTGAGAAGTACTGCTCTAAATTTTCTAATCTCAGTCAGACCTTTTAAAACAGTGTTTTTCAACAGGCTGTGATTTTGCCCCCCAGGGGACATTTGTCAATGGTGACATGTTTGATCCTCACAACTGCAGATTCAGGGCAGGTCCTACTGGCATCTAGTGGGTAGAGGCCAAGGATACTGCTCAACATCACACAATGCACAGGGCGGCCCTACAACAAAGAATGATCCAGCTGCAAATGGCAAGAGTGCTGAGTTTGAGAAACCCTGATCTAAAGATTGAAACTCAGAATGTGAAGCCATTTTAGAAACAAGGACTTTTTTTCCTTTTGCTTCTTTTCAGCTGATGAGTTGCTTTTTCTCATGTGAACCACAAACAGGAAAGTCACATGCTCACTTGCTTACACAATTAGATTTGATAAGGACACTCTGCTCTTCTTTGGGTCATTCTTCCCTCTTCCTCCTAACACCCTTGATTCCTTCATGACAGAACAAAAAAAGAAGTACGCTATGATTATTTTGCTGAGAGAGGGTCTCATGACTCTTTTCCCCTATCACCAGTTTTTCTGACAGCTAGTTCTTTGATTTCTCAATCTTGTGTTTAGAACCTGCTAGCACTAATTTGAAAGCAACGCAGAGATGTTCATTTTACAAAGACCTTCTTTGCTGACCCTTCTGGCAACCACCTCTAACAGGACTAAATTAAAACTCTTTCCTTATTGGACTTGAAGTTGCTGTTCAAGCTCCTTGAAAATAACTTGTCAAAGCCATGTAAACAGGCTCTAATAAGTTTTGCTGAAGAAAAATATGAAGTGATGTATCTATTATTGTTTTTGCTTATTTGAATAGCTATTAGAAATCATTTAATTTCAGTTAGTTTTCATTCAATGACCTGATCCTTTTTCTTCATGTTGGCAGGGTCAACTGGTTCTTTGCAGATAAACGTGTTCATTGGCAACTGGGCTACTATCTGCATGTAAACAATGAACTTGAACCTAACATATTTCCTGTACTTCTTGTAAATAAGGTCCTTACAGTCTATCGAAGCCATTCTTAAAAATGATCTTCCTTCTGCTGTTGTCTGGTTATTGTTTTTTATAAAGAAAATGATTGTCTTTATTGTGTTTACTAAAATGCTGGTTATAAATCTTTTATTCCACAATAAAAGTTGTGATTGTTATGATACAATAAGGATTAATACTCGTTGAGTGCCAGCGACTGTTTTAATCACTTTAATCTTCTCATTTAATCTTCATGACAAACCTACACAATAGGTACTGTTGTTGTTCCCTCTTTATAGATGAGGAAACTGAGGCACATAGAGGTGATGTGCCTTGGCCAACGTTATAAAAGTACTGAGCAGCAGGGCTAAGATCCAAACCCAAGCTAGCTGGATCCAGAAACTGTGGTCCTACCCATCCTCCCTCTCTTGCAAGTTGAGAGTCATGTAAACAAGAAATGCAAGTACACCTGGAAATAGAAGGCGATGGTCCTTGAGGGATCAGGCTGGTCACGAGAAGCTCCTCGTGGAAACTAACATAAATAAGTTCTGTATCTTTAGGAACTGCATCTTACCTATCCTTGATTCTCCCCAGGCATGGAGTGTATCACTACCATGCACTCACAGAATCAGTGGTTAGTTGGTATTTGTAGATTTGCCCCACACTACAAGATGCCCACCCACATATTTGTTCTCCCACTCATCACCCCACATTCACACCTCTCTGATTTATAACTCTGGCCCAGAAACAGTAGCTGCAAAACCATGCATTCTCTCCCTTGGCAGCCTTTGATGACATCCCGTGAGCCATTCACACATCTGTGCTGTGGTTTCAGTCTCTAGCTGCTAGTGCATCTTTGACAAGGAAAGTGGGGGCTGAAGTTCAAAGTAATTAAATGACAATCTAGAGCAGCTTCGCTGGTCAGCCCTGGGATGGGAAAACTTAGGCTCCCGTTTGGGAAGAAGAGGAGAGCAAAACTGCACAATGGTTAGGATTGCCTCCCCTCTGTCATACTGAGCATTTCATGCCTTTCCTTCAAGTAAAGGTATCTTTTTTTTTTTTAATTAAATTTATTGGGGTGACAATTGTTAGTAAAATTACATAGATTTCAGGTGTACAATTCTGTATTACATCATCTATAAATCCCATTGTGTGTTCATCACCCAGAGTCAGTATCTAAAGTTCCTTCCTTTCTTCATGACATCAATGCTATTTGTAGCCTAGCAGACCCAAAATTAAAATGGCAGATCAGAAAGAGGTCAGAGTTACTTTTCAATGCCTCACAAGACAGCCTCAAAGTGTAGTCTCTAAACTAGTAGCATGAACATTACCTGGGATCTTGTAGAAATGCAAATTCTCAGATTCCACCCCAGACCTACTGAATCAGACTTTCTAAGAGTGTGGGTTGTTGAACAAATACACGTTGAATTAGTGAATCAAAGAAATGATGAACTATCTAAAAGCCAAATGCTGTATCTCAGCTGGAGTCTTGATGGCCAGTTTTCACATGGATAACAGCTACAAATGATCATGCTTTTCCAAAGACATTTACTTCTTTTAAAAATTAAATAGAAATCACCAACAAAACCACTAAAGCTAACCTAAATTATGTAATTTAAAGGTGACAAAAAGTTGAACAAAATATAAGAAATATAAAGATAATAATTCCTTACTACAGTAGTTCCCCCATTATCCACGGTTTCACTTTCCACTTTTTCAGTTACTCGTTGTTAACCCTGGTCCAAAAATATTAAACGTCCCCAACCATCAACATCATCTGCTCCTGACATCCAACCCCTCACATCGTCGTGTCTGCAATCTATGTTTTAAAAAATTCTCCTGGTGATTCTGATGCAAGCTTGAGAACCACTGCCCTATATTTATGATTCTCAACCATTATTCCATATTGAAAATCACATTGTATATTTTAAGAGTTCCAAAGTCTAGGCTACATGCTAGACTAATTAGACTTTCTGGGGGTAAGACATAGGCATAAGTATTTCTTAAAGCTCCTCGGGTAATTATAATATGTAGCCAATGTTCAGAACCAGTGGGTTAGAGCAGGGTTCCTCAACTATAGCAATACTAATCTTTTGGGCCAGATCATTCTTTATTGTGAGGGCTGTTCTGTGCATTGTAGGACGGTTAGCAGCATCCCTGGTCTTTGTCCATCAGAAGCCAATAGCACCCTTTCCCCCTACCTGTCACAACCAAAACTGTCTCCAGACATTGCCAAATATCTGGGGTGGACAGGGGCAAAATCGCCTATGATTGGTTCATCGTTACCTCTCCAAGAATGTTTATAGGCCAGCCCACATTAGAATCATCTGTAGGGTTCTTTTTTTTTTTTTTTTTAAAGGCACATTATTAAGCCCCACTCAGGATGCCTGAATCAGAATTTTCTGGGAAATCGGGAAGCTTGTTAGCATCTGAAAATCTTACATACCTTAAAATTTGAGAACGACTGAATTCAGTATTTCTTCTTAAAGGCAGATTGAATTTGACTTTGGTGCTTAGGGAAGCAAAATTTGACTTGTTTGGGATCCTGTTCTTTTTTACAGGTAAAAGTGAAGTGATTATGGTTCTTCCAAAGATTCCAGCTTAGCCAGACAGGTCCTTGGAGAGTTTAGACATCTCCCTGATGTGCAGTGAGATAAAGTAAACCTATAAAGTTTCAATCCAGTGACAGTAGTGTCATGTTTTGTGTAAATGAATATTTCAGCATCTACATAATAACTTTTTATTCAGATTCTTGACTGTAAAGGACATTTACTGTGAATGATGATTCATACATCTTGAAAGCCACTGATCACAGGACCAGATGAGTTTGCAATTGTTCCAGTTGACTAAAGGGTATGAGCAGCACTGATGACTGTTTTTCATAACTACTCTGGTCTTTAGTGTTCTCCTTGTGAATGCTGTCAATCCTGTTTATTTAAAAAAAAAGTTGGAGAATTTCTTGGCCACATTCCAAGCATGTATCCATTTACTGGTTACTTTTGGTTTGTCTGTTGGCTGTGCATACATGATACATGCTTCTTGGTTTAATAAAAGCTGGCTGTACCTCAAACTCCAGCTTCTACCCATAATGTCACTTGTAATCATTCATTCACTCACTATGCAGGGATGACAGACATAATGAATAGACACTTTTAGCAGAGCTTCAGCAAAAAGCAAGGAGAGTTCTGACAAAGGTATCGTTTTTCTTGGGAAATTAGGAAAGACTTCACAAGTAAAAAGGCATCTGAGCTAGTGTTACAGGATCAGTGGGAATTCAACAAGCAGAGAATAGAGGTCTATTTCGAAGACAAACCTTATATCAAAGATCAGAATTTCTGTGTCCTATTTCTATGTTTCAAGGAGTCCATAGTACCATACCTGAAACTAAGGATGGCATTTTCTTAATGATCAAAGACTGTCACAGGCACTTTTAGAAACAACTTCCTCCCGAAGAGGATAATAATTTGGAGAGTAACATATTCCGTAATATTGAAGTGTTAAAAAACAAGACAACAGGCCCTAAATGGAGTCACTTATGCCAAGCCCCACATCGCCAAACCAAGACTTAATTACAGTTTCAGTTCCCCAAAAAATGGAATCTTAAACCAGCCAATCAGCACTAGCTAATCGGTCTGCTAAACCCGTCATTCCCTAAAAGAAAGTGACCTTGTCACAACCAATCAGGATTTTTGTTTGTTTGTTTGCCTATTATAACTTCCTTATTCCTGCTCCCATCTGCCTATAAAAGTCTTTCATTTTGTACAGCCCCTTGAGTTCCTTTCTGCTAGATTGGGTACTGCTCAATTTGAATTGATTTTTGCTCAAATAAACTCTTAAAACTTTGTAATATGCCTCACAGTTTATCTTTTAACAGTTCAAATGCAGTTAGTCATGTAAAATTTCAAATTAGGCCAATACCTCCACCACCCTCCCACCCCCCGCAAAATACATAAATCAGAAATTCATTTTATTCTAGCCCAGTGCTTCTCAAGTACGGCTATTTTGACCCCTAGGGAACATCTGGCAACATCTGGAGACACTTTGTGTTGTCACACCTGTGAAATGTGTGGATCCTGGAGACCAGAGATGCTGCTGAACAATCTACAGCACACAGAACAACCCACCCCCCACCCCCAAGGAAGAATGTCAACAATGCGAAGTATGAGAAACTCTGTTCTGCCCACGTTATATGGCTAAGGATCCATTTATTTAAACAGGCGTGCTTTCATTTGTGGAATGGAAATCAGTCCTGCTCAGCTCTTTGTTCCGTAGACAGTTTAAATGATGACACGTAAGATTTACCTTGACCCACCCTCACTGCTGCACAGTTCTATCTATAAACAAGACCCTCATGAGTTTAGAACACTGTGCAAACTCATGTGAATTTAATAACTTTAGTTGAGGGAAAATAAAACAAGAATCAAAGCCGGGGGTCGGGGGGGACATCGTGGCTCCGAGGCTGTGGGCCCATCACTGTCAGTCCAGCATAAATATTTATGATAGCATATTCCACCATGAGTGCATTTGTCAAGAAGAGAGTTGTTTCATCCCGTTGTAAGCAGAAGCAGGTTTTCTAAACACAACCTCTATTATTTGGAATGAGTAGTCCTACATTTGTGCCAGGTAGAAATGGTACAGGAATTTAATATTCAGTCAGCAAACATGGAAAGAACAAGGGGTGGGGGACAAGACTATCTTTATCTAAAAGTGTGTATTTCAATTTGGTAGCCATAACCACATGTGCTTGTTGAGTACTTGAAATGTGGTGAGTCCAGTTAAGATGTGCTATAAATGTAAAATAAACATGGGAGTTTAAAGACTTAATCCAGAAGCAAACAAGCAAAATGTCTCAATGTGTATTTTGATTACAAGTTGAAATGATAATATTTTGAATATATCTGGCCAAATATATTATTAAAATTAATTTTACCTAATTTTTAATGAGGCTACTAGAAAAATTCAAATTATGTATATATAAAATATACTATTATATATATTATGTATTTCTATTGGACAGTGCTGTTCTAAAAGCACACATTTCTGTCATTCTTTTATTAATCTTACTGTAATGTTCATGAAAAAACCTTAGAGTTCAGATTTCTAACAGGCGTGCCCTTCAATCATCAGGCCACTGGTTCTCAACCTTGACTGCACATTGAAATAACCTTGAAAGCTGTTAAAAATACTGATTCCCGGACATTCACAGGCAAAAACAAAACAAAACCCTAGACCTAAAATCTCACATCTTATACAAAACTTAACTCAAAATGGATCATAGATTTAACTGTAAAATGTGAAACTATAAATTTTTAGAAGAAAACATAGGGGAAAATCTTCAGGATCAAGGGCGAGGTAGCAGGTCCTTAGACTTTTTTATCAAAAAGCACAATCCAAGAAAGGGAAAATGGGTAAATTGGACTTGATTAAAATTAAAAGCTTTTGCTTTCTGGAAGCCCTTGTGAAGAGGATAAGACAAACTACAGACTGGCAGAGAATATTGATAAACTTTATATCTAACAAAGTAGACTATCTAGAGAATGCTCAAACTCAAGAGTAAAAATACAAATAATCTGATTAGAATAGGAACAAAATACAGGAACAGATATTTCATGAGGAAGCTATATAGATGGTGAATAAGCACATGAAAAGATGTTCAACATCATTGACCATTAGGGAAATGCAAATTGAAATCACTGCAGGTGAATCCACAATTATCTCAATAAAAATTTCAATTTACAAAAGTACCACCTCCACCCCCCTCCCTCCCATTCCCCCACTCCACCAGACTCTGATTTAAATGGACTGGGGTGTGGCCTGGGCATTGAGAGTTTAAAAATCTATGCACCCCCCCACCTACCCCATGATTTTAATGAGCATCCAAGGTTAAGAACAATTCTTCCAGGATAAAGAGTATACCTTAATAGGAATTTATAAAATAGAGCCTGAAGGCAGGTGAGAGAAGGTGCTTACTTTGGGCTTTCTGATGGAGGGTTATCTTCACACTCAGTCTCCAAATAAGAGAATGCAACTTGTTCTCGGGATGTTTTATGTCCCAGTGTAATGTCTAGCCAGAGATTCAGCTATTTCTATTTACTGGGAAGAACAGGACTTGGGCAAATTGACCAGGTGGATGAAATTGTGATGCTTTCCTACATTCTCTCTCCTTCCCCCATTAACTTCCCTTTCAATGCTTTAGGCACTAGTTTTCAAATGTTGGTACCTGGATCCAGTTCCTGGAGATTCTTATTTCATTGGTGTGGAGTACGGTCTGGCCACTGGCATTCTTAAAAATCTCTCCAGGAGATTCTAATACACAGTGAAGGGGAACGGAATTTGCCACCCCAAAATGTGCCTCTCTGGCATAAAGACAATTTTGAGCCGATTATATTGAAAAACAATAGACACAGGAGAAGCTCTGGAAACAGTAGAAATTACCCTTTTGTAAGAGTTACATTTATAAGGAAAATCTCCAAATGTAATCTCTATACCAGGAAATGTTTGCAAGTGCAAGGGAGAATGTTTGTGGATGAATTACTGGGAACCCCAGTATTCCAAATCCAAATCGCCCCCTCTCACAGCTTAGACCCCTACAGTGTATCAGTCCCCAGTGTGAATTCCGTGGAGCTCATGGGTGGGTATGCCAGTTCTACAGATGTGCTGAAGGCAAAGTAGCTCTTATGCAAAACAGTGACTCTCAACTCATCAACTCTCTACCTCCTGGGGGGCAAATTTACACCCAACAGCAAATGCAAATTAAAGATAAACTAATTTAAGACTAAAGGCCTCTACCTTATCTCCTGAGGGGGGTGGTGTTGTGATCACATCTCCAAAGCGTGTGCCCCCTGTGGACTGTCGTTTTCATCAGAAGTTCCTAATTACACAGCCTCATTTTAAAGATACCCTCCTGAACTTATTTCCAGATTCCACAGCAGTGGAAGACATTTTCTCAAGTTAAAATATCCTCTTCACCCCCTCAGAAGGCACTTTCAGCTTCAAGATGAGCATCTGAGAGGAGTTGCTACCCTTGACCGCAATCTTCAGGGAGATTTGGAAAAGAAGTTTAAATAAAGGTCATAAGAGCGAATCATATGCTCTGTGCTAGGATTAAAAGTCCATCCTCTTCTTAAAAGGGCCAAGTGCCAGAAGATGAGTCACACTAACGAGGGCAGTGGGATGTTCACAGCAAGGAGCAGTATGTAACCGGGGCCCTCTGAACTGTGGCTAAAGGCACGCAAGCAAGTGGGATGAAAGCTCCGTACCCCAGATTTTCTTGGAGCCAGCGATCTGGAAGCAAACATTGCAAACATCTGGGAGACACCCTGGGGGTTGTGCCCAGCTTAGCCCACTGGAAGCTCTTTCCACATGCAGATGGAGATGTGGAGGCAACTGACATATAGGTTAGAATGAAAATTGGTATTTCTAAACTTCCCATTGTTTATATGGGCCTTTTCCTGCCCAAGGGGCGGTCTGTCCTGGGGTGAAGAGATTACTAAACCAGGGAGTAGAATGACTCTGTTAGGTTCAGACTAAAAGCTTTGGAGAGTCTGCCTGCAAAGCTGTGTATCCAGGTCACCGCCAGAAACAGAGACAAGAAGCAATTTCATTTCGTTATGCAGAATAGTCTTTCTGGACTATGTTTCAAATTCCAGTAAAATTAAACATTTATAAAGTGGTTCTCACACTTCAGTGTGTAGCAGAATCCCCTGCAGGGCCTGTGAAACCATCCCCAGGGTTTCTGGTTCTGCAGGTCTTGGGTGGGGCCTGAGAACTGGCATCTCTAACAAGTTCGCAAAGATGCTGATGGGTCAGGGAGCATGTTCTGAGAGCCACGGCTCAGAGGGTAACTGGAAATGTTTTAACTTAAAGGATGACTTACACACGACTCTCACGACTTACAGCCAAGTACCTCTTTCTTTGTAGGTATTTGCATCCCCAGTAGGTCAAGTTAGCACGGGACTTGGAGTCACATGGCAGATGCTGACTTTGGATGCCCATGATGTGACTTGCGTAATAGGAACTTCTGGTTTCACATACAAAACAGCAGCTGACTGCAAAACAAGAAAAATAATGTAGAGAAACTTTTGGGAGCAGAAAGGGAAACAGCAAAATCCGATGCGGAGGGCAGAATGTGTGTGTGTGAGGAGGGGTGGGGTTGGAGGGGAGACTGGGAAGATGAAGGAATGTGATTTTGTGAATGAGAAGCTCATCTTTTATATGGAGGAAAGAGTCGCCTTGAGGGACCGAGCAGGAGGGTTTGGGTTATTACTAATTCCACGATTAGTAATGTCCGCAGGGCGCACAGGGCTGTGCAAGCATTTCCTAGTTGGGAGGTTTGTGGTGCTGGGATAGGGGGCCAGTGGAGGTGGGGCTCATCTTCTCTGATGACTTCAATTTGGGACTGACTGGACCATTGTTTATTGGTCAGCCAGGGCTGTTTTTAGGTAGACGCTCCTACGCGCAGGAGAATGGATTTAGTGGCATCTCAAGTTCCATTTCTTCTTTGTAAAGAAAAATTAGTGGTTCATTGGGAAGCTATGCATTATCTATAGCTCGCCCTTCCCCATCAACTCATTCTAAGTCTATGAAAGGTAGTTTACACCTCTGTAAACTGTGGGTAACTGATAGTAAAACAATTCTTGCCTACACACAAGCAAATTCTGTCATGTGGCAGTTCCATCAACTCCCTCCCCCACGGGAGGAGGAAAGAAGCTGGTTGTTTTTTGTTTTTGTTTTTAAAGATTTTATTGGGGAAGGGGAACAGGACTTTATTGGGGAACAGTGTGTACTTCCATGACTTTTTTCCAAGTCAAGTTGTTGTCCTTTCAATCTTAGTTGTGAGGGCGCAGCTCAGCTCCAGGTCCAGTTGCCGTTGTTAGTTGCAGGGGGCACAGCCCACCATCCCTTGCGGGAGTCGAACCAGCAACCTTGTGGTTGAGAGGATGCGCTCCAACCAACTGAGCCATCTGGGAGCTCAGCGGCAACTCAACACAAGGTGCCGTGTTCAATCTTAGTTGCAGGGGGCGCTGCCCACAATCCCTTGCAGGACTCAAGGAATTGAACTGGCAACCTTGTGGTTGAGAGCCCACTGGCCCATGTGGGAATCGAACTGGCAGCCTTCGGAGTTAGGAGCATGGAGCTCCAACCGCCTGAGCCACTGGACCGGCCCCAAGAAGCTGGTTTTGATGTTAGATTCTGCAATACCATTCTGATCCTAAACACCTGCAGTTAGTACAGACTCCGCAGGTTAAAGACAGAGACCCCGAAATTGCCCTCACTTCCCATGCTAGCCACAAGTTTGCTGGTCCTCAAGCCTCCTGCACCTCTGATCAACTTAGTATAGGGGAGGGGCATGAGAACTCTTTTTGCAGAAGAAGGAACTAGGAGGCTGGGTTCCAAGTCTGCTACCTCTGTGCTGCAAGACACAGAACTCGGGCAGACGAACAAGAGATTCCATTAGGACCATCCCTGCTGTTAAGCCCAGGGAGATAAAACACAGGTTGTGCTTTATAAGAGTTAAAAACCAACCTGCCCCTATTCTTGCATCTTACTGAAGTTAAAGATAAGTTTACTGTTGTTCTTCTATCCTTTTCCATGGAAGCAGAAAATACATATAAACCCCAGCCCCGGGGGGATGGGTCTCTATTAGTGATTAGAGACCACTCTGTCTGAGAGATGGCCCTTCTTTTCTTACTCTCTGCTAAATAAAGTTACTTTTCCTTTCAACTCTATTTTGGCTCACGTTTGAATCCTTTCCTATGTGAAGCCAAGAACCCTCTTTTCCTCTAACAAACTGGCTACAAATTCAGGAATTCCCTCTACCCCTTCAGGTTCGATAATTCACAAGAATGAATCACAGAATTCAGGAAACCTCTATACTTATGATTACAGTTTTATTATAAAGGGTACAAATGAGGACCAGTCATATGAAGAAACACCTCGGGTGGGGTCTGGGAAGGTCTCAAATGCAGACCTACCATGCTCTCTCCCTGTGGAATCAGGGGAGGTCAGCGTCTCAACACACATGTGTTCACCAACCAGGAAGCTCTCCAGAGCCTGGTGCCCAGAGTTTTCACTGGGCTCTCATTACATAAGCATGACTGACTGGACCCCTGACTCCATGATTAAACTCAGTATCCAGGCCCCTTCCCCTCCCTGCAGCTTAGGCTGGTATCACCTGGCTCAAAGCCCCAACCTTCTAATCAAGGGGTTGGTCTAATCACATGATTGGCCCCATCCTGACTCATCTCTTTAACATAAACCCATGTGTGGCCCAAGGGCCCACCAAGAATAACAGACACTTCTCTCACTTGGGGGCAACTGGAAGAATTTAAAAGTTCTCTCCTAGGAACTCCTGGGACAAGGCCAGCCAAATTCTTTATTATGACAGTCCCCATTTGCACATTCATTTTAATATTCATGATCTGTAAACATGTCTGGGTTTTGGATTGTTAACCAGTTATGACATCTGCTGGGGTCTTCTGTTTTGAGTCTTAAAACTTGGGTATCTGCCGCAGGAGGACTGTCAGAAATGACCTTGGCCTACCCCCTTATTTTGTAGTCAAGAACTCAATGCCCAAAGGTCATAAGTGCTCTTGGGCCAGGTGGGGCTGACCTGGGATTAGAATTTCTGTTTTCAGACTCAGACTCTAAGTTGTATTTGTAGGAGAGGAAAAATAATTTTCCCTCCACATTTCTAGGTTCTTGGTTGAGACCTCCTCAATAAAAGATTAGCAAGAGAAAAACAAACAGAAGTTCAATAACATGTAAATCTGCTGTCTACATGGGAGAGACCCGGGAAAACTGAGTAACTCCTCCAAATGGCCCAAGCCACCCCCTTCAATAGCATCCCCAGCTAAACACAAAAGAAGTTTGGGAGAGGGCCAATTATGAGAGGTGACCAGGAAAAGCAGTGAACAAAGGTCAGGCTGTCACACTGATTTAAGTCCTCGCCTTCTGCATTGATAGAGTTTTTATAGATTCAGAGTCATCATCCTCTTTCTGTTACTGAGAGGGAGACACCCTCAAATGGAAAGTTCCCACATCAACGTGTATTTCCCTCCCAAAAGGGTAACTTCTACTTGGTGTTCAGAGATTCTCCTGTGTCTGCTGTTTCCTAAAAATCTGCTCAATCATCCCTATGCCCAAGAGATGCATTTTGGGGTTGCATATTCTGCTTCCCTTAATGTTCTTCGCCACCATGTGAACCACAAAGCCAGACACTTTATTCCCCTTCCCATCCTTCCCCTGCACATACTTTTCCCCCACAGAGAAGGCCATTAAAGCTCGTACTCACTCCAGTTAGGAACTCTGCTTTTCTTGTCTGACCCTTCCTTTAGATGAAGAACCCCTTGGGGTGAGTGTGGGGTCTTGTCCCACTTTGAACCTCCATTACCTAAGACAATCCCACGGGCATGTGGGATGTGCTCAATAGAAAAGTGTGTATAGTGTATAAACACATGATGATACACAATACATAAGTACATACATGAATAATAGCAAGTAATGATAATTCACATTCATAGGACATTAGCTGTATGTCTACCAATTACTTTCCTTTGCATTATCTCATGTAAAACTCACAGCAATTCCACAGATTAGGTACCATTATAATTACTGTTATTTTACAGATGAGGAAACTGAGGCTCACAGAGGTTGAAAACCTTACCGAAGGTCACCCGGACAGAAGGTGGTAGAAACTGGTCTGTTATCTGGGTGAAGCTTTTAACCTCTAGGGCAGCATTTATCACACTTGCGTGTAGCAGAATCACCCAGAGGGATTGTTACAACACCTGGGGTGGGACGTGCAATTTGCATTTCTAGCAAGTTCTCAGGGGATAATGATGATGCTGGCTCAGTGCACAGGTGAGCCCTGCTTTAGGCTTTGCTAGCTTACAGGAATAAAATGAACACAGGGCAACACAGTGGAAGAACAAATGAAGACCAAGTAACCGAGGACAATCTTTCACATTTTTTTTTGTTTTTAACAAGCAGACATGAGCAACTCAGGTTTACTTTCTCACTGTATATTAATCATACGATATGATGGGGGCAGAGCTTGGAATTAAAGGAAGGGATATTCTCCAGCATTGTTAGGATCTTTCATGTGATGGGAAAAAAATGCCAGCGAAGTCAGCTCCTTCTGTGCAGATTTCAAAACTGAGCTACAGGGTTGTCTCCAAAACAGAGTGTTATGTCAATTGTGTGTTCTGAGAAAATGATACAGGGGAACAGAAAACATTCATCTAAAACTCTTTTCAATCCAAGCCTGTGCCAACCAGGGAGAAGGTCATGGTGGTAGGTACCTATAGTGGCCTTGAAGGGAAAAGCTACAGGCATTGCTTCCCAGCCCCAGCTGTTCGCAAGAACACAGCCCCCAGCTGTGACATCATGGTTAGCTGCCACTCTGCTGACCAAGGTCCACACAATACCCCTAGTTTTTCTCAGTTTAAGGTGAATGGATCTGGACCATTGGATTAAATATCAAACACATACTGGAAAATCCTTTAAACAAGTGCCCTTACTGACCAAGGAGGATTCTCTGGTGAGAAAGAGTGGGCCACTTACAGTGTTGTTCTCAAACTGAACTGCAAAATAGCATCCCTGGGGAGCCTTTATACCTTCCGATGCTCAAGCCATAGACCAATTACAACCGAATCTCTGCAGGTGGACAAACCCAAGCATTGGCATTGCTGAAGCTTCCCAGGGGATCCCAATTTTAAGTCGGTGCTCTAAAAGCAGCACTTTTGAAATTTTAGATTGCATAGGATTTCCCTGGGCATCATGCTAAACTGCAGATTGTGACTCAGTAGGTCTGGAATGGGGCCTGAGATTTTGCATTTCTGACTAGCTCCTAGATGATGCTGATGTTGACCTGTATGTCAAGTGTAAGAAAAGCACCTAAAATGACTGGCAAAGCCATACTGTATAGAATGCAAAAATCTCCTACTGCTAAGCCCCGCCTGTTTGCTCAGAGTCTTAGCAAGTATGAGACAATGTCAGGAGAATATCTGCCATTCAGTCCCATTGAGAGTGTTAATATCCTGTCTCTGATGAGTAGGCAAGGAAGCTCCAGAAACAGCTGAAATTCCAATTTCTCATACCTAGCCTCACTACATGAAATACTCCAGGATTTCCGAGAACAGCATCTTGTGCCCCTCGGGATAGACTGTTGGATTCAATAAACCCTCAACAATCCTATGTTTAACATTGCTCAGTGAAACCAATTTTCAGAGGACAGGTTAGTCTTCCACATGATGTGCGTTGGGCTAAGCCTTGCAAATCATTTCCAAGTAATCAGGCATTCCCCTCTCCCCCCACCACGGCAATTCTGCAAAATGTGATTTGCAATTGGGCACGTGCTGTTCAATGACATCCCCACTCTTCCTTCCCATGCTAGCTGTTCATCAAATCTGATCATCTTCTTCCTATGTAGTCTTCCTATCCCAGCCTCCTTGCTGTTAGGTGTGGTCATATGACTGGGTTTTACCCAATGGAATGTAAGGAGAATTGACGTGTGTCACATGCAGATCTGGCCCTGGCCCATAAAAATCTCTCCCCATGTGGTCTTTCAAGCACTTTCCCCTCTGCCAACTTGGTACAAATGAGCTTAGCAACTTGGAAGCCATGTGTTGCAGATGGCAGAGCCACAAGGTGGAAGGGAAGCTCCCTGCCAATTAGAAACACCTTTGACTTTACAGAGAAGTACACTTTTGTGTGTGAGTCATACCCCATTTTGTGATTTGTGATGGTAGCTAGCCATGTTTTAAGTAATACGCCTACAGCCATCACGATTCCACCCTCCATGCAGAAGCATAACTTGGGGGATAAGTGGAGAGAACCATGAATCATTAAGGACACACAGTTGGGCTCCCATCTCATCCTGGGGAGCAAGGTGTTTGTTGGAGGAGTTGAAGAGATTCTCTTCCTCTTCATGGATCCCTTTCTTTATGCCTCTCTGCTGTTGACAATTGCGATGGGGCTTGGGAGAGTACCTCTACTTAGAGAACAGCTACAGGAGCCAAGGAAGGAGCAAGAAGCTAATCACTTAGGTCTGCTTCTTGTCTTGGTTTTCAGGATGAAAAGACAGGTTCACACATTGTCCAAACAACCTCACCAAAGAAGGAAACAAGGCAGAGATAATAATGAGGAGGATGACAACAATGATAACTAACACTATTAAATATTTAAGACATGCCACCAAGGTTATAAAATTTTATACACATTACCTCATTTATTCTTCAGAACAACCTGATAATGAACTACTATTAATATCCTCATTTTTCAATGGCAAAAACAGAGGTCCAGAGAGATTAACTCGACCAGTCCGCAGGTGGCAGAGCCAAGATGCAAACCCAGGCAGTGTGTTGTACTGTGCTGCTTCAGGGTCTAGAAGAGGAGACTCAACTACCAGTGAAAGGTATGCAAGTGTCTGTAGTTTCTCCTGTCTCTTAGGAATGAAATGGCAGCTGAATAGAGTGGGGACTGGCAGAATCAGGGAACGCCAACAACTGGGAACCCTCAACACATTTGGCATAGTTTATAAGAAGGAGCCCTCAGGCAGCTCACACCTGGCAAACTACGTGGTCTATTTTTCACCACTGCACCTGGCTAACAGCCAAGGTAACACATTTAGCTCGTGTGAACTTTGAATGAATGAATGAATCAGAAAAGGCTTGATTTCTTCTATGCCTGCTTCCTTACACTTATAACTTATCCGTATCCTCATAGTTTTTCAATTTTATCTTGTAAAAATTTAATTACACAGGTAAAACTACTCCAATATATAAGTATATTTCAGGATAATAAAATGCACATCTGTGTACCTACAACCAAGCTGAAGATAGAGAGAGAACATTCCAGGATCTTTGAAGTGCCCTATGTGCCAGTCTCACAGTTTTCTATTCTCCCACCCTCAAAAGGTGTTCAGAATTATGTGTTAATCATTCTCTTGCTCTTTTTTTTTCTTACTCCAGGGTTCCTCAACAGCAGCACTACTGACATTTTGGATGAGATAATCTTTTATTGTGGGGTACTGTCCTATGCTGTTGAGTTGAATTATACCCTCCCTTAAAAAAAAAAAAAGATGTATTGAACTCCTAACTCCCAATACCTCAAAGGTGACCTTATTTGGAGATATGGTAGATATAATTAGTTAAGATGGGGTCATACTGGAGCAGGGTGAGTCTTTAATCCAATATGACTGGTATCATGTAACTCTATATGAATGGAATCATACTACACGTGTTCTTCTGTGACTTGCTATTTTTTTGATCAGTGTTATGTATTTGAGGTTTACCCAGGTTGGTACATGTAGCTGTAGTGTATTCATTTCCTCTGCTGTATAGAGTTCTATGGTATCAATATGTCTAGACCCCCCACCCCATTCTTTCATCAGAGAAAAGGTGGGCTGAGGGGGGTTCCTGAGCTGTCTCCTCTGTATTACGGGTTGATTTCCTGAGCGTGGAAACAGCATCTGCATACTTAGGCTGAACTTATTGAGACCACATGCCCCCTCAGCATTCTGTTGATTTCTAGGGCCATTCCATAATTTCTGGGTCCAGTAATTTTCCTGGAGAAATTTCACTGCAGTAACTAATGAGGTTGGCCTTATAAAAGCCATGCAATAATGCCAGAAGGCAGCTCTGAGGCATCCTTTTCCATCAATAGATTTAAATACAAAGTGAGAGGCAAACTTTTATGCAAAATGAGTAAAACTAAACCAGGTTGGAAAGGGGGGATGATTGCAAATGTTCTGACATATTCCAAATGCCAAAAGCACACAAGTCTAATTTCTACTCTGCTGGTTTATATATCTTTCTGTGAGAGATCAGCTCCTTAAGAAACACCTACTACCTGGCCGGGGATTCTGAGGGATTTCTTTTGGAGTTGATGAGACCTTACAGGTCTTTAGATACAATCTCAAATTGAATTCAATGTTGTGATTAACTCCTGTCTTGGAGGTCTCCTTCTTTCTTTCCTCTGCAAGTCAGCAAGCAAGCAGATAATGGATATCAATTTTTTCCAGCTTTGCTGAAGTATAATTGATAAATAAAATTGTAAGAGGACTTGATAGATGTACATATTGTGAAAGGATTCCCCCATCGAGTTAACTAACATGTCCAAGGTGATGGACATCTGGACACCATCCGGTGTGCTTCTGCTGCCTTGATCAGATGCACAGTGCCATGTGGGCAGTTCCCCATGGCGCCAGTCACCCTTCAACTGACTGATTTCAGTGGATGTTGAAAATAGGCAGAAATCTTGATACAATCACACATAATAATGCCTCTCCAAGGCTGCGCTCAATAATAACCTTGCTTTGCACACTAAAAATAACCAAAGCAAGACTCTAATCTCATGGAAAATCTGTTAGGACAGACATCCGAACTCTTGGAACAAAGCTGATCCTCTATTAAAGTTGGAGTGGAAAGGTATTACTGGCAAAGCCGAGCAAGGTTCACACCAAAGTAAAATTATGTCATTCTCCTGCGAACAACTTTCTAGTGACTTCCAATAGCATGTATAATAAAGCCCCTTATCATGCCGGACACAGTACCTCATGGCTTAGGGCACCACCCAGGTTTTACCCTGCTGCCTTCCCTCACTTTTCTCAGACATGTTTTATGGTCCTTCTCCCTGGAATGCTCTCCTCCTAGTTCTTTCCATGGCTATCTCCTTCCTTCTTATAATTCAGGTCTCTGACAAACATTGATTCACAGGAAGGCCTTCTTAGACTACCCCTTCTCAAATTCTCCCTCCCCTGTCGTCTTAGTTTCTTTCTACACTTCATGCTGCTTTATTGTCCTCAGAGCACTTAACCCTACCTCAAGTCACATTTACTTATTTTTGATAATATATACAAATTATTATAGCATTTTAAGTAATATAATATATGAATATAATATATAAAAATATATATTATTCATTTTAATCTGATTACAGTCTGTCTTCTCAACAATATGAGGTCAGACAATTAAGTTCGCGAACTTGTTGCAATGCTGTTGCTAACCTTTTTTGATATCAGCGAGATTATGCATTATGAATTTGTACCAACTGGACAAACACTTAACCAAGTTTACTATGTGGAAGTGCTGAAAAGGTAGCGTGAAAAAGTTAGATGAAAACAACCTGAATGTTTCACCAACAATTCATGGCTCTTGCATCACGACAATGCACCAGCTCACACGGCACTGTCTGTGAGGGAGTTTTTAGCCAGTAAACAAATAACTGTATTGGAACACCCTCCCTGCTCACCTGAACTGGCCCCCAATAACTTCTTTCTTTACCTGAAGATAAAGAAAATGTTGAAAGGAAAACATTTTGATGACATTTAGGACACCAAGAGTAATATAATATGACGACAGCTCTGATGGCTATTCCAGAAAAAGAGTTCCAAAATTGCTTTGAAGGGTGGACTAGGCGCTGGCGTCGGTGCATAGCTTCCCAAGGGGAGTCCTTCGAAGGTGACTGTAGTGATATTCAGCAATGAGGTATGTAGCACTTTTTCTAGGATGAGTTCGCAAACTTAGTTGTCCGACCTCGTAGACAACTTCCTGCTCATTATGTAACTCTCAGTTTAAGTATATTTTTCAAATATATGAAAAAAACCCTTCCCTGATTCCCAGATACATTAGATCTCCATTATAGCTTTCTTAGCATCTAGTACTTCTTCTTAGCATTTATTACAAAGGTAATGAAGTAATTATAAATAACTATAAAAATTATTGTTTTACATATAGTTTTCTAGTAGGATACAAATTCTATGAGCTCAGGAGTTTGCCTGTGGTTTTTAATTGCTTCCCACCCTTTTTCTGCATTGTGGCACAAGTAGCAAAATGATATTTAGAAGAGTAACTGGGATAACCAGAGGAAGAGGCAACTTCTGGCCATAGGCCACCAACTTTGGTCTCTGGCTGTCCTAGACTCTGCCCTCCACCCTGGAGCCTAGGGGCATATGTGTGCTGGCACATGGGAGAACTGGGCTAGTTGGGAAACTCCGTTTCACTTTAACATTATATCCCTAGGACTTGCATGACTTTTGTCCTTTAACACATTGCTTCCCAACCAGTTACAGCTCCGCCTGATAGGGCCTGGAGGAAATTTAGTCAATGTAAAAAGGTTACCCGATAATCATCCAGCAGGGCCTGGAGACTTCACCGGCTTAGCAGATGAACAGGGAGATTGTAGGTGTAAGCCCAGCCATGAGAAGTGAAGAGAAGGTCACTCACAGAAATGCTGATGATTACAGGCATTACAGAAGGGGCTCTGCCATAGGAAGCCAGGACTGGACTCATAGTGCCCAATCTGATTTACTGTACACTGCTGTAAGGGGGAAACAAAGGGAAATTTGAGTACCCACCTACTGCTATATGCTTGGCTATATATTTATTTTTAAATTATGTGCATATATTAGAGTTCTAATGTACAGTATATACATTATAAAAAAGCAAATATGCATACTTAATAGGATACAGATGAAATAAAATAGATCTTAAAAGTCTGGCTAATTAGGATGCGTTCTATTTTCATTTACCAATATATTAAATACAACAGATACTTAAGGTGTGTTTTATTCTTAATCGCACTGTGAGAGAACTTTCATTTCAAGTAATCTTGAAAATTTTGAATTTCCCTTAGCTGACTTTTTTTATTAGATTGGATTGGTTTTCATTGCTAACATGAGTGGTACAGATCTCATTTTTCCCATGGTGCTTGCATTATTAGTATTATCTTATTAATATTATTGTTTACTGGTATCTTTTAAAGTCACTTGTCCATTTGGGGTATTTGAATGAGTTACCACTGGACAATACAATCCGTAAGACACATGGAATGGGCATTTGTAAAGTCCATTGTTTCCCGATACAATGGACTTTACATGTATACAATGAAAGCTAGAAAATGAAGGTAGCAGCATCACTGTCCACTACTCCCCACTGTGAGGTGCCGTAGTTTCTCCCAATGTCTCAGGGACAAGACAGATAGAAGGAATGAGGGTGCCAGTGTAAGCCCATATGTGACATACTAGAAGATCTAATTCTCCCTTTTTTTTTAAAGAGAAAAATTACTAAAAAATAAAAATAAAAAAATTACTATAAATCAGAGTTTTAATCCTTTCCCCACGCACGACAATAGAACATCTTGTCCATCCCTGAGAGGTGTGTACTCCATTTTGCAAATCTCTAGTCTAGACGAGGGGTCAGCAAACTGTCTGTAAAGGGGCAGAGAGTAAATATTTTCTGCTTTGTGGACCACACAGTGTATGTTACAACTACTCAACTCTCCTGTTACAGCACAGAAGCAGCCATAGGCAATACATACATGAATGAATGAGCATAGCTGTGTTCCAATAAAACTTTATTTACAAAAACAGGTGGCAGCCAAATTGGCCCATGGCTATACTTTGCCCACCCCTTGATGAGGGCAGCAAAAGCCCAATTTCTCACAGGGAGAATTTGACACAAAAAGCCTTGCTCACAATCATGGAAGAAATAGTACAAGGTGGTAAGTGCTGTTAGGCTCAAAGAACTCTAAATGTAGCTAAGAGTTAGAAAAGCAAGTGTTGGCTCCCAGCTCAGTGAGTCAAAGACCTGGAGGGTAAACCACCAGGTCCCCAAATCAGAGTGGTTTTCATGGTGTATCTTAGGTTGAACTATATGAAAGTGCTGATATTTGACCATTATTGACAAGAAAAAATGGCAGCTTCATGTCATTTGACACACACATGCACGCACGCACACATGCAGAAACAATAATAATGGTTGGGTTGAACTGAGTGCGTCTGACACTCTTGGCCAATATTTTGCATGTATTCTTTTACTTATTTTTTTACATCAAACCTGTAAGTTCACTATTATTATTTTATTATTTGCATTTCCCAATAAGGAAATTGAAATGTAAACTGTTTACATGCCTTACTCAAGGTCTCATGGCTAGAAAATGCTGCAATAGAAATGCTGGACCTACAATCAGGCTGCTTGACTCCAAAGTCCCTGCTCTTAGCCATCAAAGGTTTTCATGTGGAAAATAACCACTTGGGAAAAAGCATTTGAAGCTATGAACAAAGAAGAAAAGGGACACACTTTTATTTTGACTCACTGTTATACAGACGAGCCAAATATGGCCCCTGTTCATTAGTCCTTCTACTGTTTACTTCTTTGCAGCAAGCTGAGACCCATTAGCTCAAAATCCCACTGGTGCCCAACTCAAATACTTACACATTGAATTGTTTTAAGTATAGCCCCCCAAAAACATATATTTATAGAATATAGACACATGAACAGAATATACATCCAAATCATTTAAGTGGTTACTTCTGGAGAGGGAGGGAAAGGGATGACCTGGGGAAGAGAATAGAGGAGATTTCAACTTTTATCTCCAGAGCTTCATTTAAATAAAAAACATGCAAAAATGTTAACATATGTTTATTTTGAGAAATTAGTATATGGCATTTTAATATTGTTTTAGGTAGCTCCACTGTATTTCAAGCATATTTTTGAAATAAATAATAGAAGACAATAATTTTCCTGCGGACCTGTATCCTATCAAGCAGAGAAAGTGACATTCAAACCAAGCAATTCAACTCTTAGAGCCTGTGCTGTTAACTTTTATACTCGTGTCTCATGGAAAGTTTCTCTCCCACTTTTTAAAGATGTGGACTCATCTAGGCAGGTTTTATAGGTAGCTTTTCTCTGCTCTTTAGTAAAAGAGACCTTGATATACCATGCTGTTAGTGGTCAACGATGTAGGTGTGTTAATTTACCACGAAATATCTCATTTTTGTTTTGTTTTTTAAAGCACCCCTGCTTAAATTAATAATCTTAATATTCCATTTCTATGTGCATTTTGGAATTAATGGATACTATTGGCAGAATGTATTTGAGTTATTACATTATTTTTCATGACAAAAAAAAAGAAGAAAATCATGTCTAAACCTAGAATAGTAATGTAAATTCAGCAAAGATATGTTCTCACAGTTCAGTCATTAATTAATAGATTATCTGTGTCCCATTAGAGTTTGGCCCAGTACAATACTCAAGCGGAAATATAGATTATGCTGCTAACATCCGAATCCATAGGGTTGATGAATGGACCACATCAAATTCTAAGCTTTTCAGAGTCTCTACACATTTTCTGTCATGCTGAATTTGTATGAGGGCATAATATTTAAATCCATTATAAATCTGTTCTCTGGAAAGAAAGAGAAATAAAAATTCTGGTGCCCTAGAGCTAAAGTAGTAAGTTAGAAAAAGTTACTAAAGCGTTTCAGACGTTAGCCTTATGGGTCTTCACATGGAGGATGGTGAACCTTTGATTTTCAAAGCCCGTTTATGATGAAAGGATCCTGTACTGCTCTCAGACTGATGGTTTCTATCAAAACACCAAGCATTTACATTTTGTAAAATACCTAAGAGGGCAATGAAGGGCATAACTGCTAAGGAAGGGGGTCCTGGAGTTCATAGGTTTTCTCCAGCACAGTTTAAAATGATGCCGTTGAGACATCAATAATGAGCCCTTCGTGCCTGTCAGTCTGAGGTGTGTTCTAAAGAAAACAGAAATTCTTCAGAACGGATTAGAAGAAATATTATTCTTTATTGTAATTCTTTATCCTCAGGGATATCTGCCAGAAATTGCCTTTTACAGGTAATATTAATTTTTTAATTTAGTTTTCCAAGTTGTCAGCCTGATGAGTTGCAGAATAATCAGAAATGCATAATTTATTGAAATTTGACTTACGTTTTCATTTATGTGAATATCCTTTTGCAATTTGTTTTATAACCACAGGAGACAGGGTTCCATATCTAACCAAGCCCTCTAGAGGACTGATACCGTTCTCAGAGAAATGCTTCCTCTTTTGATAGACCTCGGAAGGAGGAACAATAGAGAGTATTTGCAAGGAAAAGGATATTTGAAGGTGTATTAAAATGGGATTTTATAAGGCAGTTGTAAAAGACTAAGGATTTTTCTCTTTTAGATTCTGAATGAGGGTACAGTTATGCAATATTTTAGATGAAATAATACATTCTGGTTAATCGACGTTCTGGTTCCTAGGACTTTAACAAGACATAGATTATCCACTTTTAAGGAATCAGAATTCAGGAAGGTAATATTAATGCTATTTATTCTTAAATATAATCTAGTAACTAGTTTTGAGTTCTTGCTATGTGCTAATCACTTTATAATACTCTCTTTTAATTTAATACTACATATATTGTTAAACATGGTTCCATTGAAAAAATACACTTTAATTTGTCCTTGTTCTTGGGAAAGATAAGATGGACTGAATGACAGAGATTTCCAAGTGATAAAATGGTTGTTAAGTAAACTTATTACAAGTAATGAAAAAGAGAAGGAAAATATTGACAATAGAACTGCATAAAAATTAAAATAGCAGGTGTGTTAAAAAATTAAATAGACTTGCAGTTAACTATTCTAATATTTTTAAATTTTACAGGTAGCCACTATGAACCACCAAGGAAATTGATACTATAAAATACATATGGATAAAATGTACTCATTAGAGCTTAAAGCTTTTGGTGAGGGTGAACTAGATGATTAAGATCAATTTTCCTATCAATATATAAAGACTTTTTTACAAATGAATAAGAGAAAGACAGAAAATGCAAGAGTAACACAGGAAAACCACCTGCACAGGCATATCGCGATAGAGGAAATTCAAATGGTCCATATCATATGGAACGGTGCTCAACATCATTGACTATTGGGTAAATGCGAGTTGAAACCACGAGAAGCCACTACAAACACATCAGAGTGGCAAAATAAAACATCTGATAATACACAAGTATCAGAATGGCTAAAAAAATTTTAAATATATGTCATTGCCAAATCTTATCAAGGATGTGGAGCAATGAGAACTCTCATGCACTGTTGATGGGAGTATACATTGTAAAGTCACTATTGAATAATGTCTGACTGTAAAGCTGAAAATGTGCAATGTCTGTGACCTAGTAATTCCATTTCTGGGTGTCTAAATGCCACAGAAATGCATGCTCGCATGCATCAGAAAACATGCCCTAGAATGTTCCCCACAGCATTATTAGTAGATGCTCCAAAAAAGAACAATTCAATAGAAAAACTGAAAAACAAGTGGAGGTAGGTCACCATCTTAGCATAGTATAATAGCAAGAAAATGAATGAACTACCTCTCCATACAACAGCATGGATAAATCTTAAGCACAGAAGACTGAGTTAAAGAAGCCAGACCATATGATCTCATTGACACATATTTCCAAAATAGGCCAAATTGGGGTGGCTGGTTAGTTTAGTTGGTTAGAGCGTGGTGCTAATAACACCAAGGTTGCCAGTTCGATTCCCACATGGTCCACTGTGAGCTGTGCCCACAAAAAAAAAAAAAAAAGCCAAATTAAACCATTATTATGCAGTACGATAACAATATAACAATATGTTATTTATAATACACCACACACACACACATGTACTACAACTCCAAAGGATGCAAAACATCAATACAATGAAACTCAGGATAGTGGAAACTGGCAGGGGGTAAGTTGGGAGTACGTGATCAGGAAGAGACAGGTGGAGGCCTTCTAGGGGGCAGATGCTGTCTATGTTTGGATCTGCAGGAAGACACATTGCTGTTTTTCAGTCATTTGTTAAACTAAATATTTGTGTTTTATGCACATTTTGTATATTGTATCACAAGATGAAACATTAAAGGAATTTATTTCATCAGTCTTTCAGAAAGATTAGTTTCTTTATGCCATAAATATTTAACGGATGCCTAAGAGTAGCTGGGCCTATGCTAGATAGCTCATAATTTAAACGAGATGAGCCAAAAGAGAAGGAAGAGTAAGGGAATTTCACTTCTTTTATTTAGAGTTATCGTCAGGAATATAATTGGAAAACACTCCACTCAGAGATAAAAGGAACAGAAGAGTAGGTGACTGAATAGAGCCAAAAGACTGTAAATGGTCCCAGAAATCTCTTATATCTGGGAGGAACTTAATTTGCTAATGAATTTCTTTCTCAGGTTTGAGTTCTATCCTCAAGCTTGTTTGAAAATTGCTTGACTTCTCTCTCCAGTTCTTGGTGCTCTTTCCACATCGCCTATGAGAATGTTTTCTTTAATTTCCTTAAACTACTAACCAAGCACATATAACATTCATTATTTAGAGAAAAATACAAGAAATCAAATTCAATCCATGTGAAAGCCCCTGACTAAGTGTTAGAGCCTGTGGGGTAAACACAAAAATCAAACTTGAGAACTCCTGACCTTCCTCTCATTGATGTATGTTGAGAGCAATTACATGAATTTGTATTTCTGGCCTGGAAAAGAATTAAAAAAAAACACCACTTGGCCACAACTAAATTTCCTGCAAACAGCTTACCGTGCCATTTTTGACAGTTTCCTCTACTACTGTAATTTATAACCTTGAGTGTGACAAGAGATTTTTCAACAAAGGTCACGACTCTTGAGTTAAGAGGTTTAGAAGTTGAATCCTGAACAAGGGAGTAAGTAGGTATTGAGCCAGAGTGTACTTGTACATCAGCCAGTACAGTGGCTGGAAGAATGTGATGTTGTAATGAATCACAATGCACTAAACTTTTATTGTGAGTGGAACAGAAGACCGCATTTGAATGCAAATCCCCGAATTAAAGCAAGCAAGCATGTGTTCTACCACTGTAGCCAGGCAAGAGTGGGCAGTCAAGAGACTTGGGATAGATTTAATTGTCATGAAGATTATGAATAGTGTATGACTACTGAGATGAAAGTACTCTTATCTCTGCTAAAATGCCTTGCTGTATGCTATTGCAACACATTTAAAAACATTCTCTGGGAAGCTTAGATAGTAACTTCAAATCTTTTCGGAAAAGCACACCTACTATCCACACTAAGTGTGCGAATCAGCTATGGTTGCCAAGAGACCAGAACTTCTAAATTAGTTCTACCTTCAAAGGGAAATGTTAGGAGGAAAAGTGCATTTTCTCCTAATTGGGAAAAAGAGGTATGCGGTTTAATGTTTAACAGTATAGAATGTCACTATCTGTCTCAAGATTCATTTGTATGTTGCTGGAAATCCTGGCAAAACATTTTGTACCAAGGGAATGTTAATTAAGAAAAGGTAAGGCCTGTTCTTTGATTAAATGTATGCAGACAGTTAAGCGTTTTTTCTAGAAAGATGTAGAAACCTCCAGCATGTTACCCTCATAGCTGCCTTAACCTTCTCAATCTAGTGGCCTCCACTTCCCCGTACATTTAAGCCTCCCGCACTCCTAGTCACTCCTTCAAGTATAACATTCTCTAAAACTTTTCCACCTCTAAAACCTTGGACTCTGAACTACTGCTCTCAGTTCACAACCTTCTGTGATGTGGTAATCTTCTCATTCTCTTACTCTCAGGACAGGGTGTGACGGAAGGTGACATAGGGATCAAATTTTGACCCTCAGGTTTCTGCCTTTAGCATTTGGGAAGGTTGTGGGGAAGCATCTACTAAGATAGAAAACACTGAAGGAGAAGGAGATTTTGGAAGAGAAAATCATGAGTTCAAGTTTAGCTACAATTCGCTTGATACATCTCAGAGACAACAAATGTATTTAAAGTTCAGGAGAGAGGATCAGTTTGAAGCCATTGACACATACATGATAATGGTGCCATGGTGATTGGCGAGATCATCTAGGAAGAGTAGGATTAAGAAGAAGAGGGCTCAGGGTCAGTCTCTCAAAAACTCTAACACTTAAGAGCTGATCAGGGCCAGCCAGGTGGCTCAGATGGTTGGAGCTCCGTGCTCCTAACTCCAAAGGCTGCCGGATGGATTCCTTGGGTCCCGCAAAGGACGGTGGGCAGCGCCCCCTGCAACTAAGATTGAACACAGCACCTTGAGCTGAGCTGCCACTGAGCTCCCGGATGGCTCAGTTGGTTGGCGTGCGTCCTCTCAACCACAAGGTTGCTGGTTCAACTCCCCCAAGGGATGGTGGGCTATGCCCCCTGCAACTAGCAATGGCAACTGGACCTGGAGCTGAGCTGCACCCTCCACAACTAAGACTGAAAGGACAACAACTTGACTTGGAAAAAGTACTGGAAATAACACTGTTCCCCAATAAATTCCTGTTCCCCTTCCCCAATAAAATCTTAAAAAAAAAAAAAAAAAAAGAGTCGATCAGAAAGAAAGGGGCTTAGAGTGACCAGAAAAATATGGTCTACGAGACCAAAGAAAGAGAGTGTTTTAAGAAAGAGAGAGGGGACAGTAGTGTCAAAGGTATGTGGTGAGATGATAAGTCAGAAGTCTGAAGACTGTACATTGGATTTAGCAACATGGAGGTCACCAATGACCTTGATAAAAGCAGTTTTGATCATGTGGAAGTTGTGAAATGAGAATGTGAGGTGTGAGAAGAAAGTGAAGAAATGGAAATGGCAAGTATTAAGCATTCTTTTGAGAAGTTTGGGTGTGAAAGGGGAGAAAAAATACAGCAACAATTTGATGCAAAAATTGGATACAGTGAGGGATTTTTCATTGGGAGAAGGTTAAGTGAGTTTGAATGCTAATAGAGAGAAAGAAAGAGAGAGACCTGGGATCCAGAGGATGGGAGAGACCTGCTGTTTAGACAGGAAAAGACATTTCATCATTGTAAATCTGGTTTGCAAATTTGGTGATGGTCTATCTAATACTTTCTATTTCCTCTTAAAAAGGAAAAATTATCTGCTGAGTTTGTGGTAGAGATAGAGAGCTCACCTGACTAAATGTTCTGCTTGAGGTGTGGTTTGAGCAGAGCTCTGGCTCCATTTCTTTGTCATCCTGTCAACACTTCCCTTCTTTCAGGCATCAGCATTTTTCCCAGACAGGCTTTCCTCATTGTGGAAAATGGTAGCACAAGTTCCAGGCTTCACATTTGCTTGCCACAGAGTTGATAAGGAGAGACAGTTTGTGTTTCAGAGTTTCCAAAGATGTTCAGAGATTCTCTCAGATGAACGCATCCATGACTGGATGGCCAGAAGATGAAATGTGCTGACTGGCTAGTCTTAATTCATATGTTTGGCTCATGGGACTGGGAGAAAAGTAAGTGCGCCTACAACCCATGGGTCTTTAATGGAAATAGAGGGTTGTTTGGAAGGTGGAGCGTGAAAATAGATGGTGAGAGGGTAAGAAAATTATGTGTATTACAAAAGAATAAAGAAAGGACCCTGGAAATCTCTACTGAGAGAGAGAGAGAGAGAGAGAGAGAGAGAGAGAGAGAGAGAGAACACTAATGGGATAACTACAAAGGAACGAAAATTAGGTTGACATAAAATAAAAATTTAATTTCTTTGTAGATATATGGCTATGAAGGTTACCTATTCCTTCTCGAGTGAGCTTTGTAAGTTTGAGTTTTTAAGGGATTTGTCTGTTTCATTTAAGTTATAGATTTTATTGGCATAAATTTCATTCCTGATACGAATATTTATGTCTTCTCTCTTTTTCCTGATTAGTTTGGTTAGCAATTTATCAATTTTATTGATCTTCTCAAGGAACCAGCTTTGTTTGTTGTTATCTATTTCACTGATTTCTGCTCATCTTTATTACATAATTTTTTTGTTTACTTTGGGTTTTATTTGCTCTTCATTTTCTAGTTTCTTAAAGTGGATGCTGAGACTTTTTTCCCCTAATATAGGTGTTTAGTGCTAAAAATTTCCTTCAAAATATTACTTCATTTGCCTCCCATGAATTTGGGTATTTTGTGTTTTCACTTTAATTCAGTTCCAAATACTTTCCTTATGATTTCTTCTTTGACTTATGGGTGTTATGGGTTGAATTTTATCCCTTCCAATGCTATTCAACTCCTAACCCTCAGTATCTGTGAATGTGAGCTATTTGGAAATAGGGTCTTTGCAGATGGTCAAATTAGGGCCATTAGGGTAGGCCCTAATTCAATATGACTGGTATTCTTATAAAAAGGGGAAATTTGGACACAGAGATCCACACACAGGGAGAACGCCATATAAAGCCTGGAGTTATGACAAAGACTGCTGGCAAACTATCAGAAGCTAAAAGAGAGGCATGGAACAGATTCTCACAGCCCTCAGAAGGAAACAGCCCTGTTTTACCCACCCAGTTGTTTGTGGGTTTTCTTTTCTTTTTCTTTTCTTTCTTTTTTTCTTTTTTCTTTGTAACAGCAGCCCTAGTAAACTAATGTATTTATTTTCTAAATATTTGGGAGATTTCTCAAGATATCTTTATTTCTCATTTAATTCCATTGTGGCCAGATGATGCACTTTGTACAAGTGACGTCCTTTTAAACGTATTGACAGTTACTTTATGACCCAAAATGTAATCTAGTTTGGTAAATGTTTCATGCTCACTTGTTGTTCTATAACTGTCAGTTAGGTCAAGTTGGTCGATCATGATGTCTGTGTCTGCCATATCCTTGTGGATTTCCTATCTTATTGTTCTACCAGTTGTTGAGAGAGATATGTTGAAATCCCTGACTATAATTGTGGGTATTTATGTCTCCATGGAGTTCTACCAATTTTTGCTTCATGTATTTTGAAGCTCTGTTTTAGGCCTAAGGTCATTTAGAACTGTGATGTCCTCTTGATTAATTTATCCCTTTACCATTACAAAACTGGCCTCTTTATTGTTGATAATATGCTTTGTCTTGAAATATACAGTTGACCCTTGAACAGTGTCAGAGTTAGGGGCACCGACTCTCCGGTGCAGTTGAAAATCTGTGTATAACTTTTCACTCCCCCAAAACTTAACTACTAATAGTCTGCTATTGACTAGAAGCCTTACTGATAACATAAACAGTCAATTAACACATATTTTGTAGGTTATATGTACTATATACTATATTATTACAATAAAGTAAACTAGAGAAAAGAAAATGTTACAAAGAAAATCGTAAGAAAGAGAAAACACATTTATAGTATTTATTGAAAAATATCACATATAGGTGGACCCACACAGTTCAAACCTGTGTTGTTCAAGGGTCAATTGAACTCTGTTTGATATTAATATAGCCACTCCAGATTTCTTTTCATTAGTGTTCTCATGATATATCTTTTTCCATCCTTGTATTTTAACCTATTTGTATTTTTATACTTAAAGTATCTTACAGGCAGTATATAGTTGGGTCTTAATTATTTATTTAATCTGACAAATTCTGTCTTTTAATTGGAGTGTTTAGACCATTTACATTTAATGTGATTATTTTCATGTGTGGGGTTAAATCTAGCATCTTTGTATTTTTATATTTGTTTCATTTGTTTTCTGTTGCTATTTTCCCCCTTTTCAGGAGCACAATAGTGCTACCTTATATAAAGTTTGAAATATTAACTAAAGGGTCTCTTATTTCTGATGGAATAAGAATAGAGATATAAATACATTATCTGAAATTACAAAAGTAACCAAGAATAAAATTAGAATAACAACATAACTATCAAACATTGGATGTAGGATATGAGAAACAGGTTGAGGATAGCGTATAATGAACTAATTCTCATATTTCATAAAAAGTGTCAATAAAAATTGTCTTAATTTGGTAAGTCAAGAATCTTACTTAGAATTACAGAAATCATCACTAGAAGAACTAAAAGTAGAAAAAATTAAAGAGTCTCACCAGGGAGTATCACTGGATGGTAACACAGGGTGAGGCAAGAGTACATCCTTTTTCTTCATGAGCTTTCCTGTACTCTTTGCCTTTTTACTATGCAGATGCTTTAGTTAATCATTTTTTTAAATGAAAACTAAACATTGTAGAAAGTGGGAGTTAACTGACTAAGAAATATTAATGAAACTTTCAGCCAACATTAGGACCTTTGTAAAATTCTGGTCTTCTATAAGAAAAATGGGAGAGAACCTCCCCTTAGGAAGCAGAAGTGGAAGGTATGACCTCGTGACATGAGTGTTCTCTTGGATCAACATTCCTACATTGGGTTAACAAAATGCACGCCATTAGCAGAACAATTCTCAGAATCATCCACGGAACCCACAATCATCCCCATCAATATGCAAGCCAAAGCACATAACGGGCAACAGGTTATGTAAACCATAGCAAGGAAAAGAATGTGTTCGTTTCCCACAGCCAGACTCCTGGTACCCGTGATCCGCCAGCTACACAGGCTTGCACCAAATGATTCATTAGCCATGCGGTAATACAACTGAGTTCTTTGGACTCACTTATTACTTTATGTTGGGAGGAGTTCCTGTCTTTGTTTTTATCCTTAACTGTAATCGAGTGTCCTCATAAGCCTGTGATTTATATTGCTCCTTAAGATTTATATGCTGTGCTTCATTAATTCCCCCCTTACTCTCACATCCCTACTCCTCCAAATTATTCCCATTATCCCACCACAGTTAGTATACTTTTTTCTATGATAAGTTTTGCTATTTTAGATTATAAAACATCATTATATACCTACTCAAAGTATACTCCTGATACAGGTAAAACACACATACAGAAACAACTAGATCAGTGTCCATACAAATCTAAATCTTCAAAGCAAAAGGAAAATCCATTATATTACCAGTCTCTGCTTTGTATATCTCAGTAGGGTTTAACTTTACTCTTCACTCATCTCTTTCGGTTTATGAGTACCTGAGTAGTACATAAGGTAACCATGGTTACTGGAATAAAACTGCTTCATATGTGAAGGCAGAGGCTGAATATGTTTGAAG
Organism: Rhinolophus sinicus; assembly: GCF_057876585.1. Lineage (NCBI taxonomy): Eukaryota > Metazoa > Chordata > Mammalia > Chiroptera > Rhinolophidae > Rhinolophus > Rhinolophus sinicus. The sequence goes on from NC_142518.1 coordinate 9,210,162, forward strand.
TGTTCCACATACTCTACGTCTTAAGCTTGTTCAACAAATTGGACTTGTCGCCACTGTTCTGCTTCAAATGGCTTTCGTTATTATTTGAAAGGCACGTACTTCTTCATCTGAAGTACCTGCTGGTTTAATACTTGTAACACTTCCTTGATATCATATTTAGAAGAAATGGTCCTCCTGTCCAATTGCCTGATGTTTTCCCCTCCATGGAATTCATTTCCAAGTAAATAGCCTACGAAGTGGTTTTATGAGCATTAAACAAGTAGTTCTTTGGTACATTAATTTTGAAAGCATTGGATGATAGGAAGTGTGAAGAAAGAACAATTCTCAAGGTTGATATTTTCTACACCAGAGAAAAGAAGGCTTTTATCCATAGATTCTCTAAAAGCATGCAGCTGGACATTTGTTTAATAAAAATATAATGATTATTGAGTGTCAGATAGTATATTATGCAAGGGACACAAATTTTCTAATTTGTAATACTTATATCAAGCTTGCAAAGAAGATTTTATCATCCCCATTAAACATTCCAACTAATGAGTCCCAGAGTCTGGAGTCAAGACCACCCTCACCCCTCATGCATCACTTACTGCCCTGCTTTTAAAAAATAATTACTGAATAGCAATTTTCATGTTAGGTGCTTTTAAGGCACTGCAATCTTTTCCTTTGAAAACTTATCCTTGAGAGATTGGATCTATTATCTCACTATGTTATGGTAGACATTTGCCTCACAATGATTTTTCTTTTTACTTCCTGCTTCCTAAATGTGGATAAAATAATAATAAATAGCCACTACTGGTCTTGATCTTGTTTCATCTTCTATTACCATCTTCTATTTGTCATCATTTTGATGGAAGTGGTATATCTAAGAAGAATCGATAATATGTAGTATTTATCAAAGCAATGATTATTGACGTAGTGGCAAGATTTTGCCCTACTATAATGCTTTATTTTTAAGGACTCAAGGTATCATGAAATAATGGTATCTCAGCTTCGCCTACAACTAGCTGAGTGAACTTGGGTCTAACCTCAATTTCTTCACTTATAAAAGATAGGTAATAATACCAACCTTGCTGGGTTTTGTGAGACTCTAGGGAAAGAGCACTTTGGAAATGGAAATGCCCATTACAAATTTTATGTATTATCACAATTGCTACTAAATTTGGAAATGCTTTTCCTTAGTTTTATCATTTTCAAACCATAGTACAATTGAATCACGAATCCAACTGGTGATTTTTTTCAATTAAAGAGTTTTCAACCCACTTTCCATTGAAACCAAAGAAACCCTGAGATATTGACATGATTTTAAAGAAAATATGATCACAGTTAGTACTTGCCATTCTCCTTCAGATTCAGCCTGAATACTAAACCAGGAAAGAGAGTTTCAAGATTTGAAAAAAAAATCACAAAAGCATCCCCAAAGCCTATAAATCTTGAAAGTAATTTTCCTCTTTCAGAACTAAGTATTTTGAAGAAGACAACTGGTGCCAATCAACACTATTGTCCAACTACAGAGAACATATGCTAAAGTAAAACTCCAAAGGGGGACAAAAGATATTAAGTATAAAGTCAGTGTAAACAAAGTTAACTGTCAAGGATTAAAAAAGGTCACAAACTGTCAAGACAATATACGAAACACCTAAGAAATTTTAAATTGTCATCAGCTCTGAGAAAATATCAGAATCCTGTCAGGAAACTAAACCAGTGACAAAGTTTTTCTCTCTATACAACTTCCAGCCTGGGACCACAAATACATGTAATTGAAACATCTTAACTATTTTTGAGTTGTTCCGGAAGAGTGAAAGTCAAAGAATTCTTTTCTCCCCCACTTATTTATTTAATCATTTACTTATATCAGTGTGGATGCATACCTATTTATTTCATACATTGGGTTAAAATCCAATATTACTTTATTCTATTGCTCAAATTGTTCTTGTTTCGGCCATTGAGAGCACGTTCAGATTGGCTCCTGAAATTCCAAGAATTTCAATGTGCTTTGGAAAAAGAGAAACAAGTATGGGTGGTGGTGCCTGGAAATACAGGCAAAGCACTGCACTGAGAAAGAGCAGACCTCAGTTCTAGTCTCAGTCCTGAACCAACTGGTCTTGTGACTTTGAGCCAATCCCTTCATCTCTCTGAGCCCAACGACCTAAGGCACCGTAATTAGTGAGGATGATGGGTAAGATGTGGAGCCAACCACCTCTGCTCATAGTCAGACTCCTCCACTTACTAGCTGTGTTAACTTGAGCAAGTCAATTCACTTCTCTGTGTCTCAGTATCCTCCTCTGGAATATGCAGATAAAGAGTAACTACCCTAGGGTTACTTAGTTACTAAATTTAGGGATGTCGTAAGAATTAAATGAATCACATGATATGATATCTAATCTGTTTAGGACTGTACCCAATAAATTGTGAGCATTGAATGATATGGTAAAATAGAGGACAATAAAATCTGTCTTACTTTACTTCTTGGGGTGCTGTAACATATGAGAAAGGGTACTATACTCCATCAAATTGTTGTTGCTGTTGTAATGAAGAAGAATAAACAATAACACAGTGTTCTATATCTGCAGTTCATTTTTCTTCAGATTCCCCCTCTCTTTTTTACTTTATTTGGATTTCACCAGTTTTTCCACTAATGTCCTTTTTGAGTTCCACGATTCCATGCAATATATCACACTGCATTGAGTTGTCATGTGTCCCTAGGCTCTCTGGTCTGTGACAATTTCTCAGACTTTCCTTGATCTTAACAGTTTTGAATACCACTGGTCAGATATTATGTAGAATTTCCCTCATTTTGGGTTTGTCTGATCTTTTCTCATGATTTGGACTGAAGAGAGAGATTTTTGAAGGAAAGAATCACAGAGTGGAAAAGCCCTCTTCATCTCACACCAGGGGATATATGATGTCCACGAGACTTATCTCTGGTGATATTAATCTTGAGCATTTGGATAAGGTGCTGTCTGCTAGGTTTCCTCCCCATTCTCTATTCGTTAGAATGAGTCACTAAACCTAGTCCTCACTGGGGTGGGGGATTAAACTCCACCTCCTGGAGGGGATGGGTAGCTAAATATATTATTTGGAAGTCTTCTGTAAGGAAGATATATCCTTTCTCCCCCATTTATTTATTTATTCATATTAGTATGGATGCATGGCTATTTATTTTACACTTTAGGTTATATTCAAATACTATATTTTGTCACTCAAATTGTTCCAGCTTTGACCATTGGGAGCATGTCAGGTTGGCTCCTGTGCCCTTTGGACAGTCCCCTGTCTTGCCTTCTGGCACTGCAAGATTCTCTAGGCTCATCTGGTGTTACCTTGTCTTCCTGGCTACTGTTCAAGAATCAGCAATTTCTCTTAGAAGCTCTGATGCCTTTTAGTGAAAACCGGTAGATCCCTGACTCTTAACATGATAGAAACAACGTGGCCTGAGGTCCAGAGCTGAGTCCTGAGTCCCAGCACATAGCAGCTGCGTAGCTGGGAGCAAGTTCCCTCATTGTAACATGGGATAAAAAGACAGGGCACTTCATAGCCCTTAGCATCCTGCCTGGCACACAGGGAGCACCCAATAAATGTTGCTTACTGCATTAGTTTCCTAGGGCTGCTTTGAAGAAATGACCACGAACTTAGTGGCTTAACACAACAGAAATGTATTCTCTTACAGCTCTGGAGCTCAGAAGTCTGAAATGAGTCTTACTACAACTAATAAATTAATTATTATCATACATGTAATATTATAAGTATTTATTGTTTATCAATTATTATTAAATTCACACTATTTAAAATTTCCTAATAACTACCTAAAATCTTACTTTGGTCTTCTCTATTCTGGTGAAAATAAACACTTGAAGGTAAGTAATGGCATCTTTAACTACGAAGTACAATAACCACTTCTCTGTTCTCTCTGGACATTTGTTAGTGTCCATTCTGGGATTCTTAAAATGGTTCCTATGATTGGAGACCATGTGTGGTAGACAGCATTATTGTTTACCGAATATTCACTTCCCCTGCTCCCTGCTCTATTTCCATGGGAGAAATAGTATTCTTCCCATCCCCTATGGTTATTGGACTTGACCACTACAGAGTAGGGCAGAAGTGACAGGGAGTGAGTTCAAACGCTAGGCTTTAAGAGGTCTTGAGTGCTTTCTCCCACCCCTCTGGGAATCTGCAACTCCTGCCATGAAGAGAATGTATTCATATAGCTGCTGCCCCTCTCGCCTAAGTCACGGAGTGGGGCATGTCTTATAGAGTTGTGCCCGCCACTCCACAGATCTGCATCCTGCAGCAGTGCAGCCCTGACCAGTTGTAGAATTGAGGGTGTGACATTGGACATGGCTCCATGTAGGAGACTGCTAACCTCCAGCATCTCTGTCTGGTTGCCCAAGAGCTTTCTCTGGCCACTGGGGTCCACCCTGCCCATGCTTACACAGGCTAGAAATGCTGGGAAGTTTACATCCCTAAGAGTAACCCTCAACCAATGACTGACAGGGATCACTACATAGTTCTTATCTCCCTTCCCCCTCAGGCAGGATAACTCTAAGGTTCACATTCTGTACTGACCCCTGGAGTTTCCCAGAGAACTGAGTTCCAGCAGCTTCCCTAAGGGTTCACTTACCACTAATACACTCATTACTGGCTGTCTTCCCTTCTCTGTCTCACTTCCTACTCTTTTTCTGCATTTCTTGCTTAAGAGTATGCTTCTGGAGACCCATACTAAGACAGTAATTAGATTTTATCCACCCTGTTGATATGCCATTCAAGATGGCTGCCCTCTCCATGAAATAACATCAGGAACAAAAAGCTATGGGAGCTGAGGAGAGGTCGAAAGGGGCCAAAGCTGAAACTCTCAGTCTCTTCAGAGTTCTGGGCAACAGAGAGACCCTCTGAAGTCCTCCATCCCTAAGAGCTTATACCCTCAAACCCCCACTCCACCAGGGAGCCAGTATTTAGCTCTTTTGAATGTCTGCTGCAAGGGTATCAATGATCAGACAGTGGTAGCTGGTAACGCTCTGATAGCCAAAGACGATGACAACAGCCACTTTAAATCAATAGGCACACGTTTCTTTCCTTGTCTCTCCTCCCTGCCTCTCTTTATAGTTAGCTCTGGAAGAGGAGTGGGAAAACCATGTCTCAGAGTGATTAAGCTTCTGCCCATTAGTTGCAATCATTGCCCCACCTTAAGCTTGTGTTGGGGCAATGGAGGAGATGACCTATAAATCAAGACTGAGATTGAAGTTTTAACCTGGGTTGGTCTTGAAGTAAATGAAAGCCATCAGAAGGTAATGGAATCTTTCAAGATGTTCATTAAGTGATTCAGTATTTGCTGGGGAAGGGAGATATGATGGCACATGGCTGAAAGCAGTGATTGGAAGAAAAACAAATCCAGTCATGTTTATGCTCTCTTCTGAATAATCTGGCTATGAGAGCGATTTCAGAGATGAATAAAACTCAAGTGCCTGTGTTGGAATGGTTTTGACCTCAAGAAAAAAAGTCTGGCAGGAACTTATCTAATAATATTGAAGCATAAATCCAGCTCATGTCGCCCCATACACCGTCCCACAGTGAAAGTCAAAATGTTTGTCTGTGAGGATGTTCATGGTTACATTGGAAGTTCTTTTGATGAAAGCTCTGTGCTATGGAAAACCATCTGTGGTGTAGAGAAACAGTTGCTACAAAATCCTCAACATTTTATTGTGAAGTTATTTCAACTCTTGAAGGTCAAGAATAAAATCCTTTTGGAAAAACAAAATGAGAGAGTATCCATGTAGCTGTTCAGAGTTCTTAACCCTATATAAAAATATTGAGCCAAGAAAGCTTAGAACTATAGGGTTTAATCAACTTAACCTTCTCACTATCTCTGGAAGGAGAGAGGTATAATGGAGGGTTTGAAGGGGAGGGACTTATCATATTCTATAAAATGGGGATTTCACAAAGGTCTTTTCACAAAATAAGGCTTTTCCCTTCAAAAATGAAATGAAAAAGAGAAGATTCTTCCAAAAGAACACAGCTATACTGATATACAACATAAAATGTTACAGCTGGAAAAGGCCTTAGAATGATCTAATCTAAATTTTATAAGTCTAGAAGCACAGCTGCTTGATGCCAAGAATATCACTTTTATTAAGCACCACACAGGGAAAACATTTGTAGCCGCATGATCATGTAAATAAAAACCCTCTGCCTTTGGGTCATGAGGAAAAATAAGGACAATGACATTGGTGTAGATAAATCTGCTTCTTTCGCATAGTCAGCCTCCATGGATATTTAATTTTCTAAAGATTAGCAATTTCACATTGCTTTATAGTTCACACTCTACAACAATTTTTCCACTAGCTGGAGGAAGAAGAAGGTGTGGATTTTAAAGAAATGCCTCATTGTTCCACCTTCTGGATATTTTCCAGGTGGAGGGAGATACTTCCCAGAATCCTTGAGAAAAAGTCATGGAAACTTTCAGAGTGGGGTCTGTCTCAATTGTAAATGTGTGTATGTTCATGTATCATTCCTTATTGGTTTCATTGTAATGATATTGGCAAATTGGCCTTAAATTAGGATGTATACTGTACTTGCCTCCAGATCAAATGACTGAAAAACTAACAAGTATTTTAAAATCAGACAAGGCTCAAAGAAAAATAATCAGACTGTGTTTAGCTCTAGAGTCATGTTTTGGGAGAGAGGGCAAGCAGAAATATTCAAAATGGAAAAACTGGCAAAAGGTTAAAAAACCAAGTGGGATAAATTCATTGATCCCATAGAAAAAGAGGGGGATAGGAGGGGAGACAGGCAAGGATTGGAGGGTCCTCTTGGGGCCTTAACCATCAGGTGGTGATGTTTGAGGGGTGCCTGGTCCTTCTCTCCAGGGCCTCCAAAAGCATTGCCTCTTTTTGATGATGCCCAGTTCTTTATTTTAAAATTCTAGCTCTACAAGCAGCTCCTGGCTCTGAGATAACAGCATATCTCTTGCTTTCATGACACTTACCGTGGTGAAACTCAGTGAATGATTGTCTCTTTTTCCTGCAGCCCTAGGATCTTGTAAGCCCAGAGGCTCATGTGTGATGGAACTGACTAATAAATTTCATAAATACTATTTTGTCAATGTTTTCAAAATCAGGCACATTGATTACACAAACCTTTAAAAGTATTTTTGACAGGCAAAACTGTTTGCAAGTAAAATCAGTCATTACTCTGTGGTCTCTTTTTATGGACATAGAAAATGCATCAGGCCCTGTGGATAGAGGCCTGTGAGACACAGACTCTCAGCTGCTTTCTAAAGCAACCTCATTTTGCAGGAGTGTGAAGTTTATGAGAGCTATCTTTAGAAGCACTGAAATGCTAAAGGGTATTTTACACTCAGACAAGGCTCACGAAAGAAAAAAAGTATCATTATGGTAGTCTAAGTTCTCATTTATCTTAAAAGAAACTAAACCAGAATTGGCTAAATAATAGATGTACCCCTCAAATTGAGAAGTTATTTCCCACCTACTAAAAAGAGTAACTGGAAATTGTGTAAGAAATATGAGTTTTAAAGTGGTTATGTAAAAATATTCAAGATTAAGAATAGTTGCATTTGGGAAATAAGGACATTATGAATAAGGGATAGTCACACTGTTATCACAAATAAGCTAAGTGTGGAAAACTCTAAGAAAGAGTCATTAATACATATACCATCAAGAGGAAATCGGTAAGAGTGAAAAATAAGAAACTGGAGAACAATCTTTGGCACAATTTTTCCCTATCTAAATAGTGCAGAACTGAATGAGATCTTTGAGAAAGAGGATATACCCTCAGAGAAAATGTGAATTTATCATCACTGTTACTTGTGGATGATATTTTTGCATCCATTCTCACTGTTGCAATACTGGATATTGGATGACACTGATACTCGCAGGGTATATGTGTATGAGCCATTACGAGAAAGCTGAAGTGAAATGATGAATAGTTGATGACTCTTTGCATTGGTAGGTGGCATAAATTTTATAATTTTCAGGCAGACAGAGAAACATTATGAAAGATATCGTATCTGTCAAAAACAGTTAAAGGTCATAGAAACCCAACTCAAAATAATTTAAGCAGAACAAACAGGGGGGTACAGTAGCTGCAGTTATGGAGAAGTTAAGGGATGTAATTAAACAGATCCAGGGCTTCAAGTGATGTCATCTTCATTTCGTCTATCTCTCCATTGCTTGAAAGCTCTCCCTATGCATAGGTCAAGATGGTACCAGCAAGTCAAGATTTATGTCCTACTAGCTTAGTAACATCAGGAATGGGAAGCAGTTTTTCCCAATCATCCAAGGAGGATACTTATTAACCTGGCCTGGGACAATACATTCATTCCTGAATTAATCACTCAGCCAGGGAGATGAGGGACTCCGATTGGTCAGAGCTTCCAATTATATATTTAATTCCACACTCTTCAATATGAGCAGACACCAAGATTTATCCGGTATTTGAGGAAAGTCTCTAACATACAATATTGAGACCAAAAACAACCTACCAGAGAAAAAGCAAGTAAGAGGTTACAGTGGCTATGTAGAGAGAGAACAATGAAAACTTTAAAGGTCTATCATTAATACCACCAGAGAAGATATTGCAAGCATGGAACAAGAACAGAATATTATAAAAAAAATGAACATTCAGAAGATCATTATGCCTTTTAAACTTAAAAAAATGATAGCACAAATGAAAACCTCAAATGGTTGGGTTAGGAGATGTATTTCAAGAACTCTTCCAGAAAGTAGCTGAAGAAAAAGAGATAGAAAAATAAGAGAGAAAAGACAATTAAAAGACCAGTCCAGCATGTTGAAAATCCAAATAATAGGTGTTCCAAAGACAGAAAAGAACAGAGGCAAAAATCATCAATGAAATAATTCAAGAATATGCTCAGAATCAAAGGATATATATTTTCCAAATTAAAAAAACTCTCAGAGAAAACAGGGCAATAAGTGAACATAAGCACACACTAGGATCCATCACCAAGAAATTCAGGACCCTGGGTATAAAAAGATCCTATATACAAGTTGAGAAAAATAGAGACAGACAGAGAGACCGAGAGCGAGAGCAAGAGCAAGAGTGAGAGGAGGGAGGGAGTGAATGAAAATAAACAGGCACATACTGGAATAATTTCAGACTTTTCAACAGCATTACTGGAAGCTAGAAGACAATGGAACAATCCTTTAAAAGTTATTTTCAACCTAGAATTATATACTCAACCAAATTATCAATCAATTGGGAAGACATACAAGGTCTAAAAAACCTACTTACCATTTCACACTCTTTATTAGGACACATACTCTGCAAAGAATACTGCAGGATGTCCTTTACCGATGAAGAAATCCCTGAATACAGGACCGGGGAGATCCAAGACAGGAGAGAGGTGAAGACGTTCTCCAGCATGCTGGCAGTGCAGAACGCACAGAAGGCAACACATACAGAGTAGCACAGATGGGAAAGCACTGGGAGAGATTTCTAGAAAATAAAAACAAAACAAAACAAAAAACACAATAAAGAACAGTTGATGTGACTGGACCTCTTGAGAAGAGATTTCACACAGTTGCCAGAAAGTATGGAATTTAATTAATGTTTAATGCTTAGTACACAGAAAACTTAACATTCCTATACAAAAATGAAGTGATTATCAATCACAGGAGAATCAAAAGTGTATGGAAGGAAAAATAATCATATTTTACTAGAAAGCTCACCCATGTATAGAATGTATATAGCCATAATAAGGTAAACAACAATACTGGTTTAACTGGAATTAAGGTATAAGAACATTGAGAAAAGGAAGGATGTTAAATGCTCATTTCCACAGTGGGAAGCTGATTAATTATGCCTGAGTTGAGAAACCAAGAAGTCGCAATTATTGAGAGAAATATGTTATTTAGAGAAATAGAATACTTAAATAAAAATAAATCAGCTAGAAGAGGAGAAAGTGATTTTCTCTGAAAGGAGCAAATGGCAGGGCAGACATCTGGTTTTTACGTAATCTGTAAAAACATTATTTTTATGCACATTATAACTTTGCACATAGAAATATAACTTTGATAAATATAGAAGTTTAAAAAAATCTTGTGCTCTACCTGGTTCATTCTCTATTCTTAGCAACCTGAATATCTAAATATCATTGAAATTGATAGCGTCCATGCCAAAAATTAGCTAAAAGAAGATGACAGCAAATAGATTTGTTTCTTTCTTTTGAGAAGTAAATTTAGTGAGAATGATATACATAAAAAGGAGACTGAATAAAGCATTGTTGACAGTAAAAGAAATCATTTTATGTCACAGCCCATTTATTTACACTAACACCAACCCTTTCATTTTTTTTAAAAAGACTGATTTTCCATAGTTGATAAACATGGAAGACTATTACACTTTTCCATTGGGGGAAATCAATAAAATTATCTTATAGCAATTATTTAATAACTTTTATACTTTTATGATATAGAAAACCAGAACAGTGCCTTCTAAAATTAATATGTGCACAATCAATAACAAACTCTTTCTCAAATCAAAGTCATTCTCAGAATCAATTCACTTTTATCAGGATTATCAAAACCTGTGAAATTAAAAATAAACTATTGGCAGACCACCTCAGGGATGGTGTAGATGCCTGATCACTGCACTGTACACCTGAAGCTGAAGCTGAACAATAATGAATGTCAACTACAAATATATATATATATATATATATATATATATATATATATATATATATATATAGCGGAGTACAGCATTAGGAATAGAGACAATGGAAATGTAACGGCTGTGTGCAATGTCAGAGGGGTAGTAGGTGGGGGAAGGGGGTTGTCACTGTGTGAGGGATATAAATGATAAATGTCTAACTATTATATTGTTTTGTACACCTGAAACTAAAAAGAAATGTTAAAAGAAAGAACAAAATCATCCTGTCATTAAAAAATAAATAAACTATTGATGCTATCATAGAAATAAAAATACAATAGTGTTCTAGTCCACCATATACCAGTCGCAGCCCTCAAGTCGTTCATAGCCTAGTATTGTCTGGGAGACAGAAATGTAAGCAGATAAAATATGAACAGACAAGTATGAGACAACATGGCCAGGGTGTAAATGGGGCTGTGGGAACAAATAGACGGTACGTCTAACTTTCTGAGGGTGGGGCATGGACATTTCAGGCAAAGAACCCTCTTCTGAAAGGCCAGGAGGCTGGAAGCACAAAGCATGAGCTGCTGGTAGCCTCTGCCTCAGTGTGCAGAGAGACATCTGTATGCCAGGCCAAGAGGAAGCCATTTGACAGGGAGGGGGCAAATTCAGTGGGTTGCAGAGGAGCAGTGTGGTCCTGAGAGATGAAAATTGAACAAGAACAGTTGAGGTACAGGTTTGGGAATCAAGGTTCCAAGATTAGGAAGCAGAGTGGGTCTGGGAGAAACATCTACTTAGAGTGGAAGCCATTCAGAACCCCAAGGTTTCTCTATAGGCCTCCTGCTAGGATCAGGTCTGAGCTGCAAGCAGTACCAGCAAGTAGGTCATTGGCTACTTCATGCCTGGCCTACAGCTCCCCACTGTCTTTAAAAACCATTGTGGGGAAAAATATGTAATATGAAAGTTAGCCTTCAGGACTGTTAAGCATATTCACATTGTTGTGTAACCGATCTCTAGAATTTTCTCATCTTGCAAAACTGAAACTCTATACTCATCTTGTTCTCTTCTTAGATTATCCCCTCCATGTTGGGAGACCCATGAGATATTTAAAGGACCAGCATCTCCCACTTGAGTCCTCCCACTTGGAGGAGTTCAGAAACCCAAGCCAGGTACTTTGAAGTTCCCAGTGTTAGAATTTCCCAAACTCTGTTAGCATATTAGGGTGGGATTCTCAAGCTTATTCCTTTGTCTACCAGCAAAGATGTGTAAGGGGCTGCATGAATCACTATCTGGTTTGAAAGAAGATCAATATAGCATAGTGTTCTCAATAACATAAAAACACGGGGCCAATTTCATGATTATGATTCTGTTGAGCTTTCTATCCCCAAAGCTAATTATGTTTGGCTAAGGCTCTCCACCTTGATCACAGCCCATGTTATACAAAATTTAGAATTCAATAATGTTGCACCCGGCTTTAGGGGTTCAGGCTCAGCAAACACATTTGTATTAGTAAAGTTCTTGCAAAGGCAGAAGCCCTGACAAAAGCAATAGAGAGGGAGAGAGGGCAGACAGACCGACGAGATTTGGGGGTAGAGAGTCTTTAAGAATTTCTTTCAATATGAACGGATCTTCCCACAAATTAAAATTAGAAGTGTTCATTACAGTACAAGTGAGCTTTCCTCTACGCTGTTTCAGATACTGTGGCTTTATCCTGACAAATGGATTTAAATGAGTGGAGCTGCTGAATGAATTCAATATCTGGCAGTGATCCCAGTTACCTTCATTTTGTTGGTCACCTTGGGCATGATCTCTCCAGACCCTTCCTATGAGTCCTTTAGCAGGTGAGGGAAGGATGAGTGATTACAGGAGGTGACAGTACCCTCTAGCATTTCCCCTAAAGTCTGGTGTCACAGGTGTTAGGGGAAACCTGTTAGGTTTTAGGCAAATCCTGAAGAGCAGATTCTGAGGAGAGGATTAGCATGCAGGAAACTTACTGGGAAATGGTCTTGGAATCAATACTGTGAGGGAAGAGAAGGAAGCAAGTTTGGGCAGAAGGAGAGGATGAGCCTCAGACAATCACAAGGGGGTCTCTTAGGATGATCAACTTTCCCCAGTTTTCCTGAGACTGTCCCAGTTTTAGCACTTACAGTGTCACATGCTGGGAAACCCCTTGGTCCCAGGAAAACCAGGTTGGTCACCCTAGCACCTCTGGAGCTGGGATGGCTCTGCAGAGATATCCTGAGTTGCAACGAAGTGGCTGGGCCTTTATGCCCCTGAACCAACCATTCATTGAACACAGGATGTCCTCTTAACCCCCAAGGAGGCATAACTTGGATGAGGTAGAACTCTTTAGCAAAGGGCAATTTCCGGAGATGGACTTAGCTGTGAGCTGTCAGTAACCAACTTTTTCAGTAGCTGAAGGACTAAGTACTTCAGTCCTGAAGGAGGCATTATTGGGAGGTGCCTGGTTTTGCAATAAGGTACACCGAATTCTCAGAAAGTCCCTGAATATTGATGGATCCAAATGTGGGCCCAGTTAGTCCCTTACAAGCAGTCATGTTAATCTGGAGAACCAAAGGACCAACACTAAAATTCTTGGCACTCGGGGACATTCTGTCTATTTGAGGAGCTGTTCCAGCCCTTCGATACGGGCACAGCATCGTTCAGCTGATATGAATCCTGGGGACTCCAGCCCATCTCCCCTCTTCATTTCAGCCACTTTGGAGACGGGCTCTGGTAAAGTCAAGGGTACACATGAGCCTTGGGTGGACGATGGCTGGCACTACCTGCTGAGGCAAGTATAATCCTCTATATGCTAGAAGTATGTGCTCAGCCAGCCTGCGTTCCCATCCATCCCTAACCTGTGGGCAAGTTGTCTATGTCTTTAAACTTCAGTTGCCTCAATCACAGACGAGGCTAACAGTGCTTACATTTTAAGGTTCTTGTGAAGATTCAATAAAATTTAGAGAGCTAGCTAGCTAGCTAGAGAGACACATGTTGAAAGGTACTATTAATATATCTTAATGGTTAAGATATTGGTCATTTTTGGCTCCACTATTCACTAGCTACAGTATGTTCATATATCTCTGGCCAAGTAATTAGCTTCTATTTACCTCAGTTTCCTCATCTTTAAAATGACCTGTGGTAAGGATCAAATGTAATAATCTATTTAGACAACTATGACTCGAACTTAACACACAGGTAAGCACTCAGTGTATGTTAACTCAATATTATTCAAAGTTCTAGCAGAGTGTTTGGCATGTAGTAAGTGTTAAACCAATTATCTGTTATTAAGATGCCGGTACAATTCCTGCAATTAGAAGAAAGCCTCCTCCCTTTTCCTTTTTGAATGGGGTATTTTGGGTGGTGAAACTTGGAGGTACATGTGCCTTCTTGGGAGGTACTTTTGGGACAGAGGAACTGGAGTAGTATCCAGGTAATAATGATGGGGATTCTGGCTGCTTGGGGCTGACTACGTCCTGGCCCAGTGGTTGTAAAAGTATGGTTCCAAGACATATACTGTCATCAACTGGGAACCTGCTAGAAATACAAATTCCTGGATTGTGCCCCTACTGAATCCAAACTCTGGAGCTAAGGCCCAGTGATCGCCATTTTCACCAGCCCTTCATGTCATGCTGGCGCACGCTCCAGTTTGAGAACTGATAGCCTAGGCTTTGCACAAGAGATGAAAGGGATCTCAATTTTCATGCTAGATGGGGAGCAGTGCCTCTGGAGACAAGTGACTTCCAGCAAATTCCTTCAAGGATGTTCATAAATGAAAATCAACCCTTGGAGTTGGTCTTCTATGGAGCAAGCAGTGAGAAAGAACCAATGCCCCCTCTCTCCATGCCATTTCGTAGTGTGTAGATGCATCTCAGCTATTCTGTGTGTGTTTGGCCCATAATAGGTGTTCAATAAATCGTTACTGAGCTAAGGAACAAGAGAAGATGCGTAAAGGACAAAAGCCCTCAACATGTTTCGTTGCTTAAGCCACCACAGTCTCTTCTTCACCGAAATCCTGGAACAAGTAACCTCTCATGTGTGGGGCCCCCTACTGCACACCTGTGTGCCTGGCTTAGTATAGCTATTGAATTAAACAGGCACATGATTTCTTTCAGGCTAGGGATATATAGCCATCCACCACCTAAATTACCCATGTAGCCAGCCACCACCCCCATACTCAATTTTCTAAAATATTAGAGATTTATAGAATCTGGAGAAAACCCACTGAAAAATCTTCCTCCATCCAAAGGTTTTAATGGTCGGTCTAGTTCATTGTTATTAATCACATACACCTTGGAAACTTCCTTTAATCATACATGAAAATTGTGATAGTTGAGAAAAACTTGAAATACTTGTTTCTATATTTTTGTTTTAAGCTAGGAAAGCATATTGTAGTCCCGTTGGGCACAAATGACTATTTTCTAAATATCTACAACAAAATGCATACGCTAGAATCTTCTGCTCTAAATTCCATATGGCTTTAATTAATTCACAAAGTGAGTAAGTGTATTTTCCATTTAATGGAAAAGGCTTTTGGCAGTAGGACCACTTACTTTGCACTAGCTAATGGAGCATTAAGAAAAAGATGGAGAAATATTAATCATATTTGAAAACATGGCTAACTTTGGGGTTAGTCTATTAACCACTTATATAGGACCACTTATAGAAATGATACAACATATTTAAAGAGAATGACTGTCCTACTATTAATATTATCTTATAAGAAATAAATCAAAATGTAGTATTCTCTAAAAAAATAAACCAAAAGAAAACAGTCTTTCTCCTGCTATGGAATAATGCCATATTCTCACTTAAAGTATCTTGTCATTTCAAATATGAGACTGCATCAGTTAGTTGCCACGTCTGCTCTAAGACAAACAAATAGAAAGGATATAAATATTAGAATTCTTGGTCACAAGATTTGTAGGAAATATTATTGTTTGTTCTTTAAAAACAGAGGGAAACTGCAAATTCCCCAACAACAAAGGTATCATGAATAGCTCAAAGGCAGTTTCTTTAAAAGGTACTGCCTTTGCTTCCAAAAAGACTTTGTCTTTTGTATTACTATTGATTTCCACCCCTATTGTGAAAGTACTACACATAACACCAAGGTCATTTCATCACCCAATTTATAAAGATTGGCTTTCACGCTGAACAAATGGGACAATGATGAATGCTGCTTCATTTAGAGCAGATGGGAACATCCTGGCAGAGTAAAAAACTGTACTTGGCAAAGTGGCAAAGTATGTAAGAACAGTTCTTGAGGAATGAGATGCTGGATGCATTCCAAGATAGTATATACCAACCCATTGAGATAACCAAGATGTATTAGTTTGCTAGAGCTGCCATAACAAAATATCACAGACTGGGTGGCTGAAACAACAGAAATGTATTCTCTCACAGTTCTGGAGGTCAGAAGTCTAAGATCAAGATGTCAGTGGGTTTGGTTTCTTTTGAGGCCTCTCTCTGTGTCCTCACATGGCTGTCCTTCTATCTGTGCCCTGATCTACTCTTCTTATAGGATGCCAGTCATATAGGATTCGGGCCATCCTAAAGACCAAATTTTAACTTAATTACCTCTCTGAAGGCCCTATTTCCAAATGCAGACACATTTTGAGGTATTGGGGATTAGGGTTTCAATATATAGATTTTGAGGAGGACACAATTCAGAGCACAACAGGAGATAAAAGTCTTCTAACTTTCGGAATATAGCTTTTCATCTTTCACTCATTGAATACAGTTATTTATTTAATGAACAAATAATTTTGCATCTCAAATGTAATCATTGTAATTCAAAAGAAATAGTAAATTAGGCTTCCTGGATTCAATTCCAACATGGGGGCGGGGTTCCCTCCATGCAAATAAACAATTCTCAGAAACCAGCAGTGTGTCCAAGAGTTCAACTGAATTCCGATACTATCTACCGGAGATAGCATCAGATGCCATGGGTTAAGATTGCACACACACCTCCCCACCCATATCACATTTCAGGTAACAGCCACAAGTCCAGGCTGTTACCTGTACTTCTGACTGATGGCTACAAATCAGAGCCTCCCACAACCTCCTCCTTGGGTTTGATTAATTTGTTAGACTGGCTCATAGAACTCAGAGAAACATGTTACTTCCTAGATCACCGGTTTATTGTAAAATGATATAACTCAGAAAGAGCCAGATGGAAAAGATGCACAGGGCAAGGTACGTGGGAAGGGGCTTGGAGCTTCCATGCCCTTTCCAGGCCCACCACTCTCCCTAAATCTCCATGTGTGCACCAACCTAGAAGCTCTCTGGAGTCCTGTCATTTTTGGCTTTTTATGGAGGCTTCATTCCATAGACATGATTGAGTAAACATTGTCCATTAATGACTGATTCAACCTCCAGCCCCTCTCCCCTTCCTGGAGGTTAGGGGGCGGAACTGAAAGTTCCAACCCTCTAATCATAGGGTTGGTTCTCCTGGCAACCAGTCCCTATCCTTAGGTGTCGTCCAGAGTCGCCTCATTAACACAACAAAAGAGATCTTTCTTTTTTTTCCCACTCTCCCCACAGGAAATTCCAAGAGTTCCAGGAACCAGGAATTGTGAAGGAAGAATAAATATATGTGGGAAATATATATTGGTCATATGAATGAATGAAATATATTTCTTATAAATCACAAAATCACAGATAGGTAGGGTGATAAAAGCTTATGTTAGGGAGATTTGGCTTGGTCAGAGAGGTAAATGAAAACATCCCTAAGGAAGTAAGAATTCAACCAAGATGAGAAAAATTAGTAGCTATGAAGCAAATGAAGGGAGGAAGGATTTTAGAATAGAAAACAGTATATACAAAGACTCCCATGGCAAGGAGTATGGGTGAAGGAGTAATAGAAAGTCACTACAGCCAGATCAGGAAGATGGAGGGTAAGTCTGGGACCAGGTGAGGCCTGTACCAGGAGAAACAGGTAGAGGCCATATAGGCAGGATTTTGTGGCATAGATTAAGAATTTTGTGGATGACCATTAGTGTAAGCCCCCAGAACCTCTCTGGAAATTTTCAATAAGCATGAATAAGTGATATTTGGGACTGTCAATACACACAAAAGCATTTTAGATAAATACGAATCTTCTATATTTTAATTTTTAAACATTAATCCCTGGAGATTGGCACAGAGTAAGAGCAGGGGAAGAGACATCACCAAATTTAAAGAATAAAAAGTTCACAAAAGAAAAAAAAAAGAATTTTGTGTTTATTTGATGAGTAATGATTTTAAAGTGTTTAAAATTAAAGAGTTTTAAATCTGAGGAGGAGGAGGATGGACATCATCCTACTGCTTTGACTATCGTGTTGAGAATGGATCATAGACAGTGGTAGAGAGGAAGAGGGCCAGTAAGTTAGGAGGTGTTTGCAGAGGTTCAGGAGATGGTAGAGAGACAAAAGAAATTGATAGGTTCAAAAGTATTTAGGAGGTAAAACCAAAAGGATTTAATTAGTGATGGGTTGGACATGTGTGTTGGGGAATGGTGATGAAGAAGAGAGATGGATGGAGAATAATTACTCGGTTCCAGCCTTTCAAAACTGGATGAATGGTGATAACATTCCCTGACATAGAGGTCAATAGGATAGTACAGCCTGATGGAGGAGAAGTCATATTTTCCTTTGGATCCTGTTGAATTTGAGATGTCTAAGATATCAAAGAGGTATATCGTAGACAATTAGATGTGCAGATCTGGAGTGCAGACTACAGATTTGGGCTGAAGACACAAATGTGTGAGTTATTCCCTTAAGGGTGGTAACTGAAGATGAAGGAAGATGTGGATGAAATCAGCCGAGAGAATACAGAGTGAGAAGAGGAGTAGGTTAGAATGGAGCCTTGAGGAACTTTAACATGTAATGGTCAGTTAGAGACAGATGAGCTCACAAGGGAGACCAGGCAGGAACAAACAGAAGTAAAAGGAGCACCAGTGGTACACAGTGTCAAGGTGTCAAGTGAGTGTTTCAAAGCGTGTATGCAGTCAGTTTATGTAATGTCACTGGGAGACTAAGTAAGAATTGACAATGTCCTTTGCATTCATTGACATGGAGGTCTTCAGTGACTTGATGGGACAGAATCCACATGGGAGTGGTTGGAGAAATGAGAGGTGATGAAATAGAAATGGATATGTCTTAGGTTGGACTCCCCCAGAAGCAGATCCTGAGACAAGGGTTTGACTTCAAGTGGTTTATTGGGGAGATAATCCCAGGGAGCAACAGTAAGGGACAGGGGAAGTGAGAAGGGGAGGATAAGACGCGAGTAAAGAGTGAAGTACTGAGCATATTATTGCTGTGGGCAACTATCTGTCAGCCCCACGGGGGGATCTCTGGGAGACAATGTAGAACATATGTCAGAGTTATAGTCATCTCACCAAGGACTAGGAAGTTCGTATTTATCTTTTAACTCCCATCCATCATTGGCTGAGGGATCTTTCCAAGGGTATGAATTCCCCAACTCTCTGGTGTACCCTGCAGTGTCGCGTCCAGCACAACAGGGGCAGTGAGAGAACGCGAAGGGGCGGTGAAGGGTTAAGAAAGAAACAGAAATCAAGAAAGTTATGAAACAGGGGGCCAAGGGTCTCCCAGCCTCAAAGGACTGAGAGCCCCGAATCGGGCCACCTTGTGGCTTTTATTGATGTTCACACAAGGAAGCAGCATTGTTTTCTCCACGGTCTGTGAGTCTCATACATCATACCAGAAAACTGATTCAAATCAGTCACCCTTGCCTGCAAACAGCCGGAACAGAAAGTCCCATGATGTCTTAACAATTATGGTATGTGCCTCCCCAGGGACAAATCCTTTATGCTGAAACTTATTGGTAAGAATAGAAGGAGAACTGATGTTATCACATCATTGGCTCACTTCCCAAGCATGTTGTGGGAAGGAATATAGCCACAGAGGCACAAGCTCTCCTCAGCTGGGGGAAGGTGGGGGCTGTGCCCCTCTCTATCGACCCCGTGAGTTCTCCTGGTGGTCCCCGCGCGGCTGCGCCTGGCTTGGGTTGTTCCTTCCATGAGGAATTTTACCCATCGTCATTGGCTGACCAACCATCTTTGGGGGCCAAACAGAGAGACATGAGGTGTAAGCTCAAAGGTGAAGCAAAGTCCCTGAAAGGAACAGTCTCACAGACTTCTTTCTTTAGGGATAGGCATGAGGGGACAGACGGTTAGGCTGCTGCGTGACAACACTGCACTACACCGGAGCAAAGTTCCCAGGTGGAGTGTCCAAAGTGATTTAAGTAGGATGTCACTGGCCTATACTGGAAGCTGAGTACTCAGAAGAGTTGAGTAGGGTACTGACTGCATCTGCCTCAGGGTAGTGACAACTCAAGAAATTTGGAGATGAGGAATAGAAGGGGGATTTAGAGTTGGCCGGAGTGAGATATAAGGTTAAGAGAGATGATTTTGTTGTTTTAAAAGGAGAGATTTTTAAAGTTCATGGGAAGGAAATGAGTGAGAGGGAGACAACATATATATTATAAAAAACAAGCTGACCACCCATCTTTTGGACCATTGTTGATAGATACGTCAACTTCTGTACCCCATCTTTTCTTCATTCCCCCACCATCTGTAATCATGATTACTACCTATACGTACTACTTGGCAGAAATTTTGGTACACAAGACAAAAATTATTCCATGCATTAAATGACTTCCTGCACATATTTGAATCTAAGACACTCTGCTGAAAGGCTAACTGGGAAAGGTTAAAGGATGAAGCACAGTGGGCTGCTTTAGCGGGCATTTAAGTGGCACTGATGTGGGACAATTTCATTTGCAAATGGGAGTAATAGATCAACATATTCCTCACAATGCTATATATATTCTTCTGGGTGATTGAGATACATTAAAAGATGATGTAAGCTGAATTTTTAGATCAGTCTCTTCAATTTACACTGAATTCTTTATTCTAGTCCCACTATTGAGTTTGTCCCCTGCCAAAGTACTGTATGTCAGAGCCAGCAAAAGCTTTTAGTTTCTGCTGATTTGCATTCCATTTCTTAAATTTAGAATATAACTAACCAAATCAAATATGTGTTTGGCAATTTGCAACATCTGAATACTTGCTGATCTTAGGCATTAAGATCTGTTGTTTTATGGAACAGTTTTCAAAGTGTGTCCATTAAGGTTTATCTTACATTTTGAGTTTTGTATTTTCATTCCCATTCATCATTTATGTATTCAATAATTTTAATAAGTATTTATCAAGTGTTAGTCGACATATGTGCTTTGGATATTATAATGAATAATAACAAAAATACAATAAATGATTCAGGTATATTTGTATGAATGTAGATCAGTATTCATTCATTCACTTCATTTATTATGTCTTTATGTCATGCAAGTCACAGAAAACCCAACTAACGAAAGACAATTATTGCTTATTACATGAATTCTATTGACAGGTGGCTCAGGATTAGCTCAGCAGTGTGATGATGTCATAGAGGACCATGTCTCTTGCCTTCCTTCTTCTTATTGACCCAACTCTAAATTTAACATATTCCCAAGGTAGTGTTGAAAGCAGGAAGTGGAGGGAAAGGCAAAGGGCTTTCTCTTTGTGTAGATTTTTAACTTTTGCTTCCCAAGAAGCTCCCCAAAGACTTCCCATTCCATCTCTTTTGCCAGAACTGGGTCACACACTCACCCCTCAACAAATCACTGACACAAGGGAATCAGGACTGCATTACAGTTTAGGTCCATCATGGTTCACAATCTAGTGCTGGACCCAATTTTGCCCAAGTAAAATTAGGATTTTGACAGCAATGAATAAGGGAGAATAGTGTTGGGTAGGCATTCAAAGATGTGTATCACAGGTTTACCCTTATATTTTTCTAAACATAATAGTCAATATTTAATGAGATTATACACACACACACACACACACACACACACACACACACACACACACACACACACACAGTTTCCATAAAGTGATTGCTACGGATGTTGTCAGCTGCCACCAGCCAAGAAATAGAACCATGGCTTCTTCCTTATTTACACTGCCCTCTTGGGAACAGTCTCGTTGTGGATTCCTCTGGACAATGTTTTCATTGCTGAATCATTGGCATGAACAGTAGAGTTATTCCAAAAGCTAGACTGCAAGGCAATTGGACCACAGCATTAGGAATCTTCTTTCAGGTCTCAGGTTCAAAACACATCTCCTTAGAAGAGCCTTCCCTGACCTTACCCTCCCCTGTGCTCCCCTCACTTCCATCATAGCGTCCTGTTTTATTTTCTTCTTGACACTTTACTAGTGGCAGTGACCCTGGCACCTAGCTCAGCACCTGGCACGTGGCAGATGCTCAATCACCATTTAAAGAATGAAGTATTCATCCGATGTCTCTTTTACTATTGACCCTAAAAACCCTGATCACCCTCACCTTGTCTTTCTTCCTCTTTTTTTCTGCTGTTTCCCTAAAGGTATTCCCTTAAACGTCTTGTGAGATGGCAGTACCTCAAAAGGTTAAGCATAGAATCACCATATGAACCAGCAATTCCACTCCTGGGTATATATATCCAAAATAAACGAAAACATATGTCCACACAAAAACTTGTACATAGATGTTTGTAGCAGCATTATTCATAATAGCCACAAAGTGGAAACAATCCAACGACCATTAACTGACGCATGTATGAATAAAATGTGGTCTCTCCATATAATGAAATATTATTTGACAATAAAAAGGAATGAAATACTGAAACAACATGCTACAACATGGATGAGCATTAAGAACATTATTCTAAGTGAAAGAAGCCAATCACACAAGGCACATGTATGATTCTATTTATATGAAATGTTCAGAATAGGCAAATATAGAGAGATAAAAAGCAAATTAGTTGTTGTCTGGGACTAGAGGTTACGAGAAATAGGGAGTGACTGCTAATAAGTACAGGGGCTTCTTTCAAACATGATGAAAATGTTCTAAAGTTGATTGTAATGATGCTTGCTCAAGTCTGTGAGTCTATACTTTGAATGGGTGAATTGTTTGGTATATGAATCATGTTTCTATAAAGCTATTGTATTTTTTTAAAATCTTGGGGAAGGGAAAAAGAAAAAGTAAAACCTAGACTAGTCACTTTAAAAAGGTCTATGAGGGAGAGAAATTTAAACAAATGAAATAAGGCACAGAGATCATTCTTTCCTTTAATTCCCTTAGCAAACATTTATTGAGCAGCTACTATGTGGCAGGCGCTGTTACAGCTCCTGGGAATACACCCCTCGCTTACATGGGAAAGGGAGCACTGTGTTACAAATGATTACCACAGAATGTGACGTATGCAGTTTTGTTGTGTCACCCATACATTTTGGTTGCCATTCCTCATGTTGCTGTCCTGGAAAGCACTTTTACCAAATGTTACGTTTTTCTAGCCCACAGTAGATTGGATGGGAAAAGTGAGGCTAAAGAGAGAATTATGTATCGCCTCTGCCAATCTGTGTTAGATCAGAAGATACTAATTATAGCCCCTACAAGTGATGTATTCTTTTCAAAGTTTTCTATTAAATATTGAGTAGAAGCATATATGATTTCACTGATATGTGGTATGTGAACCAAAAACAACAAAAGAACAAGACAAACAAATGAGAAACAAAAACTCATCAACACAGACAATAGTTTAGTGGTTACCAGAGGGTAAGGGGGGTGGGGGGTGGGAGATGAGGGTAAAGGGGGATCAAATATATGGTGATGGAAGGAGAACTGACTCTGGGTGGTGAACACACAATGGGATTTATAGATGATGTAATACAGAATTGTACACCTGAAATCTATGTAATTTTACTAACCATTGTTACCCCAATAAACTTTAATTAAAAAAATATTAAGTAGAAGCAAAATAATTTTATAAAATATGTGTAAGTTATAAAAAAAATTACAAAAAGACGAACACGTGTGAACACTTTCTCCTTTAAAAGTCCCTGTTTACCTGTCCTCAGTCTCATCCCTTCCTGCCCCTCAGAGATAACCACAGTCTTAAAATTTGACTCTAACTTTTTTTTTGCCTTTCTTTATAATTACTTTTTCTTTCTAATTGTTTAATTTCACGTTTTGAACTTTCTAAATATAAATAGAATCAACGTACCATATCTATTCTCCTGGGACAAACGTTTTTCATTTAATATCACGTTTTGAGGTTCATCCACACTTTTATGCGTAGCTGTAACTTATTACCTTTCAACAGCTGTAGAGTGATCCAAACAAGTATTGATTAGATGGGTGTTCACCGTACTTTTTCAAAAGTTCTATATTTATATTTTATCCTACTTTCCTGTATGTGTTACATTTCACAATGAAAACTTCGAACACTTTTTGGGTAACAAAAAGCAGAACCCAGAGAGATGGGCAGGAGGCACGGGGAAAGGGGAGGTGGAGGGAAGTGAGGGGAGAAGTTATGGCTTGTGTATGGTGGGAGGACCCAGTCCACTCCCTCTGACCTGGAATCAGGTGCCTGGAATCAGAGCTTCCGAGGTACCCAAGACCAGAGGGAGAAATTGCCTCAATGCCGGCCCCTGGCAATAATCAGCCTTGCTCATTCCAGGACAGCCATTTGTGCCTGTCTTTTAGTGATCCTACCTGGTGGTCCCAAGGTTTCTGCAGGGTGGAGAGCAGCAACAGACTCGGCTCAAGCACTGAGGGGCTCTGGGCAGCTGCCACAGGCATAGGGCTAAAAGAGGATCTAAAATGGGAGAGCAGCATCGCCAGGGATGGAAATGAATCAGAGGCTGTGATTGATGGGCAGCATGTGACTGCAAAGTAATCCAGAGGTGTCAGAGGTGCCAGTGGGTAAAGCTAGGAGGGAGAGATGCAATAATAAGGGTCAAGCCGCAGATCTCTGCTTTTGTAATTTTGTTATACCACTCACATTCTGTGATTGCTCTTCCTCAGCTTGCTGGCCTGGAAAGCAGCTTTATTGGTATTGTGGTTTTCTAGCCCTCAGTAGATTGAATGTAAAAAAGCGAGACCTCATAGACAGCCACATGCAGTGTTGATTCATTGCCTGATATTCAGCAAGAAGGTCTAAAATGAAGGGGCAAAGTATTCCCAAAGTGGCATGACCTGCAGCCACCATCATCCGTCTTAATGCTCATAGAAGTTATCTGTTTTACAACACAATACAAAGATAGATGTTCGCACTGAACATGGTCCTTAATGGATGCTTAAACCATCATGCTTGTTATAGTCTACATTAGAAGATAAGAAATATACATCTTATTTACTGATTCCAAGATGCACATATTTCCCCCATTTGACATCTCTGAACCTGGATGTAGCTGCCAATTTGTATCATAGTTTTATATGTCTAAGCATGCTCAGATTTGTCATGATTGTTGATACTGTTATTGCTTCAAAAGAGCCACATACATGCATTGTTGGTATCTCACTTATTGAATTTAGTTGCCATTTTAAAAACGGCTTCAGAACTTTATACTATAATTTGGGATTGAAATGAAAAGTTATTGGGTACATAGAATGGTAAACAGTATAAGGATGTGACTTCGTTATTAGAGAAGCAAATATTTCTTGTTATTAGAGAAGCAAATCACCACTGGAGGAATAACCCCTAATTCCACACTTCACGCAGAGCAACAGCCAAGTGCTTGATGGGGCCAAAAAGATGCTCACAAGTGGGGGAAACTGCATTACATTTTGCTGTTGAGATAGGTGAAAAAGTATTGCCTATCAACACGAAGCTCTGCAACAGAGACTGAAGAAATTGCCAAATTTCTTGGAAAAGATGAAAGAGTTTCAAAGGTATGAGAGGCCACTATGACCAATCATGTGAGACTATCGAAAAGGAGCTGAATATCAACTTGTCAGAAACTTCCTGCTGACTCTGAATAGAAGCCGATGCTAAACTTCCAGCGATATATATTTAGGTAGAGGAAAAATAAGAGAATGAATCAAGTAGGCAGTGCTAACAACACCCCGTGTTCTTCAATGTGCCACAAAATTATACTGTCAATACTAAAGATCAAAAACAGTCCCTTCCGCATGTATAACCTTCAGTTCAATTCAGGAGAACGCATTGTGGCAATTTAATTGGCAGTGCTTTTGTCATTCTTAGTGTACATAATGGTGAGTCTTGACATCCTTGCTTCATCCAAATACAGTATAGCCAGAGAATGTTCCATAAAACTTCTACATTATAAAAAAAATATTTTAACAAAGTTTTGATGGACAAACAACAGATTTGGAAAAATATTTCTAACAAAGAGAACAGACAGTGGATTAGTATAAATAATGCACTCTTAAAAATTGTCAAAAGGGGTAAAACAACCTACAAAAAACTGGATGAAGAGATATTTTACAGGAGGGTAAATCCATTTGGCCAACATACAAAAAAAAAATTACTAGTCAGGATAATACTTTTTAAAGTAACAAGACATCATGTCACACTTATCAGACTGGCAAAACTGTAAAGGGTCATAACATTTCTTGCTGGCAGGGATGTGGGAAAAAATGTATTTTCAAAATCTGCTGGTAGGCATGTGAATTATGGTATTTATTTTGGAAAGCAATCAGGTAGCATCTGTTGAAATTAATATACATATATAGCATACTTTAACCCAGAAATCCCTTTATTAAATGACTACATATCCCACAGAAATAAGAGTATGACAAATAAAGATATGCATGTCAAAGATTATGGCAGATTGTCAGCAGTGTCCAGATTCTGTCTGCTCACTTTACTGCACCATTGCCCACCAATCTGCCTTCCAACAGACACTACACACATTTCTTTGCCTGAGATTGTTGCTAGAGCCCACTTGGCCACACTTACAAAGTACTGGGGAGCCAATGTTCCCCAGGAATAGCTCACAACCAATTACTGGTGTGAATTGGTCTAAATACCCCAGCTCCCTCACCCTTGGATGGAAAAAATCCAGAAGTGCGTTTTCTATACTGGCTCTGAGAACTCTCCAACAGGATTAAGTTCCAGCTGAGCACAGGAATAGCAAACTAGATAATGTACCCTCCATTCACTGTCTCTCTTTCCCTGTCTCACTTTTCCTCTTCCCTCTGGGTGTTCCTTCCACTTTCAAAATAAACGATTATACTGAAACCCTCCTTTTGTGGTTTACTTCAGGGATCCCCAAACTAAGATAAGGATGTAGTGGCCAAAAAACCCCACAGCAAAACCCCAAACCCAAACCAGAAAACAAAGTGAACATCTATTTGTCAGAGGGTGGTTAAATAGATTAGATTACATCCACATAATGAAATATTAAGCAACCATCTTGAAGGGTTAATTCATGTTCTATCAGTTGATTTTGAGTTATTTTAATAAGATTTACTGAGTGCGAGAAACAAGATGCAGAAAAGTGGGTTTAATATGATCTCAATTTTATAAACAACAATGACAAAAATGTGTATGCATGTATATATCTTGAGGTACCTCAACCTCAGTACTATTGACATTTGGGCTAGATCTTTCTTTATTGTGGGGAAGCTGTCCTGTGCACTGTAGGATGTTTAACAGAATCTCTGACCTCTACCCACTAGATGCCACTAGCTTCCTCTCAGCTGTGACAACCAAAAGTATCTCCAGATATTGCCAAATTGTTGCCCTGAGGGCACAAAGTTTATCCTCATTTCAGAATCACATATCTGTGTGTATATGTATATGTGTTTGTGTGTATTTGCTATGAATATATAAACATGAAGAAAAATGTAGAAAGATTATATGTTAGATTTTTAAAAAAACTTTTATTTATTTAAGTGTGTTTTTCCAGGACCCATCAGCTCCAAGTCAAGTAGTTGTTTCAATCTAGTTGCAGGGGGTGCAGCTCACAGTGGCCCATGTGGGGACTGAACCGCCAACCCTGTTGTTAAGAGCACCGCGCTCTAACCAACTGAGCTAACTGGCCACCCCAAATTCTTTTTTGAAATTCAAGTTTATTGGGGTGACAATTGTTAGCAAAGTTACATAGATTTAAGACATACAATTCTGTAATACATCATCTATATATCACATTGTGTGTTCACCACCCAGAGTCAGTTCTCTTTCCATCACCATATATTTGATCCCCCTTACCCTCTTCTACCACCCTCTCCCCTCTTACCCTCTGGTAACTATTAGATTTTTTAACATGAGCTATCTGTAGGGACAAGAATGTAAAGTGAGTAGAAAAGATTAAGAGGAGAACAGAGGGAGTAAAAAAGCAGAAAAATAAGAGACTGGTAAATCTTGTCATGTATTTATAATGAGATAAAATGATAAAAGGTAAAAATATAAAGAGTTTTGTTGCTTGAAGAGGAAGGCTTTACTGGAAGCTTCACTCGGGGGCAAGCATTGGATATCATTGTTTCAAAATACCTGACACATCTGTTTCTATTGGGACCTGCCACTCTTCCAGCCCATGTGATTCTGATGGGACTGAGGACAAAAGTGAGCATTTGACCCAAGCCTTGCTCATCAAGGTACTCCATATTCCTCCCCACATTGATTGGGATACAGGCCAAATAGATACTTACATAAGACTTTGAATCACAAGGTATGAAGTTGAAAGGCTTGGGCTGCCTTTGGCCATTTCCCGCCCCCTTGTAGCAACAGAGAATGGAGTTAGCATGCAAAGAATGGCACAGGAAGACAGTAAATGCATGGAAAGAAAGAGGGAAAGAGAGACAGAGAGGAGGGAGACCTGGTGGCATCACTTGAGAGCCTGGATATAGTTAAGCCTGAAATTAATTTCACCCTAAGACTTCTCAACTATTAAACCACTAAAACTCTCCTTTTATTTTCTTTGCCTCCACTCATTTGAATAATGTTTCTCTCACTGGTATCCAGAAAGATCCTAACTAGTACAATTAATAGTGAAATCATCAACAGGGGGCATAATGAGATGTTGTTTTATGGAGATGATGTGCACTGTTTGGCATGGGAACAAATTGCATAGTTTTATATTATAAGTGATTCTGTGATAACTTTGGAAAAATGTCTAAGGTAAATTCCTAATGGACTCCTTATGAGCTAACAAAAGCAGTTTTGCAAACTAGGGACAAATCTAGGTTTAGGGAGCAGCTTGCTTTTTATAACAAATGAAGAATCTCAAGGAAGCACAGCGTTTTGGTCACATGATCTATGCTGTCATATCCAGCAGTTTCATACAGATGCACCGGACAGGGCCTTGCCTCACTCCATGCTTCTTCCTTCCTGCTTCCTGCCCTAAGGTTTCTGCAACCCCACAGCATGAGCCACTCAGAGGAACCCACTTTGCCCTCACGTACAGACCACCAGAAAGTCTGTGTGGTAATGAACACGTGTACACCCACCCTTGGCCGGTGGGGTTGGCAACTGAAGGACCAAGAGTCCTTCCTTGTGCCCTGGGTAGACTGTTCTGAGATGCATCTCATCAGTCTCCTGGGCGGGTCCTGGGTTATCAAGGGCAAGTAGCCTATAGTACCATATTTCCCCAAAAATAAGACTCGTTCAAATCATGCTAGGGCCTATTTTCCAGTTGGGTCTTATTTTCAGGGAAACATAATAGGAGCTGACTCAATAACACATCTTTGTATTGGGTTTTCTTCTTCCCTGATTTACCACCTCCCCGCCCCGTTTCTCTCCTACATCCTGGGATCTCAAATAAACTCTTTGCACACAAGCCTTTTTCTCAGGCTCTGCTTTTGGAAAACCACAGGCTAAGATGTACAGATATCTGTAAATTCTCTAGTATCATTCCGTAGTACCTCCAATACCATCTTCACACACCTCCATGAAATAGTGACAGCATTTCTCTATCATTGAGAAGAAAAACAATCCATAGCAGTACATTTACTTTAACCTCGAAGAGGAGCGTGATGAACTAGAAAAGGCAGAAGAGGTGCCGTTGCAGAATTAGAGAAAAGGTCTTTGCCTGTGGCACTGAGGTTAACTGAGTGATGCAACACAGTCCTGCATGACTGGACTTCCAGTGAATTGGTGCATTCAAAAGGAAAATGCCAATTCTGATACGGAGCCTGGGGCAAGGCCCACAGGAAACCTGAAAGCTTGCTCATGAGGAAATATGGTGTGGACACATTAGGCTATTGATTTTTACTAAATATAAGGAGCCTTCAGACAGCTAGAGTTACTCTGATGGATGCATTTGGGAATGAAATGCATGCTCCCCAGCATGCCCTCTCTCTCCCGATCTGAAAATCATTCCTGAGCCAACTTCATGAAACCTCCCTTCTCACCTGGATAGCATGATTTCAGTGAAGCTCTAAGTGCCAAGGACAAAGCTGTGACTCAGCATGGGAGACGTGTTACAGAAGGGGCGAGGGGAATTCTAAATTCCAACTTTGCCTACTTTAGGGTTCCTGTTGTGTTTGTTTATTCTCTGGACTCAGTAAGCCAACCTCTGTACCAGAGGAGCTGGTTGTAGAGCAATGAGGGCAGGAACTGGTTGGCAACAATGCCCTTTACCTCCTTTCCCTGTTTTCTGGAGTTCTACCTACAGATGTGTATGTTGAGGATTAGGACAGAGGGAGATGGGTTAGCCAACTCTGAATTTCCCAAACCCAACAGAAGCTTACAAGTGAACTCAAAACTCCTCCATCCTGTTGGCAGGAGCCCAATGAGGTGGTGTCATTATAACCTCGTCTCAAGATGGTACAAGTCTACAGGATTCTTTTATTTAAACATATTTCATTTTTTTTCCTGAATATTATAGAATAGTTTTATGTACACGCATAATACATCAGTAAGGGTAAATTTCAACAGCAGTTTTCAGTTCAAAGAAGTCAAAATGGTGATTCCTTTTGCTTTCATTTTTAATTCCAAATGATCAGTCCATAGATGTTACAGTAGATTTCATAGAGGCCTGAATTTGTCTATTTTCCTATCTTATCATTTTGGATCAGGTAAAAATGTAAAATATCGAATGGATACAATATATAGATTAGTGAGAATAAGAAGAGTTCATAGAAGGATATGAGAAATTTAAATCTCAAAAATGTGTTTTAAAGTGGTACTCTTTAAAGAATAGATTGATGTAGCAATGATAACAGCAAATGCACGTCTCTCTTTTCAATTAAACATGATATATGTCCCGCTTATAAGAAAAAAAAAAGATGGAAAATAGTAAGTCTATGTTTGATTCCTTTAAGTAAAGTTATTTCCTCTTAAAGGGAGATGGGATAATTTGGAGAAAATATTTTTGAAAATTTTTATTAAAACCACATGGTGTATATATCTTCCTATATAAAATTATCAAAAGAAAGTATTCAATTTAAGTGAAATGAGATAATTCTACTACAATTTTTCCTGGAAAGATACAAATGCAATCAACAAAGTTGAAACTGATTTTTGTTCTATGTTTTGCGAACTATCTGTAGGTAGGAAGACAAATGTTTCTGTTCAGGGCTGACTGAAACCATGATTAAGATGTGCCAAAATTACAAATAAACTGTCTTTGCACATATAATTTGGCTCTATGTAAAAATTTAATTGAGAAATTGAATACAGATCCAAAAGCTGAATATTTGCACGTAAACGTGAAACCCCAAAGAGCTTGTGAGAGAAATGCCACATGATTTTTCATGTCTAAAAAATTCAGAGTAATGAAAAACATAATGGAATGAACCTTTTAATTCAGAATAGAGAATAATTCTTTCCCGAGTGATTTCAAAGCTGCTGTGGTCTTCTGGAATTCTGAGTTTTTCATCATAAAAGGCTTCTGGAAGCACCTACATATTTCCAACAGAGGTATCGGGAGCAGAGAGCAGACAGAGATAAAGAAGAAATGACTGATGTATTTTTAACAGATTCCTATAGCTAGAGAGGGAACACACCCAGTACTGGAATCCTACTCATCTTTGAGTCCCTGCGCATGTGCCATTTTTCCCATGAAATTTCCCAGGTCATGCCAGTCAAGGGTTCTTCTCTTCCTTGCCATGACCCCCAAAGTGTTAACTTTCAAGACTACTTAATGAGGCCTGTAAGTTTACTCAAACCACATCAGGCACATTTTATGATGGAGGTAGAAGCTAGGGTCTGACACTAAACTTGACCAGGCACAGGAATAGTCAACTGGGCTATCAGAAGAGTTTTGGCCAACAGGCATAGATGGCATTGAAGGGCCTGACGTCCTCTGTCTCTGTG
This sequence comes from Rhinolophus sinicus, assembly GCF_057876585.1. Lineage (NCBI taxonomy): Eukaryota > Metazoa > Chordata > Mammalia > Chiroptera > Rhinolophidae > Rhinolophus > Rhinolophus sinicus. The sequence goes on from NC_142518.1 coordinate 9,241,866, forward strand.
TTTCCTCCTGGCTGCCTGGATACTGTTTATTTTGCTGACCTTTCTTTGACTATCAATGCTTGTCTTAGTTTGTGTTCCCTCAAAACAAGAAAGGAGGCTGCTTATAGATAAATAGCATTTCTATCATCTCCATAATTAGTACTTAAATAAAATATAAGCTTTCTTCATTTCTGATCTATTCTTGTGATTGCACAAGTCTTTAGCTTGCTTCTTCTCACTTTCTTTTCTAGAAATGAAAAACGTCTCATTCCTTTAAAACTCTCAGATATGCAACTGTGCAGACAACAAAAGCATGAAAATCATGTATTATTCAGATGACATTCAAAGGGACACTACAGCAAAATCATTCTACCAGCCCATGAATTAGTGGAGCAAATTCACCTTTGAGCAACCTGCATATTTACCAGTTTTTCTGAGAACACTTTGTTCTCATTCCTTACCTTTATGAGCAATAGCTATAAGCTCTTTCAAATCACATTGTTAATTCTCATAATATTCCTGCAGAAGTTTAGCAGGTAAAAAATTACAATATTGAAACTTCCCAAATGGAAATAGACAAATGCCCACCACGTCTACCATACAAGACAGATTAGATTTCAACTTCTTTGTAATGATTGAGAACCTCTGCCAACAGCTTAGGGGAAAAAAAGAAAAAAATTCCTTCACCTTCATTCTTTCCTCACCTATCCTCACAAGGCTGATTTCGATGCCTAATAGTTTTCTTTGTTGTCCCAGGCAAAAGTAGTTAGTGATCAACCATCTTTTTTTCATCTAAGTGATGATAGGATATAAGAAGCCATTTTACCAGTATAATTATCTAGTTTTTTAAAATCTATTTTTATGCCAACACTTTGGCCTGAATTATTATTTCATTCAAAGTATGCTAGCTAGAAGGCATAAAGTCTTCTGGTTAAAAGAAGGGGTTTGGAGTCTGTCCAACAAGGGCTGGAATTTACCTCTGTCAATGCCCGTGAATGCCTGCTAAATTACCCAAACTCTCTGAGTGCTAGTGCCTTATGCATGAGTCAGCGCTAACAGTGCCCACTTCACAGGGTTGATTGATCTAACCCACCAGTGAGTAATACAGTGTATGTAAAAGTCTTAACTCTGGGCATCACAGTTGGTAAGCCCTCAACATGTGAGAGCATTTCAGGTTGTTATTCATATTCATAATTTGCAGACATGAAAGTTAAAGTAAAGAATTTGGTGATGCCACCCCCCCCAACCACCCCTGCCTCCCATCCCCCCCCCATAGTGAAGAATTAACCTTATCTAAAAGGAGGTCTGGCCTTTGCTCTTATCTACTGAGAAGTGATCTCTAGGCCCCATGGAATGTCATGCCTGATTGGAACATCTTGGTTGCCTGGGGACCTTTGCCACCATACAGTCTAATAACCTGATTTATGATGAGAGCCTTGGGCCATGAAGTATCAGTTCTACCTCTGGAGGAGCTCAAAGATAAGGTCAGACACAGGGGCAGTATGCAATCGAGCCCCAGAAAAACGTTCCCATGTATGTTGTCACACATTAATACTCAAGAAAGTAATATTGTCCATGACTTTATGGGGAGAGGACAATGGAAGCTCTACATTTGGTACGTTTCCTGATCTCTGCCCTATGCAATTCAAAACCACAATGAAATATCACCTCACACCTGTTAGGATGGCTATTATCAAAAAAACAAAAGACAACAAACGTTGGTGAGGATGTGAAGAAATTGGAATACTTGTGCACTGTTGGTGGGATTGAAAAATTGTATAAGCATTATGGAAAACAGTATAGAGGTTTCTAAAAATGTAAAAATAGAGCTAGCATATGACCCAGAAATCCCACTTCTGGGTATTTATCCAAAATAATTGAAATCACCGTCTTAAGAAAATTGTGATCATGTTAATTATAGCACTATTCACAACAGCCAAGAGGTAGAAACAATGTAAATGTTCATCAATAGATGAATAGATTAAAAATATGGTTTTTAAAATACATATTTTACATAATTTTACACAATGACAGCGTTAAGAAAAAGATGTGGTACATATATACAATGGAATATTCTCGGTCCTAAGAAAAGATGAAATACTGCCATTTGCAATATGGATGGATCTTGAGATTATCGTGCTAAGTGAAATAAGTCAAATAGAAAAGGACAAGAACCATATGATTTCACTCATATGTGGGATATAAAACTGAAAGCAACAAATAAACAAAACTCATAAACACAAACAACAGTTTAGTGGTTACCAGAGGGTAAGGGGGAAGAGGGTGGTAAATGAGGGTAAAGGGAATCAAATATATGGTGATGGAAGGAGAACTGACTCTGGGTGATGACTACATAACGCAGTATAAAGATGATGTATTACAGAATTTCACACTTGAAACCTATATAATTTCACTAACCAATGTCACTCCAATAAATTTAACAAAAATTATTTTTTTAAAAAGGAAATTCTGTAATATGTGACAACACAGATAAGCCTTGAGGACGTTACGCTGAGTGAAGTAAGCCAGTCACAGAAGGGCAAATACTGCATGATTCCATTTATATGCAGTACATAAAATAGCCAAACTAAGAGACGCAGAGAGTAGAATGGTGGTTGTCAGGGACTGGAAAGAGGAGGAAATGGCAAGTTGCTATTCAAAATGTATAGAGTTTTAGTTATACAAGATGAAAAAGTTCTAGAGATCTGCTGTATAACATTGTACCTATACTTAACAATACTGTATTGCACTCTTAAAAATGTGTTAAAAGGGTAGATCTCATATTAAGTGTTCCTACACAATAAAATACAATTTTATAGAAAAATTCTGTTTTAATGAGCAACTATACATTGTCTAGAGCTCACCTTTCTCAGTTATCAGATCCTAGCCTTTGTCTTTGAGCTATGTTACAATTCAATAAAATGTAGTTAACTGATACCGATGCAAAATGACTCTTATAGACATGCCAAATCTGTCCTCTCTGATAGAGGTCTGACTTAACTGTCCCTTGAGTAAAAACCAGTTTTGTGTCCATTGGCACATTCAATTAAACATTTCCGTGTTGTATATAAAATTGTGCTTTTTTTGACTGCTAGTTTGAACTGGTTTTAATATCTGCAGTTCCTTTCTTTCTTTCTCTTTCTTTCTTTCTTTCTTTTTTTTCTTACTTTCTTTTTTTTTTTAACGGAGGGCATAGCTCACAGTGGCCCACGCGGGGATTGAACCGGTAACTTTGGTGTTATTAGCACCACACTGTCACCAACTGAGCTAACCAACCACCCAATATCTGCAGTTTCTTCATGAGTTTAAATAAAGTCTTTAGCACATGTTCATTTTTATATCTTTATGAGAATCATTCATTTATCTTTTTCTGAAAATTATCTTTTTAATACAGAGTATATTTTTTAGGGGTATCCCTAAAGATGAGTGATTATTATTCTTTTGATGTTAACATATAGCAGCTATAAGGTGTGTTGGTTGGGAAAAATGGGAACTACTATATTAACAAAATATCATGACTTGCTAAAGCAGAGATTTACTGATTACAGTTGGCCGTCATTGATTCTCAATTATTTTGGTAACAATTCCCCACATTTTCTGTGGTGAGTATCCTTCCACCACTCCACGTCCATTGAAGTTTATGTGAAGGTGGCTCCACTCCAGCTCCAGAGGTAGACATGGGACACAGGTCTAAGCCATATAGAGAACAGAGTATAGTGGTTTATATTTGGGGCTGGATCAAAACTACCCAGGTTTGACTTTCCATTCTACTACTTATTAGCTCTGGGATATAGTCTTTCTGTGCCTAATTTCCTTCTTCAGTAAAATAATAATGCCTAACACATGGGAAAAGTGCTTGGAACCATGCCTGATACACACTAAGTACTCAGTAAGTGTTCATTTTCAATATTCTTCCATGAACCTGCCCACAGTGTTTGCTTCAGGGATGAGCCCAAGACCAAGTTGAGCCAGTAAGAATGAGGGCTAATGCTTCTCTTACGGCTTTTGGAAAAGACTCTCTGTTTCCTGCTGATCTTAAATCAGGAGGATGTAGGTCTGAAGCTTATATCTTGGTCCCCTATGGGAGCCTGAGCATGAGCCAAGATGGATTAACAGATCAAAGCGATATAAAAGGAACAACTCCTGGTGATAAGGCTAAAGCTCCTGGGTTTACCAGTTAGCTGACGCTGAAGCCAAATTGACCTTTGCACTTTTCATGTACATGAGTCAGTTGAGTCCCTTTTTGGTTCTAAGCCAGTTTATTTTTTTTTTAACACTTGCAATCAGAAGATCCTAACTATATCAGGAGTCAAAGATGAAACGTCTTTGGGGCCAGATAGACAAATATTTTCTGGTATCCTTCAAACTGCATTACCAAGGTGATGACTTGTATGTAAAGCACACAGTTCTATTGCTAAGTGATGATGCCCGTTTCTTTCACAGAGGGCTCATCTTATCGTAGCCCAAACCTGGCCATTTCTTTATTAATTGTCATGGGTTAATATTGAGGGTATAGAGTCTTTAGGACCATCTTTCCATAATTGCTAATAACAGGCAATATGTATGAAACAGGAACAAGAAACCAACTATCTGTGGTGATGGCTTAGATGTACCAAGTAACAAGGCTGTATTCCCTGACAGAGAGGCAATTAGCACAATGGCATCAAATTGTACCAAGCAAAAGTCAACCAATGTAGACAAAGGCCATGCTTTCTTTCCCCAAGCAGTTGTTATTAGCAGATTCTCTAGCAAAGATACTGAAAACTCAGTTTGCTTAATTCTCAATTTAGGGGTAAACTTTTTCTCTTAGGATTCACTAAATTTTCCACGGCACATCACTGCACAATGGGATGTAATCAGCCTTTATTCAAGTGTAATTGGTTTACTTTATTAAGTCTCTGTTTTGGCTCATAAGTCTGGGACAACTGAAGTTGGCCCTAAAACACTGTTGAGATTAGGTTACTAATGGTGCCTCCTCCTTTTATTAACTCAAAGCGGGTTAGTCACCTCCCTGTACAAACCTTACTTATCTGCAAAATGAGGATAACAATAAACAAGCCTCGCTGGATTTTGACAACAACTAAAATAAAATAACTCTAAACTAAGAGAACTAAGAGCTCAACACATTTCTTAAAGGTGATCATCCTGATAACCCATATTGGGCCTAAATAAATTGTAAGAGTATCACCAAAAATAAGGCCAAGGGTTCATAAGTTATTAATATTATTAAGTGCTTCACTCCCGAGAGGCCAGTATGAGAACCCCAGACATCTAAAAACCCCAACTGTTCTTTACCAAAATGCCATGCCACAGATGTAGTACCGACAAGTAAACAAAAAAGAATGCTATAATTACTATAAGTGCAAAGCAAAGGCAGAACTCGAAATTGAATAGCACATTCCCCAATGTCCTTTAAGGAGGGGACTCACCCCCCAATAGTACTGCTCAGACATTTCTAGGTACATTTCCATGTACTGCAGTGGGTAAAACAGCGCTTACACTGGGTTCATAACACCACTACCTGGCAGTGACCATTCTCTCAGAACATGTCACAAACTTCTGCTGGCGTGTTTCCAAAAGACCTTCTTCGGGGAACACAGAACATTGTTTTACCTGCAATGGGAGCCCCAGGGCCCGAGGCTACCAGGGACAGCAGCTGCTTCCATCTGAGGTAGAGTTGGGTCTGAGCCCACCCCATCTCCGCCTCATGTTCCTTTGGTGCCTCCATCGCCCCCGCTCCTGTAGTGCCTCACCTTCCACATGGGTGTGGCCCCCCACCATTGGCTGGCCCTGAACAAAAGTGCACAGTTAGGCAACATTTGCCTTTGGTCCTGCCTCTGCTGCCCCTCAGCCTCCAGGCTCCTCACAGGTGATGCCAGCTGAGTCCCATTAACAGCTGAAGGGCACTTGCAGTTGGTCACTTTTGAAGGCAGACCATAGAGTGATAGACCCAAGGCTTGGGAGCAAGGAGACCTTGCTTTAAAAATGATCCTTCCTAACCTAAAAAAAAAAAAAAAAGATCCTTCCTGAGCCTCAGTTCTTCACATCCATAAAAACAAAATGTAATGTACCTCTAACATAGGCTTGTTGGGAAAATCAAATAAGGTTAAAAGTAATAAAATAAGAAAACACACCACAGATGGCCATAAGATACAAACTGAGGAGTGTGACAAACCCAAAACTTTGTACCTGAGGACCAGAGAGAATAGAAAAGAAAAATAAATACAGAATGTGTGACTGGAAATCTCTAAAACAGCAGTTCTCAAACTTGAGCATCAGCATTCATTGGAGGACTTGTTAAAACACAGACTGCCAGGCCCGACCCCAGTGTCTGAACCAGCAGGTCTGGGGTGGGACCTGAGAATTGGCATTTATCACATGTTCCAAGTGATGCTGATGCGGCTGGTCCAGGGACCGCCTCTGAGAAGCCCTGCTCTGAACTAGCGATTATGCATCATGGCTGTACATATGACTGGCCTTGTCTGAGTGGGGAAATCACTTATGCCTAAGTTCCCCTCCTCAGAGTGCCTGATTTAAGTGGTCTGGGGTGCAGCCTGGGCACCAGGATTATTATAGGCCCAGGAAATCTCATACGCATCCAGGATGGAGAACTGCTGCTCTTAACCAAGCAGCAGCATCAACAAATCAGTGGCTTTTATTATTATGCCACACCCCTGGTAGGCCTGCCTTTCTTGTGCATTTGCTACACCCACTCCTTAAGATCATCTGGTCCTTAGGGCAGTGGGCCTAACGATGGACCCATCTAGGCAGAAAGGAGAACAGGCAGATGGACCCAGCATGACACCTGCCGAGGTACAGTCACAGCTTCAAGTGGCCCCAGTGGACTTTCTGTCCTGGCTATAGCTTTTTCAGCCCTAGGAATTATACATTGAAATCACCTGGGAGACTTTCAAGACAGCCTGATGTAAAGCCCACAACCTGTGGCCACTCAGTGGAATCACCTGGGGACTTTAAAAAATGCTGCGATGCCAATTGTAGAGATTCTGCTACGATTGGTCTGGTTGTGGGGACTTGTGAAACCTCCCCAGGGGATACTAATGTTCACCCAAGGTGGAGAAAGCCTCGTCCAAATGAAGACTCTTCATGATGCATCCACAATCCACCCCCATCCTCCATGTTTTTAAAACTCCCTGGGGATTCTCATGTACAGGCAGGGTTGAGGACCACTACTTTAAGTGTGAAAACAAACAAAAACCAGGCAGTTATAATATTATTGCTCTTTTTAAAAGTAGATATTTGCACTGAGGAAAAAAGACTGAAAGGATATGTTCAAAATGTTACTAGAATTCTCTTGGACTGATGGGATTACATCATTTTTTATTTATGCTTTTCCAAAAATTTACACATGATCATTCTTGAAACTAGTGAGGAAAACACCCCACCAAAAAATGCTTTTGTATTCAATACTAGAATATCAAAGTGGAAAAATATGGCACCTTACTTTGCCCAAAGTAATGAATTTCTAAGCATAAAACTTCATCAGTCTGTCAAATTAAACCCTATAAACTGACTCTTGTTGTTTGATATGTAAGGCTGACTTTATGAGCCATCTTTGTCTTCTTTATTAGACCCTATGACATTGTTGTGCCCTTCTGCAGAGACTTTTTTTTAAAAAAACATCACTTGAAGGTGTCCCCAGTCACTTACTGTTAAGGGACTTTATGACATGACATAAATGTGCATTTCCCTGCAAAGATGGACACTTAACCTCTAGAATCCAAGCATAAATCACTTCCCAGAAGAGCCTAGCTAATGCAGGAATTTCACAAAGGACATTTCCTTCATGTCAATACAACCTCCGGCTTCCTTTTCTAAGATAATCTAAGCTCCAAGCTGAAAGTGGGCAGTGCCCTGACACTGACTTCAAGAAGGGTTTTTTACGGTGTAATGCTAAAGGATTTTGACGGGATAGATTGAAATCATAGAATTTTCTTCCTCAGGGTTACAAAAACTACTCACTAGGGCTCAAAAAAATAAATGACTCCAGATACTCGATGGTTCTAGATACTCGATGGTTCTAGATAAGCAAGGAATTTAGTTAGTTAACACTATAAAGTTTTTTTATTTTTTATTAAAATAGAAAGTATACTCTTTTATAAAAGGAATTGGTCATGGACAGTTGGATACCTTCCATTTTGTACTTAAACTGCATTTATAAAGAATTAAATTTCACTTTGCTTTTACTCCGGGGCTCAGAAACTTTCATAAATCTTAGGATGCTTTTAGTGACGTGGGTTTTGTTATTGTTTTCACTCTTAATATATAACGCAGGAAACACATACATCAAGTTAGGCCATTTTAAAGGTATCTGTTAAAATGGAATCCGATTACTTAGCACACATCAGGAACTGTGCCAGTCCAAGATGACTCATGGGTCACTGAAATACATCCCTCCTTTCAAGGAATTTACAGATTGCAGGGGAGAGGCAAATGTTTACACATCACGAAAAATGCAAATCTTTCCATGAGAAACCCACACAGGCCACAGTATACAAACAAAATGCTATGCAAACACAGAAAAAAAATGGATAAAAATAATGGAAATCAGAGAGAAATGCAGAGTGGCCTGGGTATGGTTGACAGCTCTGGGGCTCGCTCTAAAGGAAAGACTGGATTTCAGTAGTTAAAAAAGCAGGGAGACATCCCAGTGAGACTGAACAGGGGAAACAATGGTTGATGGGCAGGAAACTTCACAACATGTCAGACCTAGTCAGATGGAGCCGGTGTTCTGTTACCTAGAAGGATTTGTGCCAGCTCGTGGATGGTCTTCAGTTGAGGTGGAGAAACCGGATATTAATTTGCAGGTAGTGGGGGAGCTGCTGAGGGCTTCTGAGCATGAAGATGGGGTCGGTGTGATCAGAATTCAGCTGCAAGAGTAATGCTCTGGATTGGTGGAAAGGCTGGGCTGGAGTGAGGGGAGGCCAGCTGCTGCAGCGGATGGGTGTGGGGTGATGAGGCCCTGTGTCTGGGCAGAGCAGGGAACATGCCACTGTACGTGGAGTTGGAAAGAGATATACACAATTGGCTCTTTGCCAACTGCAGTGCACCCTTGGTGACACCCCACTCGTTTGGTCTCTTCTCATTTCTTATTTCACTTACTTTTCCCCTTCACTCTTGCTGTCCTGAAACTGTACCCCATACGGCTTGTATACAGTCTATGACAGCTCATAGACTCTGTTTTCTGGAGAACTTGAGCTAAAACAAGTAGCTTATGATAACTATTTCCGCATTATATCTACAGAGGGTGCCAAAAAATGTATACATATTTTAAGAAAGGAATAAACTGTATTAAAATTGTAATACTCAATATATACCAATAACAAAAGATGAATACAAGTCATGTCATACATTTTTTTTTGGCACCCCTGGGATATAACCGACTCCAACTCTCTTTTCTTCATTGCAAAAAATTTCAAGTTGAAAAATTTGATACCAGAGGGTAAGGGGGGTGGGGGGTGGGAGAAGAGGGTAAGGGGGATCAAATATATGGTGATGGAAGGAGAACTGACTCTGGGTGGTGAACACACAATGGGATATATAGATGATGTAATACAGAATTGTACACCTGAAATCTATGTAATTTTACTAACAATTGTCACCCCAATAAATTAAAAAAAATAAATTAAAAAAAAAAATTTGACCCAAAGATACATAGAAATATCCCTTTCAGGGTAAAGAGCAGATAACATGATTTTTTACACTGCTAAAACTTCACTGACAATGCGGAACTGTATATAAACAAAAAGGGATACATGGTATTGACTTACCCATAACACCTGTCGCAAACAACATTAACTTCCCCAGGCACCATACCCCAAGTTACCGCCCTTCAACTAAGTTCTGAAGTGATGGGAGGAGTCCGAGCTTCTATTATGTAATTCAGTCCAGTTGGACGTTGGAGCGGCTCAACGTCCCCTGGTTTCCCTGCGAGTGAGACTAACCAGATGTTGGAGATGAGGCCAATATGATGTTCTCAGGCCTCTCTATTAAACGTTTAGCCAAGGACCAGCAAGGCAGAAGGGGTCAAGGGAAAGTGGGGAGGTGCATAAATTGGGCGAGATATATCACTTTTCACAGAGGAATAAATTTTAGTCCAGAATGTTAACTCTTTACTAAACTTCATGCTAGCTATAAATAATGCAAAAATACATTATCAACATTCTGCTTGGTCAGAGAAAAAGAAGTAGTAGGAGATTCTAAATCTTAAGTGACCTTGTGAAAAGTAGATACATCACGTACCACTCCTGACTGTCCATCTATCTTTTCTTTGACTCACACGTAATGGTGATCACATTTTAACATTAGCACATCCTAATTAACTGTCAAATACAAACAATTGTAATTCATGGAAGGCCAAACAATGCAGAGAAATTACTTATTCCTTTGGAAAGGTCAACCCAATTAGATAGTAGACAAAGGCTTGTACTCTTTTAATGTTTACAGTTAATGCCAGGAATCTGCCATTCCACGTGCTCAATAAAAATATGCTGACTGTCTACCATGTAACCAGGCAGGCAAGAAATACTAAGAAAATTAATCCAAGCCTTTGACTTTGAAGAATTCATAGGCCAATGGGGGAAGGAAGACACATAAATGAATAGTCTTGATGCACAGAGATAAGGAAAAGGCATACGCTAATCTGATGGCATATTTTCTCAGATGGGATAGTAAAACGGTGCTGAATGCCCTATACAGAACATGAAATTCAACCTGCAGTAAGGTAATATGAATGCTGAGCAATTTTAGAAACGGTCTTCTCATCCATTGCTTGCAGTGACTGTGCTGCGTGGAAAAGCGAGGACTGAGCTGCTAAAGTAGGTTTGAGCCAACTGTATTCCATAGATTCTGGACTGTACACACAAACAGAACCACTTATTTTGTGTCAATAACAAGCACTTTGCGTGTATGTATTCAAATTCCTCACAGGCCCCCATGTGGTAGGTACCGTTATCATTCCTATTTTACAGATGAGAAAACTGAGGTGTAAGGTGGTTACGAAATGTATGCAAGGTCACATAGTAAGTGACATAGTGAACAGTTGAACCCCATCCATGTTACTCCAAAGTCTGTGTGGTTGGCAGATTGACTGCCTATTAGCAAACTGTTATTGATCTCTGATGAGATAAGGAACTTGTGCCAGAATGTAAGTCAACTACAACAATTAGAACATTGTTTAACTCATCTAATTTTTTTTTGGGGGGGCGGGGGTATCAAAATTTTCTCGAAGAGATAAACAGTGCATTGATTTACACATGGTACAAGCTTCTTACCTTGTGATGAATCAGTAGTTGGTGTAGCACTGAGCTAAAACTGCATCGACTCCTAGAAAGACAATACCATAGATTACTATAGAGCCTTTCTTCCTTCACATCGATAAAGGAAGACTATTAAATGTACTTAGCTTGTCTTGAGACAGAAGTCACTCAGAGGCTCCTAGCTACTATTCTAGGGAATCTGCTCCAAAATTTCCCAACCTCCTGTCATTTTGAATACGCTTCTTCCTGCCTCCCAAAGAAACATACATTTTAGAGGAAAATGGCTGCCTTAAAATTGGCCTGGGGGATTTTTTGTAATGGTATTATTGGCCAGGCTCTTTGGCACCTTGTGAATCCTCTGTCCCTATGACACATTCTTCTGGCTGACGCAGTGCCCCATATTCAGGGCCTTAACTAATGGTTTCCTTCCATTCATCATTGAATGCTCACAGACCTTAAGAGAGATATTTTTATTCTTTTAAGAAAATAATGGGTGTACAGATAGCAACATCACTGACAATATATTTTAACAACTCCAAACTAATTTTTCACAGATGCTTCAGCATTCTGAAGTTATCAGATAAAACCATGCCTATGTACTTTGTTACAAAACCCCTATAAGGGATAGGTATAGGCAGTTTATTTTCTCCCAGTGGGAGAAAGCTAACTATGGCAACTATTTTTATCTACTAACATTATAATTTCATATTGGCTAAAGCTGCCTACAGTTTTGTTTATAATAGCTAGCTATTAAGGGAGTACTTGAAAACATTTTTCTATAAGTACCAGTCTCTCTGTTCTTCCTTTACCTGTTAAAGAGTCATTAAAAGAAAATTACACAGCCAAAATAACCTAGTTAAGAGTTTCTACCGGTTTTTGAACCATGTCTTTAGCTGTTGGTGTATGATTTTTTAAAAATATACCTTACCTTTTGTTTTCTTTTGTGCAACACAGAATTTTCCCGGACTACACACACTAACGCACACACACATACACACACGTCACATAATATTGTGATATTTATACTATATCGTGTACCCTATTTTAAAAAATACACTGGGGTTCACTAGCTAGCTGCTAGGTTCTTTTCTCCTCAAAGCCCCCAGATTGGGTGTTGGGGTGATGAGTGTAGGGATCAAACTAGGTAATACAAACTATTTAGGCTGGAGGCAAGGAGAAGGAAAGCATGGGGGCTACTAGCTGTTCTTCCCTCCCCACACAGAGTGTCTGTGTTATTTATGTGTCAGTGTGTGTGTACGTGCATGTTGTATACTGGTGTGACTCGGGGAAGATGATAACGACCAACCAGAAAAAGGCTTTAAGATCAACTGGCAAATTGTGATTAATTTGCTAGAAATGCTGCTCTACCAAAAAATATCTAAACCAGGGGCCAGCAATTTTTGTTAAGGGCCACGTATTAGTTTCCTAGGGCTGCCATTAACAAATTACCTTAAACTTGGTGGCTTAAAACAACAGACATTTATTCTCTGACAGTTCTGGAAATCGGAAGTCCAAAATCAAGGTGTCTGTAGGGCTGTGCTCCCTCTCAAAATATAGTTCTTTAAAAAGGCCTAACAAATAATTATTCACTGCATAATTACTGTTATAGTTATTGAAAATGAACCTGATGGTCAGTACAAAATGTGAGATACTCACATCCCATCTGCTCATAGGACAACAAAGGTGCCATTACGACATGGTTTCTTTTGAGTCTGCTCAGCCTGTGTTAGAGAGAGCCATGCAAAGACTCAAGTCTCCCCCCAATATTCTGTAATAACCCAATTGTGAGACATGTGCATGGACACACACTATGACATTATTGGGCCAAAAACATCATTTTTTGCCTTAAGTTCTCTTCTGTATATTTCTGTTTATCCTGTGACAAGTAAACTAGTATATTACTCATCACTACTATTGAAATAACAAACCACTTTCAATATACTAAATAACTTATAAAACAAGTCTTATTCTACGAAAGTGTTGTAAATGTAAATTATAACTGCAAGAGATAAGTTTCATCCTTGTCACTATCGATAGAATTAAACAAGGACACAATGGTGGTCAGAAAATGGTTGTTTCCATTTTGACTTAATATTCCAATCTGGAAGTAGTTAGATCTGCTTATCAGCCAGTATAGTAAGCGTTAAATATAGTCACTTCAACACTAGTGTGATTAGAAACACATATGCAGATATGAACTGGGCTCATTTATAATGTGATCACACAGATCAGGGGTCAGCAAACGTTTTCTGTAAAAGGCCAGATAATAAATATTTTCCACCCTGTGGGCCATAGAGTCTCTGTTGCAATCACTGAACTCTATCATTGCAGTACAAAAATAGCCATACACGATACATATGTGAATGAGTGTGTGGCTGTGTTCTCATAAAACTTGATTTACAAACCCAACCGCATCTTGAATTTGGCCCATGGCCTGTAGTTTGCCAACCCCTGATATGGATAATCCAGAATGCTCTTATATTATTTTTATAGATTATCATAGAATGTAAAATACAAAATTAAAAGAATCTCAGGGCCCCCAGAAAACATCTCTCCTAAAGAATTTACTTCATTTGCTTACTTCATCTTGAATAGTATTTCAGTTTCTAATAGTATTTCAGTTTCTAATAAACTCTTTAAATTCTTCTTTGGTTCCGTATTATATTTTCTGATTGGTTGTGGTTGGTTTGAAGCAAAGCTACTGATTTATATACGTTGATCTTACATCTGGTGTACTTACTGAACTCTAATATTCTGTGAGTGACTGAGTTGACTGAATAGGATTTTCTGATGGATAATGATAAAAACTCCCAAGTCATGACAGTTGCTAATATTCACATATCTGATTCATTTTTCTTGTGTAAATACACTGGCTGGGAATCCCAGAAAGTATTGATTGAGCAAGTGAAATCAGTCATATTTGTCCTGTTCCTTTTTCACCATTTTGTTTAATGTTTTTTATTGTAACTTTATTAAAGTCCCAAAAATTCTTCTGGGTCTTTGATATGAAGCAGACAACAGGAGCCCAAATTTGTTACACGTCAGCTCTCTGGATCTAAGCCCTAATGCCAGTGGCTGTGGCTTATTAAAAATACTGGCACTGGACCAATTTAATTAATTTGCTGATGGGCTTATAAAACTCTGAGGTTACACATAAAATATGAGAAACTCATTTCTATATCAATTATTACCAAGGGGTACAAATTTTGGCTTAGACAAATCATTAGGGACCATGGGCTGATGTGGAGTCAATTAGCATGGCCATCAGAGTGATCTGCAGCAGCACTTTAATTTCATACCCAGCTCATACTGTGAATGGGTTACTGCTGCAAATAAGTGCCAGTTATGAAACTATTGTTACCCAGTTCCACACCTGCCTTTCACATGGACAGTCCCCAACTTACAATGGTTTGACTTACAGATTTTTCGACTTTATGATGGTGAGAAAGCGATATGCATTCAGTAGAAACCGTACTTCGAATGTTGAATTTTGATCTTTTCTGGAGCTAGCAATATGTGGTACAATACTCTCGTGATGCTGGGCGGTGTCAGCCACAGCTCCCAGCCAGCCATGTGATCACGTGGGTCAACTACCCATACTCTACAGTGTACGGTGTTGCCAGGGTTTTTTGGATTTTGTGCGTTCACATCTCATCTTGTCTACAAAATGCTATGATGTTGGTAGATTAGGTGTGTTATATGCATTTCCACTTCCAATATTTTCATCTTTCGGTGTTTACTAAGATGCAACCCTATCGTAACTCGAGGGAGCATCTGTACTGGTTCTGTGATGCAGGCGCTGGTACTTTGCAAAACATATTTTTATGTTGCCAGCTGAGGTCCCCTGTTAGGCTCTCACTGGGGGATGCCAGGAACAGACTGGAAGGCTAGAGACAGGAGAGAGAGTTGAATTTCCCTGTTTCCTTTCCGTGGGCTTTCTGTCATCATTACCCCACTCTCCTTTCTGTACCCTGGCAGTGGCAAGTACTTCCTGCAGCAGCAGCTGAATTCAAGTCTTACTTTTTTCAACAAACTCAGAGCCAGTCTCATGGTACCTCATGCACCGGCACCTGCCAAGCAGAATGCCTATCTCAGGACTCTATTTTTAACGATGTGGGCCCCTCCTCCTCCAAGCTTCTAAAATTTTACAATCCCAACATTCTTGCCTTTGTTCTCCCAGGGGGAGTAGCTGAATCCAGCAGTTGCTACCTCTACAAAACCTTTTTGAGTTATCTATTTAACAACTCTTTATACTAAATTCTCTCTATTAAAATGACTGGTGTGGCTTCTGTCTCCTGACTGGGCCCTGACTGATATTTACCAACAGAAAAAGACTTCCTTACTGGTTGTGTGGATTCATGCTAGCTTTCATCGCAGAGGGTTTTTCTGACATTGCCGCTCCTTTTGAAGATCCTTTTTGAGAGTGGAAGGTTCTAACTGAAGATCACAAATTACCCATGATTAAGATAAATATCCTTATTTTTCAATTACTTTCACTTGTACTAAGTTCTTTCCGTTACTTTTAAGACTTTTCTGCCCTCTAGAGATCTGAAACTCAAATGATAGCTTATGAAGTGCCCCTTTCAGCAGCAAATGGAAAGCAAAACCAGGTTGAGGGCAAATAAATATCAAAGTTTCCAGAGTATGAAAACTCCAAGACTGCTTTCACCAAAGTAATTAAGTTTTGTCCACCAGAGAATGTCATTTGAGGAGGAAGAAAAATGAAGATCCAGCACAGAACACATTATATTAGTGATGAAAAAGGCAAAGTGTGGGAAGTGAGAGAATTCTTTTTTACCCTGTGGAAGTTAAAAATCTTGTAGTTGTATATATCACTGTCGACAAATCTAATAATTAATATGTTGAGCAAAATCACCTTTGTGTGAAAAAGAAATTATTTTGCTCTCATGGGGTCAGGAGTGTGGAGAAGTCATTGAAAAATAGCTCAATTAAGTTGGATGAGAGTGAAACATTGGCACTTTGGTGGGTGTTCCCAACTTGCCTCAGGTACCAAGACACTGGATGACATTTGAAAGTAATAAACTTAACACTTAGAAATAGTTGGCATTGAGAACAGTCAATACTCATAACAAGTTTAGGTTCCCATAGGGAAACCTAGCACACATTTAAGCTGACAGAGGGGGAATTCCACTTCCCCTATATACTGATAGACTATCTGAGATGGTAGACCTAGGGCCTCCTAATTCTCAATGTCATAAAGCATCGAAACTGAATGGGAGGACCTAGAAAATTGAGCACTTTCCATCCCACCTCCATGCACTGAAGTAAATAATTTAGTCTGTGCTTGTTAATTAGTGGTTCAATTCAAATCGACAAGCCTTCCATATAGATACCGTGTTTCCCCGAAAATAAGACCTAGCCAGACCATCAGCTCTAATGCATCTTTTGGAGCAAAAATTAATATAAGATCTGGTGCTATTTTACTATAATATAAAACCCAGTTTTATATAATATAATATAATACAATACAATATAATATAATACAATACCGAGTCTTATTTTAATTTTTGCTTCAAACGATGCATTAGAGCTGATGGTCTGGCTAGGTCTTATTTTCTGGGAAACAGGGTAGGTGATAGGTACAGATTTGTGGTGTTTGTACAAACCTTCTGTCTTCTGTCTTTCTGCCCATCCATCCATCCATCCATCCATCCATCCATCCATCCATCCTTCATCCCATCTCATTCATACCAATGAGCTATGCACTGAAAAAAGGGGGAAAAAACAAAATACTGTGTCTGCCTTCATCCCCTTGTCCATTTCCTTTGCTAGTGGTGCCAGGGATGAGGGGGAGAGTAAACTGCATGGAAACACAAATACTTTGCAAAAAGTCTTTTGGAGTACTCTATTCCCCACTTTAAGAGCTACTGTTTAAAACTCAGGTGAAAGAGAAAAAGGACTTGATTTTTCTTCAAACCCCATGAAGTTCCTCTCCTCAGAACCTTTAGCTCATGCTTTTAATTGTGCCTAGAACAAGCTTCTTTGCCTGGCTAATGCTTACTTATGTCTTACAATTCCATCCATCCTGAGTCCCTCCTCTGTGCCCCAATAGCTCTCTCTTATAGCACATTTCACATTATATTAGAATAATCCATTGAAGTGCTGTCTCCACCTATAGGCCAAGGCAAGGACTTTGTCTGACTTGATTTTGTATCTCTTGTGCTCATCTCAATGCCCGGCACATCATAGGTGCACAATAAATGTCTGCTGTTCTGAACAAATTCATTGGCAAGTTGGAGATTAAGACATGCAAACATGAGAATGTCATCAGAATTTTCTGCCAGTTCTCCTGTTTTACATGCCTGTGTCCTCTTTCCCAACTAAATTGAAAATGCTTAATAGTACAGCCCATATTCGGTCATAGCTTTATCAACTTTTTTCTTCTTCATCAACTCTTTTCTTCCCTATTTCTTGCCAGTGTTAGTACAGTGTCTTTCTAGAAACTGAACAAATCCGTGGGTTGCAATTTTTCATTTAGACGGCATAGTTGTAAACTTTCCCTCATACCCAAAGATGAATACTTTTACTTCCCTAAAGCAAATACCTTGCATTGTATAATTAAATATACTGTTCAAGGCTCTTTCTCACCCAATGGTCCAAGTCTTTGTTCATACTTATTTTTTAATTTCAACAGGTTTCCAGAAACAACTGCCAACATTCCCTTCTGGGATATAGCAAAGTCTTCAAGGCAGTTTGAAACTGCCAACATGTGCACAGAACAGGCTCTTTAGTATAGAAAAAGTTAGAAATAGAAATTCAATGAGCTCAGTTCAATCAACATGTGTAACGTTTATGTACGCAAAGGAGTTCATAAGGACTCATATATTGCCTTTGGTTGCAGGTGGATTTCCTTGTACATTTCCTTCTCTCAAATTAGCGATAACAGGAGAGGAAAAGGATGGGAACCCAGCAGCCAGATAAAGAACAGCGAGGAGTGTCTCATGGGGAGAGTGAAAACATGACAACTCTGTGGCCTCCTTTAAGCTTGTTAACAGGCTATACAGCAAGCAGGTGGCAAAGTCTCACAGGAAACATTTACTGTCAGATGCTCATCCTCAAATTCAAGGCTAACCATTTTCATCCCTACTTATATCCCAGAGGGCAGGAAGCAGGTTTAAAACAGCCCTGAATACCAATGCATGTAATATAAATTTTATGTATGCTTAAACTGTTTAGAAATAGATTTGGGCTATTCTTCTACTTCTCTGCTATATAGGTGCAAAGAAAAATAATAAGAATGCAATCCCTAGGAAAATATTTTGGTGATTTATAAGAACATATTGCTCTTATTTTGCCTAGAAGTATAAAGCATTTTCAAACATACAGTTAAAGTATAGAAAATCATATAATATACCTTTGTTCCTCCACCAAGATTAAATAGATAGAAATGTCTTACAGTTTTTCCATCTCTTTTTTATAAAGTGTTACAGATACAGCTGCAGCCACTCCTCCCTTTCTCCCTCCACCTGAGGTTGATGTGTATTTTCCAGCATATTTTTAACTTTAACAACATAAGCATATATCCACAAGCAATTCACATTGTTGTCTTTTGTTTTTAATTTTTACATAAATGATATAATGATGCATATTGTCTGCCTTGCTCGTTTCATTCAACATTTTGTTCTTTAAATTTATCCATGTGACTATATGGAGACCTAGTCCATGCATCTTCACTGTTGTATGATATACATTATCTGAATACTACAATTATCCATTATTTTACTGAGGGATAGAGTTAGATTAGTTCCAATGTTCCACTAAATTATCTTGTACTTGTCTTCTTGTGCACAGGTATAAAAGTTTCTAGCAATGGAATTGCCCAGTTGATCTGTACGTTTATCTGCATCTTTATTAAATATTGCAAAAATGCTTCCCAAAATAAGTGAACTAATTTATAGTCTACCACCAATGCTTCTGAGTTCCTGTTTCTCTATGTTCAACTCCTGCTAACATCTGGTGTTTCGAGACTTAAATAATTGCCAATCTGAGAATGGTGGAATAATATTTCATTATTATTTGAATTTGCATTTCCCTAATTATAAATAAAACAGAGGAATTTTTCATATGGCTTATTAGCCATTGAGAATTTCTCTTTCCTGAATTATCTGTTCATCCTTTGCTCATGTCTTTTTTGGATTGTTTTCTTTTGCAGTAAAACTTGCCTATAAAACCATCTGGGCCTAGTGCTCATTTTATAAATCAATTTTAGAGTAGTTCTGTTTCTTTAGTGGTTATGTTTTCTATTTGTAAGTCAAACTTATAATTCTAATATTTTAGTAAGAAATGAATCTTTTTTCTTCCTAGTCTTTGTTTTGCCCTTAATTTTGAAAGCTATTTTTAGCTGGGTGTAAAATTATACATGACAGTTAATTTCTCTCATTATTTTGAAGATATTATTCCAATGCTACTTAGTCTATATTATTGCCGCTGCAAAGTCCACTGTCTTTCTGTTAGCATTGTGGATAACCTCGCTTTTCTTTTTGGCTCCTTTTTAAATGTTTTCTTTGTCTTTTTGCCTGCAGTTTTACAACATATGTCTGAATGTGGGCTTATTTTTGCTTATCCTACTTAGGACATGTTGTATTTTCTTTTTTTAATTTTAGGAATCACATCTTTAATCCATTATGAAAATTTCTTAGTGATTATCCTAAAAATATTGCCTCTCTACCAATCTCTCAATGTCTTTTAACCTGTCTTTCATATTTTCCATCTCTTTATCTCTTCATGCTTCAATCTGATCAACATGCTCAGATTTACCTTCTTGGTAAACCTGAGTATGGTCACGGAACCTCTTTTTTACTATATATGATTCACTGTTTAATTTATCCAACGGGTTTTTCATTTCAATAACCATTTTTTTATTTCTAGAAATTCTATTTGGCTAGTTCTCAATGTCTATTCTTCTTTCAGAGTATCTTGTTCTTTTTCTGATTTTGATTACTTCTTTTATATCGTTAGTTATTTAAACATATTTTTTACAGCCTCCAATAAATTGTTCTATTATTTAAAGTTCTTTGAGTTCTAATTATCCTATTTGTGAAGTCTGTGGACTCTTGGCTCATGAGGATTTTACCCTCAATTATTATCATTAATATTAAGTTTTAAAATTATCGACAATATATCAAATTTCTGGCAGGAAAAAGATGGCATATTGTATAGAGTAACTGTGGAGAGTTTAATAAAAGGACTATTTCCAAAGGTGTGGGCAGGGCTAAGAGCAGCCAAAAGATAGTGAAACATGAAGCTGTTGCTACCCCCAGCCTGACTGGCACAAGAAGGAAGTGAGGACCAGAGCTGTAGTTGGAGGACGGGGCTGCCCGACAGTAGCCATGTCCTTTGGTACAGGCAGGCCGACACTGCCAATTAGCAGCTCAGTACGGAAGTAGTGGGGGGGCAGATACCATGACCTTGCCAATATATCGTCCTTCCATCTCCTGCCATTACCTCCCACTGGCTGAACCCACTGAAAAGACAGGAAGCCGAGGTGATGTAGTATATAGAGGTCGATCTGCTGGGGAACAAATCAGGGTGGATGAAGGATGGTGCAAAGATCTGGAGAGGTAATCAGAGGACAGTCAGCACAGTTGTAAGCTCATGTTCAGGGTTGTCTTATCTGGGGGAAGCCCCTGTTGCATGGGGGGAGGGCATACCCTTCCAGGGAAATTTTACATTTGCTTCCTGCATATACCTCGAGGTTTCCACTGATCTAGACTCAAGTTCTGTTCATTCTCAGCTCAAGCATTCCTGATCCAGAAGAATAGTTTAAATTCTAACCCTAAATCATGTCAGACACAGACCCATAATTATACAATCTAAAGGGGGACAATTTTCATGGGCTACAAAGTTTTTTCAGTGCCTTATTATGCTAGTGGATGGGGCTTTTCAACTTTTTCCCTATATATGCAACCCTCTGAGAATCTTGGCTTTAGGCAGGGCCTTGGTTCCTACTCTCTGCCTTGCATAAACTAAAGACCATGTCTCCAGTCCCTGTAGGGTGGTAAAACCCAAACCCCTAGATTACCAAGACTGACACCTCCTTACCCAGCAGCCAGTCAGATGCTTTCCACTCTGGCTGTAATTCTGATCATAGAGATATAAGGATCAATTAATGTTATTTTCATCTATATAAGAAATTAAGCATCGCTGACATTTTATATAAAGATATAAATATCGACACCGGCATGTTCATTCAATTATATGTCAGATGTTGACAGTCAGTACATAAGATTTCCTGAAGGAAGAGGGGGATATAAAAATGTGGAGGGATTGACAGTCTTTTATCCAGCATTGGCACTTTGTGACATTTCAGTTTATATAGTATAGGATGTCATCAAGTTTTCTTTCATAAAAATAAGACCTAAAAACAGTAGAATCTTTATAAAGGATTTGTAATAAAATGGTATAATATCCCATGGTGTTTGTTACAGAATTTTCTGGTTATCTTGTGGCAAGGCTTAAACTAGTTATTGACTTAAAGATGAGTTATATATTTTTTCCTTCATAAGAAGGCTTAGGTCCACATTTTCCGGCAAAGAATAGAAGTTTTGCATGAATGACAACTGGCTGTCAGTAGTTGGCTACTTAGCAGACTTAAACAAAATTAATGCACATCTCTTCAAGGTACATACTGTGTTTCCCCGAAAATAAGATCTATCTGGACCATCAGCTCTAATGCGTCTTTTGGAGCAAAAATTAATATAAGACTCGGTCTTATTTTACTATAATATAAGACCAGATATAATATAATATAATATAATATAATATAATATAATATAATATAATATAATATAATATAATATAATATAATATAATATAATATAATATAATACCGGGTCTTAATATTAATTTTTGCTCCAAAAGATGCATTAGAGTTGATTATCCGGGTAGGTCTGATTTTCAGGGAAACATGGTATTTACTAACATTTTAGCAAAGTGTACAAAAATAACTGGTTTTTCAAAGAGATATTTTATGGAGAGAGCATTTTCAAAATAAATATTTAGAAAACTTTCCAGCATTATGTAATTTTGTTACCAAAATAATATAAGTACATCACTTATAGATATATTATAAATATATACAGAAAAGCCTTCATATTGACTATTCTAAACTGAAAAATATCTTTAAAATGCAAAAGCTTACTGGCTTTTAAACCCATTAAAATGTATTTAAAGGCAAAAGTTTCATAAGCTGTCAAGAATTACTGATTTGTATCATGGAAAATGAAAACTAATAACCAAATTTCAACAACAAAATTGCCATAAATGGTGAAGGGAATTTTAAAACATGAGAACCATGAATCAGAAGCAGTAGGCAAGGAAGCTCTTCTTATAAAATGCAGTGATGGATTTCAGTGAGAAGTTGGGTCCATCATTGTACAGTTGGAGACCTAAGATGCAAATTTTCATGGCTGCTACCGCAGAACAATACAAAAGCTGCCAAGTTTTGTGGGAGGTTCAGGGCCACCAGGACAAGTGAAGTCATTCCTGCCTTTCATCCCATTATAAATAAGCTTGCCAGCACAGACTCACGTCAACATCCTCAGTGACTATACCCCAGCCCATCTACCTGTCTGCTGAGTACAGAGCGGTACCTGCACTCCACACAGCCTGTCAACAGTGAGGACTGAGGCCGCACATCACTAGCCAACTGTGGGGATGCAGAAGAAGGAAAATCCAATTTCACGGATATTTCTCTCAGAATTTGTCAAATGTTTTTCTCTTCCTGTATTTCATAAAGTACTTGGTCTACAACCAAATATTATTTGGAAAATAAAAGGCCTTCTGTACTGTTTATAGCACATTGGGCTGTTTTCCAAATCCTTGACCAGACACTAGGCACGAAATGATGATGTCACCTCTAGGAGGTCTTTCTGCTGGGTGAATGTTGTTTGATGCTACATCTCACAGTTGAATTTTTATTAAATTTTATCCCATAGGCTATGTTCTAATTGGCTCCTACACAGATTTCCTAGCTCTAATTTCATTTTGTTGATTAATGATTCCAACTTTCAATTTAATTATTAAATTTGTTGATATGAGATTTAAAAAACACATACAGTAGAAAGTCTAAAAATCAACCATATGCTAGAGATTTTCAACCTTTATGAAATAAGAGAGTTCCTAATACTGTAAGTGTATTGGATTTCCTAATACACAACCTCTACGCTACCCTCGCCACCATTTAAAAGAAGTATTTTGTGACATCTATTTATTTTGAAAAGTAAATTTTAGTTATATTTTTAACATTTGATTAGTCCTTAAAATAATCAAAGATAAATGAAGATACACAAAAAACAAAGACCTAAATTAAAGGACAGGTACATTTGCGTTGCTTTCTTTTGTCAAGTATAATATAGTACTAGGCTAATAAGACAGGTTAGTTAGCATGTTGCTAGGCAGACAGGGGTGTCCCTGGAGGAATAAATAAAAAGCAGCCATAACCTGAAACTCCAGGTTCTGGAATGTCTCCTTCACTCCAGGACAAAGATATAAGAAGCTCCTTGAGGTTAATAAATTATCTCAAATCCCTTCTGGCCGGACAAAGGAGCAGATCAGATAGATAGGAATGGGTTAGTTCATTAATCCCTTCAGGATGGGCAAACAGGACAAACCTGATAGATGAATTCCATTAGAAGGCTCCAGCCTCCTTCCCCAAACAGGCAAGGGAAGGTACAGAAGTAAGAGCTTTTGCCTTAGTCACTGGGCATCCCCATTCGGGTACCCCCTCCCGCTCGGGAGCTGCAACCTCTTCTCCTGCCTCTAATAAACTATCTTCCTTTACAACTCCTTGCCCCTCCCTGGTCTGTGTGTCCATTCTTCGGCTTCCTAAGACAGGATCCCAGCCCACACCCAGAAATTGCCGGCAGATCCTATATCACTAACGATACTATACTATTACCTACTAGTGTAACTCTATATTACTATACTATACTATATGGACCCATAGAGGATTTATACATTAGTTAATATAACATTAAACTGTCAAAGGCATAGAAATTATACATTTTGTTTTTTAACTCACATATTGTCCGGTCAATGGCCAAAAGGAAACTTGGGACAATGGTGTAATGATTAGGAAAGTGGTTTTTATAGGGAGACATCTGGGTTCAAAACCTCAATTCCACCACTTAATAACTGTGCAACCTTTGGCATGTTACTTAACCATTCTGTGCCACAGATTGGCAGAGAATAAAGAGACACAACTAAATTTAATGTGTAATCCAGGTCTGGAAAAAGGATGCTAGTGGAGAAACTGGAGAAAGTCATGAAAGAGCTGTAGGTGAGTTAGTAGGGCTGTGTCAATGTTAATTTCCTAGTTTCAATCATTTTACAATAACTGCAAGATTCATTAGGGGAAGCTGGGTAAAGTCTTTATCTGGGAACTCCCTGTACTGTTTTATAATTTCTTTTCCATGTGCAAAATTATTTAAAAGTAAAAAGTTAAAACAACAAACATTTAAAAGACCTTTCAGGGGAGTGGCATTTTGCCTGACATTGGCGTTGTAATCTGGTAGACGTTGTGGGCATGATACCTAACATGTAACTGTCACTGCAGTCTAATTGGTTAGTTCTCAGCAAATGGCCTCAGTTAATCTGGCATTTCCAAGCTTTACGACTGTTAGAACCATCAGGCATGGCAAGATCTTCAGAGTACATGAAGGAAGAAGGGTGGACCGCAGAAAATTTACAAAGAAAGAAATGCTGGGTAACTCCTCTCCCTCTCATAACCCCTTGACTGAAGAGGATATAGAGGACATCTAATTTTCTACAGCAGGGATTAGATTTGAATTTGATGTCATCATTATCATTAACAACAGCAAAAACAAGAAAAAGCCTATATCTGTCATGGAGACATTTTGAAAAGGCACCTCTATATTCACAGATGATGCTCCTTGGCCCGGCTGGTGATGTGCATAGTTCTTTTCCCTTCTTCTTTTGTGCCATCTGCCTAGCTTGTCCTGAATACCTAGGCTCTGGAGTGTTGCATGAGCTTCTCTGCTGTCATTGTTGTGTGGCAGAACAATGGAAAGGGAGAGGCAGAAGGAGGTAATTGGCTTATCTCACGTTTTGACAGAGAGACAGATCTATTCTCTGCTGTTGTCCACGTGAGGTTTCTCCAAAATGTTTGCTTTGATGTGAGGTTCATCTGGCAGCATAGTAAAGACTCCAGGGAGGTTGGAATTTATCAGCACAAAATGAACTGACATGGAAGGTTGAGTAGTGAGAGGAGTGATGTCGTTAGAATACAAAGCCTGGCTGGGACTTAAGTGTTTCTCTAGACCGTAGGGGTTTTTCTTCCTCTTTTGACACTGGAAAATGAAGGAAGCGTTTCCTGCCACGGTTGTTTCCACTTGGAGTGAGTGATGCTTTCTGACCCTAGGAATTGCCTTGAGATGGGTTATTTGGGTCATTATCTGTGCCTGTTTCCTAATCTAGAAAATGGGGATGACCGAGAGGACATAGGACTGTCAGGAGAGATAAATGAGTTCACACCTATAAAGAACTTACTGACAGTCACCTTGTAATTTTCAATCAATATTAGGTATTGTTGTTCATAATGGTGATATTGTTATTTCCCTCAGAGCACTAGGTGGGAAGGAAGCTTTCAAAGTGAAAAGAAAATAGGCTTTGCAGTCAGAGCACATGGGTCCGAGTGATTTGGGGGAAAACTAAGTCTAGTGGCCTTAACTGCAAAGGGATGAGTGTCTTATATTAGAGATGTTGATGAGGTTTACATGAGAAAAATGACAGCTCACTCAATATAAAGTAAACATTATTTTTCTTAGCATTAAATCAACGACCAGCAGGACGTACGAGTAGTCATATTCTGAGTGTGGTCTCCTCAAAGGCCACATTTGTATCTGTTGCTCCTTTTTTGTGATCAATGAGTAGATGGCCTTAGACATGCCCTGGAAAGCTAGAAGTGGAAAGATATTGGAAATCATCTGGCTTCTTTGTTTTAAACATTTTAAACACATTGCTGTTGGGCAGCAAACCACACCCAAACTTCATTTAGGTCAAGTTTCTAGCCCAACTTTCTCCCAGTTTCTGACATTAGGCTGAATCCAAGTAAAGGAGGGCTGGTAAAGTGGATCAAGTCCTTTGGGATAAAACTAATACGATTTATGCAGCTGTGCTTGTTTACACAATCTAACCATTCTTATTTAGAGATTATCTGACAGCATTGAAGTGCACACACAAATGAAGAGTGGAATTAGTACTCTGAAACAGTGAAACCCAGATTATAGCCTTTCTTGTATGATTTTGTGCCAGGGGCCAACAAACTACAGCCCTGCAAGCCAAATTCACGCCACCTTTTATTTCTGCAATAAAGATCTATTGGCACACCATCACGCTCATTCATTTATGCACTGCCTATAGCTGCTTTATAGTTGTTGAACAGTTGTAGCCAACGCTGTATGGCTCGTAAGGTGTAAAATATTTACTATCTGGCCCTTTATAGGAAAAGTTTGCTGACCCCTGGCCTTTGCAGTCTCAGCCCACAAGTTAATGGGGCAGACAATAGTATTAAACACGCCATATGCTCTTGTGGGTATCATAAAAAAGTGTGGACACCAGGCTTGGATATTTCAACATTAAAATCATTATTTTCAATACTTCTTAAAAAATGAAAGCCACTTGGTAAATTTTTTTTTTTCTAACATCAGTGAAATAAAAAGAAAATGTGAAATAGTTCAAATCTGCCTGTCCATTCTGAACATCATAGAAATGTAATAAAAACAAAACAAATAGTTATGGAGCATTTCACACTCCTTGCAAAATAGATACTATAAAGAAGCACAGAGAAATTGGTAAATAGGCCATATGTCATGTGTTTCAGAGTAAAGTTATCCTCTCATAATTCTCTTTATTACTTACTCTCAAAAGACAGTGGAAACTTACAAGCATAATGGGACATATGCTTGGCGACTATGTCAGAGAAACAATGTAGATGTTATTTTGATTATTAGCATTCCACTCCTCAAATTTACACAGAGCTGTTAACAAATACATGACTATAATCATCAATTAATCCACTAAAAAAATAGTTAAACAGAACAAGACAACCTCATAAAGCTTTCTAAAACTCTACCTGAACCATCAGTCTTCCTCAGGTAAGCTCTGAGTTAGGTGTTTCACTTTGAACTTGAGAGAGCAGAAACATTCTTAGCCCTGGGAAGGTAATGGTCATTTTCTATCCTGATCAGGTCAAATCCTTCTGATTTGTGTAACCTGTAGAAAAGCTTCTGGTTGCCACTTAGACTTTAAAATGATGCATTTTCTCCCCCAAACTTCTCATTTACATATTAATTGAATTTCCCAATAAGCTGAGAGGCTTGGACAAAATGAGGAAATTGGACTAAGCATCTAGTGTCATGGCTGACAGGTTGGGCTCTGGAGTCAGGCATTCCTGATGGCACGTACCAGAATGTATGCAAGCCAAACTCCCTGAGGCTCAGCTGCTTCCTCTGTCAAACAGATATAATAATAGCACTACCTCATAAAGTTTTTGTGAGGATTAAGATAAGAGATGCTTAGAAAAGTACCTGGACAGAGGAAATGTTCAATACTTTTAACTGTTCAATTAAGCATTATCGTTACCATCATTTTAATAAAGTCAAAAATCAATAGCATGGCTATTTTTATAATAGGAAAGTATGAGATGAAATGTTAAGGTGTGTGCCTGTGTTTGTGTATGCACATGTGCACGTGTGCGTGTGTTTTTGTTTTGTTTCTTTGTGTGTGTGTGTGTGTGTGTGTGTGTGTGTGTGTGTGTGTAGGGGGGAATCTTCTCTCCAAAAAAACTCCTCTAATCTTGTTAAATTATACTGGATTTTTTTACTACACATTGGAATCCCCTGGGGAGCTTTAAATATCCTAATTCCAAGGCCACACCCCAGACCAATTCAATAACAGTCTCTGAGTATGGGGTCTGAAGCATCAGAATCTTTTAAAGTTCCCAACTTATCCCAATGTGTAGCCAAAAATCAAAACTATTGATCTAAAGTGACCTTTATCCTAAGAAAGAGATGTTGACATTGCAATATGACTCTTAACTGAGTACAAAATGGAATCTAACATCATTCCACAAATCCCCTAAAAAAAACCCCAAAGATTTAATTTCAAAGTCCAGCCATTACTTCTAGATATCCTATTACTGAATGACACCACCAGAAATTTGGTCACACTAAATTTCTTCTTCTTCCTCATTCCTCACATGCCCTGAGGCTCCAAGTTCCATCAATCGGGATTCATCTTGGTATCTCATATGCAACTCTCCCTCTCTATTACCTTAGCCTCATCTGAGGTTCTGATTATCTTCTCTGTCTTAGACTGATATGATTATCTCACAATTGGTCGCCATATCACTGGTGTGCCTTCTTCATCTCTCCTGTCTTAGTTTAGGTTCCCCAGAAGCAGATCCAGAGACAAAGATTCAAGGGCCAGTACTTTATTTCTGAGGTAAACCCAGGAAATGTCAGGGCAGTAGTTTTAACCCACAGGCTGTGATAATTTAGACCCCCAGGGATATTTGGCAATCTTTGAAGATGTTTTTGGTTGTTACAGTTTGGGGGCAGGTGCTACCAGACTCTAGTGGGTAGAGATCAGGGAAGTTACTGAATTTCCTATAATGTACAGGACACCGACACACCTATACAACCACAACAACAACAAAGTATTGCTTCAAATGTCAATAATACCCATGTTAAGACACCCTGCAGTAGAGAAGTAAGGGAGACAGAGAAGAGAAAGAAGCCAAATAAAGGTACATTATCGAGCTGGGTTAGCACCGTGGGCAACCATAGCTCAGTCCTACTCTAGGAGACAGTACAGACCACATGTTTCAGAGTTATCCCACCCAAGGAGTGTGGGAGCTACACCAAGCCCTGTAGGTCATTAGTGGCTGCTGCACCAGTGTCAAGGCTGACTTGTCAAATTCTCCCATACTTCTAGTCTGCTGTGTACAGGAGCAGAGAAAAAATAGGGTTTCATCAGTCAGAGAAAGCTGTCAGGCAGTTGGTCAGAAGTCTACAATGGTAAATTCCAAGGTATATGGGTGAGATAGCATCTGCTAAACATCCTTCACATATGTGCCAGAGGAATTATCTAGAGTTTAATCAGATCATTCATTCTTTCATTGGCTTTCCATCATCTTTAAGAGAAAATCCAAGTGCCATAAGGTGGTATAAAAAACACTTCATTAAAAAAAAAATTCAGAATTTATGAACTAAAAATAAAAAAAACACTTCATGATTGAGCCCCGTCTATCCCACTGGCCCCGAATCCTCTGTATCAAACAGAATTGGACTTTATAACTCTAGGTTTCACATCTGACTTATTTCTAGAACAATGATTCTCAACTTGGATGCACACTGAAATTACCTAAGGTGCCTTAAAGAAAACTTTTCTCGAACTACCACCTCCCTCCTGAGATTCTGATGTAACTGACGTGGGGCATGGCCTGGACACTGGCATTCTTTGCAGTTCCTCTGGTGAGTCCAAGGTGCAGAAGGTTGAAAAACATTATGCTAGTATGTTATTTCCTGGGGCAGGGCTCTTATTCATCTTTGTATTCTCCCCATGACCGTCCACAGAGTGAATCCCATAATAGAGGCTCGACTGATGTTTGTCGAATTAACATAATAAAGAGAGTGAGAGAAGCAAGGCTTGTGTGAAGAGGGTCAAAGCTTAGAATCAACATTGGTTGAGCATCTACTATGATTATCAACATTTTGCATGTTTTAGTAGTTTTGCTCATTGCAGCAACGTTGTGTGAGGTAGGTGTCATTCTGTTTTATTTCTTCAGAAGAGGAAGTTGATATTCAGAAAAGTTAAGTTGACTCATTCAAGATCAAAGAGCAGAGCCATGACTCAAGCTTTCAGCAGCCTGACTCCAAAGACCAAGTCCTTTTCAATACACACTCCTGTTTCAAGTAGGAAATGAAAAGTGGGAAACCCATAAGAGTGTGATTCCTTTCCTGTTACAAGGATCTGAAAGGGGTGCTCAGAAAATTCTTGGAAGCAGCTGAGAAGCAGCAAAAGGCTCTCATGGTTCTGGTACCATAAGCACTCTTACTGACACTCTACTTACTTGAAGGTGGAGATTATACATTGAACATTAGTGTCAAGGTAGGCGACGGACAATCAGAGACTACCATCTCCCACAGAAGTCAAGTCAGCATTACTAAGATGTGACCATACTCATAGGGTCTTCTTCAACGAAACCCAAATCTCCTTGTGTGGTAGCTTTCTTATGGTTTGGGCCATGGCAAATACTGGGATTGCTCAGTAAGCAAGAGGGAGGGCAAATACCGTGTTTCCCCAAAAATAAGACCTAGCTGGACCATCAGCTCTAATGTGTCTTTTGGAGCAAAAATTAATATAAGACCGGTATTATATTATATTATATTATATTATACCCGGTCTTATTTTAATATAAAACTGGGTCTAATATAATATAACATAATACTGGGTCTATAATATAATATAATGTAATGTAATATAATATAATATAAAGTATTATATTATATTATACTATATTATATTATATTATATTATATTATATTATATTATATTATATTATATTATATTATATTAAAATAAGACTGAGTCTTATATTACTTTTTGCTCCAAAAGACTCATTAGAGCTGATGGTCCAGCTAGATCTTATCTCGGGGAAACATGGTAACTCTATGACTTCAAGCCTGCAAATCAGAAATAATACAAATGAAAGCATCACTAACCACAAATAAATTTGTGATGATTGTCAGGTAGGCTGTAGAGAGTGTCTAAATAAACAGGTGATATTTCCTTTTCTAAACATCAACAGTTTAAAAAACAAAAGCATGGTGGAGACTGTTATGCCTCTACGTCTTCCCACTTTACAAATGATGGTGAGAAAGAAAAGCTACTAGTCCACATATGTGCAATTAAACAACAGAAAGTTTCCATCCGTCTTGGCATTAACTTATCCCCCATCATATCCACAAAAGAATTCATATTAATGAATAGGGCTTTAGTAGAATGGGGCAAGTCAAAAATATAAACTCTAAGTGTATTTATTAGGTTACAAATTTCCAGCTACTGTTCAATACACTTTGTGGAGAAGCAAATGACAGTGACAGTATGCTGCCTTTGATTTCATAGACTTAAGTATTGTGATGTACAAATGGAGCCACTTTGAACAATATAAACACAACTGGCCTATTAACTGTAATACCAGAAAACACTGCTATACCTTTTAAATGCAGAGATTCCTCCCCACTCTTACTGCTAGGCTTTTCTTCCTACGAAGTCTGGGAAACAAAGACTTCATGAGTCTGACAGGGACTCAGAAATGCTACATTCCATCTCTAAATTTCTGTGTCTCCTGACTTGCTGACAACATTTTGATGATGTGTGAAGTACCAAATCTGAAACGCATGGTGGATTTCACAAATGCAGTGATGCTTTCAATTTGGCTCACTTTCAGTGGAATATACCTATGCCTGAGAGCTGCAAGAGCAACTTGATTCGCATGTGTAATTCAATAACGTTGTCTTTCAGAAAGAAGACAAATAGAAAGGTTCGTATTTCGACACTGTCATTCAATGAAATGAGAACAACAACATCAAAAAAATCAACACATGGCCAAGAAAATGGTAATTTTTATGACAATATATAACCATGTGTCCCATTTCAGCATTAATTTGTCCATCAGAAAACCCTCACACCTAAGGTTAATTTTCTTGTGCTTGCTGGCCCTCTACGTCTTCTGAAATCCAACGCCTTTCAGGCAGAGTAATCAATAAATGTTGTGCTCCCTAATCAGCTTTTCACTGAACATGAAACTCTACCCATGTCGTTAGTTATGTCTCTTTATGGTGCCAAAATCAAAAGACAAAAATGCTGAAAAAAGGCTATTGAGTCTTTCCCAGCACAAATGGAACACAGAGGACATTTATCATAACAGATATGAATAAATCACTCTCCTAACTGTCTCAGGTAGGCAAGCCAAAAATTGTTTTACTTTCCAGTACTAGAATATCTGTTATTAGAGAATTTTTTTCTGTTTTCCCAATCTCTATTTTTAATTTACTCTTTCACTGCAAGAAAATATATACACTTGAGGTAATAGTAGCAATTAGCCATAAAGTTTAAAGGAATACTTATGCCAGAAAATCCTTGGTGTAAGAATCCTTAGTAGATAGAGTTTTGAGCCAAATTTTTAAAAATCACATTTCATAAGAATAATGTAAATATGAATATACAAGTTACTTTGTTTATTTGCGACACTATTTAAATAGAAAAACTTATGTTTCTGGTCCAATAGATTCTAGAGAAAGAAAACAGAAGACTTGAGATTGATCTTTGGGAACACTCATGATCAATAAGAAAAGGAAAATTCAGAATCAGCAAAATATTCAAAAAAGAGGTTGGGAAGCAAGACAAGACGCCCTTTGGATCCTTCTACCCCCACCTGGGAGTTTGTGGAGAGGACAGTCCTTCCCTTTCCCAAGGACCCACATCTTCTCACTCCTTGCTTTCCCTCCAACTCTTGTAGTCTCCTTTACCTGGTGAATCGTTCTCTCTTTTCGGGTATGTACTTGGTAGTAAGAAAAAGGGCTTCCCTTGTAAACTTTTATTTATGGACTTATTTATTTATTGTTTTTTACTGAGGTGTAATACACACACAGTGAGCTGTGTAAAGTGCACAAAAATGTACTGTTCAAAAGAGTTTTACTGATATATATGCCATGTGACCACGACCCAGATCAGGATCTAGAATACTTCTGGGACCCCAGGAGGCTCCTTTGTGCCTCAACCCTGTCAATAGTCCCCATCTTCCCAACACCCCACAGCAGTAATCACTATTCTGAATTCCATCGTGATTCCTTGTTTTGACCTCTTCTTGAATCTCATGTACAGCATGCACCCTCTGTTTCTGGCTTCTTCCATTCATCATCAGGTGTGGGAGGGTTATCTATGCTGCTGCATATATGAGCAGCTGTTTCTCTTTCATTGCTGTGGAATATTCCATTGTATGAATATACCACAATTTGTTCTCCATTCTACTCTTAATGGACATTTGTGCTGTTTCCAAGTTGGTGCTGTTATGAATGAAGCTGCTGTGATTTCCTTGGCCATGTTTTCCTTTTGTTTTTGTTTTGTTTTGTTTGTTTTTTGATGGGGATAAGCACTCATTTCTCTTAGGCATATGCCTGGGAGTATAGAATTGCTGGCTCATAGGACAGGCATTTGTTTAGAGATAGTAGACACTAAAGGGAAGTTCAGGTACCCTTTGTAGCAATAGGTTACATCTCTTTACAAACTTCTGAGTCATTTGACTTCATAATGCTATTGCTAACAGTCAAGACAGCTGTTGAGAAACCTATTGAAGAGAAGACAGGCAAGAGTATCATGCTTATTTCAAGTAAGCTCTGTTTATTTTCCACCAATGGCATCTATAGGTTTATCCCCAAGGAGGAAAATTAGAAGCTTAAGCATTGGGAATTTTATCCTCCCTAAATTGATTCTAATTATGCAGTATACCAAGCTTGTAAACAAGTTTCAGCTACTTGCCAGTTCACCAAGATATTTAATTAGCTGTTTCTGTTTTCATTGCTCTATTCCCTCTGGAGATATATATATATATATATATACACACACACATATATATGTATATATGTATATATATGTATATATGTATATATATATGTGTATATATATATATATATATATATATATACATATATATGAAATGAATTAAACATTCTTTAATATTCAGTTGGCAAAATGTGTCATTCAGCCCACAAATAAGTGAATGGTTATATATTAGACTGGTTAGCTTATACATATTTAAAATTTCCCCCAAAATCAATTGTGTTGTCACACTATGGAGTAGAGATTTCTCAGACAATTTAAACTGATCTTGTGTTTACATATTGTTTTTAGGTCATTGTAATTCTATGTGCAATTGTGGAAGGGAGGGAGGGAGGGTGGGAGAGTCCATTATTCATTTAGCAATTTTACACTCCTATTCCATTTCAGGCTGCCTCCACCTCTACCCTCGGGATCAATGTAATAACCCACATTGACATGAAGGTTGAAAAGACCAAATTTGTCATTATAATCTCTGTCTTCAAAAATCTCAATGGCTTTTGACACACTGTGACCAGAATTACCTCCCTATAAATTCTAAAAATATTTCTAGATGGATATTGTTTATCTCAAAACATAGAAACGATACATCCGTAGATTAGACTAATACTCAGATGACTTAAATCCTACATATCCCCCAGGGAAAAGTGAAGAAATGTTTCTAGGTAGAGGAGATGTCGATTTTTGCTTGCTCACATTATTCAGTAGGTGCAGAAATGCAGGAAGCTGATAAAGAGTTGCAAATCATGGGATAAAAAGACCTGTCCTAGAAGCTATGTTAATTTCAGAAACCAAACAATAGCAAATATTATAACCCACATCATTGAGCTGGGTTTGCATAAGGTAGGATAAAGGAAAAAATTGTGCCAAATCATAGGGCTGGGAGAGACTTTAGATATCACCAAAGATGAGGAAATTCTTGGCCAAAAGGTGAAATAATTGAACAAGGAGAAGACAATAAGAATTGAATGGGGAGAAGAAAAATTAATAAGGATTAGTAAGAATAAGTTCCTGGCCATTGTATGTTATGTATGTGTTAAACATTAGGTTAGTGCAACAGTAGTTGCGGTTTTTGTAATTTTTAACCTTTTAAACCGCAATTGCTGTTGCACCAACCTAATGTCTCTGCATATATGCGTTTGTGTTCGTGTGTGTGTTTGTGTGTATCCTGCTATATAGGTATATGATTAAACTTTATTTACAAACTAAGAGACAGTTAACAATAGTTACCCCTGAGGATAGGGGGCAGGAGTGGGAAGTGTGGTAGTATTTTAATTTTTTAGTTGATAAACCAGTTTATTTTAAAGGGTTTTAAAAAATTGATCGCTTAAGGATACGAATAGTGTATTATTTTTAATTTAAAAATTTATTCAGTCTGAAAATAGGGATATAAAGTACGTATAGGGAATATAGTCAATAATATTGTAAAACCTATGTATAGTGTCAGCTGGGTCCTAAACTTTTCAAAGGGAATCACTTCATAGGCTACATTTAAGTATCTAGCCACTGCACTGTATGAGTATACCCGAAACTAATATAAAATAATATTGAATGTCAAATATAATTTTTTTTTAAAAGTAACGGATATGAAGTACAGCATAGGGAATACAGTCAATAATATTGTAATAACTATGTACAGTGCCAGATCGGTAATACATTTACTGGGGTTACCACTATGTGGGATATGTAGATGTCTAATCACTATGTAGTTCTGTATACCTGAAACTAATAAAAAAAATTTATTGAGTCTGAAAGAAAGATACAAAATTCAGACTCCGTAAAAGTTTGTTAAATCTGAGTACTAAAAAAAACTTCATGGGAAAATTAACAATGGGAGAATTTTTTTTAATTTTATTTTTTATATTAGTTTTAGGTGTACAAAACAACATAATGATTAGACATTTACACCCCTCCCAAAGTGATACAATGGAAGAATTTTTAAAGACAGCAAGCTGGGAAAAATATACACATCATTTACATTATGGCATTGATTTCAAAGGGCCCATTCTAATTAATAAGAAAAATCAGAATAATATGAAATGAAGAAGGATACGAACAGGCAGTTTCCAGGAAACAAATTATATATAGACAATAAACATGAGAAAACCACTTGTAATCAAAAAATGCAAATCAATATTTTTCATGTACTAAGTCAGCAAAACTTTCATAGGTTTGTTCATACCCAGTATTTTTGAGAATATGGGGAAAATATGCATTTTCACACATTGCTAGTGAGAGTATAAAGAGTTTTGGGGAAGCAATTTGGTAATATATCTATCAAATATAGAATTATCCACTCTTTAATCCAGCAATTTTATTGCTCAGAAGTTGTCGTATGCATTTACTTCACCATTCGTAGGTAGAAAAATGTTTATGACACATCATTTCTTTGAATGACAAAGAACTAGAAATACTTCAAAGTCCATCAATATGGTGCTGATTAAAGAAAGTATATTGCCTCAATCCTGTGGAGCTTTATGGAGCTTTAAAAGAATAAAGTAAATTTGCATGCCTATGTGAAAGGTGAAGAAAATATATTATTAAGTGTAAAAGTAAGGTACAGAAAAGCTTATGTAATGAATTTCTTCGGTGTCACTGAAGCAAAACTATGTGCATGTGTGTGTATCTCTATCGATATTGCTATAAAGATATACACACGTATATACACATACATATAAATAATATATTGCAAATTTATGCAAATTTTAGGTAATAGATATAAAAATTATGCAAATTTTAGGTAATAGATATAAAAAATTTTTTCTCAGGGCTGGGATTAGAGTGAGGTGAGTGAGGTACTTGCCTCAGGCACAAAATTCAAAAGGACATCAAAAAACTCAGTTATCAAAATAAATAATATTTTCATGCAATATTCTTAAAAATCAAAATTAATGCAAAAAATCCATGATTAAAAAATATCACAATTTTAAACAAAAACAGGCTGTGGTTCTTTGTTTTAAGAGCTATGATAACTGGGCAAGGATATTTTTATAGCCTTGGAAGATAGAGATTGTGTCTCTCTCCAGAAGAGGTGGCAGGTTTGTTTGCTGTCCAATGTAATAAAGATAATGTCTCCATCGGGGGCAAAGTTAAGGTAGGGTTGCTTGCGTCCCATTATAAAATATTTTTGTTTCCTAAGATCAGGGCCCTCAGCTGTTAAACAAACCACTGTGTGAACAGCACCCACCTGGGCTGCTTCATGTCACCTTTGTGCTACGTGGCGGGCAAGGGAAACTGGCACAAACATGAAACTCATGCTTCTTGTGCTGTGAGTTATAGAGCTCTCTGTCTCTGACTCAGGGCTTTCTGACTGCAGTCTTCTGACTGCATCCACGAAATCCATGCTAACTTGTAGGTTGTTGGTAGGGTAAAAATCACAGACCCATCACAACTCTTGACAAGCAGAAAGTTTCTTTTCTCCCACTCCAGGGAGAAGGAATAGTTTTGGAAAGATTTGGGATTCCAAGAGAAGTAAAAGCTTAGGTTAACTGAAAGGTAGAGTGCAAAAAAGGGAAATAGTGGGAGAAAGACAGGAAAAGGAATTGGGGCTGGAGCTTGAAGAGTCTTATGGACCACACAAGTGATTTGAACTTATGTCCGTAGGCTTCATCCAGCCAGTAGAATGTTTTAGGCCAAAATATAACAGCTTCGCATTTGTTTATGAGGAAGATCATTCAGTGGCAAACTAGAGTGTTGACAGGAGTCAGGAGGAACCATTAAGAGGCTGTTGAAATGGTAATAAAAATAATAATTAAAATTGCTAACACATATTGGTCCCTGAGTGTTAGACACTATGCTAGACTCCCCAGCTAAGATTATATTCTTTATTCCTGTCAGAAAAGAAATTATGATCTATATCTAATATATGAGATAAATGAAGTGTAGAGAAGGAAATTAACTTGTATACAAGTAAATGGCAGAAATGAGATCGAGACTCGAGCTATCTGACTCCAGATCCCAAGTTCTTAACCACTATTTGAGTAGGATTTTGATTAAATATATTCTACTTGTTATTTAAATTCATATATTGTGATCATCTGCCCAATATGGGCTATAGGCTCTTTATAACACATTCAATGTTTGCTTCTACCTAATTTTACCTTATAATTCTATCTTTGGCCACACTATCTTCCAAGTATATTATTGTCACAGTTATTTTCTCTCTCCTCCAAATACATTACCTTGTCATTGAACAGGTTAAATTTCCATAGTTTGATTTTTGTCCACATTGACTCAAATGTTCTAGATTTATTTATATAACTTTATTGGTCTTCCCAGTGTGGGAAAGCTTTCTAATTGGGTATCAGTGGGAAACTTAATAAGCCTGCTGTTTACTCTCTCTTCCAGGCCATTAATGCAGACTTAAAATAAAATTTCCTGTCTTTTTGTGCCATCATGTGTTACAAATTAATGTAATCCTCAGT
Source organism: Rhinolophus sinicus (assembly GCF_057876585.1). Taxonomy (NCBI): domain Eukaryota; kingdom Metazoa; phylum Chordata; class Mammalia; order Chiroptera; family Rhinolophidae; genus Rhinolophus; species Rhinolophus sinicus. The sequence goes on from NC_142518.1 coordinate 9,280,207, forward strand.
AGGCTAGGAGGCTCTATTTTTATTAAGTAAGGGGGGAGGAGGATGGTAGATGAGGGTAAAGGGGATCAAATATATGGTGATGGAAAGAGAACTAACTTGGTGGTGAACACACAATGTGATATATAGATGATGTATTACAGAATTGTACACTTGAAACCTATGTAACTTCACTAACAATTGTCACCCCAATAAACTTTAATAAAAAAATGCAAGTAGAAAATACATATTGTTCTCCTTCCATCTTCTACCATCCCTTTTCCCCCCTTACCCTCTGGTAACCACTAAACTATTGTCTGTGTCTATGAGTTTTTGCTTCTTTGTTTGTCTTGTTCCTTTGTTGCTTTCAGTTTTATATTCCACATGTGAGCAAAGTCATATGGTTCTCGCCTTTTTCTGTCTGACTTATTTCACTTAGCATGATAATCTCAAGATCCATCTATGTTGTTGCAAATGGCATTATTTCACCATTTCTTATGGCAAAGTAGTATTCCATTGTATGTATATTCCACATCTTCTTTATCCAATCATCCATCGAAGGACACTTTGGTTGTTTCCATGTCTTGGCCACTGTAAATAATGCTGCAATGAACATCGGAGTGCATATATCTTTACAGATAAATGTTTTCAGATTTTGGGGGTAGATACCCCGGAGTGGGTTTACTGGGTCATATGGTAATTCTATTCTTAATTTTTTGAGGAACCTCCATACTGTTTTCCATAGTGGCTGTACCAATTTGCATTCCCACCAATAGTATGAGGGTTCCTTTATCTCCAGAGCCTCTCCAACGCTTGTTATTATTTGTCTTGTTGATAGCCATTCTAACTGGGGTGAGGTGATATCTTCTTGTGGTTTTGATTTGCATTTCCCTAATAGCTAGTGAAGTTGAGGATTTTTTCATATACCTGTTGGCTGTTCGTATGTCTTCTTGGGATAAGTGTCTGTTCAGGTCCTCTGCCCATTTTTTAATTGGATTGTTCATGTTCTTGTTGTTGAGTTATACAAGTTCTTTATGTATTTTGAATATTAGCCCCTTATTGGAGGTGTTGTTTGTGAATATCTTCTCCCATTCGGTTGGTTGCTTCTTTATTTTGTCGATGGTTTCTTTTGCTGTGCAGAAATTTTTTAGTGATTCCATACAAATCTGATGATTTTTTTTTGTTTTATTTCTTTTAAAAATGCCATTGGGATTTTGATGGGGATTGCATTAAATCTGTATATTGCTTTGTAATATGGCTATTTTAACTATGTTGATTCTTCCAATCCATGAACATGGAATGTGTTTCCATCTCTTTGTATCTTCTTCAATTTCTTTTAAAAATGTCTTATAGTTTTCAGCGTATAGGTCTTTCACATCCTTGGTTAAGTTTATTCCTAGGTATTTTATTTTTGTTGTTGTTGCAATTGCAAAAGGAATTGCTGCAAATGCATTTTCATTTTTCTTGGGTGTAACATTGAAATAGCTGAGTCAAATGGTAACCCGATGTTTAACTTTCTAAGAAATTACCACAATGTTTTCCATAGTGGCAGCACCATTTTACATTCCTACCAGCAATGTATAAAGGTTCCAATTTTTCCACATCCATGTCAATACTAGTTATTATGACTTTTTGATTATACCCATCCTAGTAGGTGTGAAATGGTATCTAATTGTAGTTTTGATTTTCATTTCTCTAATGGCTACTGATGTTGAGCTTCTTTTTGTGTGCTTGCTGGCCATTTGCACATATTCTTTGGAGAAATGTCTTCAAACCCATTGCCCACTTTTTAATTGGGTTATTTGTCTTTTTATTACCATGTTTCCCCAAAAATAAGACCTAGCCGGACCATCAGCTCTAATGCGTCTTTTGGAGCAAAAATTAATATAAGATCCGGTCTTATTTTACTATAAGACTGGGTCTTAATATAATATAATATAATATAATATAATATAATATAATATAATATAATATAATATAATATAATATAATATCGGGTATAATATAATACCATGTCTTGTATTAATTTTTGCTCCAAAAGACTTCCATTAGAGCTGATGCTCTGGCTAGGTCTTAAATTTTCGGGGAAACATGGTATTAAGTTGTAAGAGTTCCTCATGTATTCTAGATATAAGTCCTTTATCAGACATATGACTTGTAAATACTCTCTCCTATTCTGTGGGTTGTCTTTTGACTTTCTTTTTTTTTAATTTTTAATTTTTATTTTTATTGGGGAACAGTGTGTTTTCCCAGGGTCCATCAGCTCCAAGTCAAGTTGTTGTCCTTCAGTCTAGTTGTGGAGGGCGCAGCTCAGCTCCAAGTCCAGTCACTGTTTTCAGTCTTCAGTTGCAGGGGGTGTAGCCCACCATTCCATGTGGGAATTGAACCGGCAACCCTGTTGTTAAGAGCTCACGCTCTAACCAATTGAGCCATCCGGCCACCCCTTGACTTTAATAGTATCCTCTGAAGTGCAAAAGTTTTTAACTTCAATGAAGTCTAATTTATCTAGTTTTTCTTTTATTGCTTGTGCTTTTGGTATCATGTCTAATAATCCATTGCCAAATCCAAGATAAAAAAGATTTAATTCTATGTATACTTCTAAGAATTGTATAGTTTTTGCTCTTATACTTAGGTCCATTTCATATTAATTTGGTATATGGTATGAGAAAGGGGTCCAGTTTCATTCTCTTACATGTACCATCCTTCTCAAAAATCAATTTATGTACATATCTACTTTTAAAGGAACCTACCAATACTTATTATTTTTTTTTATCCATAGTTCCCTTTCACCTTATTTCTGGTACCATTACTCTTATTTTCTCTTTCCCTTCATTGTTTGTAGCTCTTTAAGGGAGGGAAGCACAATCACGATACATAACCTAGCCCTAGCCAACCAGAACATTTCCTTCCGTCAACCACAGTGATTGGTTCAGGGATAGGCATGTGACTCAAGTGAAACAATAGTCTCAGTCAGAGTTAACCTCTGGGCCTGGTGGAAGCTACGGAAAAAAATCTTTCCCTTTGGATTTGAACCTGGGATAAAGAAGACCTGGAATTTTTGGCTGCCATCTTTTCTCCATAAGGACTCTGGGAATAAAGCCAACACAGAAAACAATAGAGTCAAGAAATAGAGGGAAAGTGAGTCCTAATGATATAAGTTAAACCCCTGGGACAATCCTTTCCTGATGCCAATTCTCTGTACTTTTCAGTTAGTTGACTACTATCTTTTTTCTTAGGCTTAGCCCACTTTGAGTTGGGTTTCCATCTCTCATAGCAAAAAGAGTCCTAACTAATACATAAGTCAAGTGGCCTTTTAAACAAAGAGAAGAAAATAGTTTCTTTCTATCCCTTCCTCCCTAAAAAGATGTCAGTGGAAAATTGCAAAGGGTTCATATGTCCCTTAATGGAGAAAATGAAGGTAGGGACTGCATATATTCAGAATAATCATGACTCAAGCTCCTTATATGAAAGCAGGGTAATGATTCTTCAAATGCAAGAGTGAAATTTTGGTTTTCAATGTCAGGTTGTATTTGTGTACCCAGCAGAACATCCAGCACGTGAAAGGCTCTTGATAAAGATAATGGATTGGTGAATTAATTTAAAAAGTGTTCTCTCTGCTTGTAACCTCTTGACACAGCATTCTAATGATCCCCTCAAGGAGGAATACAAGGATAGCAGGGGAAAACATGAACGGGATGACAACACACTTTGTTTTCCCATCATTATACATTTGAATCATCCCAGTGTTGATAAAGCACAACCTAAATTCCGAAACTAAGCCCTCATTGTATTTAGTTGTGCTGCCAATATAATCCAGCATGGCTCCTTTGTGCTCCACAATAAAAAAAGGCTTCCACAAATCTGCCCTCTTTCAAGAAAGCTGCAAGCGCAGATGTGCAGTCTGGGATGGTTTCCAGGAGTTGACAGTGCTGAGTTGGCATCAACTCCTGCTACCACCAGGAGAGATTCACCTACAAAGTTGCAGCTGCCTGTATCCCCACATTTTAAGCAATGTTCATGTCCATTGAAGCACAGAGGTTTGGCTTGTCCACTTAGCAACTCATCCCACAGATGTCTTCTTTGCCATGAAGGCTAGAGTCTCTAAGATACATGCCATTCAGTACAGGCATGTTGAGAAAGCCTTTTACCTGCTCATGCTGGCCAATTGATAAAATGTCAGGACTTGAGAACCAACTGTTAAACATAGCCTATATTAAAAGTGAATTTTGTAAATGTACAATTAAGTTATTTTAAAAAAACAAAGGTAACACTCAAAACTCATCTCTTTCTAATTATTTTATTACATTACAGTAGTCCTCCCTTATCTGCAGTTTTGCTCTCTGTGGATTCAGTTACCCATGGTAAACAATGGTCTGAAAATATTAAATGGAAAATCCCAGAGATAAACAATCCATAAGTTTTAAATTGCACACTGTTCTAAGCAGCCTAATGAAATCTCGGCCATCCTGCTCCATCCCACTCAGGACATGGACCATCCCTTTGTCCAGCTTCTCCACGCTGTGTATACTCCCTACCTGTTAGTTGCTTAGTAGCCGTCTCAGTTGTCAGATTGACTGTTACAGCAGTACAGTGCTTGTGTTCAAGCCACCTTTATTTTATTGTTATTATTATTCTATTTTACTATTACTTATTAATTTCTTACTGTGCCTAATTTATAAACTTTATCATAGCTATGTATGTATAGGAAAAAGCATAGCATATATAGGGTTCGTTACTATCTGCCCTTTCAGGCATCCACTGGGGCTCTTGGAACATATCTCCCACAGATAAGGGGGGGCTATTGTATATGATCATGCCCTTGAGATCAATTATATCTATTGTATTTGTATGGTAGAAATACCATATAGTGGTGTGCTACTGTACTCATCTCTTCCCAATTTTGTATTCAGTGATGCTATATCAGTAGCTTGAAACCTGCTACAGTGGGAATATTTATACCATTGGAATCAACAAATGCTACAAATCAGACCTTTCAAAGCATTTTTTTCTACAGAACTGGTTGTTCAATATTTACAAGCATATGACTAATGATCTCCATTATCTATTTTATTTAATAAAATAAATTTACATTTTATAAATATTTACATTTACATTTTATAAATATTTACATTTGATAAATATTAACCCCTTTTAATCTTCATAGCAACCCTATGGGATAAGTACTATTAGCCCCATTTTACTGAGGCACAGAGAAGTTAAGTGACTTGCCCAAGCTCACACAGCTACCGTGTTTCCCCGAAAATAAGACCGGGTCTTATATTAACATTTGTTCCAAAAGATGTATTAGGGCTTATGTTCAGGGGATGTCATCCTGAAAAATCACGCTATGGCTTATTTCCCAGTTAGGTCTCATTTTCGGGGAAACACGGTACTAGGGAGGCAGTCTAGTCCCAGGCTCCATATTTCTAATTGATGTGTGTGCAGCCTTTGCTTTTCTGAAAACACACTACATTCTAGGGGACACTCTGCCTTCACCCATAATTGGAGCTTGAGTTGTTTGCATCATCTCTAATGTCCTTAATATTCTCACTCCTGGCCCTAGGCCCCCTCTGCTAGCTCGTCTTAAACCTACAGAGTTCAAGGTTTGATCCAGGGTTTGCGAGGTGCAGTGGAATCCCCCCTACCACTTCCCTCATCCCCTTCTCACCCCATAATGCCTGTCTAGTTTGACAAAATTGCTACATTCAGTTTGTTTCACTTGCTAACATTGTGATCCTTTGAAAATATTTTCCAACTATTGGAGTTTTAGTTTCTCCCTTTATAAATTAGGACTCATAATTGACTGGTAATATATACAGTAAGTAGTTCCTCCCTTATCCATGGGAGATATGCTCCAAGACACCCAGTGGATGCCTAAAACCATGGATAGTACCGAAATCTATATATATTATGTTTTTTCCTATACATACATGCCTATGATAAGATTTAATTTATAAATTAAGCACAGTAAGAGATTAACAAAAATAACTAATAATAAACTAGAACAAATTATAACAGTATATTGTAATAAAAGTTATGTAAATGGAGTCAATCTCTCCCACAAAATATCTTATTGTACTGTACATACAGAGGGAATAACCTGGACAAAGGGATGGTTCATGTCCTGGGCAGGACAGGGTGGAAGGGTGGGAGATTTCACCATGTAGCTCCAAAAGGCTCACAAATTAAAAACCTATAAATTGTTTATTTATGGAACTTTCTTTCCTTTTAGTATTTTCAGACTGTGGTTGACCGCAGGCAACTGAAACCACAGAAAGTGGAACCTCAGATAAGGGGAGGGGTCTACTGCTACTGTATGCAAAAACCTTACTGTGCATCAAACAAATGTGAGTTGAATTTGAATGACCTCCCACTCACCTTCACATGCTCTCGCCTCTTTAGCTTGTGCTGCAGGGTTCCACCCTGCTGCCCTTATCCTGCCTAGAATGCTTTCCTAAGTTATCAGGAAAGTGATGGAGGCCCACTGCTAGGCAGGAATTCTCAAAGAGTAATAATTCCTGCTAAGATGCAGGATGGCTGGATGTGTCTGCGATCGATAGCAAGCCTTGCCCCCAGCAGGAATTCAATCCATTTTGGCTGCTTCAATGGGACTCCTGGGGCTTAGACACTATGGAAATGCAATTACTGATTTTCGCTTATTTTAGCTTTATGAGTTCCTTTTCCATCCGTTATCCCCAGTTCTCCAAGTCCCTTCTGCTGCAAGTCAGGCTCTCCCTCCTTGTGCCGAAAGCTGCCTGTGGGTCTTTCGAGGCTGCAATGGCCCCTTTTCTCACTGTGAGTTTTTACCTCTGACTCAGCGCTCCCTACCCCATTGGCCACATACACAATTACTCCCTTGTGCTCTTCTCTGTTCAAACTTGTTACCCAGAAAAATATCTTGTAACAGCTGGAATTAGCTATTCAGAGCAAACTCTGTCAAACAGATCAGAATTCAAGCCCCTCATCCCTCTACAACGTGAGTCAGCAAACTTTCTCTATAAAGGCAGACAGTAAACATGTTAGGCTTTGCAGGCCATGCGGTCTGTGTTGCAACTACTCCACTCTGCTGCTGTAGTGAGAAAGCAGCCATAAACAATGTGTAAACAAATGGGTGTGGCTGGGTGCCAATAAAACTGTACTTACAGACACCACAATTTGAATTGCATGGATTTTTCACGTGCCACAAATATTATTTTTTTCAGCCATTTAAAACTATGAAACCATTCTTAGCTTGTGGGTTGTACCAAAATGGGCTGCAGGCCAGATGTGCCCCTTGGGCCATAGTTTGCTGACACCTGCTCTGTAGGAAATCTGTGAAAATACAGTCTGGGGGTTTAACATAACCTTCCCAGGGTAGTAGGCATTGAGACTTAACACCTGTGCCTGACCCTACCTGTCCGGGTATACTTATTCATTGGACCACGTCAGTTTTTAACAAATACCTCCTCACGGCCCTTGTAAGTGTTGGAAAGGCGGAGCAGGTATTTTTTACCAGACTTATGTTAATCAGTTAATTAGTTTTAAAAGAAATTTTACCTCGTTGGTCACCATCAAGCCCCTGTCTTAGAATTGGTTCCTTAAAAGCTGAGCCTGAGACGAGTTTTGGAGGTATGTGGTTTATGGAGCGAGAGCTCTCTGGAGAAAGGGAATGATGGAGGCAGGGAGGGCAGAAGCAACTAAGAGAGAGTGTGGGCTTGGCTGGAGACTAGCTTCAATCTCATCCCTTGGGAAACTCTGGAGCATAAATAGCACCACAGAGTGGGGAGGGCTGGCTTAAATCCCAGGCGAGGCAGCCGCCATTCAGTTGACAAATGTTCAGAAAAGGGGAAGCTATGAGCTATTAGGGCCCAACGCTCACAGCAGCTGGGGGGTGGGAGCCCTAGCCCAGTAAAAGAGATCTGGCTGGGCACCTACAGAGTTATAGCCAGTTTACAGCAACAAGAACACATGGGTTGCCTTTCCATTCCAGCTCCTTCTCACCACAGACTGCCCTTCTGAATTTCTCACTGAGTCTCCCAGGAATGAGACTGGATAGGGTTGGAGAAGTGCTGTACAGGAGTCCCCCAACCCCTTATCCAAGACCCCCAGTGGATGCCTCAAGCCACAGATAGTACCGAACCCTATATATACTATGTTTTTTTCCTGTACACACACCTATGATAAAGTTTCATTTATACATTAGGCATAGTAAGAAATGAACAATAACTAATAATAAAGTAGAACAATTACAACAATATATTATAATAAAAGTTATGCGAGTGTGGCCTCTCCCTCTCCCTCTCCCTCTCATATCCTGGACAAAGGGATGATTCACCTCCCAGGCAGGATGGAGCATGACTATATGAGAATTCATCACCCTACTTAGAATGGCATAAAATTTAAAACTTATGAATTGTTTATTTCTGGAATTTTCCATTTAATATTTTTGGACTGCGTTGGCAGTGGGTAACTGAAACTGTGGAAAGTGAAGCTGTGGATAAGGGAGACTACTGTACTTCCCACATTCCTGAGAGTTGCTGGCTATCTCAGCGGTGGTAGAGCTTCTCTTATTCTGAAGTAGGTGGTTCATAAGCCAAGGGGAGGGAAATTATTTACTTTCCATTTCAGCTGCAACTCCCCCCCCCACCAACCTCTAGAAGACGCCATCTTACATCACCTCAGGCTACAGCTGTTGTCCCCCCAGCTTTCCCTGGGCACTGTTTCTAGCCACTCAGCAGGATGTGTCTGTTAGCCCTCACTCCCATGATGCCTTTTATGGATGAGTGGCTCTTCTATCTATCCTCTTATTGGGGACATACTCAGTTATTCTTTCGGGAGTAGTAAATGGTTTGGCCACATGAATGACAGATGCTTAAACTTTCATTGTAAGCAGAAAATTAGTCCAGGTGCTACAAAGTGTTCTAGAACCTTGAGGGCATAATAACTGATTTAGAATCACAGCTGAATCTAATTTTTCTAACATTTGCTAAGTGAAAACAAATCACAATCCTAATAGGTTTATCTTAAGAAGAAAATCGTGTCATGCATGCAAAAGCAAATTAAAAGTATAGAACACAATGCCTAACCCACCCCAAGGAAAGACCAATGTGTGCCCTCTCCTCCAGCCTAAGGGCACAGTGTGAATACCCCTAGAACATAAATGCTACAAATCTGTGCCTTTGAGTCTAGTGCAGTATTTACAGGAAACATTTATAATATGCTGGCAAACCTATGTATGCTATAGAATTTCTCAAAACATGCACTAAGGAATGTTTATAGAACTTGTAAGAAAAGAGAATAAAAGCCTTTTGACTGTTTTTCACTTCTTCCCTCTCATCCCCCCACCTCTGCACTGCAGTCACAAAGGGCCTCTCAGTACATAAAACTGGTCATGTCGCTTGTTTCTTTAGCATAATTTAGTGGCTTCCTATGCCTTTTAAAATGAAGCCCTGAATCTGCCCCATGAACCCCAAGGCACTATCTAATTCAGCCCAGTGCTCCTTTTTCGTTCTATCTCACATTTCTCACTCTTTACACTCTAGCCACAATGACTATACATGAGCCACAGGGCCTTTGCACAGGCTTCACACAGCTTGGGATACAGTTGCTGTCACACTTTTCCTGATTAATGCTTCCTCATCTTTCACACATCAACTCAAATGTCACTTCTGTGGGGAAACCTTCCCATACCAACGTCGCTTTCTCAGACAAGGTCAGATCCCTATTTTATATACTCTTTTAGTCTGTGTCTCTTTCCTTCATACAGCACTTATTACAGTGTGTATTTACATTTTTGTTTCGGTGATAATTTGATTCTCTGCCTCCCTCACCAGACAGTTGGGATTGTGTCTACTTTGATCACCACTATTCCCAGCACCCAGCACAATGAAGTAATTTGGAGAAACACAGTTAAAGAAGAAGATGTGAGTCATGTGGACAGAAACAAGTCATCCTAGCGAAACCCACCCTAAGTCAGCCAGGTTCCAGCCAACCAGGCCATTGAGATTCTGTGGATGTTTGTAACCCAGTATGACCATGGTCATGGATGATTAATATGCAGAAATTTTCAGAACTTTTATTACACTCCTAAGCATAGTACATCTCTAGGAGGGAATTTAAAATATACAGCATCCTCTACTTATTTGACCATGAAATCCCTTTTTTTTTTCCATAGGCTATATTATGGGATTACTTTTCTGAGAACATAATATGGGAAATGCTGTTTTAAGAACTTTCCCAGCTCTAATATTAATTCTGTGATGCTAGAGATCACATAGCTTAATTCTTGGGCTTAACCTGTAGTCCTTTTTTATTTCAATAATGTAGATTCAATATAAAGTTAGAAGAATGAATACAGAGATCCTATGTACACTTTACCCATTTCCCCCAACAGCAATATTTTGCAAGACTATAATGTAATATGACAATCAAGATATAAACAATGATACAATCTACTGATCTTATTTAGATTTCCCTAGTTTTACTTATACTCGTGTGTGTATTAATTCTATCCAATTTATCACAACTGCAGGCTTGTGTATCTACCACCGCAATCAAGATGCAGAATACGTCCAATACCACAAATGCAAAGATACTTTGCGTTGTCCTTTTATAACCATATCCGGAATTAACTCAAAATGGATCACAGACTTAAATGTAAAACACAAAACTATAAAACTCCAAAAAGATAACATAAGAAAACTCTAGATGACCTTCGGTTTGGCAATGACTATTTAGATACAATGCCAAGGGTATGATCCATGAAAAAAATAGTTGATGAGCTGGGCTTCATTAAAATTAAACATTTCTGCTTTGCAAAAGATACTGTCAAGAGAATGAGAAGCCACAGATCAGAAGAAAATATTTGCTAAAGACACATCTGATAAAGGACTTGTGGCAAACTTGACCTGCCCATGAAGATTCACCCCACAAGGGTGACAGCCATATCAGTTCTCTGTGACAAGTGCCTTATTGTCATTCCTAGCCACTGCTGACTATTAGGGGACAATATATGTTCCAAGCTAGAGCAACCAGATTCTCTGTCATAAGTAGTCTACTCCAAGCCCTACCCTAATTGAGTTGCTATATGACATTTTGTTAAAACATGATACTCTCTCCTCTAATGGGTTTAGATGTTGAATTTCAAGTTGAAATCAGGACATGTTTGTGTTACAGCTTAAAATTATGAAAACACATAGATACATTCTACTGATATTACTCTTGAATTCTACTTGTACCCAATTTGGACCTCTGGGAGGTTAGCAACAGCGGAGCAAGACAAGGTTAGAACAGCCCCACATTCTGTCCCACCCCCATACATACTTGATCATTGCCAATCCACCTTTGACCCACACCTTATGGAACATCTTCAGATGACGATGGAGTACTTTAATTTTGAGTACAGCTTTCTTACAATTTGTAAAGACCAGAAATATAACTGGAGAAGGACACGTAGAAACATTTGCCTCCTATTTACTGAGCTTTTATCCATGTATGAATTCCCCCCAAAATAGCTATAATAATAATAATAATAATAATAATAATAATAATATGTAGCTATAGCATTGTCCTGAAGACTAAATGAGATGATATATGTAAAACACTTAAAATAATGCCTGGCATTTAGTAAGAAGTTGGTAAATGTTAGCTATCATGTGGCAACATATTAGCACCATCTGTCACCAAATGAGTAGAGCAATTGATGTTCTCAGGGAACAAACTGGGTTGAATTTTGAAGTAGTCAGTAATGAACCATACTGACAGCTATTGCTGTGCAGTGTGGTTTGGTCAGAGGTAGAAATGGCCTCATTGAAGAAGTGATGGGCTTCCACATATATGGGTACGTTAAGCAGATATATTTAAGGACCAGTCATCAGCTTCCTTTATATCCATAAAAATAAGACATAGAATTTTAGAATTGACCATGAATTCAAATTCCAAAATAAAATTCAGTAAAAATTCCTTTTGTTTCCTGGGCCTTTTCATCTTTCTTCATAATATATGGGTGAAAACATTTTAACAAGAGCTGCCAGTTTTAAAATTTTGGGCTACTGGCATATGGGTAAGAGTGTTCTTTCTTATTCACGCTAATTTTCAGGTTATATTTTTGGCCCTAATTTATATGTTCTGACAAGAGAAATCTGTGCCTGTATTAGGGGAGTTGAGTAATTTTAATTTGATGGAACCCTGGGGAAGAAGACATTGCATGTGGGTGGTATTTTTTCAGTTTATTTAAGGAATAAATGAGAAAATCAATCTTTTCTCCACAAGTAAATAGAAATAGATTTTAGTTGTATTAATGAGGGTTAGGCAAAAGGTTTTTGTGTATAAATGTATGTGTTGTTAGTTAAAATTGAGTCTCTCTTTTGAGTGTTTGCTATTTGGGGAGTTCAATAATAGCCCAATTATACCCTAAAGGTAGAGTCACAGTAAATTCCATTCTAATTGGATATTCAAAGTTCAATGCTGACTTTTAAAAGTAAAGGTTCTGGATTGTTTTCTTGTCTGTTTCAGTTATTCAAAATAATTACATAATTTCCTCATTGTTAGGGTTATACTATAGTTCCTGGGATAATAAAAAATTACTAAAACAAACAAAAATGAAAAATAACATCCCAAAATGGTGGGGATAGTCTACATAACTCATGAACCCACAGGAGGGCTAAGCCAGGGCCTCTGCCAGAAAAGGGATTAATCCCTCCCTTCTTCAATATATCTGGGAATCTGAAAAACTGTTAGGAACATCTAAAGTTAGGGTTATGCAGCCCTAAAATAATCTCTCAGAACAGTGAATAAAGTATGGCAGATGGTGTCAACTGCTACACAATAGCCATTTCAACCCTGCTCCCCACTTTTGCCACTTTCTGTTAAATAGTTAAAAAAAAATACTGTACTTACATTCTTGGTCACTCCTACAGTTCAGGTGTCCATGTGACACAGTTCTGGTCAGCTAGATGAAGAGGAAGTCTGCTGGGAATTTCTGGAAAAGATCTTTCTTCCTTATAAAGGGACAAATGTGCAAGGAGCACTTTCTGGTATAGCTCCTTTACTCTTCTTCCTGCCTTGAATGTGGACATGAGATGCTCTGATGCACAGAACTGCAGCAGCCATCTTTTGACCATAAGGTAGTAATCTAAAGCAGAAAAGCCAACAGGCTGACGATGACAGAATGAAATGATAGAAAGACCCTGTATCTTTGAAGGCTTCATTGAGCTATCACATCCAACCTGAGACCACCAGGCTTCTTATGATGTAAAATAATTGAATTTGCTTATTGTTTAAACTACTGTTAACTGTGAATTCTCTTACTATAGCCAAAATTACTCTTGGCTGACACAAAGAGGATACAACTAAGATTTTGTAATGCACTAGCCCTGGTGATATTCAGAGACCAGGAGACCACAGTAATGTCTTTCAATCCATTGTGCATAAAAATACATAAGAAATAACCTTATTTGTTCATAAAAGTCGGGGGTAGTATATTCCATACAGACTCTGAGATCCTGAGATTGAGTAATAATCATGAAACACATTGGAAACAGCATTAGCATGAAGGTTGTGACAGATTGCATTACTGGCTCCAAATCTTCATCCTTCCCTATATCCACACCTTTTGCCATGTGTCTTTGTAGTAACCTTCACCTCCTCCCCCACCCCTTGACATCAAGTGCTAAAGAAAATGCATCTTATGTCATTAATTTTTCTTCTATAATTTTTACTAGCTGCATAGTATTCAGTTTAATACATATGACAGTTACTTTCATCCCTTCTATTGATTATCTAGGGTATTTTAAATTTTTAGATAAAATTTAAAAATCCTGTGCAGAACACCTTAAACATTATATGGCTACATCTTTCTGTATATTAATAATTATTTCCTCATGGAAAAGTTCTAGAAATTGAATTGTTAGGTCAACAGACATAAATATGATTGACAAATTTCTCACAAATGAAGGTTGTGCTAATTTTCACTCCCACCAGCAGTGTGTAAGAGTGTCGGTCCTGATTACTGAAAATTACTCATCATTTTAATCTTTTCCAATATGATGGGTGAACGATAGCATCTTGCTTTAGATGAACTGTGGCAGAGAAAATACTGCCACAATTCATCTGCATTTTTTAAAATTTGGCAAAGATGAACTTTTAAAATACATTTATAGGTACATCTTTTTGGTAATATTTTTATTCATCTCTTTTGTCCTAATTTTCATTGAAATTGTTTTTTTAATGTTCTTTATATATTAATACTACTAATTCCTCTGTTACATATGTTGCAAATATGTTTCCTAATTTTTCAAATGCTTTAAAAATTATGTTTTAGTGATTCTTGACAAAGGTTTTGTTTGTTTTACCTTATGAATTCAAATCTAGTTTTTAAAAATTTACAGCTTCTGTATTTGCTTTCTTAGATAAAAATGCAACAGAGCCACAGTTTCCTCATGTTGTCCGCCTACCTTGCAGAGACATTGGGAAGACACGGGACAAGAAAAGCCTGGAGGTGCTCAGCAAGTAATAATTATTAACAGACCTAGTTAAAGGCAGTCTAGACATAGTTTGAAAACTTCCTGATGTTGAACAGCTCAAAGTTATGAAATTTCTCTATAGCCTCTCTTATTGCCTACAATTATTATCATGGTAGGTTAAGCTATACAACAGTAATAAAATAATCCTAAAATCTCAGTAGTCTATTGTAACAAAGGTTTATTTTTTTGCTGTCATCACAGTCTGATGGTGGTTGGGATGGGGGGGGCTGTCTTTGTTGGCTCTTGTCAGAGGAAAAGAGATTGAGTGGAAGACTACATGGTAAGTTTTATTTACAAGCCAGTAAGTAATATGCATTCTATGCCTACATCCTATTAGCCAGAATCCAGTCACATGGCCTCAGATAGCTGTAAGGGAGCCTGGGAAATATAGTTTCCCTGTGTACCCAGGAAATAAAACAAGATTTGGTTAAGAGAGTATTTTCTCTGCCACAGTTCGTATACCTACTATTAGAAACTAATGACTTTTGTTTTGGCCCAGTAAGATTACCTTGCTTTTCTACCTTGTTTGTATATGTTCTACCCAAATATCATACTCACAGATAAGTCTCAATGTCCTTCAGTATTGAGACTGTTGTTTCAATCAATAGCCATGTGTCTATCCCTATAAGTGTGGTGTGTGGTCTCTGCCCCTTTTCATATGGGAAGGTGTAATCTCTTCCAGCTTAGTCTCTATTGACTGATATTTCTATGCTAATGGGCACAACTGCCCATATTCCCCACCTAGTTGCCTACACTCTGTTGAATGTCTCATTTTTGTCTCATCCTGAGTTACTTTACTGCTGTTCACATTGATTGGTCATACTGTTATTTCAAAACTCCAAATCTGATTCCATTTCTACATATATTCCCAACAGAAATGTGTATATATAGTCACCAAAAATATCTCTTAGCATGTTCATAAAACAATATTTGTAATCAGCAAAAACTGAAAACTATGCAAATGCTCACCAAGAGTAGAATGGATAAATTATGGCCTAGATGGCAGTGAGAATAATAATCTACAACTATGTGCAACACTATGGCGGAATCTTACCAATACAATACTGAACAAAAAAAAGAGAACTTAGAGCGTAGAGTTCACAGAGCTTAGAGTTTCAGGAGACAGACGTTAAACTACCTCCCACACAGGTAAATATATAAGTACCATGGAAAGAAGTGGTTTGAAGGAAAACTCAAGATTCTAATTGCACTGTCCCATAGAGTAGGCACTAGCCACATGTGCCTATTTAAATTCAAATCAATTAAAATTACAAATTCAGCTCTTCAGTCTCACTAGCCACATTTCAAGTGCTCCTTAGTCACATGTGATGTATTGGACAATGCATATATAGAACATTTCCATTACCAAAGAAAGTTCTATTGGACAGAGCTGCTAAAGGCCTATCTAAAAGGGAAACAGCATCAAGACTTAGAGGGGGGAGACTTGCAAGTCAGAATAGGCCTCTGCAAGGAAAGACTATAGAGCTGAGTGTCAAAATACTATAGGAATTGGCCAGATTTGGGGGAATGGGAGGAAAAGGAGGCAGTAAGAAGTCTGGAAATCCACAGAAAAGATGGAGCCTGAGGACTGAGGGACCGGGTAGGAATACATACAAAGGCTGGAAAGCAAGGCAGGAGCCAGGTAGGGAGGGTCTGTGCAAATCATGCCAAGGATTTTAAACTTTTTCCTAAGAGCAATATGAAGACATTTCCCCAGTTTTAAAGCATGGCCAGGTTCCTGTTTTTAAAAGGCCACTTACTCTCTGTGCTTATATGCAGGAATGAGAAGGCTATAAAGGTTCTTTTTCAATGGATTTTCCTAACTTAATATTATTTTTTTCATATATGTCAATAAATATCGATCAAGTTTATTCATTTTCACTACAATAAAGGACACAGTGCATATTTTAAAATATGCAAAGCAATACATTACATTAAGGCTCTATACACGGAAGTAAAAGCATACAGGCATTTATAGGAATCGCACACCATCTTAGGGAAAAGAGGTAGGAAAAAAGGATGGGAGAGGAGGAAAGAGGTTTAGTTCTCTTTGCACTATTTTCTTTCTTTTAAGATACCTGAATCAACAAATGTAAAATATTTCTGTAAGATCTCTATAAAAATATACTTACCTCTGTAAAAGAGTTGTGAGTTATATTTTCTGAGTTATTTACATAAGTGTCTGTTACCTTTTTCTCTATTAAATATTTTATAATTAACATTTTAACAAATTAAAAATAGACTCAAGGCAAGAGCGGTTCTGGGACAACCAGTAAAGAGAGTATCGCAATGGTTCGAGCAAGAGTGGATGGGCACCTGGACGAGGGCGCTGAAGACAGAGATGGAGAGAAGCGGGTGAACTCCAAAAGTAGAATCAATAGATCATAATCAATTGAATGCAAGATGGTAGGGAGGAATGAGATACCAAAAATGAATCTCAGGTTCATGGGATGATAACTGGTTCGTGGCAATGCCTTGGCTTTAGACTCACGATATTGAAGGAGTTACCGAATGGGGTGGGGGTGGTGAGGAGAATTAATGATTCGGGCCAGCCCGGTGGCTCAGGCGGTTAGAGCTCCATGCTCCTAACTCCGAAGGCTGCCAGTTCGATTCCCACATGGGCCAGTGGGCTCTCAACCACAAGGTTGCCAGTTCAATTCCTCGAGTCCCACAAGGGATGGTGGGCAGCGCCCCCTGCAACTAAGATTGAACAGGGCACCTTGAACTGAGCTGCCTCCCAGATGGCTCAGTTGGTTTGAGCGCAGGCTCTCAACCACAACGTTGCCAGTTTCGACTCCCGCAAGATATGGTGGGCTGTGCTCCCAGCAACTAGCAACAGCAACTGGACCTGGAGCTGAGCTGCACCCTCCACAACTAAGACTGAAAGGACAACAACTTGACTTGGAAAAACAAGTCCTGGAAGTACACACTATACCCCAATAAAGTCCTGTTCCCCTTCCCCAATAAAATCTTTTAAAAAAATCAATTAAAAAAAAAAAGAATTAATGATTCATTTTTAGAAATGTTGGGTTTCTAATACCAGTGCAATATCTACATTGAGATGACATGTGGCAGATGGTAGTATGAATATGGATTTTAACAGAAAGGGTCTAGCTGGAGATAAATGTGAGACTTATTAGTGTATATATAAATAGTAATACACTTAGGTTTGGATGAAATAACTGTAGAGAAAACATGGGGAGGGAATTAGGGGCAGTTGAACTGATAGAGGATTACATTTCCTTTCTCATGGCTCCAGCCATACTACTTTGTTCTATAGTGAATGGTCTTAAAATAACTATAATATTGACAGTTATAATTATTAGTTTCTAAGTCTTAGAATCAACCTATATACGTTCTCAAATATTTAAATCAATCATTTAAAAGAAGTGAAGGATTCTCTTTTTTAGATTTGAATACTAGCTCTGCCACTTGCATGTGGCATGATTTATGATGAATTATTTTATTAGTGTCATGTGCAATGTCTTCATGTATAAAATAGACATGAGTATCCTTCTCACGTCTGTGAGCTAATACACACAAATTGGTACATTAATAAGTGCTCAACAAAGCAACATAATAACAGTAAAAAATATTATTTTTATTGCATTCTGAAATTGCACCAGTAGAAAATATCTACCAAATATAACCTAAGATTTCATTCTTTATTTTATGGCTGGGTCATATAAAAGAATGAAATCTGATCATTCGCGACAATATGGATGGACCTAAAGAGTATTATGCTAAGTGAAATAAGTCAGACTGAGAAAGACAAATACCATATGATCTCACTTATATGTGGAATCTAAAAAACAAATGAACAAACGAAACAGAAACAGACTCATAGATACAGAGAACAAACTAATGGTTGCCAGATGGGAGGGGAACAGGGGGTCTGGGTGGAAAAGGTGAAGGGGTTAATAAGTGCAAATTGGCAGCTACAAAATAGTCACAGGGTTGTAAAGTACAGCATAGGGAATACAGTCAATAATATTGTAATAATTATGTACAGTGTCAGATGGGTACTAGACTTATCGGGGGTATCACTTCATAAATTATACAAATGTCTAACCATTAGGCTGTATACCTCAAACTAATATAAAATTTTTTAAAAAGTTTACCATCTAATGTATTATATATATGTATGTATGTATATGTATATACATATATATGTGTATATGTATATACATACACACACTAACACACATATATATATATATTAGACCATCCATATATACAAGAGATATTTATAGATGGGATGTCAAGTGCAATAACAGAAGTATTATTTTCTTAAGTTTTAAAATTATTAGGTTTTGGTCATTTAATAGTTAAATGTCAAACTATTGACATTTTGCAGCTAAAGTATTCTAACCCTGGAATAAGCAATGGGCCTCATTTGAAATTTTAAAAAATATGAAAAATCCCTTATAAAAACAGCAATTCTACTGCTAAGAGCAAAAACCGTACTCTTGCTGCCAACGGCTTTTGCTGATAAGATGAAGCAGTGAAAGAATGGTGGTTCAGTCTGCTTTCTCTGAATGCTGATGGAACACTCCACACCCCTTGCTCCATCGCATTAGCAAGCTTGTGTCATGGATGTTAAAGGACTCACACACTAGGACTCATACTTTTTGAATGCAGCATTTAGACCACTTGAAATAAAAGAATGGGAATAGCCATTAACCCGAAGTTATTATTATTAACAGGCCAACTTTAGAATATGCATACGGACCTCTTTAGCTTAGTTGCTTGCCAAACAATTTTCACAAAACCCAGAGTACTACATTTATTTTGTGCATTCATTTAGCCTGAAGTTATCGTTTTTTTCTCCTGTTGATCTATGAAGAAAACATACCTACGTATGGTGTTTCTGATTTTAAAGGTCCATAGAAAATCTTGTGGGATAAGTTAGTTTCGTAAGATTAATGACCAAATTTTACAGTTAATTATTTCTTTTTCAAGAGCTCCAATTAATCTTCTATTATCATTCTATAGCTTCCTATTTATGAGAATTTTTACAGGTAACAACTTGCATTCTTCTCCTAAAAACACCAGGACGATTTTATAAAACGCCTCAATCTCTACCAGAGACAGGCCTCAGCATAGATTTATCTGTGCGCTCAGGGATGTCATATCGAAGTGTTTCCCAGCCATGCTTCCCTCCCCGCCTCAGTGATTCTCCAGGCATGTGTGTAGCTATCTTAGGCTGTGATCCCCCAATAAATGGGCCCTGAGGCAAGTAATATATTGGGGAGGCAATCTCTGGAAGCACTGGTAGGAGAGTGTGGATGTGAGAGCGGAAAGGGAAGGAAGCCAGTGCAGGGTGCGTCATTGGGTAGATTACTGCTATAGGCAACTGGGTCTCACTCCAGCTTGAAACTGCTGGAGATGGTCAAGAACATGCCTCAAAGTTGTCCCACCTGCAGGACAAGGAAGCTGTGTATCCATCCTATCGGTCCATGGTTGAGGGTGTTCCTAGAGGCTCAACTGCTTGGCACACATGGCTGGCCCAATGCATGAACAAGTCTGCTTCTGTAGCCAGCGAAAGTCCTCAGGCCTCTAGATGGTTTAGAATGCATCGCAGTAGAATGCCTTTGGGAGGTATATTAGTTTCCTGTTGTCACAAACTTAGTGGCTTAAAACAATGCAAATTTGTTATCTTATAATTTTGCAGATCAGAAGTTTAAAATTTGTTGGCAGGGCTGCATCCTGCTGGGAAAGTCTAAGGAAGAATCCATTTCCTTGCCTTTTCCAGCTTCTAGAAACCACCTGGATTCTTTGGCTCATAGCCTCTTCTTCCACCTTCAAAGCCAACAGCATAACATCTTCAACCTCTGCTGCTGTCACCATATATCCTCTGATTCTGACCCTCCTTTACAAGAATATTGAATGCCCAGGGGACAGGTGGGGCACTGACAGTGTTTCCTTTCAGACAAAGGTAGGCCTTTGCAAGGTAAGTGTGGTTAGTTTTCAAATATGGAAAAAAAAAAGTAGGTGCTGCATAAATAACTGTTATTTTTATTTAACTAATAAAGACTGACATCCTTTGTTGCAAAACCCTAATACACATAATATCAAGGGGCACATCTAGTTGTTATTTCAGCATTAGAGTTAACATGTTTTGAGGCCCCGCGTCACAGATGAAAACAGAATGAGTGAATTTCAATTTCTTGTCAGTTTTATGCGGGGGGAACAAAAAGCCTCACGATAATCACGTCTTATTTTAGGGTCCCATCTAATTTCAAGAAGTTTCATCAAAAGCAAAAAATGTGTTTTCCTGGGGAACATTGCTGCTGTTTATGAAAACAAAAACAGCAAGGGTCCACACAGGTGTTGGGAAACACAGGGAGATGAAAAGCAAAGTAAAGACTTTGCCTGCCATGATGGTCTTCTGCAAGAGGAACCAACAGCTTCAAAACCAAGAAAACTTAACGCTTGCCGAAAAGAATAAGGATGAATAAAGGAAGAGGGGGAAGAAACCCTGCAAAAATCACCAACCAAAAGGGGTGGCTGTACCTTGCTGTTCTCTCTCTCTCTCTCTCTCTCTCTCTCTCTCTCTCTCTGTCTGTCTCTCTCTTTAAATAGAGCTTTGAGATAATTATTTCCATTCTTGTTTTTTGTTTTTTGATCCAGAATAATTTATTGAGTAATTTATTTCCTAGAATAATTTTGAGTACATTAGATAAATGCAGGTCTTAGGCTAGATGTGAAAATTCAAATGTAAACGAGAATTGGGTTCCATCCTCAAGTTGATCAGTCCAATATGAGTAGATATAGATAACCAAACAATTTCAGTACATTATACTTCCTATTTGTGGAAGATTAAATTTTTTGTCCCCCATTTTTCACTCAGCTGAAGACACATTATATATCTACATCCTTACTAAGTCCTTTTGAAGGGCAGAGTTACTTCCCTGACCACTTGACTTTGGGTTTGGCTATGTGACTTGCTTTGGGAGTGGGTTATGATCCAACCAGAAGCTTGAAATGCATTTGTTTTACTGAGCTGGTCCTTTTTCATTCTGGTGCTCTGCCATGAGAAATACATGCCCTACACAGATACCTCCTCTTCATACTGGGTCCTGAATGAGACACGTTGAGTTCACCACATGCCCTGGGTAGCCTCTGGTCCACGGGAGAGGAGAGGCATGCCAAACAAGTGGATTCAACCTGAAGTCTAGAACCTAGTGCCCAGATAGCAGCCTAGCTCAGTGCACCCAAACCACAGAACTGTGAGAACTAGAATAAATGACCACTGCTTGAAGTCACTGAGTTTTGGGGTGGTTTGTTATAAAGCATTATTGTGGCAATAGCTGACTGATACACTTGTATAGAAGCAGGGGATAGGGGATCCAAGAAGATGGAAGAGAGGAAAACTAATGCTCAATACTTAGTCAAAGAAGTAGTTGAGAAACAAAAAGACACAAAAGTAAAACAGAAGATAAGTACTCTTCTTGTGATAATGCCCTTTCTTCTTTAATTAACAGAGGGTCACATGAGAAGGTCTTCTAAGTGCTAGGTCATCCTAGGCACTACTGATATGAAAGTTAAGATGTAGTCATGACTTCTGTCCCATGGGGCCCCTCAGTGCGACCTTCTCCCTTCCACCTCTGCTCTGGGTCCCAAAGGCCTTTTATAGAAATGGATTGGAAAGAATTACAATATACAAAGCTAGGCTTAAAGAAAGCTAAAAGTCACAGCTTTTTATTCTTTAGCATCTTATGTGGTTATTTTCTCCTTGTGAAATTTGACAAAAGTGAATCTAAATGAGAAAACCTGTTTGCTCTAGCAATACGAGTCCTAGTGTTAGGCACGGCTAGGGCATCATATATAGAATCTGACAATTAAGTCGTGAACTTGGTTGCAATGATGTGGCTAACCTTGTTTGATATCAGAAGGATTATTCATTATGAATTTGTACCAACTGGACAGTTAACCAAGTTTACTATTTGGAAGGGCTGAAAAAGCTGCGTGAAAAAGTTAGATGACCTGAACTTTTGGCCAACAATTCATGGCTCTTGCATCACGACAATGCACCAGCTCACATGGCACTGTCTGGGAGGGAGTTTTTAGCCAGTAAACACATGACTGTATTGGAACACCCTCCCTACTCACTTGATCTGGTCCCAATGATTTCTTCCTTTACCTGAAGATAAAGGAAGTATTGAAAGGAAGACATTTTGATGACATTCAGGACATCAAGGATAATATGACGACCGCTCTGATGGCCATTCCAGAAAAAGAGTTCCAACATTGCTTTGAAGGGTGGACTAGGCACTGGCATCAGTGCATAGCTTCCCAAGGGGAGTACTTCGAAGGTGACTGTAGTGATATTCAGCAGTGAGGTATGTAGCACTTTTTTTAGGATGAGTTCGTGAACTTAATTGTCTGACCTCGTATTTTTTGTTGCAATGAAAGAGTCTCAGCCTCTCTGGATTCACTAGCCTCATTTCAAAATGCAAAACTAAGATGACAACCACTAACAGAGAAAATGTTATAGTCCAATGACTGGACATAATTTCAAAAAAAAAATGGAAATCTCTTCCAAAAGCTCTTCAAAACACAGTATATAGGGACCTATCACCCTTTTATAGGTTTTCTGCTGATTTGATTTCTATCAGTGAGACATGTATATAAAAATTCTTCCCAGGGAATGCTTCTGAAATACCTTCATCAAACCCACATTATAAATATATTTTAAAAAATAAGTGAAGATGTCCATGCTGACGTCTTCATGCAAATATGAAGATGGGAGAACACATGTATATCAAAGCCAATCTATGTGCTTGGATCCCTGAAATATTTTTCTGTCTAAGAATTTAGTCCTTTCAAGCACAAATTATAGCTTGAGTGTATGTTTGATGCCTCTGGATTACTAGCTTTTATCACTTAAGAGCAAGGTGGAGACTTAGAAAGTCTTCTCTATGCTCCCTCAAACACACACACACACACACACACACACACAAATACACACACACACACACACACACACACACACACACAACTGGGCAAGAAGAAGTCACAAAGAAAGTGCTAGAAAAGCTCAGCCCAGTCAACCCTGAAGATTTTCTGGTATGATTTCCTCTCTCCTCAGTGCCTTCCAAGCCCTGCACCAGGGGTCTGCATGCTTTTCAAGTTAACCACACTCCAAAAGAGGTGTCAAGGCATGGCCTCTCTTATGCCTTCAGCTCAGGTCTAAAAGATGCGTAGTACAGGTGAATGGAGGAAAGGCCATTATGGAAAGAGTTTTAAGCAAATATGCCACACCCATCATCTAGAATTGGCCCCTG
Source organism: Rhinolophus sinicus (assembly GCF_057876585.1). NCBI lineage: Eukaryota > Metazoa > Chordata > Mammalia > Chiroptera > Rhinolophidae > Rhinolophus > Rhinolophus sinicus. Next base: position 9,303,974 of record NC_142518.1, read on the forward strand.
AGGGTAGATTACACAGTGCCTTCTGTTATTTCCTCCCCTCCTTCTACTGATAAACTCTTTGTAGCTTTGTAGGTCTTCAAGATGCCTTCGAGATGAGCCTTCCCTATTTAATCTAGGGCTGACCACAAACCGCATCAACAGGCAGAAAAATAGAAACAGCAGAATTGACTGGACCTGAATTGACTAAAACTCTGGGAGGAAAGGTGTTTTGTTTTTGCTTTTGTTTTTTGTCTTACAAGAAAAATAAAACTTGGAAATCAAAAGCTGTTTTCAGCTGTAAAAGCAGCCCTGGGGAAGTCCAGGAGACTAGCCAAACTCATTTTAAACAATTCAGCGTGAAGGATGACTCCTGTCTACCCCTTTCCACTTGGGTTCTTTGCTTCTGAATGAAAGTGCCTGTATCATGAGAGGTGAGGCCCCAGCCCTTGGGCTCTGAAAATGATTTGTGTGACCTCAGACAACTGTCTTTGCAAATATTATACCATATCTTTGCACTGGAGTCCACAGAGACTAGTTTCAGTGTGAGCAATAGAATCCAATATGCAGGGAGTATATTTGTGTGGGCCGTCTTGTGTTATGGTAGGACCAGTCTGAGATCAGACTATGAAAAAAGGGATTAGCCCTTTGACAACCTCCCTCCCCTCTCATTCCCAATCCCTCCAAGTGCCTGCCCTCTCTAGAAAGCCAGGTGCTCGTGGCTCCCTTCCCCTTTGTGCTTTCAGGGATTTCTCTCTAAATTTTTCTTTTTTTACCCAGTTCAACAAAATATGTCCTTAATTGAAATGCGCCAGGGTCTCCCTCCCTCACTACCTTCTTATTCTGCATTTGGGGGTGATTCTTTCCCACTTTCAATGCTCACTTAAAACCACCTGGGAGTGGCAAGAAGGTATAAAGACCAGCAGATGTGAAGCCTCCATCTGAATCTCACTGTGCCACCCAGTGGCTGTGGAGTCCTTGGCAACTCACTTTCAGAATCGCACTTTTTCAGCTGAAATATCAGAATCACCCGTTTTGCCTAACAGGATCATTTGGGGATTAAGTAAAATAATACATGTGGAATTGTTTTGAAAATTGTATATTACTAATTTCTCGTTATTTTAACTACTAGATCCCCTTTTTATTGCCAGTTGGGTTGGGATTTTCTCTTACTTGAAAATATAAGAACCTCAAACACAGTTTCTAATTTATTCTTTGCCTAATCTTCAGCCACTTCCACCCACCCTTTCTTATGCCATCCAGGGCTTAGCTCAGATCAACATTCTTGAACAGAGCAAAGTCCCTAAGTGCCAAAGACAAACCAACAAATTAACATCAGGAACTGGAAAGAACCACCCCGTGGTTCTGAATTTAGCAGTAAATCCAAAGCAAATGTCAATTTAAAGGATTAGAGACTTGGTAGAAGAGGGAAAAGAGGGTCAAACATATGGTGATGGAAGGAGAACACACAATGAGATATACAGATGATGTATTGTAGAAATGTACACTTGAAACCTATATAATTTTACTAACCAATGCCACCCCAACAAATTTAATAAGAAGAAAAAGGATTAGAGACTTGAGGATCCAGAAGACAAAGCAAACAACCAACTGAGACAATAGGCATGGGAAAGACAGTGTCAAACAGAGCCTGGCGTTGTGTCTAAGACCAGCCCCAAGGATCTTGTTTTCTTAAGGACATCAGACTGGAAACTTGTTTAGACTGCGGTGTGAATGTTCTGTAAAAGTAAGAAAAGAAGTGAATTTTTATTGAGGAAGAAGTGCAATTCTGTAATTTTGTTCTGAATATGTTTTCTATCCTGAGATCCCTTACCCATCAGGGAAATAGATTCTTGTACTTTGAACAGCTGGCTGAGAGTGTGATGGGAAATTTATACAAAGCTGGGGCTCTAAGGAGACCTCAGGGATAAAGTTAGATCCTCAAGGCTGTAGTTCTATCAATTTTTATCTCTTGTCTGGTGGTTATGGATATAACTAGCCATGAATACAAAAAGGCTTCTGTTTGGAGGTGCTTCTGGCATTTTTTTCATAGAATAATTTTCTTTCTTTTCTTTCCTTGTTTCAAAAAATAGCAGTACTGCTGACCACTCATAAAGTTAGAATCTGTCCAGTCATGGCCCTAGGCATTGGACCTCAAGTCAAATGGGGCAAGCTTCTGAAGATCTCACCATATCACTTGTGCAGTGATGCTTGCTAGTTTAGCACATGATCATTTTGACCAAGTGAATTGAACTATTTGTAAGGATACCAACACCCCTATTATTCCCATAGCCATGCAAAAGCAGTCCTGGTCTTGGATCTTCCAGAGGAACGCAGTTGTAAGTACTTTTAAATCACCAAGGAACTTCCCTACAGGTGGGCTAGCAGTCAATAAATAATTTGGTTTCCGGTTTATAGGCTGAAAATATGATAGTGAAGACTTTTTTTTTTAATTCAGGGATCATAGCAAGTCATTTGCAAGGGAATTGAATAGTCTATCTTTCTTGAAGAGAAGTAGAATTATTTTCAGATAAAAATACTATTATGGTGTATTTGGATAACAATCCATTTTCTTTCTCTCTAAGAGAGTTTAGAGTTCTAGCAGTAACTTTTAGTATTTAAGCCCTCCCCAAATATGTGAGCTGATGGACTCTAAACATCTCAAAAATATTAATTTATTGACCCTTAAACATCCACATCCTATGCTAACCTTGATTTTGGGTGATTTCAAATTTACCATATATATATCCATGCACAGAAGGGGTACACAGTACAATGATCAACTGGAAGAGAATAAAATCACCTAGTATTTTGCAGACAATTTCTCTTGAAGATGATGCAGGGGCTAACGTATAGCTAAATCAAGTACAGATGAGAAGTGTCAACTATCCCATCAACCTGCTCATTTCCTTTACATAGCGAAGCGTGCCCTTGGGCCAACCAGGAATTTATTCAATAGATAATATGTGCCTGGTACTGGAGAAGAAAAAAAAAATATAGTTGATGTTCTCAAGAAACGTACAGCCAAGCGGACAGCCTTAACTGTGCCTCATATGTAAATTTGGGAATAATAAAACCTGCTTAAAGGTGTGATGTGAAGATAAAACAATATGACATGTAACTGAAATGAAATAGTATAAGTAAAATAACATGAAATATAATACTAATGTGAAATCTTGTAAATTCTTTAGCTTAAAAAGCTTAGCACTTAACAATGTTGGGTGTCATTCCTGACTGTGGATGATGTTATGAAGAAACATGGCTGGTGTTTGGAATGGATTACAGATGGCAAGGTTAGGAGTTTATTCTCTGTAAGGAGAATCTCCACTTGGCTTGTTCCTGTGAAGCTGTGATGGCTGTATTAGAAGTCAGTGGGTTAACATTATTTATACTGACGTAAGTTCCAGCTATATATAAAGCATTAAATGTAAAAGAAACTGACAAACAGACCCCAAAGGAACTAGAAGAAAACCTAGGTGTATATTTTTATATTCTGTGGGTGGGGAAAGCATACCTAAACATGACATAAACCCTAGGAGGAAATATTTGAATAAGGATGAATTTGCCTTTATAAAAATGTAACACTTCCACATGTCTGAAAATTGTTAATGTTAAAAGACAAGTGAAAAACTAGGGAAAAAAAATATTTGCAACACGTATAAAAGACAAATTCTTTCAAATCAAGAAGATAAAGATAACCAACTCAATAGAAAAATCATCAAGGATGTGAACACACACACTTTGCAAAAGAAAAAAAAACCCTAAAGACCAGTAACATTTGAAAAGATAGTTAAACTCACTAACAATTAATAAATTTGAAATAACAATAAAGAAGTAGAAAGCCATATAGCAAAAAGTTTGGCAAAGCTTAAAAAGGTGGATAATACCCACTGGAGGTTGAAGAGTGTTTGGTGAACCACATACCTTCACATATTCTTAGAAGAAATGTAAATTCATATAACCTTTAGTAGTTCAAGTTGGAAACATATATAACCCTTTGGTGGCATAATCTTTGACCAAGAAATGATCCTTTTAGGTATTTATCCCAAAGTAATATTTGGAATGATACAAAAACATAGAGATTCTTGGATATTACCGCTACTATAGTAGATAAAATTGGAAATACTCCAAATGTCCACCAATAGGGAATTTGTTAAATAAATTGTGGTACATGTTTTCACTGTTGACATTTGGGCTGCATCATTCTTTACTGTGAGGACCGTCCCATGCACTGTAGGATGTTGAGCAGCATCCCTGGCCTCTACCCGTTAGATGTCACTAGCACCTTCTGTCCAACTGTGACAAATAAAAACTACTCCAGACATTGCCAACTGTCCCCTGGGGAGCAAAACTGCCCCCTTGATACCTTAGGGAATCACTGATTTAAGTGAATATAATGTGATCTTTAAAAAGAATGTGTCAGAGCCATACATACTAACATGGAAAGACAAGCATGGTATATTACTAAATTAGATAAGTGATTGCTAAATATTATGTACTGCATAATCTGATTTGCATAAATAAAAATAGTCTTGCATGATTATCTGCGCATAATGCTAAATGTCCCCAGGGGAAAAATCAGGGAGAGTCCCAGTAAATTGTTGGTCAACAAAGATGATCCTGAACTGCTGATCCTGGAAGGATGTCTGTGTTTAATGTGAGCAAGTGACATGACCTCTCTGATTCTCAGGCTCTCTCATCTCTACACATTCAAATGACAGAGGATTCATGAGGAAGACATTCAAAAAATGACAGAGAATCATTTTGTGAAAATATTCTGTCTCTGAAAGGGCTCTAACTTTGACTTTGAGGCCACTGTTTTTAAGCTTTTGCGAAATAGCTGCACAAAGATTTCTAGAAGAATTTTTGTGAGTGTGTAATACCTATTTCAGAATTCATCAACTGATATTCAGCTCACCAGTCACCCCTGCCTTTCTCCTGATCCCCTGAACTTCCCTTTTACTGTATTTACTTGGTATTTTTCTTTTTTGCAAATTCATTTATTTTTGTACTGATCTTTTAAAAAAGAAAACAAAGAAAATGTGACCTTGAAACTTTGGAGAGACAAGCCATTTGAAACAGGATGGCATCTAGTGTTTTTGTCGTATGCTGATATCTACCTGATGCACTATAAAGAAGACTAATTTTCCAGTCTTTTGTTGTTTAAAATAGGCAGTGATGATCAGAGGTCTTAGAATTCAAAATGTCTGAAGCTCAGAGAATGATGGAAATTGGGCAGCAAATATGAGTTGTCATTGCTGATCTATCTCTAAATGAAAATGGAGAAGGTGATCACACTAGCTAATTCTCTGGGTCTCCAAGTGTCAAGTAAAAGAATTTATTTGAGAGATTTCTTTAACAGGAGACCCACCCCATCTGTTAAAGAATGGACAAAATTAACTGTTATGCTTCATTTATTTTCATTGTCTACAAAACAGCATGTCTCTAAGATCAAACAGATTTCATTCTTTTCTTCTTAAGGCAGCGATGGCAAGTGTCACTGAGAAGAGAAAAATCTTTCTCTTGCAGGCCAGAGAGCCTGTAGGAAATACTGATATGGTAAGGAGTGCATCAGATTTGGGATTTTATTACAAATTAGATAATAAGATCGTATTTAAAGGAGAAATTTTTCAATATACATCGCACAAACTTCTAGAATTGTCAAATGTAGAAGAGGCATTCCTGGCAATTATTAAAGATTAGGGTATTGGATGGAAGGAGATTAGATGAAGACTCCAATTGTGTTCAAACCAAGAGAGCTGTATTATATTCTGCTGAATTACATACTCTTTGTATAAGCAAAAGGGAATCAATTCCAGAGTGCCTTTCTTCAGTAAGTTCTGTCATTTCATACGAGAAGCAACTCTGAATTATTCAAGACTGGGTGATAAAATAACTAGTGCATAGTACATTTTTACTAAGAGTAGCTACCTTGAATAATAACCAGAACTAGAGGGTCCCATTTGGCACCATGGCTAAAAGGCTACCTATATACCGACAGATTTCAAATCTTTACCTCCATCCCAGTTACTCCACCAGCCACCTGTTCATCTTCTCCCACTCCCCAGGCCCTCTGCAGCATTGAACTTCCCTGTGCAATCCTGTCTGCTAACTTCTATGTAGTCTCCCCATCTGCCTGAGTGGGCTTTTTCTATCAGTCCAACTCTATTTTTTGAACTTCCGGATAGTCCTCAAAATGTATGATCTAATGGTGGCACCCAAGTCTCCTTCCAAAGCTGCTGTGAGTTTATCATAATTCTTCCAATTCTTCTAACACATCAAAGGAATTTTCACTGGCAGAAAAGGGTGAAGTCTGCCATTTGACACAGAAATAACAAATTAGTATTTTGCTTAGTGCTGTCTTTCAGAGACTAGACGAATTGAGTTGTTCTTTTCTACTCCCCATAAACATACAGAGCTATGGTAGGCATGTCCCATATACATTTAAATATTTAGTATCTCTTCCTTGTTCATTTGTTTCTTATCCTTTTTGCTTATTCCTGTATGAAAATTTTGAAATCACTGTACTACTTTAATTCTGAAGTTCTTTTTCCTAGGAAGAGATAGCCATCTCTTTAGATTAATAAACAATGCACATATTGTAATGATATTTTTCTATTAATCTTTAGCAAAGCATGAAATTTAATCTCCTTAGTGTGACAAACTTATGGAATTGATGAGCTCTGACCGTGGGGCCACATAACAAGCTATATGCCTCTATAAGACACCATTTTGTGTTGAGGGTTTCATATTCATTTCTGAAGTACTTGGGTTAATGACATTTCATTAAGAAACCCTTAACAAATGCAAAGTGTTCATTTTCATGGAGGGATTTAATGGGAACTTAATGGATTTATTCTATTACTTTGTTCATTTAAAAATATTCTTTAATTAGATATTATTATTAATGGACCTATTACGCACATTTCAAGGAGTCTCTCCAATTATTCATAATTTAATCATGAAAATTTATTAAATCAGATGGAGAAAACAAAGATGGAAAACAGTTACATATTTAGATGAGCACCCTGGAATCTAAGACGTGGTACAAATGAACAGCTGAGATCTAATAAGGAGGGGAGTTCCTGAAATAGTTTGGAAAGACTGATCATTTATCTAAATTTTTTATACACAAGAGTTTATTCATTCATTCATTAAACAAACATTTGTTTAGGACTAGTAATGTGTGAGCTACAGTGATAAAAAAATGGAAGAATTTCAGATTCATATGAAAGTAGAAGTAGACAATTTTGAACTAGTAACTATACTAGAATGTGGTGTGTGCTAAAATAAAGGTAAGGACAGTGTGCCATGGAGCAAAGAAGGAAAACTCACCTGACTTGAATGCAAAGTGATGAAAAGGCATTAGAGACAAGGTGACATTTGAACTGAGTCTTAAAAGTTGACTTAACACCAACCAGGCACATGAGGGGGGAAAGGATATTGTAGGCAAAGAAAATGCTGTAACATGGAACCCTGTGTTTCAGGATGTCATGGTGCACAAGGGGATATTGTGATCGCTTGAATTAATTTCATGGCGGTGAGGACAAAGAGGATGGATCAGAAAACTATTTCAGAGAGCTTGATGTGCCTTGGGTAACTGATCATAGCAGAATGCATTTATGGAGAGGTCTAAGGCACTTATCAGATTTCCTACTTGGGTGACAGTACACATGGTGGCACCTTCCACCCACGTAGAGAATACAGGAGTAAAAGTGGGTTTGTGGGGGATCAGGTGTCAGGGACTATGACGACCACCATCTTAGACAGGTGTTTTCAGGGAAGCTTCTAGGCAATCCAGATGTCTCAGGCAGCTAGATATTTGAAACTCTGGAAGAGACCTGTACTGAAGATAGAGAGTTGAGAACATTATGATTTTACTTCAGAGTATCTCCTGAATATATCATGAAACTAAGTTGTCAGGAGAGGTATGACTTTATTTTTTTGTTGGGGAAAAAAATCTGCTATTTACAAAATTTGTGTCTGGTATCATTACCTTCCATAAAACATGCAGAAGTAGTGTGTAACTAAAGCTTGATCACCTGAGAAAGAGGTCAACAGGTGACCAGAAAATTCTAGGTGAGAAAGAAAATGATATACATGAACGGTCATAGCAGCATTATTCATAATAGCCAAAAAGTAGAAAAAATCCAAATATCAACTGATGAATGGATAAATGCAATGAGGTCTATCCATACAATGTAATGTTTGTTACTAAGCAATAAAAAGGAATAAAGTTCTGATACATGGTACAGCATGAATGAACCTTGGAAACATGCTAAGTGAAGGAAACCAGTCACAAAAGACCACATATTGTATGATTTCATTTATAGGAAATGTTCAGAACAGGCAAATCTATAGAGACAGAAAGAAGATTAGTGGTTGCCTAGGGCCAGTGGGGGTGGGGGTGGGGAGAAATTAAGGGCAATTGCTAAAGGGTAGGGGATTTCTTTTGGGAGTGATGGACTGTAAAATCAAATCTAAAATGGATCATGGTGATGGTTGTACAACTCTATGAATGTACTAAAAGCCATTCAATTCTATGGTTTAAATGTGTAAATTGTATATAGGTGAACTATATTTCAATAAAGTTGTTACAACAAAAGAATTTTATAGCCTTATTTTACAAACAAATATTTCAGTAACTATTAAGAGCCTACAGAAAAGCAAATAATGTCCATATGATGAATTATTAAATGAGAAAAACAAGTTGCAGAGTAACGTGTATCTTAAGAACCTATTTAATAAAAATGTGCATCAAGGAAAGCTCTACATATGTGTGTTTATGATTGTGCAAGCATGTAAAAGTTATGAAAGGATAAACACATTACTTTCAACAAAAGAACAGGAATGGGGGAGAAACTGGACTATGAGATTCTGAAAATACATCTCTGGATATTTTTCTATTCTTAAGATGAGATTATACTTTTATATTTTAAAAAATTAATACAAAAATCATTAAAAACAAAAAAAGTGGTACCAGGCCTTGAGCCTCCTAGAGGGGTGACAGCTCCCTCTCTCTCTCACCTGTGTCCTTCACTGAGTACCCACTCTGACTCTCAGTCTAAGATAGGTCAACTCAGCCCCACCTACCCAACCCTGTATCCATGGATAGAGATTCGTCTATGCTTAAAGATGGGGGGGGGAGAGGGAGAAAAGGAGGGACCTAAATAAGGGGATTTGAACCAAATAAAGGGGATTCTACACAGCAGGAACATTGGGAAATAAGCAGCATCATTTGGCTATCCAAGTTGTGACCTAGATCAGGGAGGGAGTATTTTGTCAAGTGATTTTTAAAAAATGTGTTTTGTAGACGATAGCTTCAAGAGAGTAATGAGGACTGAAGGAAACCTGAAGTATGGGAATACTTCTGACAGAGCCCTGGTAGTATTGGTCTTGCCTGGGTACATTTCTTAAAAGCTGCAGCTGAAGACCGGGTGGGCTGATTCATGAGGCTATATGAAATATTTCTTGTGGACTCTCAGAAATAAACAAAGTAGACTTTGAGGGAAAGGCTGGAGACATGGTGTGAGCAGGTGGGGATTACGATCCAGCTACATTGGGCATTAATAATAATGTTAACTCATTTGTGCCTCTGCCTGTAAGACCTGGAGAACTTGGGTTACGGTGATCTTGTCTACCCCAGCAGATTTGTTCCATACTGTGCCGAATGGACAACATAGATTTGGCTCCCACTTGGCTGTAGGAGCGGCAGACTTCTAAGATGGCCCCTGATGATGCGCACCTCCTGGTATTCACATCTTTACATAATCCCTCCCTATGAAGCATGGGAAGGACCTAGAGCCTTGCTCCTAATAAATAGAATATGATAACATCATGGGATGTCACATCAGTGGTTAAATTATGAAAAACTGTGACTCCATCTTGCCAGTAGACTGTCTTTATTGCCTTCTTAGCTTGCACACCTTGATAAAGCAAGCTGCCATGTTGGAGAGGCCCACATTGTAAGGAACTGAGGGAAGCCTCTGGTCAGCAGCCAGCAGGAAAGTGACCCCTCAGTCCAACAGTGCTTGAGGAAATGAATCCTGACAACAACCATGTGAGTGAACCCAGAAGTGGTTCCTTCCCCAGTTGAGTTTCATATGAGAGTATAGCCTCAGTTGACACCTCAATCACAGTGTTGTAAGAGTCTCAGGGCCAGAGAACCCACACATCTAAGCTATGCCTGAATTCATGACTCACAGAAACTTTGAGATCATAAATGTGTGTTGTTTTAAGGTGCTAAATTTTGGGGTACTGTGTTATACAGCAATAGATAACTAGTAGAGGCTGGGAGGCCACAGATATTTGTCATTCAGTTTCAGGTTGGTGCTAACACTCCTACGATCATAAATCCTACTGAAAATTTTTTAAAAATAGTTACAATATGGCAAGCTATTGACAAAAAAATAATACCCAAATGTATAAAGGGATACAGTGACAAGCAGACTTTGGAAAGTCAAGTAAATCTAATTTCAAATTCTGGTTGTTAAGCATAAGGCAAGGCCATGCCTGACAGATTTGGCCAGTAAAGAAACATGGACCCTTTTTAGATTCAGACAATTTGTTACACAGACACTGTAAGGAAGAATAGCCAAAGATGTTCACAACCCATGGCTCTGACACAGGGAAATGCTGAAATAAAATGGGTTAGATGACTGCAATATCAATGATTGGACATTCTTGTGTCTTTAGACAAGAAACCTTTTGCATTGCTATCAGTTATTTACAACTTAGACTTGTAAAATAGCTCCCATAGAATCAGAAGCTAATAAAGGGGAAAGATACACAGATTTACACTGAAATACAAAAATTTTCACCACGATTCCAAGTGGGTATTAACTCATTTAAGATTCACAATAATGATATAAGACTAGTAATATTATTATCAGCATTTTGCAAAGAAGAAAGCTAAGGCACCCAGAAGTTCAGCTGAGCCATTCAAAGTCACACAAAGTGAATGGCATGGCCAGGCTTTGACGTGGGTCTGTGCTCTTAGCCACCAAGCTCTCCTGCCTCTCTGTGGAAGCCAGTTAGCTTGGTTGGACAAAGGTCCTGAGGACAGAACTACAGAAAAAGGGAAGTGCCTCACTTTTATGATCAGGAGCTCTGGAGAACCAAGAAAGAATGAAATTCAGATGATCAGATAGTTCTTTATCATCCAGAAGCAGCTATGCTTGTCCTCTATGAAGGAGAAAAGAAACTGAAAGCAAAACAAAGTGAACCTTCTATTAGGGAACAGCGTTTTCTTCCTTGTGTAGACAAGAAAAGCAAGGCACAGATCAAGTGCTGTTCCTGAGATGCTGGCAACTCGACAACAGCTCAACAAACTACTGAGAAGAACCTCTGTCATGTGCTAGTCACATTTCCTCTTAGGACAACCAAGTGGGCAGTACCAAGTGGCAAGTACGGCTGAGCTTCTGTTGCTCATCTGGAGGCTCAGAGACAGGAAACACTGGAAACCTCCACTTGGCACAGAATCCACCTTCTCTCTCTAAAGCAGTGCTTCTTGATAGAGCAATCCCCCCACAGACCCCACCCCAGGGGATATTTGACAACGTTGGGATTTTCAGTTGTCACAACCGGAGGGGAGAGTGAGCTACTGGCATCTAGTATAGAAGCCAGGGATGCTGCTACATCTCCTACCACGCACAGGACAGCCCCACAACAAAGATGGTTGGCAAATCCTGCACAAGAGGAAGGAGTGTGCTGAGTCATGACTCAGGCACCACCCTGAACATCTGCAGGAAGGGAAGAGCAGGGAGGAGGAGGGAACAGATTGCTGAGCATAAAAGCAAACATCACCTGCATCATCCTTGGGTGAAATGGGTTCCTCAAAGGAGACACCGAGATGGATCAAGGGTGCTCTAAATTGGTTTCTATCTTAAATGATTGGCTTTATACATCTAGAAAAATCAGACATGAGGCTCAGAGTTGGAGCCAATAACTAGGAATCATGCCATGACATTTAGTCTAAACAATTGTTTTCTTCCCATGCCTGCAGCATCCTCAGTCAACAGTTGGGATCATCAGATACCTTGCAAAATGCCTGGACAGCCATTTTTCTGGTTTCTAAGTAGACACAAAAATATGGAAAACCTGAGAGGCTTCATTGTTCAGCAACAAAATTGATTCATTGAGAGCCCACAAGCATAACCACTTTAACTTAACAGGTGCATTAGTGTAATCTGAATCACATAAGAGCAAAGCCAAAAAGGCCATTCAGTCACTGACAGACACAAACAAACCCAAGAAGTTTAAAAAGAACAGCATTAACCAAATAAAACCCAAACATACGCTGGAGAAATAAAATAACCCTACCAATAAAAGACCCTCTGTATGAATAGAAGAGAGAGAGGGAACATAAATTTATTAAAGAATAGCACTACCAGACTTACATGTATGTAAGGGAGCTCAAAAGTATCTACAAAGTCCAGACAGAATTTTGCACAAGTTTCTACAGTGAAGTTTCTAGTTCTCTTTGAGAGATAACTAGATTCACCTTGTGATAGTCTTCTGTGTAAGAGAGTCAATTTTGGAGGTACGTACATACAGTGGCAAGGATGAGAAGGCTCCTGAGATTTCATTGTAAAATCAAAAGGTTGGGCCTCTTCTTGGCCCTATTATGTTGTCAAGGCAACACTCTAAGTAGAAGCGGGTGGGGAAGCAGCCACCCCTCCCCACTCAGAGAAAATTCATCATTTTACCCTTATGCATATAGAGAGGAGACAAAGGAATAAGTATATGTTTAGCTCTAACTAAGTACCAGGCATTTAGATTACAGTCAATTCTCATCATTCATGATACTTTCATTCTATCAAGTCGCCATAAGCACTGAATTAGTGAGCATGAACCACTGCTCCTAGGAGCAATACAGGGTTAGGTCCCTGTAATCACCTGGTCACAACATTTTCATCAATCGATCAATACATAACCTTGTTTTATGTGTTTCTGTTTAAAGACACCTCATTTAATATACATTGTTGATGAATTAACACTGAACTCACGGCCAAGAGCACTCTCTTTTCTGAAGGAAGCGTATCTAACACATGTGTTTTCTCCATAAGGCACCTCTCAGCCTTCTTGCACGTAGGAACACTAGACAGCACTTCAGCACTACAGTTTGGGGGCCACTTTAAACAGTGAAATCACCAAAAAGTACAAAACTGCAACAACAAAAAAACAAGCGTCACTAAATAGACAGAAAACAAGGACGCTTGTTTGCAGTGTGAGAGCTGGAACAAGAGGGCAGAACACCAGCTTGCTCATCCTCAGCTGGGAACGTGTACTTTGTGCAACCCAAGTTTTCTGCCACTCTGTGAATGATCGCAAAAGGATGCAAGTATTAATTTTGTGTTACAAAGAAATTTTAGCAAGTAGGCAAATTCATAAATACAGAACTGAGAATAATGAGGATCAACTATAGATTACCCTGTTTAAACCTTACAGTGGCCTTACAAAGGAGGCATTGTAATCTCTATTTTACATAAAATAGGTTCAAAAAGTTAAATAAATTGTCCAAGATTACAAAACTAAGAAGTGATCCATCTGTTGGTGAACAATTCTTGGGTTTCTATTGCACCATACTGGGACTTCAAATCCACTGAAGGTCATCCAACAGCAGCCAGCAGGCAAAGTAGGAAAGATCAGTAAACTTAGAAGTTAAGACACATTTGGGCACTGTCCCTTGGCTCCTATTACAACCCCTTCTTCAGCAATAGTCGAACACACCTTCTAGTCACCATCTCTATGTGCTCTTCTCTATCAAAAGAAGTAGACAAGGGTCAAAGGGTCAAATATATGGTGATATAAAGAGGACTGACTCTGGCTGGTGAGCACACAGTGTTCTAGATGATGCATTACAGAATTGTACACTTGCAACCTAAATAATTTTACTAACCATAGTCACCCCAATAAATTTAATTTAAAAAAGAGAAGCAGCTAAGTGGGCACTGCCTTTTGGGAAATGTGGTACAACCACACCTAAATGGGAAAGGTGAGGCTCTGTCAGAAAAGAAGTATGGTACTTTACAATATAAATCTAAATGTGGGGGCGAAAATTGTTCCCCTTTAGCCAAACCTCCAAGTTACCCAATATGGTGTCTCTGAAGATTTCATTGTTATAATAATCAAAATGTCCTTCGATAGATGAATGGATAAAGAAGTTGTGGTATCTATACACAATGGAATACTATTCGGCCATAAGAAAAGATGATATAGGAACATTTGTGACAACATGGATGGATCTTGAGAGTGTAATGCTAAGCGAAATAAGTCAGACAGAAAAAGTCAAGAACCATATGATTTCACTGATATGTGGGATACAAAACTGTAAACAATAAAGGAGTAAGACAAATAAATAAACAAAAACTCATAGACACAGACAATAGTTTGTGGTTACCAGAGGGTAAGGGGGGAGAGGGGCTGATAGATGTGGGTAAACGGGGTCAAATATATTGTGATGGAAGGAGAACTGACTCTGGGTGATGAACACACAATGTGCTGTATAGATGATGTATTATGGAATTGTACACTTGAAACCTATGTAACTTGACTAACCATTGTTGTTACCCCAATAAACTTTAACTTAAAAAAAAAAAAGATCAGCTAGCAGAAAGCTGAGGCATGTTCTCTGACTTAAGGCTTCCGTTACCTCATACAAATGGGTCAGTTCTGAGCCTAAAAGTGGCATATTACTTAGTCTGACTTTTCAGAAGCTTCCACTGGGAGCATTTTCAAAGACCTCGAGTGTTCTGGCCCATTGAATCAGTGGTCCAACAACTGCTTGACCTTGTATGTGTAGTCATAGTCTCTGCTGCTCTGAAGGTCAATCCATTGGTCCTCCATCTTCTGCAACCTTCCCCTCATCTCTCCCCCCACTGCACTAATTCTCAAGCACGTAAAGCCCCCAGCGACTCCTCCAGAATCCTAAGTGAAACAATAACACTTGTAGCACTAAGGCGAGCAGGGGCCTGCACTCCAACCTGAAGGAAAGTCACTGCCCCTGCACCCTTTCTCTACTCCTCCCAGTGAGGTGAGCACAAGTGTTCCCAGCCCCCAGCTTAAGAAGCCTCACAGTTACCTGTGGCTCGACACTCCCCTATCAGGGGAACAGGCAACTTCAGGACAGCAGCCTGGAGCCCAAGCTGTCATCTGCTGAAATGGCAAAAAAGAAGAATGCTAAAAGGGCTATGTCTGCTAGCACATAAGGGAAGCTCCAGAAATCCTCAGGGGTCTTCCTGGAGCAGCAGGAGGGATTTGAGGGAAGAACTGGTTTTGTCAGTTCTGGGTGTGAGATTGAGAAATGCTGCTTTATAATTATTATTGAGACCCCATTGTATGACCAGGCCTGGTGAAACATGGAACATGTGTTTTGGGTCGATAATGTGCTCCACAGAGCTCACAGAAAGCTGCTCTGTTACACAGAGTCTAAATATGGCACCATTTCTCTTCTACCCTCTGGAGAGGGCTGTGGCTTCGTACATCCGTGCAGAGTTCTATGAGTGATATAGTCCCATGGGCACTGGCTGGGGCTATCTTAAGATTATAATACCTGGCTTTATTTCAGACGAATGGAACGTATTTAGTGTTAGTCCATATTTCATGCCTACATCTTAAATGAAACTTCTTATAACTTATAAAAAGCATCGGTAGTTTCTTTTGTTTTTCACATTCCACATACGAGTCTAAGTGAATGCATTTGGTATATGGTATTTGTGTTTCTCTGACTTACCTCACTTAGCATAATACCCTATAGGGTCCATCCGTGTTGCAAATAGCAAGATTTCATTCTTTTTATTGCTGAACAATATTCCATGGAATATAGCCAATAAAGTCATAATAACTTTGTACGGTGGCAGATGGTTACTAGACTTATTGTGGTGATCACATTGCAAGGTATATAAATGTAGACTATATAAGTGCTGTACACTGAAACTAATATAATATTGTATGTTAAATATACTTTAATAAAAAAAAGCATTGGTAATTTAAAGAAAACTGTGGCTAGTAAGAGACGACAGATGAAAGGAAATTAATTCAAAAGAATTCCTAATATTCTTCAGATATTCTTGTTTGACACCTGGCTGAGAATAAGTTATACTTTTTAATTATAAATGCCATAATTTAGAGAGCAAGGAGTTTCCATAAATACCTAGTGTAGCTCTTTAAGAATGTTTTGAAGCAACTTCAGTGAAAAATACAATAACAACACTCAGAAGGAACTGAATAAACCTTATTTTTTCAAATGTTAGAGTTTTCAACTACATCGCCATCTAGAAATTCCCAGCTCAAAAAGCAGAAGATTTAACAAAAGAGTTATTTGTCCTCATTTTTTAAAGAAATCAATTTTTTTTTCAGGAGTGGGGACAAAATGAAATATTTTAAAAGTGTGTAAGGTTAAGTATCACAGAACGGTTTTACCATAATACATAGTGGTCCCTCTTAGGTACCATTCTTTGAGGAAGTGCTATAATTGAGATCACAATAAAACAAGACTTTTCAAAGAATACAGCAACTAAGCCAGCTTTAATGGCTCCCAAGGAGTCTTCATGCCTTTGTTTAAATACCTGTCTGTGAGCTATTTAATTCCATTTAAAAGGTTGTAATCAATAGAAAGAGACATGTTCCCTTTTGTCAAAGCCAGGTTGTAAAACTGCAAGTAAGATAGACTGGTTGGTCAGGAGACAAACTGCATGAAGCTCTAACTCAGCCTTATTAGGGCCGTTGTCTTACTTGTGAATCAACCATGCTGCCTAGAGCAACGTCTTCCTCCTAACTGGTGTCTGATAATTCTTGCTGAATGAATTAATGAATGGGTGATTGCTCTGGTGATGTGTGTGTGGGTGGAGGGGGGGAAGCAGAGGAGGCAATGAATTAGAATTTCACCAATGATAACCCACAGGTACTAGCTGCTCAATAAAATTATTATTACCTCCTTTGAATCTGACTTTTTCAGAAAAATTCAACAATTTCACCTCTTCACTTTTTTGTATTGAAGATTTAGTCTCTTCTTTCTTTAATAGATACACCAATAAGCCAAATTCATCTTTGTCTGGGTGAAGGAAAAGCTGTACGAGATGTAAAAAAATGGGGCTAGGAAATATGTTAAACTCCCTTCAAATCTCAGTGTTGCCAAGTTATCTTAACAAAGTTGGTGATGCATAAGTAACCATGGTATGTCACTATATGCTAGGATATTCTACTGTTGTACCAATATTTACTACACCTAAATATAACGACACCATTACCTTATCTCTACAGGAGTACAGCTAGTCAGGAAAGGAGTTTAAGACAACTCCTTTTATGCTGTGTTTAATGTGCTATAAATCTAACTATAAGACTTAAAGTTCATCTTGATGTTTTCCTATTTCTAAAAAGCTTTTAAGCTATGGTGGATAAAGTGCCTCATGCTTTTTCAATTTGATGGCAAATCCTTGAAGGGGATTCTAAAAGCCAAGAGAATCTGATTGCTGCTACCACCCACTGATTCAGCAAACATTTGCTGGGCTCCTTATATGTGATTAGTTGTGAGCTGGGTGCTAAAGATACAGATGCATAAGCTATGGGCCCCACTCAGAAGCACTTTTAGTCTAGGAATCATAAAATAACATCTGTGTAAACAAATAACCCTGTAAAGAGACATAAGCTGTGATAAATGCGTGTACAGTGTACAGTGAGACCCAAAGGAAACCATCATCAATTCTGCCTAAAAGATTAAAGAAAGGCTTCACAGAAGAGAAGAAATTGAACCAAGCCCTGAATAATGACTTGGTACCAAGGTAGCTTGACCCCTTACAGTGAAATGGTATTTGTCAAACTTGAGTGATAAAATGATAGAAAAAAATGGTTTGACCTCTCGGAGTTGACCTACAGTATTTTTCATTCTAATGATATTTTGAAATGTATATACACAAAACTAGATATAAAATCCTTATGTTTTTCTCCTATTCTAAAATCAAAACAAATTTACAAAATAAGTATCATCAAAGCTACAATACCCATGGACTCCACAGTAGCCACATTTCATTTAACGTAATGGATGACGTTGTGTTCCTGAAGCCAAATTGCTAATGTTGCTGATGTCGCATCTTCTGTTTCTAGGGCTTATCAAACTAATATGTGCAAAGTAATATGCTTAAAAATAAAATAGTACAAAGCAGGGTACGATGAAAAACTGCACTTGCCCACCTTGGAAGAAACCACCATTTTAAATTTTATTTCTCTGACAGGTACTGCTTTGTTTCTCACTAATTTGTTCATACTGATATTTATTTATGCATCAACATTGAGCATTTTGTATCACTGTCATGATTTTTAGATGTAGACTTAACCCACTTATCTACTCCTCATTTTCCCTCCACATTCCACCCAACAGAGGGACAAGAACGTTCCCCTCTGCAACATGAAGTAGCGTCTTAAATCTCCATGTCCACAACTATCAAACACGGGCCTTTTCTATTTTCTCTCATTTTGCTAGATGAGGACCGTACCAGCCCAAACTCCCTTCTATGCCTCTTCCCTCCCTTTTGTCTCAGCTGTTGTCAATTATATCTTTCTTTGCATGGTAATATTTATATCCTGACTTGTAACCACAGTTCCATTCTAGATAATTCGTATTTTCTTCTTGAAAATGTTTAGACTTTCCTCTTTACCCTCAGTGTTCTAAACAAAATCACAGGATGTGTAGGGTTTTTTTTTCCTTTTATTGTAATAGCTGCTTGGTTGTCCCTTTCAATGTGAAGGCATTTTCTTATTTAGCTAGAGAACATTGTCCTTCGTAATTTCTTTGAAAACTTGCCACTCTGCATTTTCTCTATTCTCACTTTCTTTAATTCCTAATTTTCTGATTTAGGTGACTGAGAGGATATTTGGGCTACATATCAAAACCCTGAATACAAAAGAGGAGCAGACGTACCAAGGAAGTCAATTTTGGACAAATGCTTTGCCTGTGGGACATCTAGGTAGAGGTCAAGAAAGATAACATGTTCTCTACTCAGAAAATTGTCCTTTCCCTTTATCTAGAATTCTCTAAGAATTAGGAGTATGTCTTATTTGTAGCATTGCTGGGGTAAAAACATTTGCTTGGGGAAAGTATATTTATCAAAAATCCCATGACTTAAAATGTGTTTTCTCAATTATGCCAAAGGCCTCAGTGCAGGTTAGCATTTTCCACCATCTGGAATAACCAAACAGTAACATTCATGATAGGCAAGGAAGAATTAATGCTGATTTCAAAAGCACAAAACTGGCAGCCAGGGGAATAGAACTGAACAAGATGTTTAAAAAGTATGTCTCTTCCACCTTTTCCTTTCCTTCTCTAGTTTCTTTCTTCTTAATCACACATTACCAAAACATTTCAGCTCTCACATTCCAGGGTAACTTTCAAGGCTTGGAGTGTGGTATAAAAACACTTCAAGGTCGTAAGACATTTCCAGTTGATTGTGCCACTTGAAAGAGAGAAGAGGCTTGAGAAAATGAAATATTAAAATGTCTCTCCTGAAATCCTGTGGCTGTCACTGCACTAAATGTTCCCTTTTAGTACAGGAAATTGGAGCCTTGGGGACCCCAGTGGTTGCTCAGTTCATTTAAGCATTTAGCCCACAGGTATTTTAAGATGGTTCCTAAGGGATTCTCCTCCTTAGTTCCTTCCCACTGTTATTTCCTTGACATAGTGTTGGCAGACATATATGCTAGAGTACTTAATCAGGCTCCAATCTGGCCCAGAAATCTGTGAGTATTAGAAGGACCTAAAGAATGGGCGGATTCAAGAGACTGTTGAGAGTTAGAAGCAGAATACTGATAGCAGAACTCCATCTATCCTGAGAGTGAACTGCTGATCTACAAGAAAGATTTAGAAGTCAAAAGGGTACGTGCAGAAGACATGATTTCCTTTGTGTGATGGAAAAACCTCTTATTGTAGAGCCACAAAGATCAGGAATGTTGTGGTAAACACTATGATGGATTTTCCAGATGCCCCTTCAAGAATGATGCAGCAGAAATAAAGGGTTTCCCAGCTGCTGAGAACCCTCATCAATCTAGCAGATGAATCTAGCAGACTGAACTAAGCTCATGCTCTCTTTCCAGGGCAACTTCATCCAATGATGAACAATGCAGAAGTCATAGAGGCTCAAGCTCTGGGACATCCTTGGACAAGTCTCAAGAGCCATCCCATCTCAAATGTCCCTGTGGGATGAGCTGACCCCTTTGTTTAGAATGCATCCCAGCTCAACTTCTCCTTAGCCCAATCCTGCTTCCTTCCATAGGTGCGATCCCAAATACTCCCTAATAAATCTCAGCCCTTAATCCCAAGTACCATCCTGTACTGTCCTCAAGTCTGCTTCCCAGGCAACCCAACTTGTAACAAATGGAAAGAGTTTAAGAGCAAGTGCCCTGCCAAAAGGCATCCTGATACTTTCACATCTATGGGAGCAACCTCTAGATGTCTGTGAGATGTTTCAAATTTACGTAGTTCTTTCATATCATTAGAGTTTCAAATCCACTCTGAGCTAGGGATAATTTTATCTCCATTTTACAGATCAGAAATGTGAGTCTCAGAAAAGTTAAGTGACTGGTACACAGCTCAATTCACTAAACCATTGGTGGGAATCCTAATGATGGTGGTATACAGAATGACCTTAATGTTGGGAGCTGTTAACTTTGATTGTTATTTCCTGTCTTACTTTTCCATTGCTGCCATAACAAATCACTACAAACCTAGTGGCTTCAGACAGCACAAATTTGTTATCTCAAGTCCTGTTGGGTTTAGCTGGTTTCCCAGCTTCAGATTTCACCAGGCCAAAATCAAAGTGTTCGCTGACTGGGTTCTTATTGGTAGACAGGAAAGTCAGTTTCCAAGGTTATTTAGTTCCCTGTGGGTTGCAGGACTAAGGTCCTCCTTTCCTTGCTGGCTATCAACCAGGAGGCTGGTCTTTGCTCCTAGAGGCTGCCTTTATGCTTTCTGTGTGCCCTCCCCTGGCTCAGTACCCACTCAACCATCAGCAGGTCAAATCCTTCCCATGCCTCAAATCTCCACAACTTTGTTCCTGCTGTATCTCTCTGAATACCTCTCTCTTCTGATTCTGGCCAGAGAAATGTCTTTGCTTGTAAGGGCCCATGTGATTGGACCCATCTGAGTAATCCAGGTTAATCTCCCTATTTTAAGGTCCAGTAAGCAGAATTACATTGGGAAAATCCCTTCACTGCAATATTTAGATTAGTGTTTGAATGAATAACTAGTGGATGGGAATCTTGCAGGGACATCTTTGAAACTGTGCCTACCACATTTCGTGACTTGTGCATTTAAAGCAGATGGCAGCCTCGGGGCCCAGAGAGTAGGCTGTGTCTGATACATTTGAACTGCTAACTTTGATCACTACTTCTGAGGCTGACACCGCTGAAATGAAGCACTATGAAAAACCAACAAAATTACACGGTGTTCTTTACACTTGACCTCTATGTCCTTGATTACTCTATGGTCCAAATATCACTGATATTTCCTTGTGGTTAGGGTTTCCCAAATGTTCCTAATGATAGCATTCACCTGTTTCCCAGTCCTCTCCTTTCTAGATTCTGATTCATACTTTGGTAAGTATCCCGTAAGTCACCTTACCCTAAGGGAAGACGAAGTTCCACTGTCATAGGACTCAGGCCCTTTCCTGCCATTAGGCCTTTGCACTTGCTGTTCCCTCTGCCTGGGTTACACCTCCCCTCCTCTTTGCACGTCCAGATCCTCCCCATCCCTCAAGCCTCAGTGTTCATGTTAGCTTCACAAAAGGATCTTCCATGACCACTATCTACTTGAGACTGTTTTTCCCTGGTTATATTTCAGCTGCCCCACTGTTTTCATTTCCTCTGTAGAGCTGATCATAATCTGCACATATTTTATTAAAGCATTTACTTGTTTCTTATCTACCTCCTAAACTAGCATGTAATATTGAACAAGGCAAGGACCATTTTGCAATCTACCTCGTATGCTGAGCACACTGCTTGATACTCAACAAGAATTCACTGAATGAATGAATGAATGAACTGCAGCAAACCTAGAAGCATGGTGCCATACATCAATAAAAGCCAAATTCTACTAGGGGAGAAACATTCCCTAGGAGCTCCTCTGGTGATCACTCCATTTTCTCACTAAGAATGTGAAAAAATAAACTTTGGAGATGTGGATATAATAGTCAGCCAACTGAGAAAAGGTCTGTGTAACACCAGTATTTCAAATATTAAAGAAGAAATAATTTTGTTTCATGAGCACTTATTACTCCCTATTGATACTATAGTTATCATAGTTCTCTGCTTAAATATGTACCCAAGTGTGTACAGACTTTCACATACATGTTAGCGAATAATCTAAACTTTCAGTTAAAAACTATTTCAAGTGTTCCTCAATTGGTTACTGTAAGTGCTGGATCTAAGTCCTATCCTTTGGGGAGCTAAAGCACCCCTGAAACTAATTTTGCTTGAGTATATTTCAGATTCGAATAACGAGTAAACAAAACGAGGACCACCCTCTTCCTTCACCAGCCCCTAGATCTCCTCTCATCTTTCTCTGTCTTTCTATGTGCCCCAGGAGGCCAACTTCTAAGGGCTGTATCACTCAGGCCTCTGTACCTCTGGTTTCTGGTTGGGGTTAGTTAATGGGAGCCACCTGGAGAGTGATCAGAGTGCAGGTAATAAAAAAAGATGAAAGTAATTATTCCCCTGGCTCTCAGCTCCATACCGTTCTTCTGTGATGACAATTCCTATTGGGGCCACACTTCCGTGTTTCCAGATATGACTGTGTCTGGTAGCTGTTTCCTCTTTTGCCTCATCAGGCCTAAGGGTGCTGACGGCTTCCTGACATCGCTATACTCTGGTGCCGCAACATCCCTTAATGGTTCCCTTAACTCTACCTATACCTTTAAATAGTTCCTTCACTAGAAAGATCCCTTCAAAACTCCAGGCTGAGTGTGCAGTTTTCTTCTGGGACTCTGACCTATATACTCATTTTCCTTGGCCCAATTTCCTTTTTCATTTGTGTGATTACAAGACTAGAGAAGCTGAGAAGGTGTGCCTAGGAGATCTTCTGCTCCTGCCTGATATTTATGTCCATCCGGGATGCTAGGCACATTTCTTCCACTAGTCTTTTTTCTGTCTTCATACTTCTGATGTTTTAAAAGACTGAGAAAGGCAAAATAAAAACAGTGCACAATGGGACAGGGATTTTCTTTTCTGTTTAGTAGAAATTAGAGCTAAGACTTTAAAGCTAATTTGATTTTTTTTTTCATGGGGAAGCCAACCTTGAGTACTTATATTTGAAAGCTTAATTGTGCAGTTTTAGAGCATTTTCATTTACTTGTGAATGATAATAAATCATCTGAGTGGCCTATCTTGTTTATAAAGTGTTTCATTTGGCTGTATTTCAAGAAACGCAACATGGCAAACAATACTTGTAATATGAATGGTTCACAAAACAAACCAATAAAGAGCTAATAAAGTCTCCATTCTTTGGATCACTGTAAATGGGTCTTAGCACTTGAACAAAGCTCATCTAATGAGGATTTACCATTTTGCCTAATTGCAAAGGGGCTACTTTCTACAAATGGGTTGGAAAATACCCTATGCCTGTCTATGCCACTGAATTTTTATACAGATAAATAAGGTATTACATGGAAAATGCATTGGATCTTAGGTGGAAAAGAGACCCTGATGTTGTGGAAACAGTGGACCGGGATCTAGTCTTAGCTATGATACGTCCTAGAAATAAAACTTTTAGCAAGTTACTGCACCTATCCATGCTTCAGATTTCTCATCTTTAAAACAATAATAATAAAACCCTCCAACTTCTTAGCTTATGAGCAATTAGTTACTGTTCCCTCCAAAGAACCCGGGACAAGGACTCCAGAGCATGTGGTTTCCTTGGGAGGTAGTTCCGGGAAGCAGAGAGAGAGCAGGAAGAAAGAGACAGGGAAGGAGAAAAATACAATTGTCATGAATGAGTTTGTTACCACCATGGGCAAGTTGAACACAAAGCCACCAGGGACTCTCTCAGCAACGATGTGTAGAATTATGCTCAGAATTGTTTCTCTGAAGGAAGAGGAGGAAAGCAGTGGCTCAAGCGGTGGCTAAATCCAGACTCTCCACTTGTTGAAGGTTGCCACCAGATGTTTACTCCCCAGCCCCTCCAGCTCTTCCTGTTCAGAGTTTAAGAGGCCCTCCTGGGCCTGAGGGCAGAAAAGAAAAGCAATGCTGTATGTCTTTGAGGTTGGATACCTTTAGAGTAAATAGAACTGCTCACCTCAGAGGTACTGAAATCAGACGGACATAACACGGGATAAAAAGGTATCTTTTTTATTGGGATAAAAAAATACTTTTCGCTCATGGCCAGAACTAAGGCAGTTGTGGTGGGGATAGGGAGGGAATGCAGTTTCAAGAGTCACCTGGTGCAGAAATGACAAGGCTTTTGACTAGCCAAATAGAAAAATCCCAAATGCACTTGGTATTTCTAGCATAGAAGGCTGGATAAATCATTGAGCTGATCACTGAGGGGGTGAAACACGGGGCCAGGACAGTTTTGTTGAAGGAAAATAAAGAGATGAGTGTTAGGTAATATTTGGTTAAGGAGAAGGAATCTGTTCACTTTTTAGTTTTCACAATGTTCAGAGATGCAAGTCTCTTAGCATCATGATATCATCCCAGAATTCTGTACCTTGTGGCAACAGCATTCTCAGCCCAAGCCAGTAAGTGGAAAAACTGGTGGAGCTTCCTTTCCTGCAGTGAAGTAGGCAGGAAGATGACTCAATGGATAGGTTTCATACTAAGTGAAGTTGGGCTTGGGAGTATTGTGTCCTCTCCATGTCTGATGTTTCCTTCCACATGGGGCGGCATCCTTTAGTAAAGACCTTCTGGCCTCTCCAGCTGAGAATGACTTACCTGTTTGGTGTGAGATTATAAAAATGGGCTTCTGTAACTCTGATCCTTCCTTCCCCTCCTCTCTTAAGTCAGCCTGCCTCCAGAGGGTATTGGCTTTCAATGTCTCCCAGTCCCACCCTTATATCAGAGGCTTGTGGTTTTCCAGGGATGCTGGTGACTTGGTTCAGTAAGCCTGATTGATTCTGCAGATCAGTGTGAAGAAGCCCACCCACCCCCCAATATAAACCACATTCTCCAATATCCTAAGTGTTGGTTTTTCCTGTGAGCTTAAAACCCAGGCAGAGACGGATGCTACTGGGGCTCCATAAACCCCCACAAATGAAGGCCATTCAACTAGAAAGAATCACCAAAGTCTTGCACACACAGTGCAGCTCATTCCAGGAAGGCCATTGTGGTAAACAGAGAGACTTAATAATTACTTAGGAATACTCTAGGCTTCAGAGATGAAATAAGAAAGCACACATTTCCAGGAATTTAACAAAGGGAAAAGTAGAATTCTGGACAGAGCTTTGATCTTGAATGACCCCAACTGACCAAACATACAATTATGTATGTAATTAGAGTGCATAGGTGGATTGCACTGAAATACTGGAAATACAAAGGGATAGAAAAAAATGAAATATTTTCTTTTGAAACAGGATGTCTTCATAGAACATACTGATCTAATTTACCAGAAGGGACAGCGTTTTCTGGCTATTTCTCTTTCAGGGTCAGACAGCCAATTGTCACTGTTACCAAGCATCTTGGCAGAATTACTATCTCTTTGTATTTCAAAGGGCCTTAGCAAATTAATCCAGTGCCCTTATGTTCAGTTCCCTCTAAACCAAGGTGGACAAATTTTTTTTTCCATAAAGGGCCAGACGGTAACTCTTCGGGATGCCACAGGGTCTTTGTCACAACAAGTCAACCCTGCCATTGTGGCAGCAAAAGCAGCCATGGACAATTCGTAAGTGAATGGACATAGCTGTGTACTAAGAAAATGTCGTTTCCAGCATAGGCAGTGGGTCAGATTTGACATGTAGGCTGTAGTTGGCCAACCCCTGCGCTGTACTAGTACTACTTAAAATGTGGTCTGTGGACCAGTCCTCATCCAAAACAAATGTTTATGAGTCCACAATGAGATGGGTACAGAAATTGACAGTAAGCATTTAGAAACTTGCATTGCTATTAGACATCGTCGACACTGGAGCACATGATTTTTTTAAGTAATTCATTCTTATTGTATTTAACAAAAGTATCAGTTGATGATGAATTGGAAATAAAACACCTGATCCTTCACCCACACATTTTGAGAAGCAAGACTCTAAATTCTAAACTTGACCTCATTTTCCAGATGGGTAAGGACACTCAGAGAACAGGGCTGTTCAGTGTCACCCAGACAATTAGGGGAAGAGCCAGACTACAAAGCCAGGTTTCCCGATTTCTAGTCCAGCGATACTTCCCATATGGTACAAATTTCAGTCTATGTTAATGACTTCATGCCTTATACTCCTCCTGCAAAGCCGCAGCTATAAGCTTTGAGCCCTTTCGTCTGCTCAGAAGGTTAGATGATCCCATGCCAAGTGATTTTCTGTCAGGGTAGAGAGTTTACCCCTTCAACTTCTGAACTCCTAATCCTATGTCTGGTGTTATATGGGCCCAGGCTGTTGCTCCAGACCAGTCTACCCTTTCTCAATTCTTTAATTAAGATTCTGTAACTTCTAGACTAAATTCCAGTATCATTTTTTTATTTCCACCCATGCAGAGTTGCTCAGTTATGAGGAGGGCCCTATGGTTCTTAATCAAACAAAAAGCCACATTATTCCAAATCATCTGCCCCCCTCCTATTCCCTACCAGCCACCTAGAAGATTTTTAACCTTTGCTTACATAGGAAAAATAGCTACTTATATACCCAAAGAGAATCCAGGTAGCCATTAAAAATACAGTGAGTAATGAGGGGCAAATGCAATGTCAATGGAAGATGGAGCCGTTAACGTAATTTGTTGGAGGGACTTTAAAGGCCTACAAATTAAATGATGCCAGAGGTCCACCGACCATGTTGGCAAGATCAGCTGAAAGAATGGTTACTTAAAAATGAATGAGAAATATTGATTGAGACATGAAACAGACGACTCCCACTAATATAATCGAGCCTGTGGGAGAAAAAGGCCACACCATGGTAGGTCAAGGATCAGTTTTAGACACAACTGCTTGAACTTTATTTAGAGGACATTTAAATGTATAACAGTCTAATTTCAGATTCTACTGTTTTAATATCATTGGTGAATGATTTTAAGACTTGGGCCAAAGCTTGCCTCTTCAGCATAAACTCTACATAGATTGGAGACAATTAATGTTAGACATTTATTAGGGACTTGGTTCATACTTAGAGACTTATTTCGAGTTCTATACTGTTTTGCTCTATTCCTTAAATCAAGCTCTGAAGAGCCTTTGAAGAGCCTAGGTGATATGGCAAGCTTACTTATTTTATTTCGTTTTTCAATATCTGCATGAAACAAAAGGCATTTATTTTTAAATATCCTGTAATTCATATGTTCTGACAGTTCTGATGGGCCTTTTCTTTTAATTAATCTAGATGAGTGTTGACTGGGACTTTTAGAATTGCTGTTTTGTTGATCTATCTAGGGCAATGAAAACATTCAGTCGTACATTCATTCAAAGATGCTCTCCAAAAGGGAATGTAAAATGGTGCAGCTGCTATGGAAAATAGTGTGGAGATTCCTCAAAAAAATTAAAATTAGAATTACCATGTGATCCAGCAATCACTCTTCTAGATATGTATCCAAAAGAATTGAAAGCAGAATCTTACATAGATATTTGCACAGCCATGTTTTATAGCTGCATTATTCACACTAGCCAAGAGGTGGAAGCAACCCAAATGCCCATCAATGGATGAATGGATACAGAAAATGTGGTATCAGCGGTCTTACAAGCTGAGTGTATCACATATGTAGGAGCTAAATCTTAACTTGCCTGACACAACAGAGCTGACAAATCGCAGGGCTGGATTCGAACCAATGCCATAGTCCTTGTTGTCTTCCCATTACAGCACACTGCCTCCTCAGCCCCTGTGGTGACATACATAAAGATTAGTGAGGACTTTTTTTATTGTTTTTTTTAAATTGTGGTAGAACACATACACACAATTTACCAGGTTAACAATTTTTGAGTGTACAGTTCACTTTTGTTAGCTGTATTCACATTGTTGTGTAACAGATCTCCAGAACTTTTAAATCTCATAAATTTGAAACTCAGACCCAGCAAACAACAACTCCCCCATTCCTCCCTCCTCCCAGCACCTGGCAACCACTGTTCTACTTTCTGCTTCTAGGGGTTTGACTACTTTAGATACACACGATGGAGTATCATTGGGCCTTAAAAGAGACAGAAATCTTGTCACAGGCTACAACATAGATGAACCTTGAGGACATTATGCTAAGTGAAGCAAGCCAGTCTCAAAAATACCAATACTATGGCATTGATAGACCAAGGTTCGAATCCAGCCCTGCCTTTACCAGCTCTTTTGGGTCAAGCAAGTTAAGGTCCTAAGCTTCAGCTCCCTCATCTATGATACACTCAGCTTATAAGAGTCTTTATCTGATTAAAAGTAATCATCAGTATAAAGCTTCTAGTATGCTCAAAAAATGATGGCTATAATGATGAGTGTGATGACAACGGTGATTGTGATGCTGTTGTTGCAAGGTGCTGCAGGAGGAGGAAAGAAGAGAATTCCCAACCCCAGGGGCCTTTTGGTGATGTTTAGCTTTTTCTGATTTGTTTCTATCTAGAAGATAAGGAAAGCCTCCAGCTAGTATAAGTGTCAAACTTATTCCCTTATTTTATAACAGTCATTTTAAATGATGCACCCACAACCTCTTATTGTTCCAACCCTTCATTTCCCAGAAGCAAAATAACCTTCTCAAATAATGACCTGCACCTGGTTGCCACAATTTTGCAGGCATTGGTGATGAAAGAGACCGTCTGTATTCAAAAGCCAGGAAGAAATCACTCCACAACACACTTCACCCTCTCTGTCCTTGGATAAATTAATCTCCATGCATGCTAGCTGTCATGCAGCCTATGTTTTATGACTGATAGTTACAGATTATCATACCATGTCCTGTAGTTACTCTAACATTCATCTGCAGTGTGGATTATGGGCCTTCCTTTTGAAATTTTCATCTTAGGAAAAACTTGTCATGGAGCATCATGATATTGGCTGTAAAGAATTTTTAATAGAGGTTCCAGTCAAGATGGCACAGTAGGTAAATGCTGTGCTTCCCTTCTCTCATGACCACATCAAAATTACAACTAAACTACAAAACAATCATCATTGAGAATTGCCTGAAACTTTGCTGAAACGAAGCCCTACAACTAAGGACGTGCAGGAGAAGCCACCTCGAGACTGGTAGGAGGGGCAGATACATGGAATGTGCTGGTCCCACACCCGCATGTGACCATTAAAAATCAGGAGGGATATTTCGGCTGCAGAGGTCCCCCCAGAGGAGCAAGAGGTCCCAGTCCCTACCCAGCCCAGGGTTCCAGTGCAGGGAAGAGAAGTCCCCATAATTTCTGGTTGTGAAAACCAGCAGAGATTGTGGCAAAGTGAGATGGAGGGCAGCTGCACTCCCAGGCACTCCTCTTAAAGGTGTCATGCCAGACTTACTGATGGACTTACTCTTTGACAGAATCACTGGCTCTGAGTCCAGCACTGGGGCAGCAACTCGAGTGTTGGCAGGGACATATGGGGGGCTGCTGAATTGTCTGGCTTCAGGATGGAGGCTTGAGGGGCAGCTTTCTCCCAGACAGAGGAGCTGGCAGAAGCCATTGTTTCTTTGTTGAGCCCTCCCCCTTCCCAGTGTGTAGATGCAGGCGGCCACCATATCTGAGTCTCCATCAAGCTCGCTAATGTCATTCATTCACCATGCCCTGGTGATTCTGAGACCCCACGCTGTCCAACTTTTGGGCACACCCAACCCACTTCCAGTGACTTTTTCATGCAAACCACCTGCCTTGGCTCATGCTGCAGACTTTCCTAGGATCTCTCAAAGGTTCACGGAACACAAACAAGCAGCATCTGGCTTAAGCGTGTCCTGTACCTCTGGCTGAGCAGCCCTAAGCCCAGCACTAGTGGAAGCCACCCTTGGTTCACGGCTTGGCCTCTCGAGGCACTTTCAAGCACGGCATGGGCAGCAGCAATCGTCAGATTGCTTTGTGGCTCCTGCAACACGGCACTGGGTGGTACATGGGCTGTGGCTGAACTTGACCTGCAGCGGGTCCTTTCCCAGGTGGTCCTGGGTCTGGTGTGCTCATTAGCCAACTTTGAAACAAGCTGGAGCATCACCCAGCCACCTCCAAGAATGATAC
The DNA here is from genome assembly GCF_057876585.1 of Rhinolophus sinicus. Classification (NCBI taxonomy): domain Eukaryota; kingdom Metazoa; phylum Chordata; class Mammalia; order Chiroptera; family Rhinolophidae; genus Rhinolophus; species Rhinolophus sinicus. Next base: position 9,334,230 of record NC_142518.1, read on the forward strand.
ATCCAAGGGGTGGACTGGGCAAGCACCAGAGCCCTGCTGAGGCAGATCCTGTTCTGTAGGTTCAGTCCCTACACTTTAACTCCTCCACTGTAGTCACGGCCAGTCCTCACAACCAACGAGCCCAAGGGTCAATCCCTTCCCCTGACGTACAAATATCAACCACGGCTCAACTACAACAGGAGGGCACCCACAACCCACACAAGGGTAACACCTGGAGTGTGCAGCTCAGGTGACCAGGAAGACTGCTCCGCTGAGCCCCACAGCACACCTACTACATAAGGCCACTCTGCTAAGACCTGGAGACATAGGAGCCCTACCTAATACATAGAAACAAACACAGGGAGGCAGCCAAAGTGGGGAGAAAAAGAAACATGTTCCAAATAAAAGAATAGAACAAAGCTCCAGAAAAAGAACTAAACAAAAATGGAGACAAGCAATCTACCAGACATAGAGTTCCAAACACTGGTTATAAGGATGCTCAATGATCTCAGGGAGAACTTCAACAAAGAGATAGTAAACTTAAAAAAGAACCAGTCAGAAATAAAGACTACAGTAACAGAAATGAAGAATATATTACAGGGAATCAACAGTAGATTAGAAGAAGCAGAGGATCAAATCAGCGATTCAGAAGATAAGGTAACAGAAAACACCCAATCAGAACAGCAAAAAGAACAAAGAATCAAAAAAAATGAGGAGAGTTTAAGGGATCTCTGGGACAACATCAAGCGTACCAACATTCACATTATAGGGGTACCAGAAGGAGGAGAGAGAGAGCAAGGAATTGAAAACCTACTTGAAGAAATAATGATGGAAAACTTTCCTAAACTGGTGAAGGAAATAGATATTCAAGCCCAGGAAGCACAGAGAGTCCCAAACAAGATGAACCCAAAGAAGCCCACACCAAGACACATCACAATTAAAATGCCAAACGTTAAAAACAAAGAAAGAATCATAAAAGCAGCAAGAGAAAAGCAGTTAGTTACCTACTAGGGAGCTCCCATAAGAGTGTCAGCTGATTTCTCAACAGAAACTTTGCAGGCCAGAAGGGATTGGCACAAAATATTCAACGTGATGAAAAGCAAGGATCTACAACCAAGACTACTCTACCCAGCAAGGCTATCATTTAAAATCAAAGGACAGATAAAGAGCTTCCCAGACAAGAAACAGCTAAAGGAGTTCATCACCACCAAAGCAGTATTACAAGGAATCTTAGAGGGACTTAAGACCAAAAAAAAAAAAAAATCAAAAATATGAAAAATGGCAATAACTACATACCTATAAACAATTACTTTCAATGTAAATAGATTAAATGCTCCAATCAAAAGATAGGGGGATGGACCTAGAGAACATTATGCTGAGTGAAATAAGTCAGACGGAGAATGACAAATACCATATGATCTCACTTATATGTGGAATCTAAAGAACAGAGCAAACTAAACAGAAATAGTCTCAGAGATATACTAGAGAAAAAATGGATGGTTGCTAGATGGGAGGAGGGTGGGGATGAGGGAGAAGGTGAGGGGATTAGAAAGTACAATATTGCCACAAAGATATGAAAGACAGTTTGGGGGATATAATCAATAATGTTGTAAAGACTTTGTAGGGTACCGAAGGGCACTTGTCTTATTAGGGAGGCCATTTCATGGACGGTGTAGATGCTTGACCACTGTGCTGTACACCTGAAGCTGAAGCTGAATAATATTGAATGTCAACTATAAGTTTATATATATACATATATATGTGTGTATATATACATATATATGTGTGTATATATGCATATATATGTATATATATATATATATATATATATATATATATATATATATATACATTCATGTGATGTGGAATACAGCAGAGGGAATAGAGTCAATGGAATTGCAACAGCTATATATGATGGCAGAGGGGTAGTCGATTGGGGGAGGGGGTTATCACTTTGTGAGGAGTGTAAATGTCTATTACATTGTTTTGTACACCTGAAACTAATAAAAAATAAATAAAAAGGATAGGGGGGCTGAATTAATAAGAAAACAAGACCCTTACATATGCTGCCTACAAGAGAATCATGTCAGATTGATAGACACACAGAAAATGAAAGTAAAGGGATGGGAAAAGATATTTCATGAAAATGGAAACAAACAAACACAAAAAAAGCTGGGGTAGCAGTAATTATATCAGACAAAATAGACTTTAAAACAAAGACTATAACAAGAGACGAAGAAGGACCCAGTAATCCCACTTCTGGGTATTTATCCGAACAAACCCTAAATGCTACTTCGAGGGGACGTGTGCATCCATGTTCATTGCAGCATTATTTACAGTAGCCATGATATGAAGTCAACCCTGAATGGATGAATGGATAAAGAAGAGGTAGTACATATAGACAATGAAATATTAGTCATAAAAAAGAAGGAAATCTTGCCATCTGAGATAACATTGGTGGACCTAGAGGGTATTGTGCTGAGTGTAGTAAGTCAGACAGCGAAAGACAAATATCATATGGTTTCACTTATAAGTGAATCTAAAAAACAAAATAAACAAACAAAACAGAAACATGCTCATAGCTACAGAGAACATTGTGATGGTTGCCAGATGGGAGAGGGATTGGGTGGGTGAAAAGGGGGAAGAAATTAAGAAGTACAAATTGGGTGTTACACAGTAGTCATGAGGATGTAGGGTACAGCATAAGGAATACAGTTAATAATACTGTAATAACTATGTATGGTGTCAGATGGGTACTAGATTTGTTGGGGTGATAGATGGGAGGGGGTTGTGGGTGAAAAAGGTGAAGGGATTAAGAAATCCAGATTGGTAGTTGCAAAATAGTCATGTGGATGTAAAGTAAAGTATAGGGAATATAATCAGTAATGTGTAATAACTATGTATAGTGCCAAGTGGGTACTAATCGGGGGATCACTTCATAAATTATAGAAATGTCTAATCACTATGCTGTACACCTGAAATTAATATAAAATAATATTAAATGTCAATTGCAATTGACATTTTTAAAAAGCAGGGGAAAGGTGAAGAGGAGTAAGAGGTTCAAAGTTCCAGGTGTAAAACAAGTTTTGGGGATGTAATGTACAGCATAGGAAATATAGTCAATAATATTGTGATAGTGGGGTACTGTGTCCGATGGTTGCTGGACTTATCACTTCTTTAGCATAGGGAATATAATCAGTAATATGGTAATAACTATGTATAGTGCCAGGTGGGCAGTGTTGAATATGATGTACACCTGAAACTAATATACTATTGTATGTTAACTGTATCTTTAAAAAAATTTTTTTAAAGAATTTTTAATATAGTGAACAGGGTTCTCATGGAATGTGAATGAGGAGGGGGAAAAAGGCCAGATAGCTAAAGAATAGTGTTTGGGGGGGTGTTCCACCTTAAGTTATCACTAACGATAAAGTTCTTAAACAAGTTTCACATTTTGATTATCTAGGCCAGGGGCTGGCAAACTGTCTGTAAAACTCCAGATAGTAAATATTTCAGGCTTTGCAGGCCATACTGCCACTATCACAACTATTCAACTCTGCTGTGGCAGCATGAAAGCAGCCATAGATACAGAAATAAATTAGTGTGGCTGTATTTATGGTCACTGCATTTATGGACATTGAAATGTGTTTCATTACAGCTGTATTTATAGATGCTAAATGTGAATTTCAAATAATTTTCACTTGTCATTAAATATCATTCTTTTGATCTTTTTCCAACCATTTAAAATGTAAAAAATCATGCTTAGCCTGCAGGCTATACAAAAATAGGCCACGGGCCAGCTGTGACCTGTGGGGCTTTTGTTTGCTGACCCCTGATCTAGGTAAATCGTCCTTTGGAATGTTAATACCAAGAGTCTGAAACGTCCACAAAATAAAAGCCAACCATCTTAGTCTAGCATACTAAGGCTTTTGTTATCTGAACTGAATCTCTTCGCCAACTACTATGCTCCAGGCATCTCTCATTCAGGTGTATCTGGTTTTTCATCATTTCAGAATATACCATGGACTGTCATATTACCGTGCATTTTCCTTTGCCTGCTCATTCCTTACCAGTTCTACATGATAAAAAGCCAGTCACGTCTTAAGGTACAGCTCCCGTGCCAAATCCTCCATGAAATTTCCTTGATGTAACCCTTCCCCGTCAAAGTGAACCAATCACGTCCTTCTAGTTTACAGCCCTTTTTATATATCTTACCTGTAACATACATGTTAATTTCATATATCATTATATTTTTGTCTATATTCTAATCAGATGGTCATCTCTTTGAGGACAGAAAATGTATTTCTTTCATGGCTGTGTATTCCTTGTATGTAGGAGGCGTTCAGTAAATATTTGTTGACGAATGGATTTATTAATGTATTCAGACACATGATCCAAGCAACTTTAAAACATGTTAACACACCTCTATCCTTGTTCCCTTTGAGCCTCAGTGGAGAGAGGATGGGGGAAGAACTTTCCTCTGAAAAGGAGACAATTCCTGAAGAGCTCCCAAACATTTGGGACTGCTTGCAATCTGAGCCCTTATTCATGCTGGCGGCAGGTTGGCACAACTTGCACGGCTTCTGAGATAAGAGTCACATCACCAGGGAGTAGTATTTCATAGATTTTTTAGCAAGTAGAGCTTTAAGGAACCTTCTAAGTCACCTAATCCTACCAGTCCTTGTAAAATGAGAAGGTGGAGCTCAGAGAGATGACAGAACCACTGAAACCCCCAGAGAGTCAAGGCTGGGACATAGCTCTGAGTCAGAGCTTGTTCAACTCCACAGTTTTATTCCTTATGAGTAAATACCTAGAAGTAGAATTGTTGGGACAAAAGTAGGTGCCTGTTTATCTGTATGAGAAAACTAAACTGTTTTCCCAGATGTTTGTATCATTTCACATTTCCACCAGTAACGTATGAGAGAATTGAGTTCCTCCACATCCTTGGCAACACATTGCATGGCCAGTGTTTCCAATGTTAGCCATTCTAGTGGGTAGTGGTATTCCCTGGAACCATATCAGAGGTTCCAGGGAGACTCTCACACATTTTTAATTTTCATTTTCCTGTTGACTAATGATGTTGAAAACTTTTCATGTGCTTATTGACCAGTCATACAAGGTCTGATAATTAAGTTCGTGAACTCATCCTAGAAAAAGTGCTACATCCCTCATTGCTGAATATCACCACAGTCACCTTTGAAGTACTCCCCTTGGGAAGCTATGCACTGATGCCAGTGCCTAGTCCACCCTTCAAAGCAATTTTGGGACTTCTTCTGGAATGGCCATCAGTACTGTCGTCGTATTACCCTTGATGTCCTCAATGTCATCCAAATGTCTTCCTTTCAGTATTTCCTTTATCTTCAGGTAAAGAAAGAAGTCATTGGGGGCCAGATCAGGTGAGTAGGGAGGGTGCTCCAATACAGTTATTTGTTTACTGGCTAAAAACTCCCTCACAGACAGTGCTGTGTGAGCTGGTGAATTGTCGTGATGCAAGAGCCATGAATTGTTGGTGAAAAGTTCAGATCATCTAACTTTTTCACGCAGCCTTTTCAGCACTTCCAAATAGTAAACTTGGTTAAGTGTTTGTCCAGTTGGTACAAATTCATAATGAATAATCCCTCTGATATCAAAAAAGGTTAGCAACAGCAGTGCAACAAGTTCGCGAACTTAATTGTCAAAACTCGTATGTCATCCTTAATGAAATTCAAGTTTTTTACCCACTTTTCATTGAACACTGCATCTTTCTCCTGGGCTATAGGACTTATAGAGCCTGCCATATTTTAAAAAGGACTTGCAAATAGTTTTTAGAACACTTGACCAGAATAAACGTATTTTGGCTCACAGTATTTCATTAATACCTCACCCATATATATCTACCCCACATCATAGTCCTAAGCAGTGATACAACTTATATTTTTTTGCTCTCTAAACTGACTTGTACTCTCAACTTGCAGCTGAAACACTCAGTTTCTGCTACAGATTCCCACAAAAGGCAACAATCTTCCAATCCAATATATGAAAATAGATGTGGAGTAAATTGAATTTCTCATATTGTCATCAGGCTTGTTGACCAAAAGCTATTTGATTTGCAAAGCCCTTCTTAGGAAGATGGGTCAGTATTTATTTTCATGGATTTTGCTGTTCTAAATCAAACCAAACAACCAACAAGCCTTTACTGAGTGTTCTAAGTCATCTCTGTGAGGCATTTCATGCATTACATATTAAATTCCAGTTCACTAATCCAATTCCTCTTTTTTTGACCTAGTTTTATCCGCTCTCTTTTGACAGCCTGTATTAAGACTTTTCATAATTTTTCAGCAGCCAGATGTCCAATTGGGAAAGCAAATTCTTTCCCTGAAACTTGACATCATCATAATTCCAGTATAAGTATTAGGTTGGTGCAAAAGTTCAAAAGGTTAAAAATAACTGCAAAAACCGCAATTACTTTTGCACCAACTTAATAACAACAATAACACTAACAAAACCTTAAATTTTCATAATTCATAGCATGTACTTACAATTTAATTTCTCCTTACTACTACTCCATATGGTAAAAATTACCTTTCTGTTTCACTGATAAGGAAATAGTTTCAAGAAGTAAACCTCATCTGAGGTCATGTAGCTGCTGACTAATAAGGAGAAAATCTGATCTCTTGTCTCATAAATGAGCCCAGCAGTCTTTACACATTGTGAGGAATATTTTCCAAAGGTGAAGACTATTCCAAAGTTAGACATGAAATAGCAAATGTAATTCCTGCTAAATGCTGCTATAAATCAGGTATCCTGGGAATCTGGTTTCTTTTTCAGTCCATGTAAAAACATTTTAATGATATAGTCTCATTATTTAAAAAGGTAAGTCAAAGAATCAGAAGAGTACAAAGAAGAAATTAAAAATCAAATTCATGCCACAGTTAATTATTTGGAATATTTAAACATATTTCCATCTTGTTCTTGATTTCCCCTCCATTTTGTCCCTCATGGTCTACACACATACACACATCCCTACATGGAATTATTGGGATCATGAGCCTATATATGTTTATTGCCAAGGGTCCTCCATCTGTCTTATCAGAGGTTCCAGGGAGCACCTCACATGTGCTGGGGAGTACATTCCACTCCAGCATCCCTGTTACATGGCCAACTTGCTGCTCCCCTTCCACCAACTCCCCCCCCCCCGACCCCGACCCTGTTACAGAGTATTTATTGTGAGCTAAATCCCAGCTCTGCATGGCACTGCTATCCTTGCCAGGTGACTGCTGCTGATTCCTCACTCTAACTGTTCACAAAGGAATACTATTATCTCATCACTGTCTACATCATAAGTGAGGGATATACCCTCTTTCATTTCACTCATCAGCATATCACAAACCAGGGTATGCCTTTTCACAAGACTTTCCTATAAAGCTGGTGATAATCAAAAGAAAGAAAAAATGGGATAGTTTGATGGCAGTACCCAAGTGAAACCCTACCTTTAGGGTCTCTCATCAGGGGAGATGCTCCCAGACTCCACGTGGCAGATTACTTCCCACCCATAGGAATCATGGGGTTTCATGTATCATCCTGACCCTAGGTTCAAACAAGAAGAATTCCTTATTCCACTATCACAGCCATCTCACCAGTCCTCATTTCACATGCCAAATTAACCTCTTTGCAGGGTGATTAAGGGGGAGAATGACATGCTATCTAGGTACAAAACCTTAGTCAACTACAAAGGTGTGGTCCAATCTTATGGCCAAAAGTGAGGTAAGACGATACCTATTAACAGAAAAGTTCATCAGGCATTGAGCTTGAGAATATGAGTGCATCACTGATTATCCCTGGGCCCATTGGAATTTTAAGCAACCCATCCCAAACTTATTTGAAACCAACTTCCCAGCATCAGTGACACAAAACTTAAAACCTATCACAATGAGCCTGCCTCCTGTACCAACCAGAAAACTGTACTCATGACTGGCCTAATTTGGTGCACTGTCTCCTTTTTGTCCCATCTCTATCTCAACCTTGTCATTTTTGTTCGGAGAGATGCACTGAACCTGAGTGACATAGCTCTCCTTTTATAGGCAAACAACAAATTCAGTTACAGAACTACTTTGAGTTTTTCCCCCCATTTATCACATAAGTTCAATTCCCAAAGTTCCCATTACTCAGTCTTAAATAAAATCACATGGAAAAACAAAGAACTCAGCAACCTATTTCTGACTTGCTTCACCAAACTTCTCAGTTGAGTTTTAACACTTTCTCACTGAGAATTTGTGTGTGTGTGTAAGTTAAATGGAATCATACTACAAATATTATTTTCATTCAATAATGTCATGAACATCTTTCCATATCAACATAGATCTATTAACATAACATTCTTTCTAAAGGCTAAACAATTCTCTATTGCATTTATCTGCCATAATATGTATTTTTAATCAGTCCCAATCAATGTACACTGAGCCTGTATGTCAGGATTCTTGTGGCCACAAATGACAAAACCAAATTCAAATTAATGTATGCAAAATAAAGAATTTGTTGGATAATATAATGAAAATTTAATGGACAGATCAAGAATAACTGGATCCTCAGGCTGAACTATCATCAAGGATTGATCTCTATTTATCTCGTCTCTACTCATTTGTCTCTGCTTCTTTCTGCTTTTTGGATTTATTATCTCTTCTCCCATGTTGCTAAGGAAGCTGCACTGATATGTGGACTCCTAGGAAGATAATGACTGGCTTATGCTGGGTCATATACTGGCCTATAAAATAATCACTGTGGTCAAAAGAATAGATTAATTTGATTGAATACCCTGAATCTCTTTCTCACTGATGTGGAAGAAAGAGGTAAAGAGCCACAATAGAGAGCCTTTCTAGAATTTTAAAGCAAGGAGAAAGGAGTTCCCCAAGGTAAGATCAAACCGCATTTACCAGATAAAGATAAAATAATGATACTAAAAGCAGGCAAAGAAAGCACTAGAAAACCATAGCTAAATCTCTTCAAATACTGATGTAAAAATACTAAATAAAATATCTTCAAAAAAATTTACCAGTATGTGAAACAGCATGACATCTCAACCAATTTCATTCATTTTAGAAATTCAAGATTTTTTCAATATTTGGATATCAACAATTATGAGTTACAATTACCACATTGATAGGCCAAAGAAGAAAAATACAGATTAGGTCAAAAAGGAGGAGGAAAATGGAATGAGAAAAGGGTACTGGTCTTCCTTTACAAAGCTTTCCTGGGAAATTAGAACCCATGCATAGTGTAAGCGGGAATGCAAAACAGTGCAGCCACTATGGAAAACAGTATGGAGGTTCCTCAGAAAATTAAAAATGGAACTACCATATGATCCAGCAATCACATTTTTAGGTATTTATGCAAAAGAATAGAAATTAGTATCTCAAAGAGAGATTAGCCCTCTCGTGTTTACAGTAGCGTTATTTATAATAGCTAAGATGTGGAAACAACTTAAATGTTCAACAACAGATGAGTGGATAAAGAAAATGCAGTATGTGCATACAAGGGAAAACTTGTCAGCCTTGCTAAAGTAATTGAACAAGGAGGCCATTAGACTGGAGTAGCTCTAATGCCTTGGCAGTCTCCACAAACAAACGAAAACCTAAGCCAGAGTCAATTCCTGTAAAATGCCTCAAGGATAAGAAATCAAAATTTAAGAACCACCAATCACAACCAACCAACTCGGCTTTCGCAAATAAGGCAACTGCTTAAGCTACAACTAGTCAAATTATTTCCTTGCTTTGCTTCTCAATCTGCCCTATAAAGGCCTTTTTTCCTTAGCTCCTGCCAGTGGAGCCACCTAACCAATTTCATGCTGCCTGATTCAAATCAATGCTTGCCAAAAAAAGTCTTGAAATTTTTTTTTTAATTTATTGGGGTGACAATTGTTAGTAAAATTACATAGATTTCAGGTGTACAATTCTGTATTACATCATCTATAAATCCCATTGTGTGTTCACCACCCAGAGTCAGTTCTCCTTCCAACACCATATATTTGATCCCCCTTACCCTCATCTCCCACTCCCCACCCCCCTTACCCTCTGGTAACCACTAAACTATTGTCTGTGTCTATGAGAAAAAAAAATTTTTTTAATTAAAGTTTACTGGGGTGACAATTGTTAGTAAAGTTACATAGATTTCAGGTGTACAATTCTGTAATACATTACCTATATCTCACATTGTGTATGTGCCTCAATTTATCTTTTAAAAGCCTTAAAAAAAGAACAATTCTGTAATATGTGACAACATGGATGGACCTTGAGGACATTATGCTAACTGAAAATAAGCCAAATATAGAAAGACAAGTGCTGCATGGTTACATTCACATGAGGTATCTAAAATAGCCAAATTCATAAAAGCAAAGACAGGCATGGTGGTTGTCAGGGGTTGGGGTAGAGCGAAATAGGGAGTTATTGATCAACAGGCTTAAAGTTACAGTTGAGATGAATAAGCTCTAGAGCTCTGCTGTACGACATTGCACCTATAGTCAGCAATAACGCATCATGTACTTAAAATTTGGTGAAGCTAGAGCTCATGTTGTGTTATCACCACAATAATAATAATAATAATAATAAAATCCAGAAAACCTGACCCAATGAGTTCTGCTTATCTCTTATTGAGCCTTCCTCATTTTCAAGGAACACTCAACAACACAATTAATTTGAGAGTCTGGGCACATTGATGCTCCCAATAACAAGAGGGTACTGTTACCAAAAAAGTTAGGAAGAACAGGCAACAAGAGCGGTTGCCCTTCATTTCTTTTTTTGTACTTGATCTGTTAGAAACAGAGGGATGCAGTTATACTCTTCCACTATTATTCCATGTCTTGCAAAACACTTTTGTCATATTTCTTAACATTATGTTAACTATGATATAATGACTCTTGACAGTTACACCTTTCATTGTTTAAAAGTGACCCTTTTTGTATCCGATGGACACTTTAGCGAGACCACCTCAGGGATGATGTAGATGCCTGATCACTGCACTGTACACCTGAAGCTGAAGCTGAACAATAATGAATGTCAACTACAAGTTTGACATTGTTTATATATATATATATATAAAGTTTATATATATATATATATATGTGTGTGTGCATGTGTGTATATGTATGTATGTGTGTATATATATATATATATTATGTATATAGTTACAGGAAGCGGAGTACAGCATTAGGAATACAGACAGTGAAAATGTAATGGCTGTGTGCGATGTAAGAGGGATAGTTGATGGGGGGAGGGGGGTTGTCACAGTGTGAGGGATATAAATTATAAATGTCTAACTATTACATTGTTTTGTGCACCTGAAACTAATAAAAAACAAACAAAAATAAAATAAAATAGAATAATTTTAAAATAAAAAATAAAAGTGACCCTTTTTGTCTTAATGCTTTTTAATCTCTAATTTAATCCTTGCATGCTTGTATTTGCCTAATATACTTCCCACAGTAATTTTTATTTTTTATTAGCTTCAGGTGTACAAAACAACATAGTGATTAGACATTTATACACTGTGTTTCCCCGAAAATAAAACCTAGCCGGCCCATCAGCTCTAATGTGTCTTTTGGAGCAAAAGTTAATATAAGACCCAGTCTTATTTTAATATAAAACCAGGTATAGTATAATATAATATAATATCACATAATATATATATAAGAGCGGGTCTTATATTAATTTTTCTCCAAAACATGCATTAGAGCTGATTGTCCAGCTAGGTCTTATTTTCGGGGAAACAGGGTACCTCACAAAGTGACCACCCAACAAGTCTGTTACCCATCTAACACTGCACATAGTTATTACAATATTATTAACTATATTCCCTATGTTGTACTTTATATCCTCGTGACTATTTTTTTAAATTATAGTTGACATTCAATGTTATTTTATATTAGTTTCAGGTGTACAGTATAGTGGTTAGACATCTATATAATTTATGAAGTGATTCCCCCTGATAAGTCTAGTACCCACCTGACACTATACAGTTTCTACAATATTATTTACTATATTCCCCATACTGTACTTTACATCTCCATGATTCTCTTGTAACTACCAATTTGTACTTCTTAATCCCTTCAGCTTTCTCACCCTTCCATAACTCCCCTCCCATCTACTAATCATCAGTTTGTTCTCTGTATCTATGAGTCTGTTTCCGTTCTGTTTGTTCATTTATTTTGTTCTTTAGATTCCACATATAAGTAAGATCATATGGTATTTGTCTTTCTCCGCATTCTTTTATTTTTAATCATTCTGATTCTTTTGTAGAAGTTCTTCTCTTATATTCAGGATATATTTGTATTACAGTTTTTTCCTTGGGCAGAACATGCAATTTCATTTTTTAAATATCCATCTTAGAGCTTTATCTTTTAATGTGTAAATTTACTCTCTTCCATGCAATAATAAAACAAATGTCTGATTGTAAATAAACTTTTTGTGCTATTTTGAAATACTATTTTGGAGATTTCGTTTATTTTTTCTGTTTTGCATAATTGTTTTTGTCATCTCTTACCTCCTCTCTGGTAAATTAGTTATGCATCTTATTTTAAATTATTTTGATTAACATACACACATCGCCTATTAAAATATAGTAATTTTTTAAAATTGTACATGGACTAATATCTACTAACAATTTCATGGGAATTAAGAGAAAATTCTGACTCCCTTCATCTCCCAGTTTTGCAACTGTTTTGTTCTTTCACCCAATTACGTATATTGTTTATGTATATCATTGTATCATAAGTTTAGATTCAGCTGCAAACTACAGACTTCCAAATAATGGCCTGAACAAATAATGCTCATCAGTCATTCTTGCTAAAGCTCACTCACAGTTCAGCCCTGCTCTGGTCTGGTCCACAGAACCTTCATCTCTCACCTCCAGTAATCTTGCACCAATCTTACATGCAGAAAAATTGTTATTAGCTCCAAAGTCCTCTCTCAACTTGGACTAATTTTGTTGTGCCTGCTCATTTTTCTCCAGAGACCTGGTAAAATGTTAGGGTCTTTCCTAGTTTCCATGTAAGGTTTTGAATTAAAATTGTATTCCTTGTATACATTTTGGTAGGCATTGATTGGAAGGTGGAGGTGTACATGTTTATTCTACTGTATTTTCTAAAAACAATCTCCCACTTACTTTTTATAAAGTAATATATCTTTATTGTTAAAAATTTGGAAAATACTAAAGTCATAAAGAAGAAAATCAAATTATTTCTATGTGTTAGTATATTTCTATCCAGTAGCTCATATATGTGTATGTAAGTGTGAGGGAAGGAGGAAGGATGGAGTGGTTTTTGCTTTTTGGGTTTTTTTTACAAAATTTTGACCATAATTTATTTTATCTTCCTTTTTTCAATTAATTCGATATGAACATTTCCTATGCCATCATATATTCTTTCAAAATATTTAAAAGCTACATAGGATCTTATTATACAAATGTACCGTAGTTTATATAACCATTTCCTGTCTTTAAATATCTTTTATTGCTAATTCTTTGCCATTATAAATAGTGCTTCAATTAGTATTGTTTCCCATATATCTGTGCTCACATCCCAATTATGTCCTTGGGATATATCCCTGGGAAATGAATATCTAGCTTTCAGATGCACATTTCCAATCTGCCCTCCAGAAAGGCTGACAAATTTAGATTCCCGACATCTATTTTGTGACTATTTAACCATACCCTTACCACTAACAAGTATTATACATTAGAAAAAAATTGCATTTTTGGATAGGCAACAAAAAACCCTCATTATTATATAAATTACATTACAGTGCTATATACATGTTTGCCATTTGTATTTCTTGTTTTCTGATTTTTATTTCTAGTGCCATATTTTTCCATAGGGATTTTAATGTTTCATTGATTTCTTTCTTTGGTCTTTTCTACCGCCATTCTTCAAAGGTGAAGTACACCCAAACTGCATGTTGCAAGAAAACCTTCAGTATTTTATTCTATAATCTAAAGATGGAAAAGAAAGTAATCAATTTTCAACAGCCACTTTTCTCATTCTCTTCCAGAGCCAGAGGCACATTACCATGAAAACTGTGTTGTCTTCATGCAAGCAAAACGTGTGTTTCATTAATGGACACAAGGGAGAAACTAATTAGCTTGCACTAGAAAACAACTATATTTAATCTCCTTGGATAAAATTATATGAACTAAACTCAATCAGTTCAGATTTGCTCAGGAGGCTCCCTGTGAAGTTTTTAATCACATGAGAAATTTGTTCTTGCTTATCTTTATTTGAAAGGGATCCCAATGTGGACAGGGATTGATTTGGGAAATGAAATCCTACACCTCCAAACAGGACTAATATTAAAAATATTTCATGACTAAGTTAGGCATGTAAACTGACCAGTCAAGATGGACACCAGCTGAAAACACTGCTTCTAGCTACATGGGTATGCAGCAACTGAAAAAAGTCCTACCAATGAGAGGACTTCTCTCATAAAATGAGACATATCTGGGACCTTTAGCTCCTTTCTCTTTCTTTAAATCCTTATGATTCTTCTTTTAGTTGGTATTCTACCATCAGTTTAAAACCCCTAAGCACATTTAAAGTAACTGGAATTTGTGGGGAAGAAATTAAAAGGGGTGCAAATAAAGGAAATAATTTCAGGCAAGTATTCAAATTCAATAAGCATCTATAATTGAATATAATTATAAGCATATAATTTACTATAAGTTTACATAGGGCCATTATCTAGAGACTGGACAACCAACTGAAACTTCAAGGATTAGAAGTTCTGTGGAGATGTCCATTGGGGAGGTTATACTTAACACCTATATAATTTTACTAACCAATGTCACCCCAATAAATTTAATAAATTAAAAAGACATAAAAGTTGAGAACTCATGCCCATAAAAATTAATGGTTTCCTTTTTAATTTAAAAAAAAGAAAAATTTCAGAAAGTCAAAGGAAAAAGTTCCTAAAATTGGAAAACAACTGAAACAAAAGAATCGAATTATATATCAAATTGGCAATATAGCCACAGAAAATAATTATTTCAAGTGTCTCTAAAACACTAAAACACAGCATTTTGCTTTGCATCCTCAGGGGATACATTATGAGGAAAAAAGAAACGCAAAATAGTCTTAAATTTTGTTCAGTAGTTTTATGGTTAGTGGTAACACTATATTGTTATTTTGAAACCATTTTTGTACATTAGAGAATAAAGTAAATAAATTATAGAATCCAAGATTTTTCAGTGTAACAGAATAGAGCGATAGTATAAAACCAAATAAGTAAAAATCTATATAAACTCAGAGTGTGCGTGTGTGTGCGCGCGCTAAGGCTGCTGACACCACCTGGAAACAATGATATGCCAGAAACTCTGATTCCTAAATGTCATTAACTACTAAAAAAAGGCAAGGATCTTTAGAGAAACAGCTATGTTTAGCTGTGGGATGTGGGAAATGCTAGGTGAACATGGGACAACCTGGTGAGCCAGAAAGCTAGGAGGTACTCAAAGGCTAATAGGATTGAGTCAAAAGAAGCTATTAGGTTGGTGCAAAAGTAATTGCAGTTTAAAAGGTTAAAAATAATTGTAAAACTGCAATTACTTTTGCACCAACCTAATAGCTTGAAGGAGTTCCCACTGACCAAATTTGGCCCTATTAAGAACCAAACAGTATAATAAGGGTGTATATTTGAAGAATGCAAACTAATTTTCATAACATTCTAATCAAAATTAGCTGGCAAGTTTATAAACCTCTGTAGCAATAAATGAAAATCACATGCCTTCCAAAAATATGACTATAATTGATTGAAATGCATTACCTATATTAAAATCCATGAGTCTATAAGAAGAAAACAACAAAACACTCATTTCGCACCACTGGAGGAGATTATCACACCTACCCCTTACCCTGGAATTCACCCGGGTCTGCGACAGGAATTATATTTCAGAGTAACCAAATTGACACAGCTGATGAGAAAGGTCTTTCTCAAAGTTGAATGACAGTTGATAAATGTAGAACGAATGATAAAATTGGAAAACCACCAATTGGTAGCCTCTTATGTAGACCTTCATTAGGGCAAAGATTACCCACAGATGTTAAAACCATTAGGTGAATTGTTGATGAGGAATTGGACAATCATATGGTATTAAAGATACAAACTGCTTGCCAGGGGGGAAATGTAACTTTACAAGGGAGGGATCAAAATGCCACCACTTTTACCCAGTGACCAATCAGCATTTCCAAATAATGAGACAATCAGACCTTATGAGCCCCTGAGGTGATGTGGTAGGAAATACACACCATCACTTATGAAGTATTTCTTCCAATAAATGTTTAATGTGAATTACATCAAGCCTAATGATCTGACTTCCAGTTTACTGGAAATACAGGGCATAGCAGGATAAGTAAAATGACCCCGTGAGGTAAAACTTAAACAAGTCCAAGAAGTGGAACTATTGTTTGAAGTAGAGCTTCATGTTGGGTCCCACTGATTATCAACGGCTTTAAACATATACCAACACTCTTCGCACAGTGTAGGCTGGAATGGTGCTCAGCAGAAAGCATCATGGGTGGTATTACAAAAGAGGGACTCCCTTTCATGAGTGGCCTTGGAAACAGAGTGAGTCAGGGAATTCTGGACTCAGGAAAGTGGTAAACAAGTCCTGTGAAGTTGGATGCCTTGGCTGATAACGCCTGGCAGTCTTGTGAAAAGTTGAGGCCATGTGCAGCACCACTTGCTAAGAGAAGAGAGACCCATCAATCCCAGCTACATAGCAGGAAACTCAAGAGAACCACCAGGTGCGACTCAGTGAACAATTCTACTTGTCTCCTTGGGGAAATAATCCCCTCTGGAGACTTCTGGCTTGGTCTCTTCAGCAGGTCAATGGGGGGGGGAAAGAAAGAGATGGGACTTCCAATTTGTGGTTCCATGTATAAGAAGCTTGGAAGGGCACAACCACTTCATCCTAACAAGTAAAAAAACTGAACAAGCTGAAAAATGAGTAAGTCATTTAGACCCATAAGAGGAGCAAGGTCACAAGGGGAAACTGCTGCCTCCAAACTGTAGAGACTGACAGGCAAACACAGAGACTCACAACTTACCAGAGTAAGCTCTGTGGGGACCCGTGACGAGGCAGGAAACCGGAACTATAATTGACGAGACGCGTCTCTGAAGGCTCAGAATGGACAAATCTGAGAGCTAAAAACTCCAAGGATCCCAGTCATAAAAGGACCCCCCACACTTTTGTGAGTTTTAACTCCGGGAGCTCAACCCAGTTCTCACAGTAAACATCGGAGAAAAATCCCCTCATGCTTCTGGCAGGGAAAGGAGCAAAGGAACCATTTTGAAATAAGCCAGAACACTCTGTTCTTAATAAGGTCTTCCCTCAGGAGAAACTAGTTCACCAGAACCAGGTGTTCAGGGTAAAGGAAATACCCAACCCCAGTCTTCTCTAGCCATCCTGCTCTGTCGAAGGAGTCGGAGGGGAAACGGAGAAGCACTTGTGAAGTTCACGGTCCAGAGACACAGGCTCACTAAAAGACGGACCTAATCATAGCACTGTACAACTCTTCCCCCATCCCCACACCTCACCACCACAATACTGAAGGCCTATTTACATCAGTGTTTTTTTTTTTACCCCGTACATCATGTCTGGCTATCAGGAAAAAATAACAATGCATACTAAAAGGCAAACACAGGTTGAAGAACAGCCACCAGAACCAGATATTCCAGGAATGTTGGAATCATCAGAGCTGGAATTTAAAACAACTATGATTAATATGCTAACGGTTCAAATGGAAATCCTAAGAAACAATCAAAAAATGCTAGAGATCAAAAGCACCGTACAGAAATAATGTCTTTTATGGGTTATTAGCAGACTGGACACAGCTGAGAGATGCATACTGAGATATTTAGGGGTGAGTTGTCACAATGTCTAAAGTTACTTCGTAAATACTTCAGACAACAGATGAAGCAAATATGGGAAAATTTAGATGGTGGCTGTCCATTACATTTCTATTTTTCTGTTTATTTGAAAAATTTATGTATATTCCAATAAACGTTTAATGAATTAAACCAAGCCTGCAGATTTAATTATATATTTTAATTAAATATATATCCAATATATAATAAATATATTTAATTAAATTCATAGTTAATTATATATAAATACAAAATAATAGTTTCTTATATTATCATTTTCTACCAAGTACTAAATGATTGCAAGCAAGCTGAAGACTTTAATTAAAATAATTAACGTGTCAGTAGAAGACTAAGCAGAACCTGAATTAATAAATGTGCTAATTGGATAGCCCTGCTGAGAACCTTAGCTCATTTGGATTTAACTGTGGCATACATTATTTCTAATAGGAGATTTAATATTTGTACAGCACTTCATTTTTATAGCTGTTTTAAAATGTTATCAAAATATTGAAAAGTAAATATTCTCTCTATCTTAGGCTCCCATTAGCCCTCCAAGAAGAAAAACATCATGGTTTTTTTCCCAAGATTTTTCTATGCAGATTCATTGTTAAATTACTATACTTATAAATATCCATCTTGTATTTTCATTTTTAGCTTGTGTTTGGCTTAGAGTTTAACTTTTTATTTGAATGTTTTTAGCTTTCATTTTTAATTATTAGTTTGACTTTTTATTAAGGAAAATTTCAAATACTCAAGTAGCAAAATAATAGTATAATAAAACCTCACATACCCATCATCCAGCCACAGCAATCTTCAGCTCAGGGCCAATCTTCTCTCATCTGTACTCACCTTCCTTCCCACAGATGAATAGATCATTAATCTTCATAATCCATGTATTATTATGAGCAAATCCCAAATACCATATGGTTATACCCAGAATGTTTCGTTGTGCTTTTTTGAAATATAAGGGCTCCTCTTTAAATATAACTTCAACCTCATTATCAAACCTAAAATAATAACAATAATTATTCAGTATCACCCAAATATCCAGTGTTCAAATTTCCCCAAATGGCTCATAAATGCACTTTTAAAGTTGATTTCTTATAAGGATTCAAACAATGTCCACACATTGCATTTGTTTAAAATGTCTTAGTCCCATCCAGTTTATATGTTCTTTTAATGACTAATGCCTCATAGAGTTCATTCCAACGACCCATTTTCTTTCATGCCTGCATTGTTCACCATTGTGCAGGTGTCCCAAAATGTACCTTATTACTCCCCAGTGATTGACAGTGAGGCTTTTTTCAACCTCTTATTGTAATAAACCATGCTGCAATAAATAGTCTCAAATATACAGCTTTGTACATATACTCATATGCAAGTGTATATGTAAGACAAATTCCTATGCAAGGGATTATTGGGATAAATGGCATGGGACTTTGCAATTTTAACAGAAACTAACAAATCGTCTGCCCAAGAGATCACCCCAAGCATACACCTGTTTTCCCATACCCACACCAATATCGGGTACTGTAAAATTGTGTGCCAACACAATAGGTGAAAAATGGTAACTCTTGTTCTATTTTCATTTTCTTAACTGGGGCAAAAGTGATCAATCACTGGGGACTAATAAGGTATATTTATAACACATTTGCTCTTCATTTTCTATGAATTAACTCTGACTTTTGACCATTTTTCTGCTGGATTGATTGTCTTTTCTTATTGGTTTGCATGACCAATTTACATAGTAGGGAAATTAGTTCTTTCTGCTGTGTGTTGCAAAAATTTTTTTTGTTTTCATTTTAATTTATTTGTAGTATTTTTTTATACACAGGACTTCCCCCCAAAAAAAAAACAAAAAAACAAACAAACAAAAAAAAACGACACATGCTCTGTTGTATCCACTGTCTGATAACAAAATTTCTCCTATGTTTTCTTTGTATACAGGACATTGGAATTTCCAAAGCCTCCTGCATATGTTATCGCATTTGTAACAAATAAAGAGTGGCAAGAGTTGGCTAAGCAGCTCCACTCACATCTTTTATCTTCATTGTGAAAACCTGCCTGATAAACATTAATAAATATGTAAGCATGTGTTTCCCCCTAAATTAATCCAGGATGTGTCCCACAAGAAATGAACACTTTGGTCAAATAATTTTAAAAATAGTGGATAATTTCCTAGATGGTCTCTATTCTCTCTTGTTACATTTTGTGATTTAACTGAGAGTAATTGAAGGAATTGGTAAGTAGTGGTATTTTTTTCCTGAATATTAAGAGAATTTCCAACATTGGTTAATTGACTAAGGCATTCAAGGGAATTCGTTACCTAAAAGGCCCTCCTAAAATAAAAGCAAAAACAATTTTTAATGGGAGAAGCTAGAATTCAGGTTTGTTTAGCCCCTTAATATATAATATTGGATAATAAAGGAGATAATTTTGTCCCTTTTGCTGAAAAATGTTGCTGAGGAAAAAATGAGGAGCTAGAAGTTAACTGAGCTGCCCAAGGTCACCCAGGGAGTAAGTGGTGGAGCCAGGATTCATATCCGAATTTCACAGTTTGGACGGCAGCAACTACCATGTTTCCCTGAAAATAAGACCTAGTCGGACAATCAGCTCTAATGCGTCTTTTGGAGCAAAAGTTAATATAAGATCAGACTAGGTCTTATTTTGGGGGAAACACAGTATTCTGTGCTTTTTCAAAAGAATAATCTAGAAACCAGAGAGGGTATTAACATGAGACAACTATACATTGAAAGTAAATTTTGAATGTCACTGGACCTCATTTATCTTGAAAGACAATAGTTTCTGCCTCTGATATAAACTACTTTGCTTATACAACCCATGAAGCATTTATTTATAAAGTTTCTGTTTTTTGCATGCACATCCTCATAACAACATTTTGAGTTACATACTTTCAATTTCTCCATTTTACAGATGAGAACACTAAGGCTCAGAAATCAGGGTGGATGTAGAACTCAGAATTAGGGTTATGCAATATTGCTTGTCCAGTTGCTCTCAGTTGTTGAATGCTGAAATGATCTGCTAAAATTTAAGAACCCAGCTTTGTCAATATGGCACCAGTTTATCCTGCCGTCTATGGCATGATTCAGAGAAGGAATTGTACTTGAACTAAGCCTTTAAAATCAGTATAGGTAAAATTTAAAATAGCAGAGAAAATAAGGAAGGTTCATCCGAGGGAAGAAGTAACATATTGGGAATTATGAGCATTAATATTTGATAAGTGGCTTATGTATTAACTTCAAAAATGTGACTCACTGGCTTTTTTTGTTTTTTAGAAATAATGGCCCCAGACTTTCATTTCCATTTCTAACGGATCTAATCAGTTACCCAGCTTGCCAAGAAACCTCTAAAATCACCTTCTTCCCTGGATGCAAATTCCAGACATAAGACATGGTTAAAGGTAGAGATAATAAAATGTAAAACCGAGTCCTGTTTTGAACTTTTCAAATGAAAACAATGAGAGACTTTACATAGAAGTGACTCAATAAATACAGTCTAAAAGTTGAAATAAAATTAGCATGTTAATGTCCTTCATGATGCAATCAGTCTTATCAATTACAGTGACAGCAGCCCCAAGCACCTTGTGAAGAATTGGCAATAAAAACACTAAAATAAGCTTTGCACAAGATGGGAGTATCATGACATCTGTTTGCAAAACTACTCTGCTGTAATTGTTGAATCTCATTATGGTTGGTAAAAATTGTATTCTTTCACCTGGGCTAAGTGCTTGTGATTTTAAATAGCAGCATCACTTTGCAAATCCATTCTAATTATACCTTTGTGCTTGCCAGAAAGACGGGATTCTTACCAATGATTTGTATCAGTAAGGATGTTTATGGCTGTGGGCAGCAATGAATCTCACATCAAACTGACTTAGGCAGGAAGAGGTGTGATAGGACACACAACAGGAAGTCCAGAAGTAGGGTGACCTTCAGGGATTCAACCGTGCCATGACGGACTTGAGTTCTTTCTGTTTCTCCCCTCTGAGGATTTGAAATTGGCAAAAAAGAAGAAATTGTTTCTTCTCAAGACTGTAGGGTGGGCTTCATCCTAAGGCAAGCTCCCCTTACAGTTGCAGGAATGTTGCAGGTAGTAATCTGTATCCCTTCCACCCCCACTCATGTCTGTCAAGTAAGGGGATGCTTTTCATAGTTCTCTCCTAAGACGGAGGAAGCTTTTTTCCCAGATGCCCTCAGCAAATCTCTCCTAGCATCTCTTTGGTCCAAACTAGCTGCCCAACCCTGACCTAATTACTGGCAAAAGAGATGGAAATTCCGTAATTGGCGTGGAGACTAATAATTGGCTGGGGTAGAATGGATTCTGGAGAATCAAGCACAATATCCACCATGCCATAATATTTTTCAGTTCAACGTTAAACCGTCTTAGGCCATCGAAGAAGCCATCTCTGAAAAACTGAAATAATCCCAGGGGGTATGGTTTAATTTAGCAGACAAAATCAGTCTTCTTTGATGCATGGCAAACCATCAACACTAGAAGTGAGAGGACCTACCGTTCAATCAGTTTCTGCAGTCCCAAAGATTTTTATGACAAAGTAGGCCATCCCCTGAGAAATAACCCCTTAAGAAAATTTCCCTAATTATGTCCTCTGATCTCTCTCTCTCTCTCTCTCTCTCTCTCTCTCTCTCTCTCTCTCTGTTTGAAATTTGCAAAAAGGAAGGAGTAGTGTCTTCTTAAAACTAGGCTCCACAGTTCATAAGCTTTCTCCCCACTCTAGTGTCCAGCAACACCACATCTTTCACCTTTACCACAATAGTCCCGTGTTCAGGTACACAATTAGATTTTATGATAACTTCGGAAAGTTTGGGTTTAAACTAGTAACTACTTATTGGTTGGTTGCTGTATAGTTAAACTAATCACAAATGTAGTCCTAATGTAGGCTAAGATTGGAAATCCTTAAGGCAATGCATCTCCAACTTGAACGTGCATACAAATGACCATGATCTTGTTAAAATGCAGTCTGATCAGTAAGTCCTTGGAAAGGGTTATGTGAATGTCAGCAAGAGCAAGGAGACCTCCAGAGGGCCATGGTAAGATGATGGTACACTAAGACATGGGTGGGAAGAACAAAATAAGCCTTCTAGGGAGGTTGTGCTGCAATTTTGCATTGTATTCCTAGAGGAGATGGAGAACCAAGATGGAGGTATTAGATCTGCTCTCAGTCACAAGACAGCCCAGCTCACTATTCTTCCCACACAAGCCTCCAGATACAACAGGCAACCTCAGCCATCCACGTTGCTTTGACTTATTCCTCTCTTGCATTTCCCAACTTTGGCTCTAGCACTAATTTTTTCCATTCTTCTTCTCATTGGAAATCCTTCAGAAAGTTAAAAGAAGTTATCATTTTCCCTCAGGGTTCTTTTCTGAGTGAAACATGACTAGTTCCTTTAATGACTCCAGATTTAACATGATTTCTATACTTTATCTTAGTAACCCTTGCTGGTTTCTCTTTCACCAGTATCCACCTTGATATTACTTGCCCAGGACTTTACCCAATAAAGCTTAAACATGAGGACAAGTCCCTCCTTTGGTGTGAACACTGTACTAGATATTCACCCAGAATAAGAATCATTTGCTTGTTTGCTTGTTTAAACAAACAGTTCACAGCACAGAATTTTATGGCATTTGGGTAATTAGAACATCCAGGGCTTTTCAAATTTTCATCCTCCTGCTTCCCTCTTTCACTTTTAAAGATACTTGAGATTTTATTGGGCCCACCTGGATAATCCAAAATAATTTCCCATCTCAAGATCCTTAACTTAATCACATCTGCACAGTCCCTTTTGCCACGTAAAGTAACATATTCACAGATTGAAGGCATTAGGACATGGACAATTTGGGGAGGGAGCCATTATTCTACTTTTTACAACATCCTTTGCTCATTTTTCAAGTCGGATGTTTGACTTTCTCATTTATTTATAGGCATTCTTTGTGCATTATTCATATTAATCTTTTGTCTATTGTGTGTATTGCAAATGTCTTTTTCAGTCTCGTCTCAACTTTGGTTAAGGGGTATTTTTACATATGGAAGTTTTAGATTTTAATATGGTCAGAATTATCCAAGTCTTCTTTCTAGTTTGCATTTTTTGTATCTTGTTTAAGAAATACTTCCCAATGTTGAGGCATAATCACGATGCTTTGGTTCAAAAATCTAACGCTGTTACTTATAATCTGTTGAACTGGAATACGTCACTGAAGTTCTGTAAGCCTCAATTCTCTTGTTTGTAAAATGGAAAAATAATTGTTATATGTATTCTCTCCTTTCCATCTAACTTTTAGTTCTCCCTCAATCTCATATCAAGTTGGTATTTCCATGAGAGTCTTTGTTGGGGGGGGGGGTTCTCTTCTCTTCTCTTTTCGACATGCCATAGAGATGTGTTTTCTTCCAGTATTTCCAAAGTTTTATTTTCCATGTTTAAATCTTCTATGCACCTGGATCCCATGTCACATGAGGTAGTAATGTAATCTTAATTTTTTGCATGTGAAAAGCCTGTAACCATGATTCTAGATCAGCTTCTCCACCCTGGCACTATTGACATTTGGGGCTCCTCCCCTTGTGTTGGGGAGGGGGTGAAAAAGTTGGGGGGAGCTTTTTGGTTTTCCAAATCACAAAGGGTGAAGGAACCTTTCTGAAATATTGGCTCTGCGTTTAGAATTTAAACATATTCCACTGGCAGAAACTATAACCCTCACAAGGCCAATTTATAGCAACTACTCAGAGCAATAATGTTTAATACATGTTAAATATTAATAATGTCTGGTTTTGCCAAGAACTTCTGCCCAAGTTTCATTGCATCATGAAACTACCTGTTTTTCAAACTCCACAGAGACAATTAAAATACAATGTGTTAAAAGAACAAGACATACAAATGAGAAACAAAAACTCATAGACACAGACAATAGTTTAGTGGTTACCGGAGGGTAAGGGGGGTGGGGGGTGGGAGAAGAGGGTAAGGGGGATCAAATATATGGTGATGGAAGGAGAACTGACTCTGGGTGGTGAGCACACAATGGGATTTATAGATGATGTAATACAGAATTGTACACCTGAAATCTATATAATTTTACTAACAATTGTCACCCCAATAAATTTAAAAAAATACAATGTGTTGAATGCTACAAGAAAGTAACATGTAGAGGGCAGGAAGAAAAGACATCATGATGCATTAGAGAAGGTTAAAATATATATATATGTTTATTATGGATTATTGTAATTGTATCATATAAGTTGCTATAACTTACATTGCGATTTTTAATAGACGCTTAAAAACATTTAAAAAATTTTTTCAGTTACAGTTGACATTCAATATTGTGTTATTTTCAGGTGTATAGCATAGTGATTAGACATTTATATAACTTACGAAGTGATCCCCCCAATAAGTCTCATACCCACCTGGCATCATAGAAAGGTATTACAGTTTATAGATATTTTTTAGAGCAGTTTTAGGCTCACAGAAAATTTGAGTGGAAGGAACAGAGATTGCCCATATGCCCTGACCCCACACACACAGCCGCCACCATGACCAACATCCCCACCAGAGTAGGACATCTGCTACAAGGGATGAGCCTACACTGACACCGCTTACATTAGGGTTCACTTTTGGTGCTGTACATTCTGTGGGTTTGGACAAATGTATAATGACATGTAGCCATCATTGCAGTATCATGCAGAATAGTTTCATTGCCCTAAACGTCCTCTGCTTCACCCATTCACCTTTCCCATGCCCTACCCTCTGGCACTTGCTGATCTTTTTATTGTCTCCATAGTTCTTCCTTTTCCAGAATGTCATTTAGTTGGAATCCTACAGTCTGTAGCCTTTTCAGATTGGCTTCTTTCACTTAGTAATATGTATTTATGTTTCCTCTGTGACTTTTCACAACCTGATAGCTCATTTCTTTTTAGCTGAATAATACCCCATTGTTTGGATGTTTCACTGTTTATCCATTCACCTAATGAAGACACCTTCATTAGATGAATGATGTGCCTGTGGGACATCAGGCCAACTTCCACTGCACTTCCCAGAACTTCACTTATGCTTCCACTGTCATTCCTACCGCGTTCAGCTTTAGCCATAGGTGGGGAGTGGGGTGCAAAGACAGACATGGAACAGGAGGCAGAATCCCTGGCTTTGAATTCCAATTATACTACTCATTGGATCTGACATCTTAGGCAAATTGCTTTACTTTTCTACTGTATATCTATAAAATTGGGATTTTTTTTACCTTATAGCATAAAGTCACTTTGAGACTCAAAGTTACTTAAATAGCGCTATCAAGGTAATAATAAAATAAGAAACAGTTCTGTTTTGCTACTATTGCTTCCATGTTAATCTCTTACCCTGCCCCCAATTCACACAAGGTACACAGATACGTTACATGGAAGAGACTATCTTGACATAAAAGAAAGTTATGTAAACTGAGAATCCGAGGTCTAACTTTGTACCTGGCTAGATCTATGACTATAGGCAAGTCATTGTACCCTTGAGCCTTGGTTAATAATAATAGATAACATTTCCTATGTAAAATTAAAGCTAACATTTTCTAAATAGAACAAAACAGTTCTAACTACTCTGCATGTTTTAGCTTATTTAATCCACAGAATAACCCTATAAGGTAGGTACTACTATTATTCTACCCATTTTATAAATGAGAACACTGAGGCACAGAGAAAGCATTGTGCTCAAGGCTAAACACCTAATAGGAAACCTGGGATTCGACTCCAGCCAGTCTGTCTCAAGAGCTACATCTTTAACCAGTCACCATGGGTCCCTTCCAGATATAAGAGCATGATTCTATGCTAGCTCCTTGCAGAGTTATTTGCACATGGGTTTTTTCACTCTTTTTTAAAGAATGGGTTACTTGTATTCTCCATTTTCATCTTTAGCTGTCCTTGATAACTTGGCAACATTGATCTCATTAATTTCTCTGGACTAATCTTCTAATCTTCCCATTAGTATTTCAGGGGTAGACAAACTCTCATAAGACATGCTATGAGTCATTCTCCCTATTTCAAATGACTTGATGCTTGGTGACTTCAGCTATTTCTCTAGGGAGCCTTGTTCCTCATTTCATATCCCAGCAATTCTTTAAATGAAAGTCATTTCTAAAAACATCCTCTCAATTTCCTTTATCACTTGTCTGTGGTCACGAGTTTTATTTGGGCCTCACTACATGTTCTTAAATATAATCACACATGAGCTCAGTCAGCAGCTCTTCATCCTGGTAATTCACAGCATTTCTCAATCCCTGTTCTAATATCTAAAGGTAAATAGGAAAAAAAAAACCTTGACTTTAATGAGTATTTTATTCAATGAATATTTATTTTCATGCTCTGTCTCATGCATAAAATATGTTGAATTCTGAGACCTTTCCAAGCTCTTTAAAAAATAGATCTTGAGGGTTTTTCCCCTTTCTTTTTTCCCCATTTCTCTCTCTCTCTCCTCTCTCTCTCTCTTTCTCTCTTTCTCTCTCTCTCTCTCTCTTTCTCATACACACTTACACTCACACACACACACACACACACACACACACACACACACACACACACATCTTTTAAATTCTTTTACCACCATGAGAGACCACTGAAAGATTTTCTGAAACTCAACAAACACCTCTGACATTTCACCCCAGTGTTCAGTCATAGCTTTAAGCCATGATGTAAACCACAGTATAACATATCCAGAAGTCTTCTTCTTGGGCTGATGTCAGCTCTGAACCTATTTATAAATAGTCTATCTTCTAATTGGGCATAATTTTAAAAGTAAGAAATGGTCAAAAGGCAGTGTTTAGATAGAATCTAATCCAGGAGTTCTCACCCTGAGGTGATTTGGCATCCCAGGGAATATTTGCAGTATCTGGAGATATTTCCGTTTGTCATTACTGTGGAGGGGGTTGGAATGCTATTGGCATCTAATAGGTAAAGGCCAAAGATGCTGCTAAACTTCCTGCTATGCACAGAACAGCCCCCACAACAAAGAATTATCTAGCACAAAATGTCAACAAGGCTGAACTTGAGAAACTCTTAAGACCTCTGTTAACATTTAACACAATATATGCTTGCACAATTCAACTTCCTAAAAACATGTTTTCCTAACAATTACATAACATTTTAGCCTGCAGACAACTATGGTGCCACCAAAGTTCCCCTCATAAGTCATTCATGCTCGAAATAAAAGCATGGATTCATCAGGTTATGAGGACAAACCAAGCCCCAAACCTTAAGTAAACAGCAAAATCAAAACTCCATAGCCCATTTTTTTGATGTTTCCAAAATTCTTCATTTTTGAAAACAAATAAGCCAACTGTGAAAAGCCAAATTTCTTCCTGTAATTTAATTTCCTGTTCTCAGAATTTCAAGTTCCTAAGATTTAGTGTCCATCATCTGATCTTACTTTGCCTTAATTTTGTTGTCCTATAAAAGGCTATGTGATACCAGCCCTCTTGAGTTTCCAAATGAGAGAATCTAACATATGACATAGCTTCAAAATGCACCTTCAGATGAGAGCCAAATCTGAATAATTAGAGAGAGGCTATGCTGAAAAGGGTTGTGTTTTTTTAGTTCTCATATAGAAAAATTCTATTTATTCTTATCAACCTCATTTCCACAATGAGTCACCATTGGAAGAAAATGGCACCCCCTCAGTTATTCACAACCCAGCCTAATGGCCTTTCTCTGCTTGGCCAAATGCCACCAAGGACTGTTGGCTGTCCCCAAAATCAATTCTTTCTGCTACTCTCTAATTTTTATTTAGTAAATTTGGAATTTTATGAAGCGCCCTTCTAACCCCTCTCTGGGATGATGCCCAGGAGCCACTATGCCTAAACAAAGTCATCGATTTTAATGGAACAAATGAGAGAGCCAATTTGTAATACGTGGCATTCTGACAAAGATGGGGAAATGCTAGGACTCATTTGTCCCAAATTCTATCCCTAATTATAATAACAAATCTGCAACCAAAGCGATCTTTCAAAAAAAGTAAATCAGATCATGCAACTTCCATGATAAAACTCTTCGATAGTTTTCTATTATTGTTAGCATAAATTCCTAAATCTGCTGTACAGCCAGCCTGTGAAGCTGACTGTTTTCTGGTCCCTGCCTTTCTCACCAGACATTAAGACAACCTCTCCATTGACTTTTGTGCTTCCCTCTTCTGGATCGCTTTAGTATTCTTCCCTCTTCTTGGAAAGCTCATCCTGCCCCCTTCCTTTGCTTAGCCAAGCCCCTCATCTTTCAGATCTTGGCTTTAATTCATTTCCTCAAAGAAGTCTTTCCTGCTTGTATTATGTCTGTTAAAAATTCTGTTGGCTAAAGTCATATGGCCAAGTCCAAAGTCAAAAGGTGAGGATATATACTATGCTGATGCCAAGGAAAGAGTATGGATGTAGGGAAGGGGGAGAAATTGGGGCCAAGAAAGCAATCACTACATTCCTCTTCCGTGTGTGCACAGGTGACGATGAGGAATGTGCCAGTACTCACCTGGATATGGGCAAGTTATTTACAGAATGGAATAGTTGTCTCTTTCAGGTTTCTCGTCTAGGCTTGTGCTCACACCCTATGACACCCTAGGAAGATCTGCTAAGGTTCCTCTTTCCTCCAAAAACCTCAATAGCCCATTCTTTCTTTGACATTCCACTGAAATTCAATCTAATGGAGTAATTAAATACAGGAAGCTGGGGGCAGGTCCTAAAGCCATTTTGAACGAGGAGGCCGGAGGCCACTATGTGCCTGAGAAAGTTAAAAAAAAAAAGAGCCCTATTGGAGCCAACCCTGATATTCTCAACTGACTATAAGCAAAGTTGACAAAAATGAACTACACTTTGACAAGGCCACCATGTGACCATGTCTGCAACAACGTCAATCCACAACCACAAAAATGATTAACGACCCCTCCATATCTGATCAGCACGAGTGACTGCTACTTCTTTGTATATGACCACTCAAGCTTTGCTTTAATCCTCCTGCCTCCTAGATAAACGTTATTAAGATACCCAATCACCAAATTGTCCCAGCTGCTTCATAACAGGCAAGCTAGAAGAGGCCCTGGTTTCTTAAATCCTCCTTAGAGAATTTAGCACAAGTTAAAGCCGTCTCTGGAGGCTCTCCCAGGATCCTCTTATGGTTCTTCCAGGAGGTGGTATTTCTTGTGGCAACAAGCTCAATAAACCTAACTTTGTTTGAGTACAGGTGGGTTCTTGGGGTTTGTTCAGTCAGCTTCAACTCACTCCTTGTAGTAACTCATTCCTATTCAAAGGGTTAAGTGCTCTTACATAGGCCTTGTTTGAAACACATTGAATTTCAGGCACAGCTCAGCAGCATGAAGGAGGCTTAAATGATATCACTAAATGAATTTAGGACTTAACCAGGCTAGCCAATGTGCCAAGTACTAGACAGATGCAGGAAGCACTCATTGACAAACTTACAGATGTTCCTCTTCTGTAAGTTCTGAATAGAATAGTCAGTACTGTATTCAGAGTGACTGAATTTATTCTCCCATTAGTGCCTAGACTCCAACAAGATAAAGTAAGATTACATAGGATAAAATGTTTCCCCCACACATTAACTCTTTATCAGACTCAAATCTGCACACAGTAAGCAAAATCAATACTTACAGGACCCAGAGACTCATTCTTTAGAGTTAGTGTGGCCCAAATTCCTGGTTCATATACCATCACATTTTTTTCCAATGAGTATTTTATACTTTCTTATATGACACTGTTTTCATTTGCAGTCATTGAAGAGTAGAAATAAACAGTAAATTCTCACTTCTACCAATTTTCCAAATGCCGCCAAAACCGTACACTATCATATCAGTAGAAGATATATGCACACCTGCAGAAATATCACTAATGATAGTGTTATCAGTAATTGGTATACTTCCTTGAAATAAATTGTTATTTGGAAAAATCAGCCTGACTACTTTACCAAAGAAGAAATGTTAACTCTTATTGAAACATTTCCCCAGGTATTCAACCAAAATAACTGTAGAAGCAACAACCTACTTTTTCAGCACATGCTAAGTACTCCAGTTCTATAAATGAAGATGAGGAAGGAGATAGGTGAGTCACTTTCGAATATTGATTAACTTTTCTGAATGGAGAGGTCTGAGCTCCAGTGTTCTCACTTGGCTTTTCTTCTTCCTTTATTAAAGAGAAAATTATGTAAATGTGGCAGACATTAGGGCTGTATGCAGACTCTCCTCTCTGTGGTCACATGGCCTATTGGTATTTTCCCATCCTTTGGGACTCAGGGTGGCCACGAAATTTGCTTTGGCCAGTGAAATTCAAAAAGGGATATGTGCTAATTCCTTCCAGGAACAAGGCTGTAAATAGCCGCTAGAGACTCCACTAGAATATCATCTCTTTTCTCTAGCCATGGTGACCAGTAAAGCTCCAAGGGTTGACTTCATCAGCCTCGGTCCTAGGATGACAAGCAGATCGCACCAGCCAACTCATTATGAACAATGTGTAATATGAAATAAGCATCTGTTAAGTAACAGATTTTTTTACAGCAGTTTGTCATCACAGCATAACCTAAACCATAATAGAGGTGGGTATTTTTATTATTAAAAAATAAGATTTTTTCAAACAATACAAAAGTATATAGAGCTGCACAGTCCAACACATTAGCCAGTAGTCATATGTGGCTATTTAAATTAAAAATTAAGTCAAATGAAAGACTCATTTCCTTAGTCACAGCCGCATTTCAAGTGCCCAGCAGCTACATGTCACTAGTGGCTACTGAATGGGACAGCACAGATACAGAACATTTCCCTCATCACAGAAAGTACTGTCAGACAACGCTGAAGAGTGAAACAGCAAAGTAGCCGAATCCCTGCCCATACCCTTTCACCAACCCTTTCCTAAAAGCTATCATTCCTTAAAATTGTTACATATCATTCGAGTCCTTCTTCTATCGTATATTACTTTTTCTATAATTTTTACATTATAAATATAAACACATCTAGATACTTAGATAGAGAGGAAGGGGGATATTACTTGGTGACTTGCCTTTTTAATTCTACTAACAAAATGTCCTGGAGATCATTCCATGTAAATAAATTTAGATACCCTTAGTTCTTATTTCATGGCTGATATTGCTTTTAAGGAGTTTCCATAATTTATTTAACTATTTTTCTCCTACTGGACATTTAGGTGGTTTCTAGAAGTAATCACTCTAAGAATATTGATATATATATAGATCCTTCAGGTTCTTTGGGTTTTATTCTGTGCTGCTTTGACATAATACATGATATGTATTATGTTGTGATTTCTCTTTTTCCATTTAAATAACAAAGTTTGGGGATTATTTTGTGTCATTTATATTCTCCTGAATCTTTTTTAATACTTTTATAATTTTGATTTTATATTTGACTCTTGAATCTAACTGAAATTTCTTAGTAATAAATCATTTAAATAAACATAAAAAATGGTGTGAATTCGGAATCTGAAATATTGGTTTTCTGACTCTGGGTGGTGAAGACACAATGGGATTTATAGATGATGTAATACAGAATTGTACACCTGAAATCTATGTAACTTTACTAACAATTGTCACCCCAATAAAATTTAATTAAAAAAATATCGGTTTTCCATATAGATAGCAAATTATAACAATTTCATTTTCTGAGTGGTCCAGCTTTGCCCAGCAAATCTAGTCATCTACTCATTACAGTAAGTCCTCACTTAACATCTTTGATAGGTACTTGGAAACTGTGATTTTAAGCCAAATGACATATAATGAAACAAATTTGACCATAAGCTAACTGACATAAATAAGAGTTAAGTTTCTATGGCATAGTTCTCATCATGAAAACACCACAAACTTTTAAATAAAGACCCCCTCCCCAAAAAAACACTTCTAATGCTAAACATTGAAACAAATGTGAGCTCTATCGACAGTTAAGAAAGATGAATAAAAACAAGGTAATTCTTTTCCAACTATCGTATTCCAGTTCAGGGTCACGTGTGGCTCAGGACACAAGGCGGGACCCACCCTGGACAGACGCCCTTCCATTGTAGCATGCACCACACATACCTACATTCTCTTAGACGGGGACAATGTAGACACAACAGGTCACCCTTACATGCACCTCTTTGGGATGTGGGAGGAAACCAGAGTTCCCGGCAAACATCCACGCTGACATGGGGAGAACGTGCAAACCCCACACAGACAGTGGCCTTGGCTGTGAAGCAATTTTTTTCTCAACAACATTATAATGAAAGGACACTGAATGAAACAAGGTTATTTGATGGCCTGCTGCTGTACAAATAAACATGCATGAGCTTTCAAATTCCCTTTTCTGTTCTATTAATATATTTCTGTTAGTTTTAAGTAGTATAGGTTTTATTTGAAGTCCTGTGGCTTCATAGAGTACTTATAAAACATTTGTTTCTGATATGGTAAGCTGTCCTCAATATTCTTTCTAAAAACTCTCTTGGTTCTTTTTAATACATTTTCACTTTTATATGAATTTTAGGGTTGGATTGTTAACGTCCTTTTAAAAAAACTTATTGTTGGAAGTTTGATTTGGAAAGCAAAAGCTTACATCTTTACCACATTGACTTTTTTTTTTATATATTTTATTGGTGGAAGGGGAATAGGACTTTATTGGGGAACAGTGTGTACTTCCAGGGCTTTTTTCCAAGTCAAGTTGTTGTCCTTTCAATCTTAGTTGTGGAGGGCACAGCTCAGCTCCAGGTCCAGTTGCCGTTGCTAGTTGCAGGGGGCACAGCCCACCATCCCTTGTGGGAGTCGAAGCAGCAACCTTGTGGTAGAGAGGACGCGCTCCAACCAACTGAGCCATCCGGGAGGCAGCTCAGCTCAAGGTGCCATGTTCAATCTTAGTTGCAGGGGACGCTGCCCACCATCCCTTGGAGGACTCGTACTGGCAACCTTGTGGTTGAGAGCCCTCACTCCAACCAACAACTGAGCCATCCGGGAGGCAGCTCAACTCAAGGTGCCGTGTTCAATCTTAGTTGCAGGGGGCGAAGCCCACCATCCCCTGCGGGACTGGAGGAATTGAACTGGCAACCCTGTGGTTAAGAGCCCACTGGCCCATGCGGGAATTGAACCGGCAGCCTTTGGAGTTAGGAGCATGGAGCTCTAACCGCCTGAGCCACCGGGCCGGCCCTACATTGACTTTTATCATCCAGAAACATGACAACTGCACTTTTCATAGATTATTTAAAATCCTTCAGCAAAGATTTCTCTTTTAATTTTCCTCATCTAAATCTTACAAATTATATTAGGTTTAGTTCTGGTTTTATTTTTATTGTATTTGCTTTTGTTGATATTGTTAACATAATCTTTTTTTTATTCCATTTTCAAATAGGTTATTGCTAGTATAAAGCTATTAATGTTTGTATTTTTATTTTATATCTTCTTAATTTTATAAGCATTATTAATAGTTTTAATCATTTTTCAGAGAAATCCTTTGGATTTTCAAAGCAGGTGATCAGTATTATCTTCAGGCAAAGACATTTTTCTCTCTTCTTTCCAATATTTATGCCTATTGTGTCTTTTCCCTGTCCTGCTTTGATAGTACAACAGTGAAAGTGGGTATTTTGTATTCTTCCTGGATTCAATAAAAAGTTTCTTATATTTCTCTATTAAGCACAGGAGAAATCAGTCTTAAATTTAAGTATATAGTGATTTTTCAGCATGCATGAGATGATTACTAAGTTTGACCTTAATCTGTTGCTGTCATAAATAACATGGAAACAACAAAAATGTCCTTCGATAGATGATTGGATAAAGAAGATGTGGTATGTATACACAATAGAATATTACTCAGCCATAAGAAAAGATGAAATACTGCCATTTGTGACAACGTGGATGGATCTTGAGATTATTATGCTAAGTCAGAAAAAGTCGAGAACCATGTGACTTCACTCATATGTGGGATATAAAACTGAAAGTAACACAGGAACACGACAAACAAAGAAACAAAAACTCATAGACACAGACAACAGTTTAGTGGTTACCAGAGGGGAAGGGGGAAGGGGGATGGTAGAAAAGGGAAAAGGGGGTCAAATATATGGTGATGGAAGGAGAACTGATTATGGGTGGTGAACACACAGTGTGATACACAGATGATGTATTATAGAAATGTACACTTGAAACCTATATAATTTTACTAACCAATGTCACCCCCAATAAATTTAATAGAAAGAAAGGAAAAGAAAAGAAAAAGAAAAGAAAAGAAAAAAAGAAAAGAAAGAAAAGAAAAGAAAAGAAAAGAAAAGAAAAGAAAAGAAAAGAAAAGAAAAGAAAAGAAAAGAAAAGAAAAGAAAAGAAAAGGAAAGAAAAGAAACTTTGTAGTAACTGCTGGGGTCTCTTACGAAACTCTCCTGGAACCCTGGGCTGCTAAGTAAGCAGCCTGACTACTCTGAGGCCACTATGCTGGAGTCACCACATGGAGAGGCCACATGAAGATACCATGAGACTACATGAAGAGGGAGAGATGCCCAGCAAGTCTCCATCTCCTCCCACCCCCAGAAATTCTAATCATCGCAGTTGAAGCTCCAGATATTGTGGAGCATAGATAAGTCCAACCCCATAATTCCTACCCATATTGAAAATTCTGGAGCAAAATAAATGACTGTTTATTAAAATAAATAAATAAATAAATGTTCGAATTCTAAGCCATCCTTGCATTCCTTGGGTAAATCCTACTTTATCATTAAATAATACTGATTTTTATTAATTAAAGTTTATTGGGGTGACAATTGTTAGTAAAGTTACATAGATTTCAGGTGTACAATTCTGTAATACATCATCTATAAATCCCATTGTGTGTTCACCACCCAGAGTCAGTTCTCCTTCCATCACCATATATTTGATCACCTTTACCCTCTTCTACCACCCTCCTCCCCCTTACCCTCTGTATATAATACCAATTTAATACACTGCTGGATTTCAAATGTTAAATTTACTTGGGACTTCTGCATCTGAGGTCAAAGCTGAGGTTGGCCAAATATTGTGTGGTAGTTTTCTGATTTTTCTATCAAGTATAGTATTATCCTCAAAAAGTGAGTTTGGAAGCTTTTCATACTGTTATATGCTCTGCAATTGTTTATAAATCATGGAAGCTATCTGAGTTTGACAGTTTGGGGGAAATTATTCAAAAAATGGCACCTGAGTGTAAGATTATTTATGTCTTCTTTTGTTGACATCACACTTGTCAAAAGACTATTTGGGAGATCTTTTTTTTTCCTTGAATTTTTTTTTCTTTTTTTAGTTTCAGGTGCACATGACAAAGCAAAACTTAGACGTTTATCATTTATATCCCTCACACAGTGGGAGATCTTTTGAAAGAATCAGATTTATATTCTATTGATTAACTCTATAATTTTTAGAAAAATACCATTAACATCTTTTTTACTTTTATATTTGTTTCTACCTTTTTTAAGTTTTGCTGCTGTTCTTTTATTGGATTTTAGATATCACTGCTAATTTAATTTTCTCTGCTTCTCTAGGAAATGTATTTATAACTGTGTATTTTTCTTGAAGCATTTTGTTTTTTGTAGGGTTCTTATTGATCTTGATAGCCCTTATAATTTACCTCCCCCCACCTTCATTGCAAGAGTAATTGGGTTATTTTGCCTTTTATTTTGTCATTAATTTCTAATTTTATTACATGGTAATCAGAAAATATGTCCTGTGATTTCTGCTTTAGAGAACGTGTTGTCACACGTTTCAAAAGAATATTATCTTCAGTCTGCTCGTTATAAAAATATATAAAGTTAAGCTTCATAAATGTGTAATTAAAAGCATTACATAGCAATGCTTTTGTGTTTTTGATATTGGTTTCTCGGAAGTTGTATTAAATTCTACCAATACACTAGAGAATTTGCCTATTGTCCTGTATTTCTATTAGTTTTTCCTTTACATGTTTAAAAATTCTATTGTTCATAGCTGTTATGTCTTCTCAAAGAAATGTATCTACTGTCAATATGAACTTTTTTCTTTTAGTACTTTTGACCTTCAATTTTATTTTAACAATACTAATATTTATGCACATTCTTTCTTTCTTTCTTTCTTTAATTTTAGCATTTCATGAAATATCTTTTCCATGCTTTACTTTTGCATTTTTTGATGTTTTTTCATTTTAAGGTCATTTCTTGTAAAGAGCATACAACTGGATTTAAATTGTTTTTAAATAATCTAACGTTTTATTTTTTTCAAAAAGGTGCATTTAGCCTATCTACATTTACTGCAATTATCATTATTCTTGAATTTATTCATGTCATCTTATTTCATTTTTTCTATTTACCATGACTTTTTCTTTTTACTTCCTTGCCTACTGCTGTGCTATAACCATTTTCCATTCTATTTAATTGTCCTGTAGTAGCCAAAACTAGCCATCATTTGTCTATCTTGCTACTTGATACTCTTAAATTTTTAACAAAGGTATACTTATAATTATAGTATTTTAGGTGTATTCAATCAGTTTCTAAATCTTCTTCCTGAGCAGGAAAATATCCCTTCCTTTTCTCCCTTTTAACATCGAGGATTTTAGATCCTAGCTTGTCTTATTAGCAGTATTATCATTTTCTTTTTGCATTTATAATCACGTATAACTATCAACAGCTTTTTCTGGAGTTTTGCTTACCATTGCTATTCATCTGCCACATCTTTCTCTCCAGGCTCACATTTTCATTCTATTGGTAGCCATCTTTAAGTAATGGTTTCAAAGTGCCTCCATGAGTTACTGCATAGCCAAAAAGTGTCTTTATTTTTCTTTACCCTTGACTGGTAGTTTGTAAGGTTATAGAATTCAAAATTCAAAATCATTTCCCTCAAGTTTTAAAAAAATAGTGACAAGAGGAAAAGGAAGAAGAAAACTAATATTTATCTAGTATGGGCCACCCTGACAGCCACTTTCAACATGCTCATTTTTTTTTACCATCATAATAAAGCAGAGGTATTGGTTTATCCGTTTTACATAAATGAAAACTAAAGCTCAGAAAGGTGTTCCTTTGCCAGAGTTACACAGCAAGTGAGTGGCAAAAATACTTCCAGTTTAATGACGTTAGACCTCAAAGCCCACACTCAGAGTACAGACCACTGCCTTCCAATTGAAATACGTCAGGCACATATGGAATTTCAAATTTCTAATAGTCAAATTCTAAAAAGCAAAATTAAACAGGTGAAATTCATTTTAATAACACATTTTATTTAGTGCAATATATCAAAAAATACTATCACTTTGGCATGTAATCAGTGTGAAAAATTACCAAAGAAATATTTGGCTTTTTTTGTTACTATGTCTTTGAAATCTGGTATGTCTTTTATGCTTACAGCTTCCATATTGGGCAGCCCAGTTCTATGTCATGCTGCTTTTGAAAGCAAATACTTTTCAACAGTGTTAGAAAGGGTCCTATGAGGGTGATTTCTTTTTCCATCTCAGTTTGACATGAGGAAGTCTGGCTTTTCCTGGAAACAATTTCATGGCTATTTTTTGCTGATTGCAGATACACAACTAATTCCCCCTTGGTCCTCATCCTCATTATGCAGTACAGCCTTTCCCCCTGGTCTTCACAGCCAAAAGTCAGAAGTGCCTTTTTAAAGCCAACTGTTAATCCATTCAAAAGACAGATTAAACATTTCTCCCATTTTATGCCAGCTGCGTGGATATTTCTATACATGCCTGATTTCCTTTTTCAAGAAAATACCTGGCCCCAGTTCAGACAAGGCTTTTTATCACTCTTGGGACAGCACTGGGGCTGGAACAAGCATCCAATAGCTTGCCTTTATTCAACCCCCAAGAGTGTTATGAGAAGGAAATAACACACACACACAGCAATTTATTTTAAAACTTGGAAGTATCCACCATTTCACGTTCTCTTTTGCCAGTATTTCCAATAAAATTAATCTCCCAGGTCTCTCATACAAGTACCCCCAGAGCCTCATAACCCCAGCAGTATCAACAATTTAAAGACCAGAGTTTTAAATAATAAAGGATACCCTCCTTCAACGGTGCATATAACAGGTTGACAGGCTGGGAAAGTGGAGACTGGGTATCAGCCTTTGGGAGCTCCAAATTACAGCTTGACTTACATGACAGTCAGCAGATAATAACTGTTAAAAGCCCAACCAGAAACCCCTGGGATCAACATATTATACTTCTGTCTTACTCAACAGTTGTATGATCTTGGACAAGTAACATAATCTCTCTACCCCTTATTTCCTTCATCTCAAAAGCTTAATCCATGGGACTGCTGGGAAGATTAAAGGATATTATGTGTATAAAATTTCATTATGTCTCCCCCAATAAAAGTTCACTGCAAAATATTTTAAAAAGAGTTAACATTTTTCAGCTTTATTGAGGTATAATGTACTAATACAATTGTATAATTTAAACTGTACAATGTGATGATTTGTGAAATGATGACCACTATCAGGTTAACAAGCCATTACCTCACATAGTTACTGTGTGTGTGTGTGTGTGTGTGTGCGCGCGCGCGCGCGCACGCACGCGTGTGTGTTGAAACACCTAACATTTATTTTCTTAGCAAATTTCAAGGACATAACACAGCAATATTAACTATAGCCACCATGCTGTATATTAGATCTCCAGACTTATTTATTTTATAGCTAAAACCTTGTACCCTTTGACCAGCATCTCCCCATTCCCCCCACCCCCACCCAAGAAACTGGTAACCCACCATTCTACTCTCTGTTCCTATGAGTTTGGCTTTTTTGTTCTTAGATTCCACATATAAGTGAAATCATACAGTATTAGTCTTTGGCTAATTTCACTCAGCATACTGAACGTTTTTTAAAAATGTTGATACTAAAGCAATTACTTTCAGGATTAAGTTTAAATGCTGGCTCTATTGCTTACTAGGTTTAAGACCTTGGACACGTTTCTAACTTCTCCAAGATTCTCTTTCCTTGAATCTAACCTGATAGAGTCAAGATCTTGGTCTCACAAGGTTGTTAGAATTGAATAAGGCAACATGTGTAAAGCACTTTGCACAATATGAGCCACACATTGATTACTGCTCTTGTATCCATCACAATGTATCCATCACAATATTTTAAGAAGTGAAGACTAATCCTAATTGACATTCCGGGAGGACCATTGATCCAACACACAGCATACTTTAAATTCTTGAATATACAACGTCAATAGTCAATTGGTAACCTTTGGACATAAAGACATTTCATGTATTTTGAAGGGAACTTATTAAGACACTAGCAGAGGACACAGGAGACTTTTAAGACAGGCTGATTGGGAAAGTGTGTATAGTGCAACACCTGCGTGCCCATAGCAGTAATCGAGCAGCCTGCTGCAGTGCTCAGTCCACCTGCTGTGCCCTGTCCATGTTCTCTACCCTCACACCCTGCCATTTGTCTCTTCCACATCCAGTCTCTGATTGGCTTCTACTCACATCACTCAACGTGCTTCCCATCCTGACCCCTTATCTCCCAATGTTAGCTTAACCTCTTTGCTCTCTGCATGACCCTGGTTGGCCATTAGCACCATATGGGCGCTGGGTAGATTTTCCTTCAGCCTCCTTATTGACATAATGGTGTTTATTTCAGCAAAGCAAAGGAAGAATCAGGAAAGCAAAATGAGGCTGCAAGACTAGAGAAATCTCATCTTTTTGGCTTAAATTAAATTTGTGCTGCAAATGAGCAAAAGCTGGCATGTGGCAACCAATTTAAATCTATCTACACAGTATTCCCTGTTTTCCGTTGCCCCCAGGATCTCCAAAAAAGTCAATGCCATTAGCCATGAAAATGTCTCTAGCAGAGGAGCAGCTTGTTAGAGGATGGTGACAGCAGGATGTACATAAATGCCTGATGAAAAGCAGGCTCCTCAAAACCAAGGGCTTCCCCTGGGAAATTAGGGCTGGCAAGCTCAGGAGCACACTCCATATGCCTTGTCTACCACCATCAGCCACAGCCACCTGTGACAAAATGTCCCCACCTCCTAATGTGCGTCAGAGCTAGGTTCGCCCCAGCTGTTTGCTTCTTTGTTCATGTCTCCACACTTGTAATCTAATTTTTGCTCTCTCTTCTTCTGCTCCTTGTTCAGTTAATTATTGATTTGACAAACATCTCTTTAGCTCTCTGAGAGACCATGTTCTCCCTAGTTCTCAAAATTGCCTTCCTGGTCTACCTGCACCGAAATCATGTAGGCTAATGATGAAAATATACATCCTGGGCCTCTTCCCAGCTCTGTTGAATGTGTGGAGCTCAGGGACTTGATTTTGTGATAAGCCCTCCAGGCAGCATTGTGACGCATAGCTGAGTGAGTAAACATTCATATGGAACTCCCTAGCCATGGAGTTCCCTTCCGCTTTGTCTGCCTTTCTCCTATTGCAGAATTCCCTTCCAGCATCAATCAAGTCTACACAACACCGAGTCCCTTATGCCATCAATCAGATGAGGGTAATACTGGCTGCTTTTACAGACACATCCCTTAAA
Source organism: Rhinolophus sinicus (assembly GCF_057876585.1). Classification (NCBI taxonomy): domain Eukaryota; kingdom Metazoa; phylum Chordata; class Mammalia; order Chiroptera; family Rhinolophidae; genus Rhinolophus; species Rhinolophus sinicus. The sequence continues at coordinate 9,375,570 of NC_142518.1, forward strand.
TTTAGAGGCTTAACACAGTAATAGTTTACTTCTTACTCTTATAAAATTTCAGTGCAGTGTAACCCGTCATGAAGCATTTCTCAAAGTGGTGACAGAGGACCCAAACCCCTTCCATCTTGTGGCTGCACTATCTTCACGGTGTAGCTCCCAAAGTGTCTTCCATGGGGCGCCCTCCTTTCCAACCCACCAGAAGAGGAGTATGGAGGATGACAGTGGAGGTTTTCATGAGCCAGGCCTGGATGTGGCACTTCCCACGTCTGTCTACATTCCGTTGGTCACACTCAGTCAAATAGCCACAAATAACCTCAAAGAATGCTGAAAAATAATCTAGTCAGTGTACAGAGAATAGGATTTTGAAGAAAAGTTAACAGTCTGTACTTCATACAACTCATTCAAAGAAAAACGTTTGTTTGGGGTTTTTTTTTCAGCACCAGTTGATAGTAGCCATAAGCCTGCAAACTTAGAGGAGTTACCGAAGACTTGAGAACTTCATTCAAATGGGCTGCAGCTACTGATGCTGGCATAATACCTGCCAAAGAAGAGAAATAAACCAATCTACTCAATCCATTCTCTCTGCACCCCAACTCCCTGCAGGCTTTGGGACCATGCTGGGCCCTAAAGGTGAGTTGCAGCCTTATTGTGAAGCTCAGAACCAGAAATCTCAGGCGTCCTCTAGATGGCTCAGAAACACTTATCAGCTAAATATCTAACCATAGTTAATCCATATGCTAGGACAGAATATTCTTGATCCATAGGAGCATTTGGATGAGGACTGGTAACCAAAAATGTACAGTCAAGGGTCTGTTACACTGATAGAGATCCTGTAACGAAACCAAAGCCCTGAGCTTTGAAGGGTGTAATAAAATGACCAGACATAGTAACTCAGAAGAGTCAAAACTCGTTCTCTGGGCCCGTTTACTCTGGAGATATGAAAGAACTAGCAGAGAGTGAGACCTTGGGACCCAGTGATTTAAAAGAGAGAACCTGCCAGAGGTGACTCTTAATCATGAGATGTGCAGTTGGTAACAATGAGAAACGCACCAGGGTACTGTTGTTTAATGACACTACAAACTGGAGTCCTCTGAGAGGAGTCTGTTTATATTTTCACTGGACTCAAAAAGATGCTACATCTCTATTTTGGCAAGAAACAGGGAATAAACGGGCTTTATTTAAACCCCAGCTGCAGTGCACATGTGTACAGATTAACAAACCATGCTCCCCAGCTACACTTTTGCCAAAAATGCAGAAACAGCAAAATATAATTAAATCCTCAGACACACATAAATCAGCATTGCCAGCTCCTTAATTTCTTGGTCAACCTCTGGTTTGACATCTAACAGTCCTTGCTGTAGAGATGTACGAGACAAAGGAAGTGAGCCTGCACCCAGGTCTATAATAATACCTGGCATTTGCAAAGCGCTCTACCATTTATACAGCACTTTGTTTCACTTAACATGGTGGTTGTAATAATCAAATCCAAAAGAAATAGAAGTAAAAATTTACCTTCTTCATCATCTTTGTAATTACCAGTATCAACATAACCCACAACAATGTCTCCATTTCACATACACATTGGCCTTTAATAATCTTTGCTGGAAAGTTCCCCTTATTATTCTCCACTTCACTCCAAATTTTCAAAATCGTATCCATAGTAAATGTTCTATTAAAACGTTCCTTATCCATTCAACTCAATTTTCTCTAACAGAGCTTTTGATACTATATGGTTACCTGCTTATTTCCGTGTAAGTACCTTTAATTTCTCTTTAATTTCTGGACAGACCATAAAATAATGGATGCTTGGATAGATGGATTTTTGAATGGATGAATGAATGGGTAGGTAGATGGGTGGGCGGGATAAATGAATGGAAGAGACAGAGCTATAGAAATGTAGAAAGATAGATAATATAGTATTACAGTTAACTATTTGGACTCTGGAGCCACCCTGAGTTCCAATTTTAGCTCTTCTACCTACTTGATCAAATTCCTCAACCACTCAGTTCTGCTTCCTCATCTGTCTAATGAGGCTAGTAACACCCTTCTCTAATGTTATGATTTGGATTAAATGAATTAATTCATATAAAGTACTTAGGACGGCATTTGGAATTGTAAACATTCAATAAACATTAGCTGCTTTTATTTTGATAGACAGTGAGTTTAAAACAAAACCTACATACTTGTGTTTTCCCATCTCCATGTCTATAAGCATTGTGGGACTCAATGCTTTGTGTAAAATTTCAAACACAGCCACCAGGCTATGATCTTCTTGAAGCAGGAACTAGGTTCTGTTCATCTTTTTATAGCCAGCACAGTATCTTATACAGAAAAGAAACTTAAGTGATGTTTTTTGAAAATGTGGCTGAACAAATAACTGTTTGTTAGACTTAACTCATAGCTGACCTAAAGAATGCCAAAAATAAATAAAAATGGTCAACTGGCTTCACTTTCCTTCCCTAGAAAGAATACTAAAAACCAAATGACCTAGGTAATAGGTGAAATTTGTAGAAATTAATGTTTTTTACTCCGAGAACTACCAGAACTGGTTAATATTAACCAGGAATTAATAATCTTGTTATGCATGGAGTAGATTACCTGAAATAGCAGATGAAGCACCCTGAGTGGGACTTTCTAGGACTAGGAATAGTTGGGACTGGTTTATTTCCCACGGGGTGTCATCACAGGGTCAGGGATATCAGGAGGAGAGGCTCTCAGCCAGGATCTAATACTAACTAGTACTGTCTCTTCTCTTCTGGCAAAAAATGAGCTCCTTTACTGGTCAGCAGACAGTTGCCAAGATGTCCTGTGAAATTACTCACCAGCTGGACAAGGAACCATGCTGCCAAGAGATGAAACCTGGATATCTGGCTTTGCTAGGGTAAAGTTCAGGGGATACAAGAGTGGTCAGGAGTCAGGAAGAGATGTCTCAGTCGGGCTCCCACAAAACCAGAGACTGAAGCAGCCTATTTGAGAGATAATACCAGAAAGCGAGTGGGACAGGGAAGGACGTAAAGTCCATATTAGGGTGCATTATCTAAGTCACTGCTATGTAAAGTAGGGGCTCCATTCCACCAGTGAAGCAGAAAAAATGACCACCCTCAAGATGGGAGGTTGGAGCATTTACACATTAGCTTCCTTCCCTCATAGTGAGGCTCGTCCCTGGGGTTACCTACCTCATATGTTTGGGCTGTGCTCAAACAAGTCCTAGTGAACTTCCAAAGTATTGGAAGAGACCTTGAAGAGAATGCAGAAAGGTGTGTACTTGACGTGGGGTCTTGTAAGTGCAAACTGAGTCTAGATTTGCAAGGAACTGTCCATCTCAGCTGCAGCTGAAATCAGAGGAAGGCCAAGTGGATATGACACAGGTATCAGAGATATCTTGCTTAAGACATCAGCCAAAAGTTTCCCTTCCCCTGCACTTCATCACTGGTTTCACTTCCTCACCCACCATGTGATTTCAACCCACTCCCACTTGCTTTCAACCCACCATGATCAAATTTCACACTCAATGAAGCTGAGTTACTGTTTGACTATTGTGTTGGTGACTTCCAAATCAGACGGTCACTTCTCAGTTCTTATGTTTGAGACTTGCTGGAATAAAGGTGGCATTTATAGCCATGGGGCTAGATAAGACCACCTGGAGTTGGGAGAGGGAGAAGGAAGGAGGCACAGACTAAGAACTGAGCCTTCAAAAGTCAGGGACACGAGTAAAAGTCAGCAAAAGATCCTTCAGTTTCCTGTTTTCTCACCCAGCATACTCCCACTTTGGGAAGTCTCAAGCAAACTCATGACTTCTCCTATCACCTACTGCCAGACTTTCTTGAGGTCCAGTGCCAAATCTTCACCTGACTGCTAGTTTCCCAGGAACTTTCTAGTCTATATAGCCAAAAGAGTAGTAATTATTCCTCCTGACCCCACCACTGTAAAGGAAGTTTCTTCTCCCATCAGCCTATTCTGATTTATAGAACCTTCATCTAGACAGGAATCCAAGTCATAAATGTGGGTGTCATCCTAGCCTTCACCATCTCCTTCTCACCCAATGTTCAGTTTCCATTGGCATGCCTATTCTACCTCTTTCACATTTCCTCTTTCAGACTGAGCAACATTGGCAAGATGGCCAAATAAGATGTTCCTTATCACATCCCCCCAACAATGACAATTTGGTATCCATCCACAGACAAAAGTGCCTTCATGGGAGCTATCAGATCCAGATAGGAGATTGTAAGTCCCCAGTGCAGTCCAAGAAAGAGGAGAGCCATATTGAGAGGTCAGGCCCAAACCAGGTGGTTGACTTACTGACTATAGTCCTGGCTATAGACCCAGAAACAGCTCCATACCCATGGGAACTTATCTACAGTCCATTTGGCCTTGGTTCTGTTACTGGCACCATATGCTAAGGGACCCGCATAACACAAGCTTTTTGGAGTCCTCAGTGATTCCTCAGACTGTAAATGACTCCTGAGACAAAAATATTTGAGAACTGCTGATTTCCACTATAAATAAAGATTTCTTCTTTAAATTTTTGAAATTTTTGATACTGTTATAAAGAATACAGGCTTAATATAAAAAATATATAAGAAATTCATACAACTCACTAACAAAAAAACACACACAATTGAATTAAAAAATGGGCAGAGGACCTGAGTGTTTTTCTAAAGAAGACATACCAGGTCAACAGGCAGATGAAAAGATACTCAGCATTAGTAATCATCAGGGAAATGTAAATCAAAACCACAATGAGACATTGAAGAGAGAAATTAAAGAAGATACAAATAAATGGAAATATATATCATGCTCATGGATAGGAAGAATTAATATAGTTAAAATGTCCACACTACCTAAGGCAATATGTAGATTCAATGCAATCCCTATAAAATTACCAATGACATTTTTCACAGAACTAGGACATATAATCCTAAAATTTATATGGAATCATAAAAGACCCTAAATAGCCACGGCAATCTCGAGGAATAAGAACAAAGTGGGAGGTATCATGCTACCTGACATCAAATCATACTACAAGGCTACAGTAATCAAAACAGCATGGTATTGCCATAAAAACAGACACGTAGATCAATGGAACAGGATGGAATGCCCAGAAATAAATCCATGCCTGTATGGTAATTTAATCTATGACACTGGAAGCAAAAATTTTATGTTGGGGTAAAGACAATCTATTTAGTAAATGGTGCTGGGAAAACTGGACAGACACATACAAAAAAAAAAATGAAGCTGGACCACCTCCTTACACCATATAAAGGAATAAATTCAAAATGGATTAAAGACTTAAATGTAAGACCTGAACCATAAAACTCCTAGAAGAAAATATAGGAACTAAATTTTCAAGCATTACCCTTAGTAATACTTTTACTGATATACCACCCCAGGCAAGGGAAACAAAAGAAAAAATAAACACATGGGATTACATCAAACTAAAAAGTTTTTTCACAGTAAAGGAAACCATCAATAAAACAAAAAGACATCCTACTGAATGGGAGAAGATATTTGTCAATGATACATCTGATGAGGGGTTAATAGCCAAAATTTATTTTTAAAAAACTCATACAACTCAACATCAAAAAAAAAAAAAAAAAAAAAAAAAAAACCCAAGTGAAAAATGGACAGAGGACATGAAGAGACATTTCTCTAAATAGGACATACACATCGCCAACAGACATGAAAAAATGCTCAACCACACTAATCATTAGAGAAATGCAAATAAAAATCACAATGAGATACCACCTCACCCCAGTCAAAATGGCTATCATCAATAAATCAACAAACAACAAGTGCTGGCGTGGATGTGGAGAAAAGGGAACCCTTGTGCACTGTTGGTGGGATTGCAGATTGGTGCAGCCACTATGGAAAACAGTATGGAGGTTCCTCAAAAAATTGAAGATGGAACTACCTTATGATCCAGCAATCCCACTTCTGGGTATCTATCCAAAGAAATCCGAAACACTAATTCAACAAAATATATGCACCCCTATGTTTATTGCAGCGCTATTCACAATAGCCAAGACATGGAAACAACTGAAATGCCCATCAAGAGATGATTGGATAAAAAAACTGTGGTACATTTATACAACGGAGTATTACTCAGCCATAAGGAAGTGAAATCTTACCATTTGCAATGACATGAATGGACCTAAAGAATATTATGCTAAGTGAAATAAGTCAGACGGAAAAAGACAAATACTGTGTGATATCACTCATATGTGGAATCTAAAGAACAGAATAAACAAACAAAACAGAATAGACTCAGAGATACAGGAGGAAAAAACTGATGGTTGCTAGATGGGTAGGAGTGTGGGGGAGAAGGTAAAGGGATGAGAAAGCACAAATTAGTAGTCACAATATAGCCACGGGGATATGAAATACAGTTTGAAGAATATAATCAATAATGTTGTAAAGCTTATGTAGGGTGCCAGATGGGTACTGGATTTATCAGGGGGATCACGTCATAGACTGTGTAGATGTCTGACCACAGCGCTGTACACCTGAAGCTGAAGCTGAATAATATTGAATGTCAACTATAATTAAATTTATAGAGAGAGAGTCACAGGATGTGGAGACAGCATAGGGAATATAGTCAACGGAATTGTAACAGCTATATATAATGTCAGATGGGTAGTAGATTGGGGGGGTTATCACTTTGTGAGGGGTGTAAATGTCTAACTATTACATTGCTTTATACACCTGAAACTAATTTAAAAAAACCACAATGAGATATCACCTCACACCTTTTAGAATAGCTATTATCAAAAAGGCAAGAAATAATGAGTGTTGGTGGGGATATAGAGAAAAGGGAACACTTGTGGACTGTTGGTGGGATTGTAAACTGGAAAACAGTATGGAGGTTCCTCAAAAATTAAAAATAGAACTACCACATGATCCAGCAATCCCACTTCTGGGTATATATTGGAAGAAAATGAAATCAGGATATCAAAGAGATAGCTGCACTCTCATATTCATTGCAGCATTATTCACAATAGTGGAGATATGGAAACAATGTAAGGGTCTGGCAATGAATGAATGGATAAAAAAAGATGTGATATATATGTAGTATTCAGCCATGAAAAAGAAGAAAATATTGTCACTTGCGACAACACAGATAAACCTGGAGGACATTATTCTAAATGAATAAGTCAAACAGAGAAAGACAAATACCAGATAATCTCACTTATATGTGGAATCTACAAAAGCCAAACTCGTAGAAACAGAGAGTTAGACTGGTGGTTGCCAGAGGCTAAAGGGAGGAAGGGGAGGAATGGGGAGATGTTGGTCAAAGGGTACAAACTTCCAGTTCTAAGATGAATAAATTAAGGGGATCTAATGTACAGTACAGTGACTATAGTTATCAATACTGTATTGTATACTTGAAAGCTGTTGAGAGTGGATCTTAAATGTTGTCACCACACACACAAAAATGATAATTATGTGAGGTGATGGTTGGTGCTAACTAACCCTGTTGTGGTCATTACTTTGCAATATATATGTGTATCAAATCATCACATTGTACACCTTAAACTTACACTTATAAATGTGGTATATCAATTATATTTCAAAAAGCTGGGGGAAGAAACATTTCCTTTTTCACATCCATCCTCTCCTCTCCACCCCAATGTTACAGGCTCAGTTCAAGACCTCATCATTTCTCAGCAATTAATGCCACCATCTTCCAGTGTCTCTACCTCCAATTTTATTCCTGCCATCTCCTCTACCAAATATCCCACTACTGAAATGATATTTGTGCAATACAACTCAGATCATGGTACTCTCCTGCACCTTTTTCTCTAGAAAATGAGGCCAAATTCCTAGGCATGCCATAGCCACTCAAGCGATAACTACCCTACCTTCTCAGATTAAATAACATCAGAGAAAATAGGCTGAGTTGGGCTTCATTCAACACGCAGTGACTTTCCAAGTAAAAGAGATGAGAAGGAAAAGTGAAAGTTACATTGGGAATCTGATGGATTATCGAGAAGTTGTCATGAACAGCTCTGTCATCTCACCGAGCTGCAAAGAATTCATAATGCTTTTTCATAATGATGTATTCAAACAATGCAACGTTTATGAAGCAGACAAAGCACCCACTGTGACTATGCAGTACATGGAAATCAAAGGTAAGGTGTGAATCCAGTTCACTCACGTGCACACACATGTACACACTCAGACACACAATTTCTAGGCATGACTGGTCCTTGCCTGCTTTTCCAACATCATCGCCTATCCTTTCCCAACATGCTACAACCATGCAAGCCAAGTTCTTTTTTCTCAGTGGAATGTATTTTTTTTAATTTATTGGGGTGACAATTGTTAGCAAAGTTACATAGATTTCAGGTGTACAATTCTGTATTACATCATCTATAAATCCCATTGTGTGTTCATCACCCAGAGTCAGTTCTCCTTCCATCACCATATATTTGATCCCCTTTACCCTCGTCTCCCACCCCCCACCCCACTTACCCTCTGGTAACCACTAAACTATTGTCTGTGTCTATGAGTTTTTGTTTCTCATTTGTTTGTCTTGTTGTTTTGTTGTTTTTGGTTTATATACCCCATATCAGTGAAATCACATGGTTCTCTGCTTTTTCTGTCTGACTTATTTCGCTTAGCATTATACTCTCAAGATCCATCCATGTTGTCACAAATGTTCCTATATCATCTTTTCTTACCGCTGAATAGTATTCCATTGTGTATATATACCACAACTTCTTTATCCATTCATCTATCGAAGGATATTTGGTTGTTTCCATGTCTTGGCCACCATAAACAAAGCTGCAATGAACATTGGAGCACACGTGTCTTTATGGATAAATGTTTTCAGATTTTTGGGGTAGATACCCAGGAGAGGGATTGCTGGGTCGTATGGTAATTCTATTCTTAATTTTTTGAGGAACCTCCACACTGCCTTCCATAGCGGCTGCACCAGTCTGCATTCCCACCAACAGTGTATGAGGGTTCCTTTTTCTCCACAGCCTCTCCAACACTTGTTACTATTTGTCTTGTTGATGATAGCCATTCTGAGTAGAATGTATTTTTCATACCCCCCTCCTGTGGTGCAATGCTGTCCCCAATATCTAGCATTTCTTTCCTCCTTCTGTCTGCCTTTTCTACATTAAAAATCCAGTTCAAGGTCTTTTATCTCTGTACAGCAGCATCACTGTATATATTGTTAAAATGATCACATTCTGCTGCAATTATTTGTTTACGTATCTTCTTCTCCTACTAGTTTAAGAACTAATTGAGAGGGTGTCTTATTTATCCCTATGTTCCCTGTACTAGCACACTATAGTAAGCATTTGAATAATTCTGCTCAATGAATAAAAAAGTAAATTAGGCCACACTTTTCTCATCTTGTGGTATTACGCACAAGCTAGCCAACTGAACCCAAATATGGTGGCTGTTAAGTAAAGGTTTTGATAAAGAGATCAGAAGGATCTTGCTTGCAATTAGAGCCTATCAGTTCTGATGACCATTTGACAGCCAAAAATTGCAGACAACTGTGCTGAGATCCTTCATAAGTGGATCGTGTCAGTCAGTGCTAATACAAACAGTTGGTGCTCTTAAATGAGAAGAAATTGCTTGAATTACAGTGATTGCCTCACTCCTGTGAATTCCCTCAGCAACAACACAATCTGTTCACCCAAAAGGGACTTTTGAAAAGCATCCCACATTGCAAGGCTATGCTTGATATGATGAATAAATTCACTCAGAAACATCTGTTAAGGTGCAGCTTCTAGAAGGCAGCAATGATTTCTTTAAGTGTAGTGAATTACATGGAAGCACTTCTCGTTATCAAAAGGTTGATTGACATTTGAAAACCTCCTGGTCTCCCCAAAGAATAGACAGTAACTACAAGGGAAAGGGGGAATACAGACACGGGTAAACATTTACTGAGTGCCAAATATTGGTGCTTACAGCCAGCCATTATTTCATTATGATAACTATTTGTAATTTCCTGAATATGCCCTTCTCTTTCTTGCCTCTATTATTTGACATATCCTTTCATCCTCTTCTCCATTTAGCTCAATGTTGATGGTCCTTTAAGACAAAGATCAGGTGTCATCTCTTCCAAGAGCCCAGCTCCAGCTCCCTCTGCATCCTGTACGTACCTCTAAAACATTGCAATGCAGTTATCCAAATCTTGTCTGTTCCTCTTAGCGGACTAGAGGAGACTTGGACTAGGGTCACGGTCTGTATCTCTAGCAACTAAAAGTGCAGCTCTTCGTGACTTTGGCCTTGGAAATGTTTGTCAAATGAATATGTACATCTGCTCTGGGTATTCTTCACCAGAAATCATGTGTTCCCTTTCACAGCACCGTGATGGTTAATTTTATGTGTCAACTTGACTGAGCCACAAGTAGAGTGACCAGCATTTGATTAAAAATGTTTAATCATTTGATTAAAAATGTTCTGGGTATGTCAGGGAAGGTGTTTTATGAACTGCAGTATCACCTAGAATTCTTAATTTTTTGTGGGAAATTGTACTTTCCACTTCACAGCACCACACAGTACACAATTCCCAGTATCGCTGCATCAGCTCCTGTGAGAAGTCAGATAACACAGCCACGACATGCATGTTAATGAGGTTTCCTTGGTTGGCTCATCTTTTCCTTCTTCACTTGCTTACACAGATTTATAGAGGGTTTCAATTCCTCAACTTTAGCACCTGCACTGTTTTTTATCTATCATCTTGATACAGGCTGGCATTTCTTGGAGGACAATAGAATAATCATCATCAAGGATTCCCTTTCTCTTGAAGTGATTTTCACCTTGACTAATGCAATGCATTCGCTTTATTGTTCTAATATTTCTCAAAATACCTTTGCTTTGTTACCTGAGCAGGATCTTATCTTTCCCTCATCTATTAACCATCAACACTGGCAAATCAAATTCATAGACCTTTTCTCTCAATAAAATTAGATAATACAGTAGTACCTCGGTTTTTTAACGTCTCCGATGATGAACATTTTGGTTTACGAACGCCGTAAACCCGGAAGTAAGTGCTTTGGTTTTCGAACACGCCTCAGAAGTTGAACATGTCACGCGGCTTCTGCTGAGTGCAAGATCCTGAGGCCTAGCTGTCCACTGTTGTCAAACGTTTCAGAACTTGAATGGTCTTCCAGAATGGATTATGTTCGAAAACCGAGGTACCACTGTATATGTGTATCAGTCAGGGTTTGGCCACAAAAACATAAACCACTCTAGATATTTTGAACAGGAAAGGATTTTCCATAGGGGATTAGAGGCTTACACAACTCCTAGAAGGATTGGAGAAATGAAAGTCAGGGAAACTGATCAAAGAGCCACGGGAGTCACAGGAAGTGCCACTAATTACCTAAGACGCCTGCAGTGCTAAATTGAGCAATTTTCAAGGGTGCAACTATAGCTCCTGTCACCTGTGTCCAACCACCGCTGAACGATAATGGCTTTCCAAATTGTTCCCTCATTAACAAAATGAAACTGGAACCCTGACAGCAAGAGATCTGGGAGATGTTTCTCATTTTTCAGCCCCTGTAGTACAGGGGAGAGCTCAGAAGGGTTGGAATGCTACTCAGTATCCACAGAGGGTATTTGGTAGAGTATGTGAACATACTCAGTAAAACCCGAAAGTGCCAAGACTGCAGAGCCAAGAGCTCACGTGGTTCTGGATATGATAAGATCTAAGCAAAAGCATTTGGCAATAGTAATCAGGCATGAATGAGTGAGTAGAAAGAATGGGACAGGAAGGAGGAAAAGCCCATATTAGGGTGCATTATCTAAGTTACTGCTATGCAAAGTAGGGGCTCCATTCCACCAGAGAAGCAGAAAAAATGACCACCCTCAAGATGGGAGGTTGGAGCATTTATACATTGGCTTCCTTCCCTCATAGTGAGGCTCGTCCCTGGGGTCACCTCCCTCATATGTTTGGGCTGTGCTCAAACAAGTCCTAGTGAACTTCCAAAGTATTAGAAGAGACCTTGAAGAGAATGCAGAAAGGTGTGTACTTGAGGTGGGGTCTTGTAAGTGCAAACTGAGTCTAGATTTGCAAGGAACTGTCCATCTCAGCTGCAGCTGAAATCAGAGGAAGGCCAAGTGGATATGACACAGGTATCAGAGACATCTTGCTTAAGACATCAGCCAAAAGTTTCCCTTCCCCTGACCTTCATCACTGGTTTCACTTCCTCACCCACCATGTGATTTCAACCCACTCCCACTTGCTTTCAACCCACCATGATCAAATTTCAAACTCAATGAAGCTGAGTTACTGTTTGACTATTGTGTTGGTGACTTCCAAATCAGACGGTCACTTCTCAGTTTCTATGTTTGAGAGTTGTTGGAATAAAGGTGGCATTTATAGCCATGGGGCTGGATAAGGCCACCTGGGGCTTTATGGACCATAAGGAGTGTGGTGCAATAGTAAGCCATGTTGCTTAAGAGAACAGAGATAGTGGACACCCCAGGTAGTGATTGAAGGGATTCTCTAAATGCCTCACTGAACCCCAATATCTGTTCTTCCAACCTACAAAAGCATAACATTAGAAGCTATTCCTTGGAATGATCCAAGATGGCGAAGTAGATATACTCTGTGCTTGCCTCATCCTGTGAACACATCAGAATTGCAACTAAATTATAGAAAAATCAACCTGGATAACCATCTGAAGTCTGGGTGGAGACGCAAAACAGGCTGGCCCCAAACATCCATATGGTGGATGAAAATTAGGAGGGATGTATTGGCCATGGAGGTTCCCCATGGAGGAGCAAGGGACCCCAACCTCACACCAGGCTTCCCATGCAGGAGTACTGGTGCCAGAAAAGGAGCCCCCACAACATTTTGCTGTGGAAAACAGTGGGGATTCCAACCATCAGGGTAGGATGGAAGGCTGCAGGAAACCCAGACATCCTCTTAAAGGGCCCGTGCACAGACTTGCTCAGAGGCATTCACCTTGGGCTCTGGCAGAGGGAGGGCGACTTGGGGGGGAAAGGCGGGGGGAGTCAGAGGCATACAGGGGGCAGACTCAGGTGTGTGGCCTTGGAGGGGGCAGTCTGGAGGACAATCAGCAATTTCCCTGTTTGGTTCTTCCTCCCATGTAGCCAACAGATGGCTGCCATCTTTCCTATGTTGAGCCCTCCCTCTGGCCAAATCTGAATCTGATTGGCCCAGTAAGCCCCACAGCTCTGCTGTGCTGACTCACTGAGACCCCACCCCACCCAACTCAATACTGCAGGAGGCTTTGTTGGTAGCTGAACCTTAACAGAGCCAGCAACTGGCAGCAGACAGCAGCAGGCCTCAGTGTGTCTTGGCTTTTTGCAGAGCTACCCCAGGCCTGGTACTGGTGGCAGCCATCCTCAGTTCGCAGCATGGCCTCTCCCACATGCCTCCAGGTCCAGCACAGGCAGCGACCAACTGCCAGGTAATCCCTGACTGGTCACAGGCAGTGGCTGACCTGGGCCTGCACCAGAGCCCCTCCTAAGAGGCCCCAGAACCAACATACTTGGAGGTTGGCTTCAGATCATAGTAGAACACTGCCCAATTAGCCCCACAAGTGGCACACCCAAAGGGCAATCTCAACAGGCACCAGAACCCGTTGGGACAAATCCCACTCTATGTGGTAAGTCCCCCACATGGCAGCCTGTAAGCTGTGAACATGGCCAAACCCCACAGCCTATTAGCCTGAGGATCAATCCTACCCCCTGATGTGCTAACAGCAATCAAGGCTCAACTATAACAGGAGGGCACATACAACCCACACAAGGGACACTCCTGGAGCATCAGGCTCAGGTAACCAGGGAGACCATGCTAGGGCCCCACAGGGCACCTACTACATAAGATCGCCTGGCAAGAGACGTAGCAGAGCTACATAACACATAGAAACAAACAGAGAGGCAGCCAAAATGAAGAAACAAATACATCCCAAATGAAAGAACAGGAGAAAACTCCAAAAAAAGAACTAAATGAAATGGAGGCAAGCAACTTACCAGAAACACAGTTAAAAACACTGGTTATAAGAATATCCAAGGAACTTACTGAGAACTTCAACAAAGAGCAAGCATTAAAAAAAGACATAGAAACTATAAAAAAAGAATCAGTCAGAAGTGAAGAATACAATAACAGAAATGAAGAATGCACTAGAAGGAATCACCAGCAGATTAGATGAAGCAGAGGACTGAATCAACTATTTGGAAGACACGGTACCAGAAAACACCCAATTAGAACAGCAAAAGGAAAAAAAGAATTTTAAAAAATAAGGATAGTTTAAGAGACCTCTGGGACAACATGAAGCATAACAACATTCGCAGCATAGGGGTACCAGAGGAGAAGAGAGAAAGCAAGGGATTGAGAACGTATTTGAAGAAATAATGACTGAAAACTTTCCTAATCGGGCAAAGGAAATAGACATACAAGCCCAGAAATCACAGAGTCACAAACAAAATGAACCCAAACAGGCCCACACCAAAACACATTATAATTAAAATGTCAAAGGTTAAAGACAAAGAGAGAATCCTAAAAGCAGCAAGATAGAGGCAACTAGTAACTTATAAGGGAGCTCCCATAAGATTGTCAGCTGGTTTTTCAACAGAAACTTTGCAGGCCAGACAGAACTGACACAAAATATTTAACTTGATGAAAAGCAAGGATCTACAACCAAGACTACTCTATCCAGCGAGGCTATCATTTAAAATCAAAGGACAGATAAAGAGCTTCCCAGACAAGAAACAGCTAAAGGAGTTCATCACCAAACCAGTATTACAAGGAATGTCAGAGGGAGTTCTTTAAGATTAAAAAAAGTGAGAGATCAAAAATATAAATACTAAAATGACAATAGTTACATATCTATAAACAATTACTTTCCATATAAATGGATTAAATGCTTCAATCAAAAACATGGATAAGAAAACAGAACCCTTACATATGTTACCTATAAGAGACTCATTTCAGATGGAAAGACACACAGAGACTGAAAGTAAAGGGATGGAAAAAGATATTTCATGAAAATGGAAATGGAAAAAAAAAGAAGAAGCTGGGGTAGCAATACTTTTACCAGACAAAACAGACTTTAAAACAAAGGCTATAACAGGAGACAAAGAAGGACCGAGTAACCCCACTTCTGGGTATTTATCTGAAGAAACCCCGTATGCTACTTTGAGGGAATGTGTGCATCCATATGTTCATTGCAGCATTGTTTACAATGGCCAAGATGTGGAGTCAGCCTGGGTGTCTGTTGATGGAAGAATGGATGAAAAGGAGGGGGGATATATATATATATATGAATATTGCTCGGGCATGGAAGGGAATGGGTTCATGCCATCTGTAGCTGCATGAAAGGACCTGAAGGGTACTGTGCTGAGTGGAATATGTCAGACAGAGAAAGACAGATGCAATGTGGTTTCACTTATATGTGGAATCTAAAGAACAAAATAAACAAACAAAACAGAAACACACTCATAGATACAAAGAATATTTTGATGGTCGCCAGATGGGAGGGGGGTTGAGGGGGTAAATGAAAAATAAGAAGGGATTAAGAATTACAAATTGGTTATTCCAAAGTACTCATGGGGATGTAGGGTATAGCAGAAGGAATATAATCAACAATATTGTAATAACTACGGTGTCATATGGATACTAGATTTATCAGAGTGATAGATGGGAGGGGGTTGGGAGACAAGACGAAAAAGGTGAAGGGATTAAGAAGTACAAGTCTGTAGCTACAAAACAGTCATGGACATGTAAAGTAAAGCATAGGGAATATAGTCAATGATATGGTAATAACTATGTATAGTGCCAGGTGGGTACTAGACTAGTCAGGGGGATCACTTCTTAAATTATACAAATGTCTAATCACTATGCTGTACATCTGAAATTAACAGAAAATAATATTAAATGTTAACTGTAATTGAAAAATTAAAAGGGGGAAAGGAGAATAAGAGGTTCAAATTTCCAGGTATAAAACAAATAAGTCATAGGGATGTAACGTACAGCATGGGGAATATAGTC
The DNA here is from genome assembly GCF_057876585.1 of Rhinolophus sinicus. Taxonomy (NCBI): domain Eukaryota; kingdom Metazoa; phylum Chordata; class Mammalia; order Chiroptera; family Rhinolophidae; genus Rhinolophus; species Rhinolophus sinicus. The sequence continues at coordinate 9,391,546 of NC_142518.1, forward strand.
AATAATATTGTGACAGCATAGTGCAGTGTTAGATGGTTGCTGGACTTACGGTGATCACTTGGGCTTTTAACAGCAAACATCAGAACAGGAATAGTTAGCAGCCAGTAGACCACAAGATGGTTGGATAAATGAATCACAGACTCTGTAATGGGAAAAGGGACTACAAGAGGTGATTAAGGACAGCCACCCATTACCAGTTTGCCCTACTTCTCAATCTGCAGTAGGTCTGCTCTGAGTCCCATTACCACCTCTCACTACTCTGTGAAAATGTGCTTCCTTACTTCTCTCCCACGTATTTTCATTGTCCCGTCATGGGACAAGTGAGAGTACCTATAACTCTGACTTTAGATCAGGGTTGGACTATTGTTTGAAAACTCTTTTATCGCCCAGCCACTCCACCATGTGAGATGTGACTGCATTCAAGTGCTTTATTTGGATAGGAGCTAAAGAATAATGTTAATTAGAAGGTGAACGACATATATCAGTATGCACAATAAATTATGATTGATATATGATAGATCAATATTGATGATACATCAATATTTTAATATAAGATTAATTGAACAACAGAGCCCCAAGTGTGGATGCTTTTCTAGGTGGTGCCAGAATCTTACTGTAACCTTCCCTGATCTTGGCTGCCCCTTTTTATCCACAAGAAAGATGAAAGCAGGACAGAAATGAGTAATTTCCATGAAACAACCTGAAGTCCACAGTAGAGTCGTGTTTGGAAAATGTGTCAAAACAGACAAAATGGTATGCCTTTTCTTTCTTTCTCTACTTGGCCACTTTGCTCCTCCTTCAAGACCCTCCTCTTTGTACGCCTGACACTACCAGGTAGTTATGTGCACCATCGTCTGCACCAGGGTCTCTCACCCTTGGCACTGCTCACATTCTGGGCCAGGGTTCTTTGTCATGAGTGCTGTCCTCACCGCTGTACGATGTTTAGCAGCATCCTTAGCCTCTACCCACAGCAGCATCCAATTGTCACAACCAAAAGTATCTCTGGACATTGCCAAATGTGCCCAGATAGTGTTGGGGGGGCTAAATACCCCCCAGTTGAGGATACCTGCAAGCCCAAGAAGTCAGTGAGCCCAAGAGGATCCCAGAAGATTCCACTGCATTGCACACGGTGGAGAAAAGACTGCTGGATTAAATGCTGGTTGTCAGTATGCAATTTAGACGATTATCTAATGTGGTTTCAGCCCAGATCAATAACTGAAACATAACATAGGGGCACATATTTCTCAGCACAGGGGGCATTGTTGAGCAGGCCCTTTTTCGTTGTTTAAATAGAGCCTTCAGCCAAAAGCATTTCTGAATAGCCAAGTCCTATAAACAAATCTGGTTACCTGAGAGGGAAAAATTAGCAGAGGTGCCAGTTCCCTGCTGTGTTCACACATCTCCTTAAGCTTTCATTTTACCCTCAGCGATAACCAGCTGATGGCAGTCCATTTGTGACCTGCTAATGGGGTGCATTTTCATATTTATCTGCTTGCACGTTATCTGTGGCCTCTTTGGGAGCACTCCCTGATTGCTCTCCAATCATTTCCTGCCCCTTTCAAGAACATTAGGTATTAATTCAAGCTTGTCAAATCTTATATGATATATTCCATTCAGGAGCTAATACCTCATCAACCTTACCTGGCACTGGAAAATTCAATTTCTCAAGATACCAGCTGTTATCCTGGAGACCTTGTATATCTGTTTGGAATAGCTAATAGGAAATGTTCTTGCTGAACTCATTTTATTTTATTTTATTTTATTTTTTGCAGCTGGTAAAGTTCTGTGAATTGCATGTAAAATACACCTCAGTGAATGTTAAAGAAAAAATGAAATGAATAAATTTATGGCATAGTAATTTAAGTGCTTTTTTGTAATCATTCTAAATAACAACACATAAAATGAGAATATAACACATCTGTGCAAGTTATAGGATATTTTTAAAGACAGTTTTCTGTGAAGGCTGTTGTTGCTTAGTTTATAAGAAAACATTAAACTGTGGTGTGGTCTTTGAAAGTTGGAGGTACATCGAGTTGGCTATCCAATCTACATCATTTTGTTGTTGTTGTTGTTTGTCATAATGGTTACCAATGTTGAAAAGCCAATCCACAGAGATATATTGTTGCACATGGAATTGAACTTCCATAGCTCATTTAAGAGAAGATCATCTTCTCTTAAAGACATCAGAACTCTCCAGAGCTTTCTGAGTTTAAATTTAGTTATGAAAATATTCAACTTCATTATTTGATCTGGACACATTAAGATCATTGTCACGTGCAATCTAGAAGCAGGTTAATAACTACAGTAATTCCAAAGAAGTGATGAGGATAAAAGATATTTCGGAATATTTGCAATGACTATGATCTGATATAAAAATATCTGTGACATCTATGAATGGCAGTTACAATACTGCTAATACTTATCTGGATGCCAGTATTCCTACTTGAAAGAAATACTCATTTTCAGTGAGATGTTAGTAAAAACAAAGATTTGAAAAATTTTTAATTTACAGACCTCTTTAATTCTATCCATAGATTCCCAGGTTAAGAATTCCTCTTCTCTTTCCCCATCACCTCTGCTTTTCAACTTAGTGTTGGAAGTCCTTGCCAGAGCAATCAGGCAAGAGAAAGAAATAAAAGGCATCCAAATTGGGAATGAAGAAGTTAAATTATCACTCCTTGCAGATGACATGATGCTATATATAGAAAACCCTAAAGACTCCACCAAAAAGCTATTAGAAACAATCAACGAATACAGTAAAGTTGCTGGCTACAAAATCAACGTACAAAAGTCCACTGCATTCCTATATACTAACAGTGAAATCTGAGAAAAAGAAATTTAAAAAAATACCTTTTGCAATTGCAACAAAAAGAATAAAATACCTAGGAATAAACTTAACCAAGGATGTGCAAGACCTATATGCTGAAAACTGTAAGACATTTTTAAAAGAAGTTGAAGAAGACACAAAAAAATGGAAAGACATTCCGTGCTCATGGATTGGAAGAATCAACATAGTTAAAATGGTCATATTACCCAAAGCAATATACAGATTTAATGCAATCCTCATCAAAATCCCAATGGCATATTTTAAAGAAATAGAACAAAAAATTATCAGATTTCTATGGAACCACAAAAGACGCTGAATAGCCAAAGCAATCTTAAGAAAAAAGAACAATGCTGGAGGTATCACACTCCCTGACTTTAGCTTGTACTACAGGGCTACAATAATCAAAACAGCATGGTATTGGCAGAAAAACAGACACATCGACCAAGGGAATAGAATTAAGAACCCAGAAATAAAGCCACATAAATATGGACAGATAATTTTTTTTAATTTATTTTTTAAATTTATTGGGGTGACAGATAATTTTTGACAAAGAAGCAAAAAACATACAATGGGGAAAAGACAGCCTCTTCAATAAGTGGTGCTGGGAGAATTGGATAGCCACGTGCAAAGGAATGAAACTGGACTGCTATCTGTCACCATGTACCAAAATTAATTCAAAATGGCTCAAAGACTTAAACATAAGACCTGAAACAATAAACTGCATAGAAGAAAACATAGGTACTAAACTTATGGACCTTGGGTTCAAAGAGCATTTTATGAATTTGACTCCAAAGGCAAGGGAAGTAAAAGCTAAAATAAACGAATGGGACTATATGAAACTTAAAAGCTTCTGCACAGCAAAAGAAACCATTGACAAAATAAAGAGGCCACCAACTAAATGGGAGAAGATTTTTGCAAACAGTGCCTCCAATAAGGGGCTAATATCCAAAATATACAAGGAACTCGTGCAACTCAACAACAAAAAAACCAAAACAACCCAATTGAAAAATGGGCAGACGACCTGAAGAGACGTTTCCCCAAAGAGGACATACAAATGACAAATAGACATATGAAAAAATGCTCAACATCACTAATCATCAGAGAAATGCAAATCAAAACCACAATGAGGTATCACCTCACCCCAGTCAGAATGGCTATCAACAACAAGACAAATAGTAACAAGTGTCGGAGAGGCTGTGGAGAAAAAGGAACCCTCATACACTGTTGGTGGGAATGCAGACTGGTGCAGCCGCTATGGAAGGCAGTGTGGAGGTTCCTCAAAAAATTACAAATAGAATTGCCATATGACCCAGCAATCCCTCTCCTGGGTATCTACCCCAAAAATCTGAAAACATTTATCCATAAAGACACGTGTGCTCCAATGTTCATTGCAGCTTTGTTTACGGTGGCCCAGACATGGAAACAACCAAAATGTCCTTCGATAGATGAATGGATAAAGAAGTTGTGGTATATATACACAATGGAATACTATTCGGCCATAAGAAAAGATGATATAGGAACATTTGTGACAACATGGATGGATCTTGAGAGTATAATGCTGAGCGAAATAAGTCAGACAGAAAAAGCAGAGAACCATGTGATTTCACTGATACGTGGTATATAAAACAAAAACAACAAAAGAACAAGACAAACAAATGAGAAACAAAAACTCATAGACATAGACAATAGTTTAGTGGTTACCAGAGGGTAAGGGGGAGGCGGGTGGTAGATAAAGGTAAAGGGGATCAAATATATGGTGATGGAAGGAGAACTGACTCTGGGTGGTGAACACACAATGCGATATATAGATGATGTATTACAGAATTGTACACCTGAAATCTATGTAACTTTACTAGCAATTGTCACGCCAATAAACTTTAATTAAAAAAAAAAAACTCCTGTTCTAATGTACTGACATATTCCATTGCAACATGTAGGGAAAAGCAAGGCAGAGTCCAGGAAAATTTCGGATAGCATGTGATTCAGATCTCCACGCAGCATCTGCTCCTGACCTCTTTGAGATCGTCTTCTGTTTCCTCAGCATTCAGTCAGCCTTGACCTCAGAGACCCCTTTGCTTTCCCTACAAGAACACAATCTTGCCTCAGGGCCTTTGCACTTGCTGATCTCCCTGCCTTAAAGGAGGCAAAAAGCTGCCTTCAGATTTCTACCTAGCTAGCTAGCTCTGTCATCACCTTGAGATTTTGGCTTCAATGTCACCTTCTCAGTAAGCTCTCCCTGACTTGATATTTAGAATTGCAGTCTGTGCTGTGAGAGTTCATTGCAGCATGCCTAGTATTTGCCTAAACTTCTGTTGAAATAAGAAATCCATCTGTATGACACTGATGCCTGGCCAGGGCATGAAACCTATTAATTAGTAGTGCTGCAGTGGGCCCATGGGCTTGAGGAGTTTGAAGAGGTTTGTAGCAGCTTGTCAGCATTGTTTATCGATAATGGTGACACTGATGATCTGCACCTGGTCCGGGTGACACCCTCAGAGGTCTCTGCTGTAAAGGCTGGTTACATGGCAGGAATGTGCATACATAACCAGCCGTGCATAAAAACTCTAGCCAAGACTCCATTTTGGTTTCCGTGGTTCCCAGGGGTACCATGTACACATCTCTGGCTCTTGATCAGAAAGCAAAAGTGCACCCTGCCACAGCACTTATACAGGACAATAGATCTGTACCCCAATCTCTCCAGATCCCTCCTTAGGAGGCAGTCTTTGGCTATCATGCATATCCGTGCTTTAATGCTCTTTCTCTATTATATCATTTTCCAATCATGAACTTCAGATTGGTAAGCTTTGTCATTTAGAGTCCCGTGGGTTTTCCTGAGCAATTAAACCCTGTTTAACTGCCACCATTAACGCACAATCCCTACCCCAACTCTCCCTCCTCCTTGTCTCTGTGGCACTTAGCACCATCTTTCATACTATGTATATTATTTATTTTGTTCACCACATTAACATAGTTATTACTTTGCTTGTGATTTTTTTATTGTCGTCCCACAGGGAGAGTCCAGGAAAGCAGGGTTTCTGGTCTAATTTTTCTTTTTTCTTTCTTTTTTTTTTTTTACTGCAGTATCTCTGGGCCATAGCAGCTCTTCTACATTTATTATTTGATGAATAAATGAATGAACTGAAGAAAAAGGCAGAGTAGAAAAATCACTTAGAGTTCAAGGCTGTTTTGCCCCAGCTCTGAGGTTGAAAATCAATACACAGAAGCTTAGAAAAATGGACAATGATAAAGAGTGTGTTCACCTGATGATTATACTTGAGTCAGGTACCAAAGGGACAGAGATGCTGACAGTCGGCTACAATAGGAATTGATGTACCTAATGTACATTGACTCAAATACTAAAACTGACGCCCATGAAAGCCTACAAGTGGCTAAGAGCTCCTCTTTCTGGCAGTTCTTCCAGCCTCTGAAGGCCATCAGTCACCCAGACGTGCCATCTCTTTCAGTTTCCTTAATACTTTCAGAAACCTTCGTTTTACGGACTTGGAGGGGTGGGAGAACACAATAGTTGGCAGCTGGAAAACACCCGGGTGCTTGTCAGTCAGTTACATTAGCAGTGAAATTTCGGGAGCTATAAATTTGATGAGGAGCCATTTTTTAAAAAATTAATGTTTATTGGGGTGACAATAGTTAATAAAGGTACAGAGGTTTCAGGTATACAATTCTGTAATACATCATCTATATTTCACATTGTGTGTTCACCACCCAGAGTCAGTTCTCCTTCCATCTACTCTGCCGTAAGAAAAGATGAAATAGTGCCATTTGCGACAACATGGATGGAGCTTGGGATTACTATGCTAAGCAAAATAAGCCAGACAGAAAAAACTCATAGACACAGACAATAGGTTAGTGGTTACCAGAGGGGAAGGGGGGAGGAGAGTGGTGGCGGCAGATGAGGGTAAACGGGAGCCATTTTGATGGACCACTGATACAGAGGTTTGGCTTCTTACCACTGGCAATATTAATCTGTAAACGCTTCAGTCTTTCTGAGCTCCCACATGGACTGCTGACCTAGAAGAAACTGCTTAACTTTGAGCTCTGCTTAACGGAGCCATCACAAAGTCCTTCCTTGGTCTAGAGCAGTGATTTCCAAATCTTCACCTGCATCCGAAACATCGGAGGAATTTTTTAAACTACTGGGTCTGTTCTTCTTCTCCACTTCCCACCCCAACTGGCATTCTGAATCATGAGGTCTGACTGAGGTGGGATCTGGGAAATCAGTATTTTTAGAACTTCTGTGTATAATTTTATAGTTGGGGCATATCTTCTCTGTATTGTATTATAAAGAATTAGTGAATTCAAAAGGGATTAGTGATTTCAATGAGCAAATTATAGTCACTTCTTTTGAATCATGGGAAAAACTCCTTTTTTTTTTCATGTTCATTTTCCCTCAAGTAATCTATTTCTAAAATTTTTCCCACTTGTATTGAGATATAGTTGATGTATAACATTGTATTAGTTTCAGGTGTACAACATAATGATTTGACATTTGTATATATTGGAAATGTGAGCCTCAATCTAGTTAACTTCCATCGCCTCACATAGTTACAATTTGTTCTTGTAATGAGAACTTTTAAGCTTTCCTCTCTTAGCAACTTTCAAACATACAATGCAGTATTATTAACTATAGTCATCATACTGTACATTACATTTTTAAGTGTCAAAGTGGTGAAATCCTTTCGGAGGAGATTGTGTGTTTGCACTGGGCTTTGTGACTTTGCTAACATCTTGTTTCTGTCTTCCATTCATTGTCCTATTGTTTGAACTTCCAGAGGGAGAGCAGAGAAGAAAAAGGGTAAAATGCACAGCCCTATAATTTTGCTTTTGAATTTGTTGGGAAGAAGCTGGTGCCTAGTTTTCATTCATAAGTTGTTGGGGAGGCAGAAAAGAGGGTAGGTAACATACAATTTTTCCAGGAGTGAAATAGTCAATGATTGGAAGAGTTGGAGATAGAAGAAAGATCTTTCCCCCAATGGGCCCCACCCACACTCCAATACTAATTTCTTTCCACAATTCTGTACTGCCGCAATGAAAAACTGCAGTAGTCGGAGGTAACATACAATTTACCCATAGTGGCCAAGTGAATCACATCTAGTTAGACAGCTTCTCAGCTTGTGTTTAAGCCACAAAGGTGAGGCATAGTTAAAACTGACATCATCAAAATATATCCCTTAACTTTCCTCTCCAGCAAATACCCTTCTGAAGTAGTAGACAGGAGCCAGCCTTGTTGTATATGGTCTAATCATTCCTAGAAGGCTGAAGCCAGTTGGTACCAGCTCCTAAAAGTTGATTGTGCACGTGTTTTCCCAACTCTGTATTCAACACTGTCATACGGGTGGCTTGAAATTGGCCATGGTGGGCATATTTACACCACAGAAACTCGTAAACACTACAAATTAGAAATTTGTATTTTTTTCTGGAGACCTGGGTGTTAAACATTTACCAGCATACCACTACTCAAAACCTATTGTCCATGACAAAGTAGACAAAACTAAAATGTCATTATCTTGCCTTCACTAGCCGGGTAAAGTTTGAAAGTGGGTCCTCTACACTGAGTATAGCCAAATATCAAATATCATCCTGTTATTCCACATCAGGGGGAAACAAGCCTCCTCACTAATTTCTGAGTCATTCTTTTTATGACTACCAAACTAATTCAGAGAAGCTAATTAGTCCATGACTCTCCACTTCCACATAAAGGTTTACAGAAAAAAGCATGTTTCGATGACTTCTTCCAATACAGTAGAGTGGAAAGTGTCACATCAAACTGAAGTCTTTCTCCCTTCTCAAGCAGCTGCCTCTGGTCCTGACCTAAAGTGGAGGTCACATGAGACACAGAAATTCACAGCCTGAGGAAAAGTATCTGCCAGCCTCATTTAACAACCAATCTGGCATCACCACCACTGGTGGGATCCACAGCAGAACAGCTGCCTTCCATCCACAGTTTATTGAACTAAAGACAGAGAACTGCTTATTCATTAATCAGAGGCAAGGAGTCATCATTGACCAGGGAAAGAGTACACGTAGAGCCTTGGAACACGAAACATCAGGATTCCCACTGGTCACTATCCTTTCAGATCTCTGGTGTAGTGTTTTTGCTGTAGCTGATACTAGTACACGTATTTGGTTTTTTCTGTCTTCGGCTGCTAAATCCCCAAACAGCAGAATGCATTTTCACTAAACCCAACTAACATAGGAAGTGACTGGATCAGAAGAACTTATTAATGAGCTAAAGGGCACAACAGGGCCTATTTCCATCAGTAACTGTTGGTAGCTAGGGGCTGTGCGGGAATTTTTTTTATGTTTGTTTTTTTTTCATCACTACAGTCTGACAGGTCCAGAGCATAACTGATACAACTGCATTTTAAATACGTTTCTACAAACACCACCATCAATGTCAGTTCTGGAAAACGCTGGGAGGAAAATGGCCAAGGTGATATGCTTCTTAATAAACATCTTCCAAGGAAACCATTTGCATCTCAAATGCTCACTCTTTGCTTTATCTGAGAGAATCCCTAGGCTATCTTTGGGTGGCAAATAACCTCAGTGGCTCTTTGCTGTTCGAGTGTCAGTCCTTCCTGTTAAGACCAGAAAAGCATATCTGTTACAGAAAGTGTGCCTACTGACTCTGCTTCAGTTGGGTTCATGCTGTCAATGGTCTTCCCAAGAGTAAAGACTGATTTGCATTTGTGCTACTCCCTCCATATTCTTTTCTCCTTGTACAAAGGGCATAAAGGGCTATTGGCCCAGGGAACACATCTTATCTGAAATACTAAAAGAGACAAGACAATGAACCCACTTATGACCAAGAACCTAAATACTTACTTTGGTGTCTCACTATTGAGTTGATGCAGTTGACCACCATTGTCTGAGTTTTTATATTGCTTAATTCAAATTTTCCAGAGAAGGAACGTGGGGGACCACTAGCCTCAGATTGACTACTCTGGGAATGCTGACCATGCCTGTCTCATTATCCTGGGCAAACCATGTACAACAGTGTCCCAATCTTAAGACCAGTAGCAAGGAATAAGGTAAGTTAGAACAGGAAATTAGTTGTGGAAGATAGATCCACTAGCATCTTTACTCAGTGCCCTAACAAGCCATCGAGTAGTGCCAGAGCCTGCAGTTGATTTTTGAATGGATTTACACATGAGCAAAATCACTTCTGTAAATTTCATGTAGAAGTGTTACAATCATGTACGCTGGTTCAGGCTTACATGGAAAAATATATCCATGCACAAAGCTAAAGCTGCCAGCCATTTTGTCATTTCAGCCATTCAATGGGTTGATTGCGAAAAATAAAAATCTATTGAGTCAAAATGGTTGCTCTGTGACTTAGAGTAGACCCAGACTGAAAGGAACAGAAGGATTTGACATTTGTGTGGCCAGGTAAATGATATTAATCATACTTACTTCTTTACTGTGAGGTTAATGTTTTTCATTGCTAATTCTACATCAAGGGTCAGCAAACTTTTTTCTGTAAAGTACCAGATAGTAAATAATTTAGGCTTTGCAGGCCTTATGGCCTCTGTCACAACTACTCAACTCTGATGTAGTGTGTAGTGCCAAAGAAGATATAGATAATATGTAAATGAATGAGTGTAGCTATGTTCCAATAAAACTTTATTTATAAAAACAGAAGGCAAGATGAATTAGGTCTGCTAACCACTGTTTGCCCACCTCTGTTCTAGGTCACTTCTCTTCTTCCTCCTTCAAACCTCTATCTCCTTTTAAATTACACCATCAGAGCATGTAGTCTCCTACCTCTCCTTGTTATAATCATCAACTAATGTCTCCTTCTTAGATTTGGCTCTCTGTCTTCCTCTTAATCTTTTATGTTTGTCATTGTTCTCAGCAACTTTTCCACTCATGGAGAATAGAAGTCACCACACATCCTTACTTCTCTGTCCCTTGCAGCCTTCACTTCCAATTATCTTTTCCTTAATCCACCCACATTCTTCTAGAGTCTACCTCCAATAACCAAACTACTTCCAAAATCTTGACTTCAAGCCTCAAACTAACAATCAATCCCTCTTGCTCTAACCCACTTACTCTCGATACCAATAGTTCTTTGATTCAGTGAATGGATTTCCAATGTATCGACCCTACGACTTTGTCACTGTCCACCATCCCTGCCCTCCCATGTCTTCCTATGCCTCCTTGCCCAGTTTAGACAGCAATCATACCCTTGTATACTCCCCTTAACTCCCTTGTCCCTCTCTCTGAGTTCTGCATCCATGCCACAGCTGCACGTGAACACTGAGAGTGGCTGGAGGAAAAACACCATCATGACCATGGATCTCAAGTGGGCGTTCCACACACCTAACAATCCTACCACGATTCTCCAGTAGAGTTAACTTTTCTGCTCTCAGAGACAACAGCTTTACATCTTTTCCATCCTCTCATCTCCAAAATCACCTCCTCCTACTCACTCTTTGTGTTTCATTGGGAAAATAGAAAATACTCAAGCCCGTAATTCCCTGGGCTCATGAACATTTACGATACAGGGTTGAAGGCTGGAGTTCCCTGAAAGCAGGCACTTTCTGTGTTAAGTGCCCACTTTCTTGGTTTGTGTTTCTGAAACTCACTGAGGTTTTCCCAGAACTGCAAGGGAAAGAACACTTGGAGACTGAGGGTGGAATTTGCTAACATGGGGAGACATTAATTCCCCAAGATTGAAAGGGGACTAGTTTTTGGGTGGGTGCCAGGAGCAGGTGCTCGTGTCTTCTTCCCACACAACAACCTGGGGAAGCAGCAGAGCATTAAGAGACAACGGCTACAGGGTGTCTCTAGGGAGGCTGCGTCCCAGGCACTAGGGCTCCCAGCCCCAGCCCAAGTATTTGGTCACGTGGTTGCCTCAGAGCCTCCTGTTTCCAAGGAACCACATGGGCCTGGACAACAAACATCATCAGTGCCCACCTAGACCTAAGACCAGGAGGTCCTCCTTGCACGTTATGGACAATGTAAGAACCTTGAGATCTCTGCTTAACCCTTGAAAGGGTCCATATTGTGACTGAGGCTAAATTTCCAGCCAGACTGATGGTAACTACCAAATGTAGTGGGTCTGCATTTTACTCTTCAATGTAGGATATAAGGAATGTCCCATTTCCTTTAGTTCTCTAAAGTGAATTTAATTGGGCCCACTCCATTTGATGCTACAATGCAACTCAAAGGAATAAATTTCCACTGGTGGCTTCCTGAAGTGCCTTCTTATTTAAGTAAAATACATGAAATGTGAACTGGATGAAAAGCAGGGTAAGACCACTCCCAGCTTTCATGATCATAGCCCAATGCTTGCAATGTAAATACTTAGGCTTCCAACAGAGGTATCTTCTAAGCCAATGAAGCTTAAACACCTAAAACATCACATTAAAATTCCCACACATGCCTGTAGAAACTTCTGACTTCACTGTACTCCAAAAGACCAAGCTTTTCAAAAGGGCACAGAAACTTGAAAAATCACATATCGCCAGAAGTGAGCAAAGAGGCCTTGGGTGGGGAGGAAAGTGAGTGGAAATCAATTTTACTTGCCTCTGCTTTACAATAGATTTTACAAAGTAAAGTGTAGAAAATCAATCTTGTCAAATCAGTGAGAATTTAAACACTTGAAGGAGTCTAAACGTCTTGGAGGGTGTATTGGGCAGTAGGACGTTCTCCTCCGTCACATTATGGAGGACACAGCATGAAGGTTGGATCCTTTTCTGTCCTGAGAGGTCTGTGCTAAGGATTTTACCTGTTCCTCATCAAGATGAGCCCACAGCGGAACCCAAACCTGAGCGTGACTTCCTCAGTCCCAGCCCAAACACTCTGAAGGCGGGGATTGGAGCAACACGGGATTGGACCAAGACACAGAGCAAGCCTCCAGATTATATGTAACAGAAGGCCCCCTTATCCTGCTTCAGATGTTGACTGCCTCTGACATTTTGGGGCTGCTGGGCCATCTGACAAGACAGACCACATGCGGCTATAGATGAAGTCCGTGCTTCAGAAAAATCAATACAACATGGATGCTTGTTAGCCATTAGCAGGTATGGTAGGCAGAATTCTAAGATGGTCCCCAAGATTCTGGGCCTCTGGTATCCACATTCTTTCTGCCATTTTTTCAATTAAACACCATGTAGGTGATCATTTGAAGGGATTTTGCAGATGTAATTAAGGTCTCAAATCAGATAATCCAGGTAGGTCTGCCCTAATTAGGTGAGCCCTTTAGAAACAGTTTCCTCCAGCAGGCTGCAGCATAGACAGTCAGGGCAATGTACTCCACCTGGACTGCAAAAAAGCCGGAATCCATGCTGTAAACTTCCTGTGGAGGGGGCCACAGGGCAAGGAACAGTCGGGTGGTCTCTAGACATTGAGGGCAGTCCTCAGCTGACAGCTAGCAGGAAAACAAGGACCCGAGTCCTGCAGCCATCAGGAACTGAATTCTGCCAACAACCAGTGACCTTGAAGGAAGACTCCCTAGACCCCAGAAAAGAACTGCAACCTTAGCCAACACCTGAATTTTAGCTCTGAGCAGAGAATCCAGTCACACTGTGCCTGGACTTCTGACCTACAGAGACTATGAGATAATAACTTAGTATTGCTTTAAGCCACTAAGCTTGTGAACATGTGAACATGTGTTATGTAGCAATAGAAGACTAATGTAGCAAGAAAGAAAAGAAAAAACCAACATACACAACTAGCAAATCAGCAGCCAGATGATTTTGTTCAAAGCCCAGGCAGCTTCCCCTCCACCCTGTCACATTACAGATAAAGATTTTGTCACTGATGGAGTTAGTACAAAATACTCTCAGTTCAGAAAAAAAAGAATCTCATTTGCCACGCTGGGCTTGGTCCCCTGGGAAAGTGTTGTTTTGTACTCACCAGCATCACTGACAGGGCAAGACGGGACTCACCTGCCCCAACAGGCAGCAGGTTTGGGGCCTCCCAGGCTGGTTCATGGGTTGGGGAAAGGGCTGGGTAATATCCAACCTAAAGCTGGCACAGCCGCCTGACACCATGCTGAAACCTTTGACCTACAGACTTGGCTCCACCTCCACTTTCAAGAACCTGGGAAATCAGGCGGGGGTTTTTAGGACCCTGGGACCAGAGCTTTGGAGGTTGTAAAAAATAGAAGGCAGAGAGTGTAATGGTTAAGAGCTCGGGCTTCTGCAGTAAACTCTGGCTTCAGCACCTACTGTGTGACTTGCAAATTCCTTAACATCTCTGGATCCCCATCTGTAAAATGGGGATGACAGAGTTGTTAAGGTTTGAGGTAAGGCTTATAAATCACTGATGCCTGGGGCCTGGCCATTAGCAAGCCCTCTAAAATAGAAGCTGTTGTTTAGCTGCTTTTGCAGCTGACCGGGTCTTATACTCAAGCCCTAATGCTGGGCTCTCATCATGTAATAAATGCCCAACCCCCTGCCCCAGGATAGATAGCTGAGTACATCTTGGTTCTTGTTTCTGAGCCCCAAATGTCTGCTTAATGACTAACCACCCCAGCCTGGTACACGGAGTATCAGACCATGTCAATCAGCCCCAATATAAACCCAGAATAAATCAATTGTCCTTTCCTGGCCTCTTCTGCTTTCTTCCTTCATTATAATAGGAATTGTGCTAGTGATGTGTACAAACTGGTCCGTGTTTCCACTGGATAAAACCAAGGGAATGTAGCAAACCGACAATATGAGACTGGGCTAACAATAAATATGTGCTAAGTTTGCGCCCTAAAATGAAGTATTTTTTAAAGATAGTTGTATGAGGCTAAAAATTTATATCCCTCCTTCATGGAGGTGGGAGTCTATTAAATGTCACTGAACCAGCTTTAATGATAGAATTTATGAAGTTGTGCCAGATTGTGATAATAAAACATTCAAAGGTATATGCCACTTATAAATAGAACCACAGCTAGACTCATAAAGATAGACTTTCTATTTTAATAGAATCTTCTTTCTGAGCATTGCTAAATGAGGCAATTTCAAATTTTCCTGAATTGCAATGAGGGAGGTGGTGGTGGTGCTTTCCCCATTTGCAGAGATGACCATCTATTATCTGAATTTGCAAATTGGTTAATTATCTGGAAGATTTAAGAAGAAAAATGCTGTTCTAGTAATTCTGCACAGTCCGGGGTTAAACTCAGAGGATTTGGCCAAGGGAAGATTAACATACGAGTCTGTCCAATACATTTCCTATGAGAAACCAGGCTATCTTTTAAATTACTGTTTTCAAAAAGAAAATTATAGCAAAATGCCTATAGCTCCTTACTACTTAGCAAATGATTCCCCCACTAGAGTGTAACACCCAGAAAGTCAGTATCTTTGCCTATCTTCTTCACTGTGGCCAGCTTGGTGCCTAGAATAGCATGTCACAGACACCGGCACTCACTCATAGTATTTCCTGAGTAAACGAATTAATGAAATGAAATGAATTAGCAAGTGGCAGGATGCTATATCTAAATTCTGAGTAGCTGTAAATGTAAACATGATCAGATCAAGAAGAAAAAAGAAGCAGGGAGGTGAGGTTCTGTCAAGTCACATTTGAATTTTGGGGTACATTGGAAAAGAAGGAAACCGGTGTCAATGGAATTTATCAGTACCAAGTTTGCATTCCTGACTGGAAATTTCCAGAGTCTATGTGGTAAACCATCTTACAACGGGTTATTTATGAAGCACAACCCTATTGCTTGAGTGTCTATGTGACAGCAGCGCCATCTGCTGGGTAACTAGTTGGACCTTTTAGAACAAGATTCTCGTCTTTCATGTGGCAAATTGAATTTAGAATCACAGAAAATCATGTCGGAAATATCTTTAGAGATCATCTAGGCCGTAGGTCATCTTACAGGTAAAGATGTGGTGTAAATAGGTACAATATTTTCTTTCTATTGATGGAATGGGACCCCAAATTAATCTTTCAGAGAGAAGACTTGAAACTACAGCCATCATTATTAATTATATCATAAGTCTCATGTAAATCAGAAACTAAAAGGCAGTGAAAATCCATTTGTTGAGCCATCTGAAGAATGCTGGCCAAAAGAAATATCTCCAAAAGAAACTTCTGCAACAGTGGATCCATAGAACTTTATGCAATGATCTGTATCTGTGCTGTCCAATACAA
This sequence comes from Rhinolophus sinicus, assembly GCF_057876585.1. NCBI lineage: Eukaryota > Metazoa > Chordata > Mammalia > Chiroptera > Rhinolophidae > Rhinolophus > Rhinolophus sinicus. The sequence continues at coordinate 9,407,486 of NC_142518.1, forward strand.
TCATAGCCACTAGCTCTGTGTGGTTATTAAACACCTGAAACGTGGCTAATGACACTGAGGAACTGGAGCTTTAATTTTAGCTCATCTTAATTAATTTACATTTTAAAAAATAGCCACCTATGGCTAGTGTAGGGTTTCTCAACCTCGGCACTATTTACATTTTGGACTGGATCATTCTTTGTGGTGGGGCCGTCCCGTGCATTGTAGGATGTTTAGCAACAGCCTTGGTCTCTAGCCACTGGATGCCAGTAGTAACCCCACCCATTGTAGCAACCAAAAAAGTCTTTAGATGTTGCCAAATGTCCTCTAGGGGGCAAAATCACCCCTGGTTGAGAGCAACTGGGCTAGTAGCTACTGTATTGGACAGCACGGTTCTAGAATATGCCTAATATGTATAAAATATTTGGGTTCAGAAAAAGAACTGGGCCCTATACTATACTAGAGCAGTAGTGGTTTTATTATAACAGGGAAGGTTAAAAAAAAAGTCAGCAATTATGCATAGTGCCAAGAGGGTACTAGACTAATCGAAGGATCATTGCATAAATTATATAAATGTCTAACCACTATGCTGTACACCTGAAACTAATATACAGTAATACTGAATGTCAACTGTAACTGAAAACAAAAAGTCAGATGTAGATAAAGAAACTTCTTTCTTCTTTACCTGCCTTCCCATGTAACACAAATGGAGCCAGAATAGTGGTATTAGAAAATTCTGTCTCACTCCAAAGTTCCCAGGATAGTATCAGAAAACCTATACTCAAATCTGGTTTTCCTGTCCTTGCTTGGGTAACTGGACAAATTGACCCCCCTGATCTCAGTGTGTCCCCTGGAGAAGGGCACGGATAGTACCCACCTGGTGGGGTTGCTGTGAGGGCTAAATTAGATGACGCACAAAGTGTTCCTAGCTCGGTGTTTGGCATGTAGTACATATGCAAAACAATAGTTATTCTTTTAGCTACCCTTTTCCGGGCCAGAGGGAAAAATGTCTTCATGCCTTCCAACCAATAATACAAAAGTACCCAGTGTGTTTCCACTGAAAACAAACATCCCATTGAGAAAACTAGCCAAGCTTTGTAACCTGACTTTATTTTAAAATTCCAATGGCCAGAACACTCGATAAGGTTTGTCTGTTGTTTTGTGACTCCATTCCTTTGACATATTCAAATGTGTAGGAGAAACTGTTTCACCTCCTCCGGGAGGAAGAATCCAGTGATTTTACGATGCAGCTGGATCCCAAAGTACTTCCGGATTCTAAGGCGGCATAACTGCATCAAAGAAGGGGGCCCTGGAAAAAAATCAGACAGCCACACATTGGTTTCAGTGATCTAAGACAACTTTTCCATTCCTTCTTTTAAAGCATACAAGATACAACATTGTGATAAGGAAATAATTATGGTACTGTTTAAGATCATTTTCTGTGTTTTATAGGAGGAATTTTTAGGCCATGTTTTCTCTTTTCTGGACTAACTGAAATGAGTTTATTATGTTTTTATTTAGAACAGACTGAAAAAAATTCAAAGCTTAGTCTCACTAAGGGAGGCTTAAGGGAGCTAATTTTGGAATTATGAAGCTACAGAAAATTCCCAATAATGAAAACAAAATTCATGTTTAATGGCTTTCTTTATCTTTTACATTAAAAACAGTAAGCTCATATTTCTAGAAGGAAGCATTTTTATAATTTGAGCAATTTTAAGATATTTGAATACAATGAGTTATCAGTGAATCAGATGTTATCTTAAATCATAATTGTTTTTATATTCTGCATTCAGAGCTAGCCCAATGCTTCAATTCATTGGTGAAAAGCGAACTAGCACAAACCTTGCATAAGGAACCAGCCAAGAGTTTACATTTTAGGACAGTGGTTCTCAACGGGAGTGGGGGGAGGGAGAAAGGAGGGATATTTTGCTCATCAGGGACACTTGGCAATGTCTAGAGGCATTTTGGGTTGTCACAACTTGGGGAAGGTGCTGCTGGCATCTAGTGGGTAGAGGCCAGGGATGCTGCTAAACATCCTACCGTGCATGGGACGGTCTCCAATGGCCCCAAATGAGAACAATGCTGACGCTGATAAACCCTGCTATAGGGTAAAAGAATGGAAAATGACTCCCGCCACCACCTGCACCAAACTATAATGGGGATTCTCTTTTGGTTATTAAAACCACTCTTTTAGAAAAGCAAAGCTATATAGCTCCAAGAACTCCACAGGGCAGTGGTCCTCAATCCAGACTGTACTTTAGAATCACCTACTGGAAGAAGGTGGCTTTAAATTACGTGATTTTGGGCCCCGCCCAGAGATGTTGTTTCAATTATTGTTGAGTGAGGATCATGCATCTGGATTTGTTCAAGGCACGTGCCCTGGGTGCTCGGATTGTGCCGCCAGAGTTGAGAATACAATCAAAAGGACACAGTGGCTTCTAATTTCCTACAATGTCACCAAAAGCTACAGGATAAAGTGGATTGCATATTTCTCCGATGATGGAGAACAAGGAGAGGGGGAAACAACACATACAATCAGAGAAATCAATGCAGTATTTTCAATCAGGCCCTCATAGCACCTTCAGAAGGTCCCTGTTGGAATTTAGGATAACTTGCAGATTATATTCAGTGCACTCAAAACATATATTAACACGTTGCAAAAGGTGTGCTGTGGGGAAACAACTTACGCTCATCTCGCTAAGGAACGCTGAAGGATATGACTAATCATCTGTGCTAGATACACCGTCAGGGACAAGTGTAGGAGGTACTGATAAAGAATTACGAGGAACAAGACATCAGAGCAAGCCTGATGGCGAATCCGGAAAAGCAGAACATCCGAGCAAACTCGGTGGAGCTACCGATGCAAACTGAGTATCTGCTGTTTACCACAAGTATGATGATGTACAACTGTCACCTTAATCCCATATAAATTGACCTGAAAACCCACTACAGCTTCGTAGCCATTTGCCACACTCAATAATAAAATCAGCTCATTCTATGTTTCTGAATTGACATGTTGCTTTGGGTCTTCACTTCTTTTTTTCCCCCAGCAACACTCAAAATGCTTTACAGCCAAAGTGCATTCAGGAGTGGCTCCTGTGGAGCTGGGATGAAAGAGAGTCATTTTCAGTTTTCAGTGTTTGCCACAAGTACACACTGCTTTAGATGCTTCTCAAGGTGGTTGGGTCATATTCTTGAACTCCTTTCCGGGGACACTCAGAGACAGAAATGACTGTGTTAAAAAAAAATAATAATAAAATAAATAAATAAAAGAAATGACTGTGTGAAATCCACAGGTCCGGCTTTCTGTCCCCATTTCCCATGGGTTTTCTGCCTGCTGAGAGGTGACCTTACCAGAAGCCCAAAAATGACTCATGGAGGCAAAAGAAGTGGCGATTCTCTCCAATAGAAAACGGCATTTTATAAACCAGTGGGATCATTGGCCACACTGTCACTGAAATGTAAATAAAGGAATTAAAGGTAACACAGGTGTCTAGCAATAACTTTGGGAAATAAAGTAGAAGGGAAGAGTCAGTGGAGGCAATCTGAACATTGGGTGTGTGTGTGTGTGTGTGTGTGTGTGTGTGTGTGTGTCTTTTTTACTTTAGGGGCTCCGAGGCACTTATGCCTTAGTGGAGCTCTTTCCCAATTAAAAAAATATATATGACATTTTGAAATTGTGTTGGTGTAAAGATTAATATAATCCACGTTGAGTTTTATTCACTTGTCCTTCCAATTTTAAAAGGAATTAAAACATTTCTGTGGGCCCCAAGTATTGTGCTGTCTGTGCCTGCTGGAGAAATCGGCCCTGTATAGATAGACAGAATTTTTTCAAAACAAGAAATCTTCAAACTGCAGGTCCAGTTGCCTGGTATTTACCCCACCACTTAATATAAAGGGCTTCTATTGGACTGTTTCTTGCACCTACGGTCAGTGTTCCCCAGCCCAGCTGGCATGGCTTGGGGAGTACAGGCCTTGTTTGGGGGCCCCAAGGCTGGGATTTGACTGCAACTACCCTGGAGTAGTGGGAGGAAGAGGTGAAAGGATTCCATGGCTACTTCACAACGGTGCCCAGAGCCAGCCCTAGTGCTTGGCATGTGGGGACAAAATAAGCCGATTACGACATGAGAATCCTTCTGCTAGGAAGCCTGCTGCAAAGTCCCACAAGCCCTAAAACTTCAAGTCCACACTGTGGTAAACAAAGCAGGTCCTAAGCTGGCTGCTCTCTTCCTCTAGGGACAACTAAGAATTCAGTCTGAGGGATCTTTGCTCCCCACCCCAGCCCACACGATCTCACAGCCCAGGGAACTGTCCCTACCCCCTTGCAACTGCTCAATCACAAGGTCAGAAGTGTCAGTTCTTATTTATGGAGGAATGTGGCCTTATTGTTGATTAACTTTCATAGTAAACGTTTCCAGATTGCTGTGAATCATTAAAGTCATACTTAGTTACATTCTTACCCCCAGAAACCACTGCCCAGTAGTTCGGCCCGTCTGTAGTACAGTAACACATTGTGAGGACATTAGACAGCCCCAGAGAGACCTCTGCTACATCATTCTAAATAAAGTATGTTTTAGCCAACGTTAATATAAAAATTTTAAAACAATATCTTCATTCTTTGAAAACTGGCCCATCTCATCTATGAGTATTAGATTACCCAAGACAGCCTGTCTCCCACATGCCAAACAGCAGGATGGTGCTTTATTCCATCACCAGTACTGCTCCTTGTTGAATACTAAATTACATCAGCCACCCACAGTGGATGACAGCAGACAACGAGCCTTTCTATAGGACCAGAAGTCAGAACCCAGTCAGTACCTGCCTCCTGCTAGAACCCGCAGGAGTTTCTATGGGTTAGGGTTTAGGTTCGGGCAAAGGAGAAGCACCTTCTCTCTGCAAGAAGAGCTGTAACAGAGGGCTCTCTGGAGACACCAGCTCTAAGGGACGTTTGCCTTCGGCATTCTTGGCCTGGGTGTCTGCTCCAAAATCCATGAGCATGCGGGCCAGCAGCACACAGGATGTTCTGGCCACTGCGTGAAGAGGGGAGTCCAGACCTCGGCCTTGGTTCACGCTTGCTCCTAAACAGTGACGAGAACAACAGAGACTCAGCTGAGGGGCAAAGTCCGAGCCTCCCCCTTCTCAATGCACTGCACCTCAAAATTCCCTAACAAAAGGGCATCCACAGTGAGGATAAGAATTCTCCTGAGAAAATGGAAGATGGCTTGATTCCATTTAAAACATGAGGTACATGCCATTTGACAATGTCACTGAATGTACAGCATGAGCTGTGAAGCGTATGAGGTTTAAAACCTCACCTGTGAGTGCAATACATAGGTGTGATACATACAAGAAAAATCCTGGTGGCGTGACAGCTGCCCATTTTTAACAGGCCCCTAATATTAGCCAGTACAGACCTGAAGTGAGGCTAGATGGTGAAATCCCAAGGTCACTGGGAAGGTCACAAAGTCCTCCTCTTTGGCAGCAAAGTGGAATTCTAGAACTATGCCAGCCAATTCTATGCCTACACTTTCATCAAATCCCTACCCCAGGCTGGATGCTGGCTCCCACTCTGACATATGGGATCATGTGGCTTTTCCTCAGTTGCTGTCCCTCTAGTAAAATGGGCATATATGTCCATTCAATAAATGTTAACTGCTTTGTTCTTGGGTTTGTGAGGCATGTCACACCTGGACGAGACAAAAAGAAAGAGAGAGCGAGAGAGAGGAGAAAGGAGGGAGGAAGAAAAGAGGGAGAAGGGAGAAGGAAAGGGAGGGAAGGAGGGAGGGAAAGAAGGAGGAAGTGAGGGAGGGAGCCAGGCAGGGAGAGAGATGGAGAGAAAGGGAAAGAGAGGGAGAGAGAAGGAGAGAGAGAGGAGGGAGAATGAGAATGAATATGAATGAATATGAATCTCCTAATTCATGGCAATGACTACTAGATGAGTAGAAGGCAGTAAGAACTATAAGAACATTCAGGGGGGGAAAGATTACTGGAGTTTTAAAGAAAAAAACAGGACTCAAATAATTAAAGAGGTGATGACATGGTGTTCCAAGTTTTGAAGAGGGGACTGGACAACAGCAGGGAGGTGAAAAAGAATGATGCTACACAAGCCTTTTCAAAGATAATGTAATATTTACAATGGGCTAAAAATGAGGCAAGTGCAATTTCCAAAACAAAGAGAATTAGTGAAGAAGGCCCAAAATAGGAAGACTCAGCCTTAATCCGGCAACTTTGGGAGTTATCCAGGGCCTAATAATATGATAGGAGGGAGGAGGCAGAGGAAAGGGAGGAGAAAGTAACCATCATCAAGGACCACCCTGGGAGGAGATATTACCATCATCCTCATCATTATCCTCATTACAAGTGAGAGAGCTAACGTGAAACAGTTTAAGACAAGTCCCCATGGGAACACAGTCAATATGAATCCCCACCTTGTCCAACTCCACTGCCCACACGAACTCTGAGACATAGAAAGAGCTTTAAAATACATTTAATTTACTTTTCATTTTCTTTGTTTCATTTCGCCTTTTGTTTTACCTGACTCCAGCAGCTTCTTGACACAATCTATCTGCTCCTTTTCACAAGCCAGGTATAGGGGCGTGCCCAGGTGGCGGATGTTATGGTCAAGGTCGGCCCCATGAACTGCAAGAGACTCGATGCACTCCATGTGGCCTGCAGCCCAAAGCAGGAGAAAACAGTTACAGCACAAGTTCTCTCTCTCAGCTAGGAAAACAGCACCTTCCCCATTTTTGTGTGTGATTTTAAATCTGCCAGCAACTTATCCAGGGGACCAAAAGCTGTTTCTTTTGCTTTGAATAGGGAATGATTTTAAGCACTGCCATGAGGTCACAGGTTGACCATGGATGTGATCTGCAGCTCCGAGTGGAACAGCAGTTGAGTTTACTGGCCTTGGTAAGCAACCAGCAAGCATCCGCCTTTCCCATTGTTTGGGCTTCGTAATCGGTCCGAGTATACAAACGGAAGTGAGAGTTGGGGAGAGGTATGGAAGAACAGGGACTGAAGATGGACCTGGAGAAGAAAGGGCACAGCACGGGTCATGGGACAGGGGAGCTCACTTACAACCTCACCAAGGACAGGCCCTGGGAGAGACAGGCCACAGTGGGCACAGGCGATGCTTAGAAGAAGCTGCCAAATGCAACATGAGCGGGGCCCAGTCTGGCAAACTAGGTTCGGTGAAACTGAATCAGTCACTCTTCCTTGGTCTAGAATGTCATACTTTAAACATTGCCCCTTTGCATTCCTCTTGTTTTGGTTCATGTATCCAGTGAATATGAGTTAGTGTGTCTCTTAGTGGATACATGTCAATGCTTTGGGAGATCATTATAATAATAGTTGGGCCAGTCAAATAGGGCTGCTGTAAGGATCTGGGGGAGCCATTTTGTGAAAGCCACTGGGGAAACAGAAAGCCCTCTGGCAAGGTACGGGGATGGGGATGATGGAGGAGGGGGAGGGCCGCGGCGGCATTGGAGAAAAGCAAAACTTGCATTTTTATTTTTTGTCTCAGAGTTAAGAATATCAGAAAAAGTGTGGCTTTAAAAATTCTACACTAGATGAATAAGTTATAGGGATGTAATGTACAGCATGGTGACTATAGTTAACAAGACTGTATTGTCTACTTGAAATTTGCTGAGAGAGATCTTAAGTGTTCTCACCACACAACAAAGGTAACTATGTGAGGCGATGGATGTGTTAATGAACTTCACTGTGGTAATCATTTCACAATGTATATTAAATCACATTGCATACCTTAAAGTCATACAATTTTATTTGTCAATCCTACCTCAATAAAGCTGGGGAGGAAAAAAGAATTCCCCCAAACCGTATGAAACAACTTACATTCCCCAAACTTCAAAGTTTGTTTCACTTAGCAAACTTAAGTAACCTTGAGACAATATTCTTTAAGGCCTTTAAATAGAAGGATATAATTTGTTTTATTACATAATTTGATTTCTATGGAGTCATGGGTTTCACGATATATTCAACAAATATTGATGAATAGTCTACTATATGCCAGGCTTTGTTCCAGAAATACAGCAGTGAACATTCCAAATGCTTTAAAAAGGTAGCTCTCAAACAGACTGCATCAGAATCATCTGTAAGGCTTGTTAAGCAAAACACAGATGGCTGGATCGCCCCCCTTCCCCTGACCCCAGAGTTCCTCATTCAGGGGGTCTGCCGTGAGGCCCAAGAATCTGCATTTTTGTGTGCTAGGTCTCACTGATGCTCTGGTCCCTGGACCCCACTGTGAGAACTACTGCTCTAAAATAGACCTCCTCTTCCTTCTTTCTCTCAACAGTAAGATCCCTTGAAGGAGTGGTTGGAAAACTTCACTTCACAGTAGCTTTACCTCTCTTAGCAGCTTCGTGGATCGGGGATGCCAGCTCACTCACAGGGCAGAGGCTGGCTCCATGCTGCAGAAGCAAATTCACACAGTCCTGGCTGCCGCTGACACAAGCATTAAACAAGGGAGTGTGCCAGTCCATGGTGATGCCATCCACCTGGAAAGGAAAGCTCCACAATGAAGACAGCCTCTGGGGTGTTCTGGGCTCAAATCTATACTCTACCACCCCGAAGCTGTTATTTAACTTCAGTGAGCCTTCCATTCCACAGCTATAAAATGGGGACAAAAATACCAAACTCCACGAACTTGATGTGAAAAACTGAATGAGGCATGGAATGTAAGGCACCAAGAATGTTACCGGATGTTCTATCTGCTCCATGCCCTCCCCAGGAACATGAACTTGGAAACCGGTTAGGATATTTCCATACCTTACAAACGAATCTCTTTATTTCAAACATTTCATCATAGACCCATCCCACACCAATCCAGTTTCTTCAGAGCAGTCAGAGTAACTTTTTAAAATTGTTAATGTATCATTTAAAAAAAATTTTAAACATGATTTTTATACAAATATAGAGTGAACACATGCCAAAGATTTTTTTTTAATTCATTCATTAACTACTAAGATGGTAAGGCTGGCTCAAAGGAGAATTTATATAGTCAGTCAATGGAATGCTGAAATACATTTGCTACTAAACACAAAATTGGTTAATACCTTATAGGGCCATAAAACTATAATCTTTGGGGCTATCTTTGCTAATGTTGGAAATCAGACAGAAACTTACATGTTTGCATTGAACTGCACAGGGTTTGGGCTATAATTGAATAGGAAAGAGCAAAGCCAAATGCAGATGCATTTTTCTATATTGTTAAGACATTCTTTGGTGAACCTGTTAAACAAGAATATAGTCCTGGCAAGGCCAGGACTAGTGAGGCACAAAAGATGCCCAGGGGGTGCAAAATTTAAGGAGACGACTCCCTCCTAGAGCTGTGAGAGTGCTGCACGCCCCTGACAGTGAGCAGCTCTTTCAAGTTTGCACCCTGGGCACCTCTTGTCTCTCCTGAGCCCTAGCCCTGTTTCCAAGTGTTGGGTATGTTTTCTTAACCAAAATAGAAACCTGATGATGTTTGTATCCTTACCCCTCTCACCCACTCTACTCTCCCCCTATAAGGAATGATTTGAAGTCACAAAAATATTCTCACTTTCACTTCCAGGCCTTTGCATTTGGTGTTCCTAGTGGGTAGGCGGTCCATATCCCCCCCCCCCCCCCGCTTTTAGCTAACTCCAACAGGTCATTGAGCTTTCAGCTTAGACATCACTTCCTATACGAAGCCTAGTTTGACTCCCTCCCTCCCCATCAGAAATAAATGGGTGAGGAACATTTCTATGTGCTCCCAACAACCCTTACTATTAATACTTATTACATTGTGGTCGTTTGCAAAAATGGCCAGAGTTTCTGCACAGCATGCAATGCAGCTTTGCAATTCTTCATAAGATGAACACTATTTTTTCAATACTTGAAGCTGGGCTTGCCCATGTGACTTGCTTTGGCCAATGGATGGGACAGTAACAAATGTGTTTCAAGCAGAGAGCTTGCCCTCTTTTGTGGCTCTTGGAATCCCTACTACCATGTAAATAAGTCCAGACAGCCTGCAAAAGGATTAGAGACCACATAGAGATTTTCTGGCTCCCCAGACATCTCGGCCATACGAGTCAAGGTCATCATGAAGCAGCCTGCTCCAACCAACCTATCAGCTATCCTCAAGTACATAAGTAAGCCCAGCTGAGGTCAGCTGAACCAGCCCAGACCAGAAATGCTGTCCAGCCAATGCAACGAATTGGGAGATAAATAAATGGTTGCTGTCTTAAGCCATTAAGTTAGGGTGGTTGCTACCCAGTAAAAACTAATGGATAAAAACAGTGTATTGTAATTGCCTGCTGTGGCTGAGATGGCATGCATTCAACAAACCTATTTTCTCTCTCTTAGGCATATAACCATACTGCGTTACCCAACTTCTCTAGCAGTTGGGTGTGGCGTGAGATCTGACAAATGAGATGTGGGCAAAGTGATATATGTTACTACCTAGACTGGTCCTTAAGTTTTCCGTGCACAATCCTCCACATCTTTTCCCCTTCCAACCACCTGGAATGGAGGCTACCTCTAGAGCACACGTGGAAATGACTTACTGAAAATTGTGGAGCAGGATGGAAGAAGCCTGTATTCCTGAATCACCCATGGAAAAGAGTCACCCAACTGGCAATGCCCACACTGGAATGTCATTGAGCAAGAAATACACTTTCAGTGTATTAAGCTACTGAGACTTCAGGGCTTATATACTGAAACAACTAGTGTTGCAGTCAGTAAAACACCTGTTTATCTGGCTGTCTCCTCATTCAATTTATAAGTTCCTGAAAGTCTTTATCCAGAGTTAGGCATATAATAAATGCTCAGTAAATACTGGTTGAGAGAATATGAGAACCTCATATGTAATTTTCTGATCAGACTTTCCCGTCACTTTTGAGCATGAGGAGACTTAGTGAATGGAAGATGTACTGGTACCTACTTTCAAATTCAATGATTCTGTGTCTCCCTTGGCAGATCTCTCATGGCAATCGCAATTCTCATTCTTCAAATAATCATATACCTTTTTCTCTTTCAATCCTTGCAATACCACAGTAAGTTACACAACTTTTTTTGGTATTTCCCCCATTTTTCACATGTAGACGCTAAAGCTCAAAGAATAAGGAACTCGTCTGAGTTTCCAATGTTAGTAAATGGTAGAAATGGTCTGGGACCATTATTTAGGTGTCGAGCCAAATGTGCTGTGTTTTCTACAATATTTCACTACCTTCAAGCCGTAGGAATGAAGACAGAAATCTAACAGCTAATTATTAGCAGTGACTATTAAAGAAAATGATACAGACTTGAATCATTACTTTCTAGCTAAAAATTCAGTATTTCATCTATTGCTAAAGCAAATAAGCTGGAAGGACACGATGCTTTTGAAAAATACCCCTCTTCATATTTCAAATAAGGCTAATCAAAAATGCTGCTAATTATTCTGAAGGGATAAAAATAGTCATTTTTCATTCATGGTTATTAAGATGCTATTTGAGCTGTACTTACCTGAGCTCCATGCTTCAATAAAAAGTTGGCACAAGAGGAATGACCTCCAAGACAGGCTTCATGGAGTGGGGACACGTGATCTGCTGTAACGAGGTTCACAGGCCACCCCTGGGAGACGGGACATGGGCAGAGGAACGGGTGCAAAACATCAGTTCCATAGGGTTGGTTTTTCAGCCACAAATGCAGTACTATGACGATTCTTTTAAAAGTTAACCTGGCCTCAAATCTGACAGGATACTAAGGTATTGATAATGATGTAGAAAAACATGAACAAAAAAAGGATGTTTCATTCTGCTGGTGGGAGTATATTATACAACCACTTAGGAAAACAGTTTGACAGTATGTACTGTATTAGAATGTATGCTACACATACCTGTTACCGAGCAATTGGACTCAAGACTGACTTGCATTTTGCTCTCACCCTCTTGCCCTCCCTCTTGCTGGCTTATTGTTTTGATGAGGTCTTTGACAAGCAACTATTCTTGTGTGTATTCCTGCATGGTTGGGCTGAGCCTCTGATGCTCCAGCCTTCAGCCATGAGAAGAAAATTTCTCATGTCGCCACTGGTCAAAGAAGGATGGGAACAGCTTGGAGCCAAGCCCAGCCTAGATTAGCTGACGCAGAGACTCGTTAGCGAGAAACGTTTATTGCACGATACCACTGCGTTTGGAGTGGTTGGTACACAGCAAGAGCTTACTAATGCAGGTAGGTATTGGAATGCTCATTCTACGAAGGCAGAAATTGAGGTTCCAGGAAGAGAACTTGCTGAAATAACGTGATAGAGCTTAAACACATGGTTCCGGCTGATGTTCAGTAACCATATAAATACTGAATATAAATCAGGATCCGTCCAATTTAGTAAGTGACATATTATAAAAGCTGCAATGATCATTTTTGTCCTATCAAAATAAGCTAAAAGTTTCATTTTATCTGAGAAGCAGCTTAACTTCTTTTAGCTAGAGTTTTGCGCTACTATCTATATTTCTATTTATAATAGGCTGTTGCTATCAAAAACAGCTTAAGATAGTGGCTTGGGGTAGTCTGAAATTTTTCTCTAGAAATTATTTTCTTATAGGAGGATTACTTAGTCTGGAAAGGTCGATGAAATTGGATTTTTTTTTCAAAAAGCATATTTATTTTCACTAACCACTGCCTGAAATTTATCATGTCCTTCAATTATGCATTGAATTATGAATGTAGACAGCAAACCAAGTCCTGTAGCAGTATACAGGACTATCATAGAGAGGAATTACAGATATTTTTATTACAATTGTTACAGATATTTAAAATATCCAAAATATATGTTCATCCTACTTAGCAATTATGGTTGGTCATTAGAATCACCATGAAATCATATTTAGTTCATTACTAAAGAAGTTCATATATTACTTGGTCACACAATTGTCGTTTAATATTTTGATAGGTTTCCTTTGTGTTTTGTTTTATGTATTTAAAACATTAGTCTAACAAGGGATTCATAGACGTTGCCAGAATGCCAAAGGGGACTATGGTACAGAAAGGGCCAAGCGCTCCTAACTTAGAAGATCTATTATCTTTTCAGAGAACAGAACATCCTGAACAAAAACTTTTTTAGAATGTTGAAGGGTGATCTTAACTGCTTTCTTAGACATGCCTTTGCTTAAGATCCACCAAAATTTCAAAACCAGCAAAACTCAAATTAATGTGTACTTGAAATTACACCTGAGGGGCAGAGAAATTAATATCAAACTGGGCAGAGCCACTATCAACTGGAGATTCAATAGAACTGAAAATGTCTCAGAAATTATAAGATGACATATTTAAAAAGACATTTGCAAGCATGTCTTTTTTCATATCAGGGGTTTTCAACCCCAGCACTACGGACATTTTGGGATGGGTAACTTTTTGATGTCCTATGCAATGTAGTATGTTTAGTAACATCCCTGGTCTCTACGTATCTCTCTATCTACTAGATACCAGTATCAACCCTTCACCCCCATCCCAGTTGTGACAACCAAAAGTGTCTCCAGACATTGTCAAATGTCCCCAAAGCGGCAAAATCACTCCAGTTGAGAACCAACACCACATGATAATTTTTAGGAACATAGTTTATCGAATAAAATGAAGGCAATTCGAATGCACTCATCTGCCCATTATTCATTCAATAGATATTTAATACAGCACCTACTATGTGCATAGAATTGTGCTAAATTCTAGTATTAGGCCAGCCTCCAAATATAAAATATGGTTGGATAGGACGAGATTCACCTCACTTTGCTGAAGATGAATTTATACCTTAATATCAGGCTGTGATTTTTTTTTTCTAAATGTGGTGAGCAGTAGGATGTGCTTAATATTTATTTTATTTTCTTTTTCAAAAAGCTACCTACCTGGCTTATGAGTTTCTTCAAAGACAGCAGACTCCCATGGATCGCAGCTTCATGCACAGGAGTCCGATCAGACACAATATCTGTGGAAAGGGAGGAAGGGGTTACATCCTTTGAATGTACTTTAGACCCAAAGGCTCATCCTTGCCCATCCACCAATAAAAGTCTAATAGGTCTTATTGGATGGAGACGTTGGAGTCAATCAATCAAACTCTCATCAGGACTTCAGCATTTCTCCCCTCCATTAACGTTTCCTGTACACAGTTTATTTGAAATGTCTAAGGACCTAAAGAAAGAACTACAGCCAGTGTCCAAATTAAGGACAAAAGAGGTAGATTGGGATGACAGATGGGTTACTGTACTTCTACTTACACACTGATTTCAAAGGCAAATGGTCCATTTAGTTAAGTGAGAGCTTCACTAATTACCAGCATTAATGTGTTACGCTGTGGTTGCCAGTCTAGTTTCCCGCGTGAAATACAAACTTTGGCATCACAGCAAACAGTGCCATAGACTAATAGTAGTAATCAAGTAATTACATACACCATTAGGCTTGGAATCAAATCTAAACAGAACCATATCTATTTATGGATTACCTCCTGTTCCAGAATCAAGTGCAAATTAGAGTTCAGTCTGACCTTGTTAACAGGGACATTATTTACCCCCCAAAGGCAGCATGCCGACGTGGTTAAGGGAAAGCTCGGAATTCAGACCCTCTTGTCTTCTGAGCTGTGGGTCCCTGGACAGGCCCTAAGCTTCAGTTTCCTTCTCTGCAAAGTGAGGACAGCAATATACTTACCCATGGCTTAATATCTATTAGCTACTGTTATTATCCTGCCCTAATGCTAAACAGAGAGTCTTGATTACATCCCATAATCATTGCTATTTAAAATAGCAAATTTGTTCCACAACTATATGGAAGGAACGCACATTCTTAGGAAGGAAGCCTGTAAACTGTATCTGAACACATTAAATGCTTTCCTCTCTCTTTCTAATTGAGTGTGGATGTAATCTGAATGAGATATAGACCTGAATTTTTCTCATCTCAAACTGCGTCTAGTTTCCAGAACAAACGCAGGAAGTCAGAATGTGAGGAGGCTCGTCTGAGCTTGCTTCAGCTCCAGCTCGGCCTGCTTAAGTAAACACCACTACACACAAACAAGACAGAATGGTCTGTTACTAGCCATGCCTTTTAAAGGAACTCATATGTCCTAAAAGCTGAGAAGACCTGGACAACTTTGAAAGGCCCTAAAGGAGGAGGTGAGAACACTTTGTACTTAACATGTGTTGGCTGAGGTCGGCCTGCTCCATGGAGCTAGCAATGTCCCGGAAAATCTGTCCCAGTGAGCAAATTACCATCCTTCCAGATGGATTTATGAAGCATGTAATAGGTAAGGGGAAGCTAAATGAACCCGCCTACACACTGCCCATCCAATGCTTTTCTTCTGGTCTCACTAAGGTACTTGAGGCACCTTAAGTCAAGTGGCTTTTCCTACCTCCAAAACCTTATGCTCAATAGAAACTCAGTGTCCTCAAAGCATTCTCCGAGGTTCCAAATTCTCTCAGGAAAAGCACTGCTGTCTCTAGCACTCACAGCCTACAATCCAGACTGCAGATTCAGAAAGATTTCTCTCGAAATTAGTATTCAAAGGACAGTTAATTCTATCCTGTTGGTGCTAATGCAAAATACCATCCACACAAAATCTTGAGTGAGAAGAAAGAGCCAAAAATTGGAAAAGGTTTTGAAAATCAGTCGTAAATAGATTTGCAAAAGTACCCTTATGGATCACCGTGTGTGTGATGATTAATCTATTTTTCCAACTATGGGCTCAGCTGCTAGGAAATAGCGCTGCCACATTCCTCAAACTTTCTTGAAGCTACCTCAGATAATTAGAGGTGACAGCCTCAACAGTCCAGGCAGGTAATTTGGGTCCTAAATAGTCAGTCCGCTCAGGTTTCATTAAAATGATGCAATTATATTATCAAGTGCAGGCAAAAATGGGCTCTACTTTCTATTCACTTGTCATGGAACCATTACTCCTATTTAGGGTAAATAAAGAGTTATGTACTTCTCTGAGGGAAAAAAAAAAAAAGGCTACCTGAGGTGTGCTTCAGAATGTAGCATTTACAGAGCAGACTCTGTCTTTGAGAAGCGCAGGGTGTTGTCCTGGTAGGTGGCTGACAATATCTATCTGTCTAACAGCTTTATTGAGCTATAATTGACATACTATACGACTCAGCCACTTAAAGTCTATAATTCAGTGGTTTGGGTATACTGATAGAGTTGTGCAACCATCACCACAATCAAGTTCAGAACATTTCATCACTCCCAAAAGAAATCCCTTGCCCATTAGCAGTCACTCCCCATTTCTAGTACCTTCAACCTCTGGAAAACACTGATCCGCTTTCTGTCTCTATGGATTTTCCCATTCTGGACTTTTCACATAAATAGAACCATACCATATGTGGTCCTCTGTGACTGGCTTCTTTCACTGGGCGTACTATTTCAAGGTTCATCCAGATTGCAGTATGTATCAGTACTTCATCCCTTTTTATGGCCGAATAATATCCATTGCATAGATAGACCACAATTTACTAATGCACTAGTTGATGGACATTTGTGCTGTTTCTACTTCTTGGCTATTACTAATAACACTGCTATGAACATTCATGTACACTTTTTTGAGTAGATGTATGTTTTCAGTTCTGTTGGGTATACACCTAGGAATAGAACTACTTGTATAATATGGTAACCCAGTGTTGAGCCTTCTGTGGAACTGTGGCTGGACCACTCGATATTCCCACCAGCAGTGTATGAGACTTTTCTTCCTGATTTAAAGTCAGTTTAGACTAGGGCTTGGTAAGGCTATCACACTGTGCTTATATTCTTGCCCAGAAGAAAAACTTGGGCCCTTGTAAAACCAAAATTCATCTCAAATTTATACAAGGACTTTAACCTCAACAGGTCTCTGAACAATTGAGTGATTGTGTGAAGACTTAAAATTGTGACAAGGAATGGTTGACATTTTTCCTAGCTTTGAGAGCATGAATTATGCATGTGTGTATATATGTGTGTATGTGTATGTGTACATATACATATATACACATATAGTTTAGCAAACACCATAATTTGCAACACGGATTAGTCCACACACTTACTTTAGCTCTTGAGAACACTGAGGAGATATCCAGGAGATGTCTCCCCAGGGTTTTCCAGAGCCCACCCCCCCCAAACAAGCAATGAGCTACAGGCTCAACACGTGTGAGTTACACCCAGAAGCAGCTTTGCCTGCCTTTCTGCTGATAACTGGAGAGAGCAGAATCAATGGAAAGGAGACCTTTTCCTACCAGAACACGGATGATGCTCACCATAGGAGACTATGGATAAAGGGGAGATTCAAAGTCACAATCCCCTTTCCACTGACCCCACCAAAGTCTTTGAAACTCAAGGGCCATAATCTGTATATAACATGTTATCCAAGCCCTTGGTATATATGAAAGATTCTTCCCCAACACTGTTCAGCCAGGGTCTATTGGTTTTACTACCAAAAATGAGGTCAATGGCAATCAGTAAGTCATGGCTAAATGGGGCCAGCGAGATCTCCTAATGAAACCACTCCCTAAGTCCACCAATTAGTGCCATTAAACTTAACTTTTCTTTTAAATTGAGTCTCCATCAAACTTACAACACATTAGGAAAGCTGCCATTTCCTTTTTATTGCAATTTCTGGAATGATTTTTTTAAATTTTCATTATTTCATAAGAGATTTAAAATGCACTAATTGGTACATTCTAAAAAGATCTATTAACGGAGCCACGCAAGCTGCCAGTGAATGCTGGGCCCGTAGCATAAATCTATCATCCTGGGAAACATTTTGCAAGGTCAAGGGGTAAAAAGAGAGGTTGGGTTTCTGTGAGATGGCGGAAGCATTTGCTTTCAGTCTTTGGGATGTGATAGGGTAGGACTGAGCCCAGCCTATCTGAGGTCTCTGACTCCCGACCTGTATTCAGTCCCATGTCATCAGGCTGCGCATTGACCATTGGCACTTTCATGTTTAAAATATTAACTCCTTACCCTCCCTTCCTCACTCTCCTCCTAAGCCAGCTCCTCCTCCCAACTTCTGTCTTCTCTAGACTGCATATCTGACATTAATTTAGGCTTAAAAACTTTACAATGTTGGCTGATTTCTCTCCTTTAGCTCCAACATAGCCTAAGTTTTCTTTCTTTTGAAATTATCTCTTATTTGTGCTTTCTCTGTCATTTCCAAGTTTGGTCCAAATGCAAGGTCCATGCTTGGATTAGTGCAGTGGTTCTCAAAGTGTGGCCCCCAAACGGCACTGTCAGCATCACCTGGGAGCTTGTTATAAATGCAGATTCCCAACCTCATCCCAGAACTACAACTGTGTCAGGGGCTCTGAGGGTGGGGCCTAGCCATCTGCATTTTATCAAATTCTCCAGGTGACGCTGATGCACGTGAGAGTTTGAGAATCTGTGAGTTAGTGCTGGAATTTCCCATGACCCCTCCACAATCCATCCTGACTGTGGCTACCAGTTTAATTTATTTACAGTCTTCATGATTGCCAGGTCTCTGCTCTAGAATCACCGATGGCTCCAAAGTCCCTGCCTCATGAAGGTTAAATTCTGCCACCCAGCTTTTGAAGGTTCATTATCACGTTTCATCTCTCCAAACTTTTTACTAGACTCCCTAAGACACTCTGCGTTCTAGCTGTGACCGTGTGTTCACTTTTTAAGTACCATATATACTGGGAGTGCCAAAAAAAATATATACAACCAGAGTTGTACTAGGACCTCTAGAAACCCTAGTGAACATCAACATAATACTTAGCTGTAAAATAATCATGCGGAAGTCAAGCGAATTGCTGATTCTTTTGCTTTAAAAATATATTTATCAAATTCATTCTAAAAAGTGATTTCGTGTGCCACTCTCTTTTCTACTGCTCCAAGTCTATGCTCAATAATCCAGTTCTGCCTTTTCAGATCCAAATCCTATTCACTGCTCTGCTCATTTTACAAGCAAAATGGGATAAATGAATGAATGAGCAGTCTTACCTATTCAGTAAGTCCAAGGAAAGGCACTGTGTATTTTATTCCTTATGTTTTCCCCCCTTTCAGCCCGCGTACAGTAGGAAATTAATAAGCCCTAGCTGACTGCAGGGTCCCTGCATAAGTCCATTTGATTGCAAGTGTTCGGGGCACCCTACCAGGGTGCTGGATATAACAATCTCCCCTCTAAGGCCTACACCCAGTTTTCAGATTCCTTTCAGTTAGCAGCCACCTGCTGAATTCTCACAGGAAAGGGCTGTTGCCCGGAGGTGTGAATCTCTATACATTAGCAAAGACACCACCTGACAGGTGAGACTCATACCTGTAAGACACTTCTCCAAAGGTTAAAAAAAAAAGGCTCCTTTTAAAGTGAATCGATCAGGTTTGAACATGCTTTATAAACCCAGCCCCACCTAAATGCCAAATACCTAAAACCTTTTGAATCAGTTTTAACAGCCTGCACAAATGTTCCTATTTATAAGTAACTTTTAAACCTCCAATTTAATGTAAGTGATGCATTTGACCTTTAGAGCTGAAGCTTTTACTGGAGAATAAACTTTGACAGTTGACTTTCTATGGTCTATAGGACTCTGCACACAGAGGTGTACACATTTTTGAACAACCGTGTAAAGGATATATGCTCACAAGCTATGGACATCGGTCCAATAAGTGCCCCATGGACTTATCTCAGATGGAGCCACTGAAACTGTCCAGCCCTGTTCTCTCTCCGATAAACAACCTCTCCCCAGCACTCTGATTCCACAGCCCCTAGACTCACGGCCCATCAGTGGATTTGCAAGGTGCCTGGTATCAGGAGGGCCTCTGGGCTTCCTGACGGTCCTGTCCTGTGGTGCACCATCCGTGGTGCTGTCCTGGGCTGAACAAGCTCTGTGTTCCATTTCAATGGCTTGTGAAAAGTTTCAATTCCATGCTTCTGCTCCTGAGAAATTCTGGCACTGCAGCCTGCGAAGCTGCACCGTCCTGGTCAGATGGTAGAGAACAACTGTCTGCAACAGAGAACAGAACAGGCAGGATAATCCAAGTGCTACTTGTGGTCAGACACATACACACACACACACACACACACACACACGCACGCACGCACGCACCCGCAGGCTCCACCTAGCTGGCTGGAGGCTGGCCAAAGCCCAGGACAGCCCCCCAAGCCCCAAGTCTACAAAGTAGCTGATGTCACCTCCTTTCGAAAACTGAGACCAATCAGTGAGGAAACCTTGGGGTTTTCAGGAAGGAAACAAAGTTTGTAAATTTTGGAGAGTGAAGGAACTGGGTGGGGGTGTAGGAAACCTTGCTCCTTACTGCAGCCTTGTTCCCCCCTGCCAGGATCCGTTTGTTACTTGGGGGCTTCTTGTGGAGACAAGCCCCAGAACCCAAGAGCAGAGAAAGCTGGTATTGCTGCAGCCCTGCTGAACTGCTCACTCAGCAACATGCCCAGCACGCCCAGGCCATCTGCGCATGTGGTTCCAATTTTTCTGGGAGTTTCTTATGGGGAAATGTATCTATATGTTACAAACATGCAGGTTTGGAAAAGCACTTGTTTTCTTTCTTCTAACTGCAAGGATTTCATTAAATGCCCTGCTTCACCCTTCCTCCACACATTATATTTTAACTTCTAAGTAAATAATTAATGGTTGTTATTGGAAAAACGGACTGCTGGCTGGCATGGGGGCATGGAAGAGACCTACCATCTTTGTTAAAAATAAAAAGTTTTACTTTGTGAAGGCTTTGCCTTTACAACACATTTGGGGCTTTGCACGTGTCTTTGCAGATACACCATTTCCCCTCACCCCTGGGTGCTGGTTCAGGCTGACGGCCACTTAGATTCTGGCTACTTCTCTCTTCCAGGTGGCAGGGGATTTTTCTTCCTCCTTTGGGAAGGCACTGAGTGAGTCTAAGCACAGTCTGGCTGTGAAATGGCAGACTGTTTTTAAATGCCCAAGATGTAGCCTCACTGTTTCAGACTTATGGATCCTCGTTGAAAGACATGGTAACTATTGTTAACAGTTTGAGGAGAGTCCTTCACATTTTATACTGCATCTCCGTGTGGTACATATGTATACACATTTATCCCCTAACATCTGTCATATAATTGTAATTATATTGTTCTATGCTTTTTACACTTATTTGTCTTGGGGATCTTTCCATTTCAAGCATATATAGCTTTCGTTAGTCACTACTGCAAATATTTCATTATTTTCCCATGACGTAGGCAGAATGTTACCATTTCTTTTACGACTACAAAAATACTGAAGTCCATATTTTTGTACATATGGCTTTGTGCACACGTGCAAATATTTCTGGAGGGCAGATGCCTAAGGATGAAAATGCTGCTCATACACATGGTAATTTCTCTACAACTAAAGACAGGATGGAGTAAAAGTCAAAATGAAAAATTCTGAATGAGTTTAGTACATTGCATCAATGACGATTCCCTGGTTGATATTATACCACAGTTTTACAAAGTTATTGGGGGAAACTGGGCAAAGCTATAGGGGATCTCTGTATTACTTCTTTTTTTTAATTCAAGTTTATTGGAGGTGACAATGGTTAGTAAAGTTACATAGGTTTCAGGTGTACAATTCTGTATTACATCATCTATAAATCCCATTGTGTGTTCACCACCCAGAGTCAGTTCTCCTTCCATCACCATATATTTGATCCCCTTTACCCTCATCTCCCACCCCCCTTCCCCCTTACCCTCTGGTAACCACTAAACTATTGTCTGTGTCTATGAGTTTCTGTTTCTCATTTGTTTGTCTTGTTCTTTTGTTGTTTTTGGTTTATATACCACATATCAGTGAAATCATATGGTTCTGTATTATTTCTTACAATTGCATGCGAACCTACAATTATCTCAAAATAAATTTCAGTTTGAAAAAGGGGTTGTTCACTTGAAATTGAGATAAACACTCTCAAATTGCCCTCCCACCCTATTTGCAGAATTAATCGAGAAAGCCATGAGCACATACATTGTTCACTACTCCATCAGGAAAGATTTGAAAACCAATAAAACATGTATTTGGCAGAAAGGAAGAAATTTACTCCCAACTAGACTGGATGACAAGGAGTTAACAGAGGGGCCCAATGGTTCCCGGAAGCTGGACTCCATCACCATTCTTTTAGAGTAAAATCTGCATAGTACAGCTTCTTTATTTACCTTTAGTTAAATTCCAAGAAGATAAGGCTTTTCCATATTCAAATTTAAGTTTATTGTCCAAAATGACAATAAAGATTTCCAGGCTGTTGCCTTAGTACCTAGTAGGGAATTAATCAGCTTTCAATCTTCTCATTATATTTATAATGCTGATCAACACTTGTGAATATTGGAAAATGGGAACTGATTTTTTCAAATTGTTTAGCAACAGTTCTAGGCAGGAATTAGAAAACCATTACAAGAGAAGCTCATGCATTTTTAAGGATCTGTATGAGGATAAAGCTGAATTACATGTGTATGAGCTGTGATGATGGAGAGTCATACGACAAGAACAATCTTACCACTTCTAGACAGTCCTTGTGTGTATGTTCAGGAAACTTGGCCCAGATTAGGTAAGAATTGTGTCCTGCAGCTGCTGTAAGGCCAGCCACTCCTTTTCAAGTGCAGTCTTAACACCAGCCAGCCTCTGCCCCACCCCTCACCTAGCTGTCCATTGTTGATGTCACACATGGATTATGACTCTTTCCTCCCGAGGCCTTGGGGAGCCCTGAAACTCACCTCCCATCAGTCAAAGTGGGCCCAGGGGCTGAAACCTCTTCTCATTCCACTTAGCACTTTTTTCTAGCACAAAACATTTAAAACCTAAAAGGAACACACCTTCTCTGAAAATTTGGAATGATCTGTTTTTGCTGTACATCTGTTTCAGTTGTTCTTGCATAACTGGCCCTGCATGCTGGGCTATCTGAGGTTGCTACTGTGTTTCCCTGAAAATAAGACCTCACCGGAAAATAAGCCCTAGCATGATTTTTCAGGATGACTCCCCTGAACATAAGTCCCAATGCGTCTTTTGGAGCAAACCTTAATATAAGATCGGTCTTATTTTTGGGGAAACATGGTACTTTAGAAAGCAGTCACTCATTCCTACCCCATCTAGGAGTACAATAACATTCCAACAAGGATGTGTGTTTAAAAATCTGGCATAATACAGTATTCTTGAGGAAACAGGCAAATTAAAATTGAGACAGTCTGTATAACAATGGGACTGGATTCTTCAAAAATGCCAATGGCACAAAGCACAAAAGGTGGGGGTCCTCTTTCCAGATGAAAAGACTTGATAACTAAATGTGATGCATGATCCTTGATTGGATCCTTATGGGGGGAACAAGACAAAAAAGACCTCAGTGCCACAATCATGGAAACTTAAATATGAATGTATATCAGATAAACACCGTTCATTAATGTCAACCTTCCTGCATGTGATCACGGCACCACGTGATGTAGAAGGATCTATGTGTTCCTGGGAGATGCACGCTGAAGTGCTTAGAGCAGAGCCATATGGGAGCGTGATGCAAAGGGAGAAATGTACATCCCTATGTACACATTTTGCATCAAAGAGAAAAAGTTAATGCAAGTTCTATAGTCAAAACACGAGTGTATATATATGAAGCCCACATTGCTCAATCTGTTCGCAAGCCATTGTCATTCCTCAGAAGCCCAACAGCCACATGTCCCAGAATGTCAGGCTGATTAGAAATGCTGTTCTCATTGCACAATTATACAGGGTCATAAAACAAACAAGAGACTGTCTTAAAATTTTTTGACGTTTTAGTTATCGTGGGCTTTTTTCCTTAACATTGAATTTTTAAAATCCAGCACTAAAATATTTATCTGATGACTGAGTTTTTCAATGCCTCCTTACATTGCCTCATCCAATTCCTAGCCCTGGTGAAGAATCTTGGTGTCCATGGTTTACTCACAAATGGTTCGTTTAGAAAATGTTTGTATATGTACTAATTATACATGGATATATATATATATATATATATATATATATATATATATATATGTATATATTATATAGGTATGTGTATACACATGTATACACATATGTACCGCATTTCCCCGAAAATAAGACCTAGCCGGACCATCAGCTCTAATGCGTCTTTTGGAGCAAAAATTAATATAAGACCCGGTATTATATTATATTACATTACATTATATTTTATTATATTAAAGACACAGTATTATATTATATTATATTATATTATACCCAGTCTTATAGTATAACAACCAGTCTTTATTAGATTATATTATATATTACCCTATATTATATTATATTATATTATATTATATATTATATTATATCCAGTCTTATAGTAAAATAAGACCAGGTCTTATATTAATTTTTGCTCCAAAAGACGCATTAGAGCGCATTTGGCTAGGTCTTATTTTCAGGGAAACATGGTATACGTACATATACATACAAACATATGTACATATACACATACATAGAGAGACAGGTAAATGTTGCAAAATGCTAACAATTGGTGAACTGAGATGATGGATGTACAAATATTCATTGTATTATTCTTGCAATTTTTTCTATAAGCTGGAAATTTTTCAAGATATAAAAACCCATGTAATTTTACTAACCATTGTTACCCCGATAAATTTTAATTAAAAAAAGGTTAAAAAAAGAAATAACAGCAGAGGAAGAAAAATTAATAAATGAAAATGAAAACCTGACATCCTTTTTTTACAGGTTAAACTGATGTTAAAATTTGAAGCTGTTCTTCTGAGTGTGACCGTGTATTTGTCCTAGTACACACTCTGCTAAAGGAAGATGATGATATATTCCGCACGCAGATGTCCGTGCAGGAGCAGCCCCTGGCAATGATTTGTGACGGGAAAACGTGAGGTTCAGAGCATTCTCCCCTGACAAGCTGTGATTATTCAACAATTCATCCCTCACCACGACAGCTTCAGGCAATGTCTCTGAAGCATCAGCTGTTCTCTTTGTGTTAAGTGTATAAAATCTTAGCAATGAGCATTGTTACTGAAAAAAAAATCACCTGTAAACCTCAAGTAGATTTGACATGGCATTATTACAAATATCAGGAAGAAGAATTACTTGGGGAAAAGCAATTACTTAATAAAATATTAACAAAAAACTTAGAGATGTCGATGACATATTCAACCTTTTAAATAATTTAAGGGATTTTGAAAGAGTTGAGGCTTAAATCTTCAAGAGACACAGGGAAGCTTATTTTTTTTTTTAATAATGGGTCAAGGCAGATGATGGATACAGTCAGATAAATAACGGATAGATAGATGCCAGATAGACACATGGTAGATAGATATATTAGATGTCTGTATATAGACAGATGGCATATGGATGGGTAATATTGGGTATTTGGTTATTAAAATGTATTTCCCTTAAAATGATTGTGTATCTATTTTAAATTATTTTAAACTACTATTTTAAATTGTCTTCTTAACCAGTAAATACCACTTCAAATATTTTCTAAGAAATACTTCAAACATTTAAAAAGATTTATTAAAAAATGAAGTTCACACTAGTATTATTTATAACAAGAAATTAGAAATAAGTATCCAGCAACATGGAAATAGCTAAGGAATATGACACAACCATTTAAAAGGATAGTGTAAAAGAGTTTGAAACTTAGAAAATCATTATAGTATGTATGGTTTGTGGAAAGAACAGAAATCAAAAATAGTTTTATAATAGGATCGCTATGTTAAATCAGGCAAAGAAACCAAAACAAAACCAAAACAAAACCACGATGTACTGAAAAGTCACTAATACCTTAACAGTAAAAATTAATAAATATTACGCACATGAATAGTTCTTTTAAAATGCAGTCACCCCGCCAGGGACCTTGCCTAATTACCTTATCTAAAATAGTAGCTCTCACCGTCACTGTTTACCCCCATCTGCTTCATTTTTCTTATCATTTCCTGACATGATGATATACATGTACGTGTTGCTTATTTCCTGCTGCCGACACTAACACATAAGCTTTACTAGGGCAAGGACCATGTTTATCCTTTTCACAGCCTCAATCAGTGTCTGGCACATAATAGAAGCTGAGTAAAAACATGTTGAACAAAGTAATTGAGAAGTTATCCAAGAGCACTTCAAATATGATTGACATTAAAAAAAGTATACTATTTGGGGAATAAACCATCCCACATCCTGTGAAAAATGTAATAATCTATAATAGTGTCAAGAATCCCCAAAAGCAAGCAATTATAATCTCATATAAACCAGATGATTCGTCTGATGGTCTAATTCTAGTTTGATGGGATGTGGGACTCAAAGGGAAGTGAAAGACTAGCGCCTCTCCAATCTCTACATTCATAAATCATAAAACATTGCAGTAACTCCAAGATGCAGGGATTGAGACCTGTTCTGTATCCACATCCTTCTGGAACGAAAAGGATCGGTTCTGGGACTCAGTTCAGGATTAAAGAGCACCCTCCCCCCCAAACACACACACACATTCTTACCAGACTGGTGGGGTCCATAGGAAATATTTGTGAAATCCATGGTCGGCAATTTCAGGAAGTGGAGGAAACAGCAGGATTCCCAAATTCCTTGGGCCTACAGGCAGACCGAGTATCATAGGACATCCTGGGGCTTAACACAGAGCTCAGACATTCAGCAAGATGCAGGATGACCTAAAAAATGCCCTCAGCATAACACTTTGAAGATAGAAAGCCTCCAATTCCTGAATGTTCTATGATATGCGTTTTAATTTATCAGTATTTTCCTTTAAAGTGACTGCCTTTGATATCATGCTTAGAAAACACCTTCCCTTTCATGTATATTCATGAACACTTTATTCTAGTACTTATAGCATCATTTAAAAACTTTTAACATTTAAAACACTAGATTCATTTTTGAAATATGATGTAAAATAAGAATTTAACCTTTTCCCCAAACAGTTAACTAATTAAGATTAACTTATTTGATGTTCCAAAGTTGTGAAAATGAGAAAAAGGTCTGGAATAGTGCTAACAGAAATATGATGCTAGCGACATATATAATTTCAAATTGTACTGTAGTCACATTTCAAAAGTAAAAAGGGGAAATAATTTTAATAATACATTTTAGTTAACCTAATATATTCAAAATATTGTCATGTCAATGTGTAATCAACACCAAAATAATAATTCATATTTTTTGTACTGAGTCTTCATGTAGTGTGTATTTTAGACTCACAGCACATCTCCATTCATCCTAGCCACATTTCAACTGCTCAGTAGCCACATGTGGTGAGTGGCTTCCATATTGAACAGCACAGGTTTAGAGCAGTTCTCTCTCTCAGCACTAGAGACATTTTGGACCTGACATTTCTTTGCTGTGGGAAGCTGCCCCTTGTAAAATGATCAACTGCACCTCTGACCTCCACACACTGCATGTCAGTAGCACCCATCCCTTAGTTGTTGCAACCAAAAATGCCTCCAGACTTTGCCAAATGTACCTGAGGAGGGTGGAGGCAGCGTACAACTGTTCCCAGTTGAGAATCAAAAGTCTAGAAAAACTGGAAAAATAATATATGTTTGGAACAAATCATAGGATCATCTGAGAGAAAGTGTTCTTTTTAGAAACTAATATCACTATAGTCACTAAACCATGACAGAAGTACTTACAATAATTAAAAGTCTATCCAATTTTCATGTCCTAAATTCACAAAAAGGAGAAGAAAGGATCTCAGAAGGGGAAGGGGCTGGGAAGAAGAAAAAGGAGAGGTAGGAGAAGAGAAAAAAGGAGGAGAGGAATGCTGTTTTTCGAGTACACCTTTGTGCTTATTTTGGGCCCCTACTCACAGAAATAATATTGACGCAGCATTGAGCCCATCTCAGTGATTGGCATAAACATGTAATTATTTCAAACACCCTGGGACTCTTGACTTTGCAAATAAATTGGCAGGTGCTTGGGTTGCATCAAACCGTGCCTGGGGAGTGCCCAGTGTCTATTTCAAAGAACAGCATCTAATATCGAAAGTGATGAGCGACAGACCCCACCATCCAGGTGAGCTAATTTCTTCCAACATCTCTCTTATCAACCAGAACCTCAGTAACCGGAAATCTCGACTGTGATGTTTTTAAAGTATTTAGCATTTTTATATATATAAAAAAGGCAAGGAAATCACAATTACAGCAGAGATTTATTCATAGGAGGAAAGAAAGGGGGAAGGAGGGAGGAACTAAATCAGAAACACATCTTGGAATACTTAGATTCATCATAATCTTATTCACCCAGATTTACATGTGTCTGCATGCTATTCAGAGTGGTGACCCTTAAATAAATGAAGATCATGAGCCTTTAAAAATAACTTATTTTCACTCTACTAACAGTTTTTAAAAGTTTCTTAACACTGAGAGCTAAAAAAGAAATGTTTCTGAGAACATTAAACTAACCAGGAGTTTTCACTCCCCAAGTATAACGATTCATCAGGAATTTACTCTAACTGGCTTAGCTCATTTGAAGATGCTGAGAGTGTAGCTGTTGAGTGTCTACACTAGGTACCCTGGGTACAGAAGGCAACAACCTGATTATTTCCAAGAACTTCCCATGGACATTTGGGACTACCGGTAGAGGAGGAATCTTTGCAGTGGCTCCGGCAGATGTAGCTTGTGGATGGTTTGATGACATGTTCGACCCAAACACTTCCGGACACACAGACGGCAGAGCTGGGCAAGAGCAGGCGGGCCTGAGGAAGGAATTAAAATGGCGTGAACCTCATGACAGTGGGGAGGGTTTGAGGGAATGAAGGGGAGACAAGAGAACTGGAAGAGGGTGAAACTTTCTAAAAACTGAAGATGGATCTGTATAGGAATTAGAGAGTCAGGTAGAGACACGCAATACACACAGGGATCCCGGTTTGCCTCCTGGATGGCGACATGTTTCTTTCGTTGAGCCTCCAATGGTATTGCATTGATATTGAAGAATGATGCCAACCAGAGGCACGTTAGAAATGAAGTGTGAGGTCTAAAGGGAATGCACTCTATTCATGTACCACATATGCCAATGGAGGTGATACACTGACTGAAAAGAAGACACAAATGGAGCACTGAACATGCAGGACCCCAAGGCAGAGCTGCAGAGGGAGGGACAACTGGCAAGAGTGTCAGCAGGAAGCCTGGCCTACGTGATCACAGAGGCAGTGCCCCGAGATATGGGGGGGGGGGCTGGCACTCAGGCCTCAGGGTCCTCCTGGACTGCCTGGCTCTAGCTGCCCAGGAGGCAGTGCTGGCTGGGTCCCGACTCACACTTGGAGGGCCCTCCATTCTCTCAAGGATCCCAGCTCAACAGAGGATCTGGAGAAAGGACCCAATTCACTTAGACCCCATTATACCCTGAACCTCCATCTCATGGAGTCTCACGGAGTCATCATGCCCACGGCTTTGAGTGGCTTTAAGTCCTAAAGGAAAGTAAACTAACAAGAGGCCAAAATATGAGGGAGTAGGATGAATGAGCTTTGGGCTGGACTACGCTATACAGGGGCATTTGTAATGTCCTACTATTTCCAAACCTGACTCTATCAATCAAGATCTCTTCAAGTAGACCTGTGTAATTACTGGACTATACAAAGCTTTCCTTTTCAAGAATATCCTACTTGCACCCTATGAGAAATGGTGGACTGCATGTACAACAGCCAGATAACACATGCATTGATATTTCCAAGGAGCACCCATGTGATAGAAAGCTACCTGGAGGAACAAACAATCGTCCTTAGTTAAAATCTTGGGAAGCAAGAATAGAAAGCATCGCTACCTGTCACCCAACTAAAGCTCCTCTGGAAACAGTAACGCAGCAAATTGTCCAGTTTGCCTAGACTAGTTCAGACACCAGAGTGAACTCTGACACAGCTGGTACTCATCCTTCTAGGGCAAGCGGCTATATTTATGAAGACAGAGGACAGAGGAACTTGCTTATAAGTAATACAAATCCTGGACCTGGAAACATTTTTTGTTTTTTGTTTGTTTGTTTGTTTTGTTTTGTTTTGTTTTGTTTTTTTAAATTTATTGGGGTGTTTTGATGGAAGAGGAAATGTGACAACTGCTATAAACCATATTCTCAGCTAATAGTTGGAAAGTACCTGGTATGTATTTCCAAACTGCGGACTGGTAAGGAAGACCCTAATTCTTCAAGTGTAGGTTCAAATACAAGAACAAGCATGAATGACAGGCTACTGGAAATAATCTAGACCAGTGGAACCCCAAATGTGATCTCAGTGCAGCAGCGTCAACAGCACCTGGGAACATGGTGGACATGCAGAATCTGCTGAATCAGAATCTGCATTTTAATGAGATCCCCTGGTGATTCCTATGCTCCCTAAAGCTTAAGAAGCACTGACCTAGAGAGCATTCCAAAAAGTACTGAACCAAGCACTCCACTTGGAAGGCATATGAGACATGGGGTGGTTTCACAAAATGGAACTGGTGAATGAAAGAAAACACTTTTCCACTAGAAACTGTTTCAGAAGATTCAGGATCGGGCCATGACACTATTCTGGGATCAGAATGCTTGGTTAGGATCCTGGCTCTGCTTCTCAGAGGCCGTGTGACCTTCTGCAAGCCCATCTCTTCATGTTTCTCTTTTCCCATTAACTGGGATAGCACCCGTTACTGTAAAGTTCTTGCTGCCTTAACATTTTAAGAATTCAAGGAGGGGCGGCCAGTTAGCTCAGTTGTTTAGAGCGTGGTGCTACTAACACCAATGTTGCCGGTTCGATCCCCACGTGGGCCACTGTGAGCTGCGCCCTCCAGTGCCTGGCACACGTAAAGATGAATAATTACTATTACCGTTAATATTCTCCCGAGTGTACAAATGATCAATATACGCTCTGATATGTTCTCTTTCTGTATGGTCATAACATGGTTCTCTTTTGAATTTGGAATACAGAGCATTTTGGAGGCCCGGCCTTCCTCCCCTGGCATCCGTAGTTGCATCAGCTCATGATGGAAATGGGAGTGAGGCAATGAGGAATGCAGACCCACCTATTCCCTGATCTCGACAACGGGATTCCGCATCCATTTTATCATCTCACTCAAGTATTTCTAACTTCCCCTGAATCTCCTCCAGATATTACAAAGCAGAGTTTGGAGTGTTCAACTGTATGCTTAGGCCAGGATAGATGTGGCAGTTCAACCTTTTCACAGTGAAAACAAAGTTCTCTGATTATTTTCTTGTTATGGAAAATACAAAGCAACATACCAGTTGTATGTAAATGCCCTTTGGTTACAAGTGAATATACACAGCATAGAAAATCCCATCTCAGTGATGCTAGGACTCACCACCTCCTGTCAGTTCCAATTACAAAGAGAAAAAAAGGAAAAAGGTGAGAAAGTCTAGAGACAAGACAGAAAGAAGAGAGAGCAGATGTGCTTATGGAAAAGACATGACCCCCGAGTCCTTCCTTACCTTCCCGCAGCAGGAGCGCCTGCTCAACGCTGCTTTTCGGGGCCGCCAGATCAAGTGCACTTTTGCCCTGAGCGTTTCTGCACTTCAAGTTAGCCCCGTAGTCTGTTAGCAGGTGGATGACTTCCCCACTGGACTGCCTGGCTGCAGCATGGAGGGGGGTGTCCAGCCACTGGCCGTGCTCAACACTGGCTCCTTAACAAAGCAGATGGCCACAATTCAACACCAAATGTTAAACGTAGAAACACAGTGAGCTTAAAATCTAGTAGCTGTACATAAAGATATCTTAAATGCCATGACATATTTGACAAATCTCTGAAAATGTGATGTAAGTTTAGAACCTCAGCAATGTCCATTAAGACAGTTTCAAAATATTTTGCAAGAAAAGTAAATAAAAAATATTTTAGTCATTTGAAATGCTTTACTTCCTTTCCCATATGAACTTTGTGACATACAAAATTAGGTATTTATAGCTCTTTTTACACAGTTATTTTGTTTTTTGGCAAAGGATAAAGCTACTTAGCATTTAGTATTAGGATAAAGTTTATTTAGTATTTATATTATTCAGGGCTCACAAAAAAGATTTCTGAATTACTACAGGGAGTAGTATATGATGGCAGATAAAAAAGGCAAGAAAAATCTTGGAGATAAAAATTCTTATTTAAAGGTTCTTACTATAATCTCCACCTTTATGCCAGTGGCTAATTTGGGGGAATCTTTAAACAATAGTTTCAAGACATTTCACCTTTCGCTGGACTCTGTTTCTGTACATGCCTTTTAGAATTAAAAAAAAAATTACTAAATAACTTAGTAGGATTGATCTAAAGTAGTCTATGGCAAATGTCTGCTGTTTTTACTATCCAGCATCTTCCTGGTAACCACATCTAGATTTCCTCTGGGGAACCATCCCCTGTGATTCCCAGTTCATGTGTTTCCAGTGAAGCCCAACAGCTGCAGTGTAGACTGAAATCTAGGCCAAAGCCGATTAGTGCAATGTATTCCCTTGGCCACCATGATTGGTTCAGACATGAGCATGTGACTCAAAAAGAGCCAAGGAAATACAATTGTTTTTTCCCCTAGGACTTATGGGAAAGAGACTCTTGCTCTCTCTGGAGACCACCAAGGAGACCCATACCAAGTAAATGGAGCCAATATCCAAGGAAGCAGAACTGAAATATACACACACTCATTTCCCTGGAGAAGTTCTGTTTTAAGCGTTCAAGCATCAAATGCTGTCAGAATTTTGTCCAGCCTGACAAGAACTTCATCTTTGAAGCCATGGAAAACCAACAAGGGCAGTAGGTTCTTCTCATGACAAGATTTCTGGAAGTTACCTAATTCTAGAAGTTTCTTCACACAGTCTACCCTTTGGTGGGTGCAGGCCACATACAGGGGAGTTCCAAGCTGAGGCACTTCTTGGTCAATGTTAACGTTATTTGCCAGCAGAATCTCCATGCACTCTCTATGACCTGGTGGAACACAAGATAATCCGAGTCAAGTAAGGGAAATATTGACTATTCACAGAATTATACGATCGCTTATCTGGAATGGGCTTTAGAAATAAGACTTTTTTTTTAAATTAAAGTTTATTGGGGGGACAATTGTTAGTAAATTACACAGATTTCAGGTGTACACTTCTGTAATACATCATCTATAAATCCCATTGTGTGTTCACCACCCAGAGTCAGTTCTCCTTCCATCACCATATATTTGATCCCCCTTCTTTCATCTTTTCTTATGGCACAATAGTATTTAGTATTCCATTGTGTATATATACTACAACTTCTTTATCCAGTCATCTATTGAAGGACACTTTGGTTGTTTCCATGTCTTGGCCACTGTAAATAAAGCTGCAATGAACATTGGAACACACTTGTCTTGATGTATAAATGTTTTCAGATTTTTTGGGGGGTAGATACCCAGGAGAGGGATTGCTGGGTCATATGGTAATTCTATTCGTAATTTTTTTGAGGAACCTCCACACTGCCTTCCATAGACCTAAATATAAGACCTGAAACAATAAACCGCATAGAAGAAAGCATAGGTACTAAACTTATGGACCTTGGGTTCAAAGAGCATTTTATGAATTTGACCTCAAAGGTAAGGGAAGTAAAAGCTAAAATAAATGAATGGGACTATATCAACCAGAAAGCTTCTGCACAGCAAAAGAAACCATCCACAAAAATTAGAGGCAACAAACTGAAAGGGAGAAGATTTTTGCAAACAGTGCCTCTGATAAGGGGCTAATATCCAAAATATACAAGGAACTCATGCACCTCAACAACAAAAAAACAAACAACCCAATTAAAAAATGGGCAGAGGACCTGAAGAGACACTTCTCCAAAGAGAACATACAGACGGCCAATAGACGTTTTTTAAGCAGAAAATATATGTTTTTTTAAATCTTAGAAATCTCCAAAATAAAACCATTAGAAAGGGAAGTACGCCCATGCTTTCCCCACTTAAATTCCTCTTTGCAGCCTTTGAGGTACCTCCAACTAAATTAAGGGCTCTGAGGAGCACAGCTGAAATCCTCTAGTTTACAAATGGAAGCTTCGAGACCTAGGGGGGTAAATGACTCATCCTATTACCGTGTTTCCCCGAAAATCAGACCTAGCCGGACAATCAGCTCTAATGCATCTTTTGGAGCAAAAATTAATATAAGACCCGGTATTATATTATATTACATTACATTACATTACATAATATTACATTATATTATATTATACTATTATATTATACCCGGTCTTATAGTAAAATAAGACTGGGTCTTATATTAATTTTTGCTCCAAAAGCCACATAAGAGCTGATTGTCCGGCTAGGTCTTGTTTTCGGGGAAACACGGTATTACTCTGA
This sequence comes from Rhinolophus sinicus, assembly GCF_057876585.1. Lineage (NCBI taxonomy): Eukaryota > Metazoa > Chordata > Mammalia > Chiroptera > Rhinolophidae > Rhinolophus > Rhinolophus sinicus. Next base: position 9,441,643 of record NC_142518.1, read on the forward strand.
AAAGCCAGTGCTCAAATCCAAGGCCCAACCCTGATCCCCCTCCATTACAAATCTCTCATTCTCTTCTTCGCCCACGCATGCAAGATTGAGTGTATGGCCGCACCAGGCAGTAAAACCTCCTTATTTTGGTTAACCTGAAAGATACCTATGAGAATTAGTTAAATTTCTCAAGTATAGAATATATTGAAATGTACTTTCAAATTTAATAGCTAACAAGAACTGTGTAACAAGTATTCTCCTTAGAGAGTTTGCCCAATGAATAGACAGGCATGGTTAATTTGCAGCATATGAATGATTTTGTTCAGGAGCAAATGCTTCTGAGGTATCAATGGGAGCTTGTAAAGAGTTTGTTCTCTTTGAAGATTTAAATGTTTCCTTAAAAAAATCTTATCATCTCTGATTAACTTAACCAACCTTTTCTTTATAGATAGCATAAAAGTAAGCTTCATCTCAAACCTGCTTGATTTATCACAAATTCTGAGTTAAGGATAAATAGGCATTAAAATGCACAAATAAGGATTCTGTGGATTCAAACTATTTGTTCACATAAGTAAATGTTATACCTGGATTTTAGCATCGATATGTCAAAGTATTGATCAGACTGATCCAGCGTACTCATAGAGGTTGAAAGCTGTAAGAATCTAGAAATAATATCTAATCAGTACCTAAAACTGCCTAGCAAACACAGGTATCTAATAAATATTTGTGAGTAATTCCTGTCTTTTTTTTTCTGCAGAAGAAACTGAGCCTAGTTTGAGTTAAATTTAAGTATTCTCAGGAAGTTTCAAAAATGAATATATACCTGAAACTAATATAAAAAAATAAGTAAAATTTTAAAAAATTAAAAAAGAATATATAAAAGTCAAATGATTAGCATTGATGTAACAATATGTAAAATAATGAATTTGCTATTCATCCTTCCATTCTGTGACATTTGGTCCCTAACACACTTTTATGATACAGAAAAAAATGCAGAATGACACACAAATTCATGTGTTTATGATAAGCATATATGTATATGTGTGTGTGTGTGTGTGTGTGTGTGTGTGTGTGTGTATATATATATATATATATATATATATATTTTTTTTTTTTGTAGGCACACAGATACCAAATACTCCATATATAACCATCCAAGCACTGCAGAATTACTCAGGTAACTCAAGCCATTCCCAATGTTCATCCATTTTCAAATGTTCGGGTGAAATGCAAATAATAGATTCATTATTACTTCAAATCCATATTAAAACAATTTTAAAGACTTTTATATCATTTCCAAAGTAGACTATTTCCCTACAACTTAAAAGACTTACTTGAAGTTTGGGAAATGGCCACCAGTTATTAATAATTGTTTATTAAATATGTATAAAACATCAAAACCATAGATACATTGAGATTTGGGTCTTTTGTGACATTTAAAGTAATCCATTCCAAAAAAATTACCAAGTGACATGTTTAATAACCTGGGGCAAATCTTTCACTATTGCCTTCTGAAAAAAAGACTTTCATCCCCAATTATACCAGCTGGGTAACACAGAAACGTTGCTCTTTCGGTGTGACCTTTGACAAATGGCCTTGGCCTTGCAATGGCATCTTCTTGTTCATGTCTAGTCTATGCATATAATTTTTAAATTCCTTAATGTTACTCTTTTCCCTCATTTCAAAAGTAAGTGAGAACACAGGAATCTAGAGTCAATTTCAAGGTTTCCAGTGCCATGCTTTTTAAATTTGCACCTTTTTTTTTCTCAATAACTACGTAATGACCCTGAAGTCATCAGCTCATCTAGAGTGTACTGCCTGTTATGGACAATTATGTTTAATCTTTCATTAGAGAGACTATCAGCCTTCGCTTTCAGACACTTTCGTAATTTATTTTATGTTAGTGGTTGATATTTTATGGGCTTGGGGATGAGCTATTCTTTTCTAGTAAGGACAGTGACATAAGCACAGTACAACTCATGGAAGTCACCTCTGCAGTCTTGACTGCACCAGCTGCCACCAAAACACCAGCAAAGAGCCTCAACAATGGCCTGCTGAGAGACAGTCCCCAGGAAATGGGACATCTGAGACACAAAGCCATTCCCAGGTTATAGAAAGACGTGTTTCGTGCCCCGGTGGTATCTCCTGAAGGTTTAGGCAAACTGAAGTTGCTGCTGTGGGATTTCTAAGGCACACACAGTAGTCTACTGGTGAAGAAGGTCTGGGTGATCCTTGCATGGTGAACACTGTACCACTCATTCATGCCAATTGGAGCAAGTCCCCCAGTGTTCTGTGTGTAATGTCATGGCTCATTTACCTCTCTTCACTGCCTCATGGATGGGGGAAGCCAGGTGCACCTCGAGCTGGGCCTTGGCTCCAAACTCCAGCAGTACGTTGACACACGCTGCACTGCCACTGCAGCAAGCATTGAAGAGGGGCGTGGCTCCATGAACCGTCACTCCATTGACCTAATGATGGGCAAAGACAGATGCAGAGGATTTGCTAATTCTTTGTCACCATCTCCAAGTTGCATTCCTGTATATCTGCCTGGAGAAATTTCCCATGCTGGTGAATGAGCAAGGAAACACTACATCATTACAGCATCATGTTAATTAGGCACCAGTAGCCTATCAACTCTCACCTATAAATGACATTTCAAATGGGGCAAAATGGGACAAAGCTTTTCAAATGCATTCATGGGTATTCCAGAGCTTCTTAGGAGCCTCCTAATCATTGATGAGCGGTCCTCTATGGTGGTTAAGAACATGGCCTATGGACTCATCAGCTTGGATTCAAATCCAGCTCTCATTCTCTTTTATTTGTTCAGAGATCTTGGTTGGGATACTAACTTTGTGCCTTGGTTTCCATATCTGTAAAGTGAGGATCATAAAAGAATGTATGTACCTTGTGAGGTTATTGAGTGGATCAAGTGTGTTACTATATGTTAAACACTTAGAACATTGCCTGGTGCCCAGTAGACACTCAATAAACATTTAGAGCAACAATTATTTCCATTAATATGGAGCTGACTGCCCCTCTCAATCATGAATAAATATGGCAGAAACCAAAAGTACTAGAAAAACCAGCTAGCTTAAGGTCCCCAAATCTGTGCTTAGAAAAAAATTTCCTTGGCAATTCCCCACGTTCTGCCTTTCTTGACACAGATTTCCTTTCTGGACTATTATAATCCATACAAATTACATATGCCAGCAGTGACTCCTAAAGCGATCGTGACCAAGCCAAAGGCACAAAGAAAACAGTTAGCAATATGGTGTCTCCAACCATCCTCTGTGCCTTCTAGGGCTATGGGAGGCTATGAGAACAAGCCTGGCTGGGAGGCATCTTTGAATACTAACAATAGACTGGAAAGAACATTGGGGGAACAAGGCATTCTGGTGGGGAGGTTCTGATAGGATTGAAATGTGGGACAATGAGGGCCTGATGTCAAACCCTATCACCTCAGCAACTAAGGATATATGCTTGTGATAATCAGGATCCCAAATTTCTTTCTTTTAGAGACAAAAAAGATATTTCTCCACAGTGCCAGGATAGCCCCATTAAACTGGAAAGCTAAAGATGAGATGCTAAGATGGCAGAGACAGAAAGGACAGAGAAAATGTGTGTAAATGTAGACATTCTAGGGATTTCTAACCTATTTCTATAAAATATTTTCCATAAAAAATATTTGGTGGAACTGGTTTGATTTGTTTTTACTAAGTATTATCCTCTTCCTCAGTCCAGGAAGTCTTCTAATTTGATTTCCTGTAAGTTTCTCTGTCACTTCAGTTCAGCATTATTCAGCATCTATTAGGTGCCAATTTTGTAAACAAAGGTGGGTAAGACACCCCCTACGCAATCAAAAATCCATCTATAACTTTGGACTCCCCAAAAACTTAACTACTAATAGCCTACTGTTGACTGGAAGCCTCACTGATAACAAACAGTCAATTCATATATTTTGTATGTTACATGTATTATGCACTGTATTCTTACAATAAAGAAAGCTGGAGAAAAGAAAATGTTAAGGAAATCATATAGAATAGGTTAAATAGGTTGAATTCCACAGGGAAAGACAAACAGAGGAAGAGATCATTTTGATACAACAATAAATGTTTTAGATCACTATAGGAACAGGCCAAAAGAGAGCACAGACTTGAGAAACATTTAGGAAGTAAAATTAGCAGGATGTTGTGATTAATTAGATGAGGAGACGGAAGAAATAGGATGATCCCAGATTTGGGGCTTCGGAAACCAGGAATCTCTTTCATCTGGTTTCTGAGACTGGGAATCCAAGAGGAGCCGGGAGTCCCAGAGGGAAGAATATGATAAGCACGGTTTTGGATGCACTGGGTTTGAGGTACCCATGAGACCGTCAATTTTGAGGAATGTTCTACTGATTGACCAACTTTCCTCTTGTTTCTTCTCTCATTCTGAGGTAAATGTTAAATAATATCGTATGTATCGACTGTTCCCTCATAAAATTGCCAAAGACAAGGGACCATGTCTCACTGTTTGTACCCCACAAAACGTCCCAGAGTTGTACCAGCTCACACTCCTCTACGACCTGATGTTGTCTGATATTTCCCACTCACAGTCTGCCTGTGACTCCAGTCATCTAGCTTGAAAGGAAATGGTGCTCCCCCAACCTTGCTCTCATCATTACATGTGAGTTGACTAAGTGGTAACTTAAATAAGCACTACCTAATGAAAATACACAACCATGATGGCATCGGGAAAATCACTTTGCCCACGGAAGACTTTGATATTCAGTCTAACATGACGTAGAAACCCAACTTCCACATAAAATGCAAAGAAAATCTTCATTAAGCCCTTAAACACACTGTAGCTCATGAAACAAAGAATGCAAAGACTGAGTTTAAAAACAGCAGCCCAGTGGCTCAGGTGGTTGGCGCGCCATGCTCCTAACGCTGAAGGCCACGGGTTCGAGTCCCACATGGGCCAGTCAGCTGCGCCCTCTACAGCTAAGATTGTGAACAATGGCTCAACCTGGAGCTGGGCAGCTAAAGGACGGTATGAGCTGCTGTGTGAGGCTTGAATCGGAGTTGGGGGAGGGAGGGAAAAAAATTAGCAACAGAACAGTATCTGGCAACTAAATAAATGTCATTGATATTTTCAAAAGTTTTAATTTGATAAGTTATTCTGATATCTGATTACATACAGCACCACAGTCACTCCTTGAAGGAGAGAATTTAAAAATAAGATGAAGTTAATTTTGTAGGTTTTTGCAATGTGTTATTTATTAGAAGCTCATGGGCTTTAATAATTTACTCAATACAAAGAGTTCTTCATTTAGGTTTTTCAATTAAGAGTGGTTTTTTTGTTCTTTCAGAATGTGTTCTTTCTAATGTTTTACAATAAAATTTCCAAGATCAGTTTTCAAATTACTTTAGCTCAACTGATTTTTTTAAAGTTAGCATCACAATTTTGAAAGATTTCTGTGAATTACGTCATCTGAATGTTCACAAGTGGGCATGGATCCTGAAGGGAGGAGCAAGCAACAGTGTCTTCCAGACCATTCAGGAATGTGGACGCGGATGGGGCCAGACCTGTGTTACCTACAGCACGCAAGCAGTCTGAAAGGTCATGTCTCTCTAGATGGCAGCAGCTGCACTTGGGCAGACAGACCTGCGGGTCAGGGGCGGTACTCACGTGTGCACCATTTTCCAACAAGGCTTTAGCGCAGGCTACATGACCTCCAAGGCATGCCTCATGGAGAGAAGAGACCCGGTTAATTGTCACGAGGTTCACATTGACACCCTACAATTTGGAGAGAAGTCGGTTAAAGGTAAAGACTGCATTAGCAATATCAATGAAAGCAACACTGTTGGAGCTGTTCCTGTCGGCCTGTGGGGATCACATAGAAAGTAAAGGCCATGACTGGGGAATCTAAATATGGTGTGGGAGCCTTGAATTCATGTATTCACCAAATGCTTATTCAGCATTCTGGGCCAGGCAATGTTAGTACTTGGGTCTTCAAAACTTATGACATAGGTCTCTCTCCTCTAAGAACCTAGCGGGAAAACAGAAATGGGGGGGGGGGGCGGGAGGGGAACAGCAAGAATATATTGCTATACTGGAATATACTCCTATACATATTCAAATTTCAGTTGGGAGCATGGGGTATCCTTGAATCTGGCTTGGGTAGTAAGAAAAAACTTCGCAAATGAGGTAGTATTTAGCTAAGGCCTGAAGCATACAAAATGTCAAGCTAGTAAGGCAAAAAAAAGTACAGTTAAACCTTGAACAACACAGGGGTTAGGGACCCCAAGCCCTACCCCCATGCAGTCAAAAATCCATCTATAACTTTGGACTCCCCCAAAACTTAACCATTAACAGCCTACTGTTGACTGGAAGCCTTACTGATAACATAAACAGTCAATTAACATATTTTGTATGTTACATGTATTACGTACTGTATTCTTACAATATAGTAAGCTAGAGAAAATGTCATTAAGGACATCATAAGGAAGAGAAAATACACTTAAAGTACTGTAATCAGATTGGGAACAAAAGGATGACCCCCTCCCCCCAGGCTTAAGAGAAGAAAGTAAAGTAGGCTGTGCTCCCAGAGTTGATGTCAGCCACCACTCCACTGTGTGCAGAGGTGTCTGCATACCAGGCTCTGGGGCCAGGGGCTTCTCCTAACCCCATCTCCTTAGCCAGGTGCAACAGGGCCCAGTGCTACCATGTTTCCCCGAAAATAAGACCTAGCCAGACCGTCAGCTCTAATGCGCCTTTTGGAGCAAAAATTAATACCAGGCCCGGTATTATATTTTATATTATATAAGACCCGCTCTTGCATTATATAACACCAGGTCTTATATAATGTAATGCCGGGTCTTATATTAATTTTTCCTCCAAAAGATGCATTAGAGCTGATGGTCCAGCAGGAATTAGGTCCCTAGTTGATCCTTCCCAGATGAGTTGTTTTTTATTCCTGCCTTGTAATTCACCTGCTGAAAGCTTCCCAAACCTAGTGCATGACCCGGAACTCCAAACCCCAACCTAAGTAACCCACCGTCTCCTGCCAAACCTTCGAGGTGTTGCCTGTCCCTTCATCTTAGGGTCTCTTTGTGCCTCCTCAGTTCTGTCCATTTTCATGTCCTGAATATGGTGTCATTACTCCAGAGCGGTGCTATATATTTCAAGTTGCGTATCTAATACAATTCGAAAAGTCCCTTTTTCTTTTCCCATATCTGATTTTCTTTTCAAGAAAAGAAAAACGGGCTAGTCCACAAGGTGGCAGTAATGTGCTAGGGAAAAAACCCATTAGTGCAAACTCTCAGAATACCTGGAATTTTAGAAATGTGATGCTGGACAAGCCTGAAAGACCATCTACAGTGAATCCCATTCACGATGCATGAGAAAACAGAGAAGCAGAAAATTCAAATTATTAATAAGACTGGAGGCTCACCAGCTGGCGGTGACAGCCAGCGTGATAATCAGGAGCTCCTGGTCCTCAGTTTAATGTTTTACTCAGCACACCACCTTATCTTAACGTGAAACAAAGTAAAAAATAAAATAGAATACATTTGGCTAGTGTGTCAGGGCAAAGAAGTGAGGGTGCACTTAGGGAAAGTTGAACTTCTCTATAAAGAATGCTCCTTATACATTTAAGCACACTAGAGACACCAATGTGCGTATGAAGTCGAGTGAAAAATAAAGACGTGCTCAATGTAATGTGGTATCCTGGATTGAATCCTGGAAGAGAAAATGGACGCTAGTGGGAAAACTGGTGTAATCCCAGTCGTCTGTAGGTTAGCTAATGGCATTGTACCAGTGTTAATCGCTTATTTTTGACTAAAGAACTGCAGTTATGTAAGATGTTAACACTATGAGAAGTTGAGTGAAGGGTATACGGGAAGTCTGTACTATCTGTACAATGTTTCTTTAAAATCATTCCAAAATTAAAATCCTATTAAAAATACTAATAAAAGGACTGAGGTGAGAGGCTGAGAGGGAGGAGGTGGAAGCAAGACTTTTCACTGTGTACCTTTTTGTATCATTTTAATTTCTGAATTATGTGAATATATTACGTATGAAAACAATCCAATCAAATTTAAAGTGCTTACAAACAAATAAGCAAGTGATAAAACCTATTTGATAATTTCTGGCAGCAATGTTTTCTTTTTGCTTGTACTTTCTTGAGAACTAACAATTCATAAAGGAGAGAAAATAAAGGCACACCTACACAAATAAAGAGCAGTGTGCCCAGCAGTTTAAATTGAAATCAGTAAGTAAGCCAGGTTCGGTGGCAGCTAGGATGTGGAAAACAGATACATGACTCACCTCTTCTATCCACACACAGACTCTAAAACAAAGTAAATGGAGTGTGTACACTTTCATTCCTTCACAAATATTTACTTGGCCACCATTCATTGTTCAAGCTGCCAGGGATACAGTCATAAATTAAAATAAAGTAAGCAAGACTTTAATAAGTCTTCCCAAAGGAGTAAGGTTACTTGTTTGTCTACCTATTTTCACTCTTGCAATGTTGTATCGGTGGGGAAGCCAGCCTCTAAGATGGTTCCCTGTGATCCCTGATTGCTGGTATTGGCTCACTTGTATTCTCCTCTCCCGTTGAGTGGATTTACTGACTCATATACCTAATGAAGAGAATATGGCAGAAGTGATGTCACTTTGGAGATTAGGTTATACTAAGACTTCCTTCTTAGGTACTCTCTCACGTTCTCTCTGGGGGATGAGATGCCATCTCACGATGCAGGCGCCACCCTATGCAGAGGCCCATGTAGCAAGTAACTGAAGTTGACCAACAACCATATGGGTGAGGTTGGAAGTAGATCCTCCCCCAGTCGAGGTAGGAGATGACTGCAGCCCTGGCTGATACTTCACAGATTGCAAGGGACTCGGAGCTACCCAGCTAACCTGTTCCTTGGCCCACAGAAACCATGAGAATCTAAGTGTTTGTTGTGTTTCAGCCGCTAGGTGTTGAGGTGATTTGTTACATAGCAATAGCTGATTGATGCAACTAAGGCACACTGGGAGAGTCTAAGGTGACTTAGTGTAACACAAATTTGAGGGCATCCCCCACCACACCCACAGGGAAACTATCTATGAAGTAAAGGAAGGCCCAGAAGGGGAAGGATGGAACTGGGCAAAAATGAGCCAGTCTCCCAAGAAAGGAGAGGCAGGAGAAACAAATGGTGAGCTGTAAGAGGACACATACGCCTAGAATGGCCGTACTGGGGTCCAGCAAGCAAGACCTCTGCTACAGGCAAGGCTAATAAAGAAGGATGCTTGATTATATCATAAACACAAAGGATCAAGTCTTCTGTTTTCTTACCTGTGCAATTAAAGTTTTAAGGGCCAGTAAGCGCCCCTGGGCCGCCGCTTCATGAAGTGGGGATCGATCAGCCCAGCAGTCTGAAACACAAATCAAGCTCAGAGCCAAGGTCTGAAGTCTTCTTCAGCAGCTCGGTCATGCTGCCCACATAGTGTGAGAGGTGGTTTGGAAGAAGAGGAGAGAAGCTTTTAACAAGCATCAGGTTCTCGTGTCAGCCACTTTCAGGGTGACAAGCCACTAAGTATGCAGTCCATTAGCTTGCTGGTGGGTGAGGAGAGAGCACACAGACTGTCTCTGGCTTTTTGGAGCAGTTTTAATGAGCAATAGATGCAGTTCATATAAATACTGCCAAGTGCTTGAATCAATAGCTCTACATAAAGCAAAATGAAGGGCAAAGCTGGACAATGAGCATCCCTACTTTCATTTTTTCCCCCTGCCGCTCACCCTGACTCCTACCCTAAAGACTCAACATCCTATGCACCATGGAGGAGATTCTAGTAGGTTAGGGAAAATGGTTGTGTTCTAAATTCCCTATGTAATTGCCTCTGTTTCAATTTGGTAATGAAGCATATCTATTATCAGAATGCAGAATGTTGTTTATCAGATGGTATAATCCTCCAAAAGCTTCTCCCTGAACAGCTTTGTTGGGGGCAGTTGAGTGTGATGGCAAAGCCCGGGGCCAGTGAAGCCACACTGCCTCGGTTCGAGTCCCACCGTGACCACTTTCTCTGAAAAAGTGGGCAAGTTACTAAAATTACTTAAACTTCAATTTCCTGATCTGCAAAATGAGAGAACAGCAATCTAGTATTTAGCAAGTGCTTGGGTCTCTAAGTAGGCCAATAAAATGCATCCATGATGGTAGGTGCACAATACAATTAACTTTAATAATAAGTACATTTAGTAAGTCTATGCGCGTTCCAGGGAGCAGCCTCAGAACTGCCTTAGGAACACATTTTTCTTGTAGATGCCCATCAGCAAACAAGACTAACCAGTTTAAATGGACATTGCAGAAGTAACCCTCTATCAAACACGCCAAAGGCTAATCATCCACTTTGGAAGAAAACCTACTCTGGTTTGCAAAATCTGAGCATTCTTCAAATTATAACTGTGCTCTTCACACACTGAATAGCATGTAATACAGTTGGAATTTAACACAACCAACCTTTTCTAGGTGATCCCGATTGTATTAAGAATTCAGTTTTCCCCATACCGCAACCTTGGCAAAAACAATCCCACCAAAGATGGAATTAGGTGGATTTGAAATAGCTTGAGGCCTCAAGGAGAGTGTGAACTTTCCCAACTAATAAGAACCAGGGCTACAAACATTTCAGTAAGATGTCTTCTTACACTGAAACTCAGTTTTTATCTTCTCTAACCCTTTGGGTTATGAAAATGGGGAAAGCTAGAATGAACTTAATAGGGTTGGATTAAAATTGGAGCAATTAGTATGAAAATGTGACTATATGTATATGCTGAAAAAATGTATATACATTTTAAGAAAGGTAAAAACTGTATTAAAATTGTAATACAATGAATGACGCTAGCATTCATTTGATGTAACGCCATCTTTTGAGCGAACATCATACTACATGTTGCTACTGTAATTCGATTCAACTTCGAAAAGTAATACATAGATAACATCTCTTAGAACGTGTACATTTTTTGGAACCCCTCGTACACATACATACACACACACACACATACACACATACACAGTGCACTGAGAAAACCTAAACCAGGGCTCCTTGGAGAAATGCCTGATTTCAGGGCTAGGCCAGGAAAAATACAAGATGGGCCTCAAACACCTTGCCAGAAAGTAAGGAAATGTTCAATGAATGATGGGCAATGATGGGAAATATCAAAAAGACAGGGAAGCTGGCTTGAAGGGGTTTCCATTGGCCATATATGGGACAATTTGAGCATCAACATAAATGATGGTAAGAGATTAAATAATTTAATTCCTATTAAATGAAAGTCCTCACTGATATAAATGAATATATTATATAAACTGGGAGAAGAGAAAGCTCTTCCTTATAGTAGAACTCCAACTTAGAAATGTAGAAATAGAATCTGACTCAAATTATCTCCCCACAAAATAATTACTAGTTATCAAGGGAACACAGGTAATTTTACAGTGGAACAGAATTGTAGATACCACCTTACCCAGGGGGTCAAAGTTAACATCAGAAGTGATGGAAACAAACTGGCAGAGTGCCATCTAATGGAACACATGAGCAATACCATGTACAATTGGCAGGAACACAATGGAAAGAACACACCATCGCTTCTGTGACATTCCTGCTCACAATGCATAACCCAAATCTAGTCATGAGAATACTGCAAACCAATTCAAGCTGAGGGACACCCCATAAAATAACTGTCCTATAACCAGTTCAAAGAGGGACAGAGGAACTGTTTCAAACTGAAGGAAGCTGACAAGACACATCTAAAGGCAATGTGCGCCCCTGGATTGGATCCCTTTGCTATCAAGGAAATAATTAGGACAGCTGGGTAAACATGAATAGAGTCTGTGGGCAAAGAGAAGTAGGAATTCTTTGTACCACTCTTGTAACTTTTCTGTCATTTTGAAATTAGTTTCAAAATAAAAAACTATGTGCGTGTGTGTGTGTGTGTATAATCACTAGTGTTTTCATCCTCCTAATATGAATGTGCAATGCTTTTATAAGAAAAACAGATAAAATCTTTAGGATGAAAGTACATTGTGTTTGTATCTCCACTTGTCCCTGAGTTAGTTACAAGCTGGTGAGTGGAGTATTTGTAAATCTCTTGGACATTTACAATTTGCATAATGAGATAATGTATACATGTGATACTCAATTCGTCAGCTTTGGTTTTCTTCCAGTGCATCTCCATCTCATTCAATCTGAAGCCTGCATCACATATGCGCTGTCTCGCCTAATTGCTCTTGAAAATGGACGCAGGCACCCGGGTTGCGAGGACAGACTTCACCCACAGACGGCAACTCAGCACCCTGATCAACGTAAGAAGCAAACCCACAAACATGGCTTTGTTATTCTTTTGTTCTAACAATAGCCAGTCAACCCAAGTCACCTAAAGGTACTGTAAGTATTTGGTTCAAAAATAAAAAGCTTTAAGTGGTAACTTGCTATGAACTTAGCATTAACTTGCCTCCAAGTGAGCTGTGACGTCCCCTTTCCTTCTGGGAAGCGGGAACCACATCTCCGTCCTTTTCCTAGTAATTTCCTATCACTCATCAGTCCCATAAGACCTGCTCTGTACACACAACCTGGAGAGATCTCACAACCTAACGTGGAGAGAAGGAAGCCAGGCACAAGAGTGTGTGCTGATTCCTTTCTATAAAGTACAAAAAGGGCCAAATTCGCGCTGAGTGTCAGGAGTCCAAAGTACCTAGAGGAAGGGCAGGGGCTGACTGGCAGGGGGCCTGGTGGGGGCCATGCTGATAACATGCAGTTTCTTGACCTTGGGAGCTGGGAGCTGACTGTGTCTGCTTTGTGAAAATTCATCCAGCTGTTGCTCGGGATGTGTGCACTTGTCTGTGTTTACGTCCGATTTCAATAGAGATGTAAACACTACTAGCCTGCTGGGCAGTCCACTCTAAAGCTGTAATCTCTACTCCTCTGCCCAGCCCCAGGGCAGAGTGGGGGCCTCTCTGCCACCCAAGTAGCTGGAGGCTGAAGTGCGGTGTGTTCTTACACATGTCCCCACTTCCTTCTAGGTGCCAGCTCCTCTGGTGCCTTGGGAGTGGGGAGAAGTGAGAGGAAAGGGAAGATGTCTCCCCAGTTAACTGAAAGGAGACCAGTCCTGCTCACTCGGCCTCAACAGCAGATCTCACTCCTGGTCGGTGGCCTTGCCCTTCACACCAGGCTCACTCTGGGGCCCCTTTCCTATGTACTGGCATTTCACCACCTGTCCTCGTGTCCCCCACCAGTGCAGCATCCTCGATGCCCCCTACTCCCACCCCATGCTTCTGAAGTCGCAGCAAGCCTGTGGGGCCATCTTCCATTCCGCCAAGAAAGAGGGAACGGTGGGTTGTGCTGAGCCTCTCACTCACCACCCCACTGCTTTCCAATTCTCTTTTCTATCTGAGTAGCGCAGGGGGCAGTTCAGCAAGTTGCCTAAGCAGGCTTCCAATGTGAGAATGAAATATCCCGGGTCCCCTCCTTTCAGGCGCCCCTTATCTAAACTTGCATTTCTCCTGGAGCCCCATCCCTTGGCTTTGAAGAGAAGGGGGAAGAGCCTTGCTTCATGTATTGGAATACCCCCAAATGCATGACAACGCCCTCGCCCCACAAGAAGAGATCTCACTTCTAGTAACTGGCAGAAAAAAAACTGAAATCCAAGGTTTGAGACTTCAGAACACTCGCTGTTCTGGTTTTAAGAACTACTGGTGTTTAAATTCTGCCGGTCCTCATGCTAGATTTACTTGTCTGGAGTGCTTTGCTATATCCACCTTCTCTCTATAGATAATGTGAAATGTATCTATTGTATAGCACCTTAAATGTAGAAATCATTTTTGTTTTCCAACTGGAAACAAAACCACTCTGAAGGAGTCACACTGCTTCTAGTCACACTGTTTTCCAGAACTTGCTTTGAAGGACCTTGAAGAGTTTTCACACAAAACCCTTTCCCAGAAAACTGCGAAGGTGGGCTCTCCTGTTTTTCTTCTCTTATTCCTGACACGCAGTCTCTCAGTTTTATCATTCTTGTTTTGCAAATTGGAGCTAATTATGAGAAATTAAGGACAAAAGTTATTTGGCAGCTAGGGAGTTTTTCCATTTCTTTCAAGAAATATGCAACCAAGCTCTCCAAATAAATGAATGCTTAAGTAGGAATCAGTTACTCTCTTCCAAGGCAGTCTATTTTCAGTTATTTGGCAGACTGCCTGTGTCACAGGGCCGCAAGCACATTATAAAGATAGTTTACTCTACAAATATGTTTACTTGTTCCTGATGAGGTGTACGGAAAATGTTCAAGTATTTTTTCATTCCCACCTTTGACTTTTTCTCAGAATACGATTTATATCTCTACTTCTCAGAATCTCTGAATAACAATTTCATGACAACTTAGAAAACCATAGATTTCAATAACAAAACTGGTTCAGATGGAATACAGCTGTCTGAGTTTCAAGTATTCAAGATAAAAATCAATTATTATTTTTAAATTGTTTTGCAATTTTTATCCTTCCTAATTCCAACAAGTATTCGAGATCACAGGTTTATTATTATTTTTAAAACAACCTAACTGGTTTTAATCTCTAGTACACATGGAACAATCTTTATTCTCTTTAGTCAAGTTCTAAAATCATATAAAGCAATATCTTCTCTTGTAGCATGTATCAAAGAAAATAAAATTCAAAAGGAATTTCAATTTTGAACCAAAACACAAGCAAGGGTCTAGCAGAATTAATGATATTTTAAGCAACAAAGGTAATTGTAAAAAAACACATTATAATCCATTTCCTGAGATATCTAAAATACTATAATAAAATCGAGTTAAAATGTATACTCCCTAGAACACCCAGCTCTGGTCAGGAGATGAACCCCAGTTAATGAACATCTTTCTGTAGTGTATTAAAAAGAAGGTTCCTTTGAACCCATTAGGAGCAGGAGAGCTGAGCTAGGTGACAGGTGGGGCCCCTACTAAAGAGTGGTTGTCCCAACCTGGGAAAGCCAGCTGGCACCTGTGATATGTAACCACTCAGAGGATGGTTGGGCCAAGGCTGAGGAAACAACCAGCAAAACTGCACAAGAGTAGAAGGCTAGGTAGAAGATTAGGCAAGAATGTACCAAAGGCAGGAAAATCTGTCCAAAAGGGCAGGATAGGAAAAATGAGTCAGGACGATGAGTCAGGCAGAGGTGGGGCCATCAAATCAAGGTCAGTCCTTTGAATTCAGAGCAACAAGGACAACCGATTTTAAGCATAACACTCAGAATAGAATCAATCTTTTAGACTTAGCTTAAAATAGCCCTTTTAAAAAAAGAAAAGCGGGGAGGGGTACAATAGTTCCATAATCTCCTATCTGCCATTGTAAAATCCCCCAAATTCTGAAAACCAAGTGTTTCACCAAGGTTGATGCAAACCCCTTTGGCAGCAAAACATGGCCAGGACTCTGGTTAAGCAATTTATTATTTTTAATTTGTATTTTTGCTTAGTGTGAATATTTCCATGTTCACTACAGAAATGTCAAAATGTTTGATTCTGGGAGGCAGCTCTGGGTCCTGCTGGGAGTGCTATGTAATATACAGTATATACCCTGTGTAATCTTACTACTATCCCCCCAAATTCCTGAATCCTGAAACACATCTGGTCCAAGGGTTGTGAAAGCAGATTATCAACCTGTAGCTACACTTTATTTTTATCAAGTTTGATAACCAAGTCACTGTACTGAATACAGCTTCAATTCTGGCCCAATTAGCAAAGGTCAAAAAATCACACACCACATCTCTCAGGGGAGATAGCGCCTGCATAAAAATCTATGGGCTGAAGGTGGGATCCAGTGATCCATCTGGTGCTCTAGATGTAATGCCAAGGGCCAATAACAATGTTTCAAACTTAAAAATATACACGTGTAATATTGACCAACCACACAGACCAGCCTGAAAAAATCAAAATAATAAGCCAACCACAGCTTAACTCAATTCTGATGAGTTCTCTACAAATGCAGTAGTTTAAACCACAAAGACATATTGAATGATACATTCCAGAATATGAAATCCCAGAAGAAAACAATCTTTCCCAAAAGATTTTACAGCCAGAAAATGATACTTAATGAGGGATAAGATGCTAAGTGCTGCTTCCAAAAGAAAGAATGCCACGACCAACGACAGGCTAAACTCTGCCCCGGGTCAGTTTTTACTGCCCTCCCCTTGTCTTAGACAGTACTGACGATAGTTTACAGGAACATAATATGCTATTGGAATCAAGATACTTAACCTTGAGCTAAGACTTTTCTAAGCCAATTAGCTAACTTACTGATTAAATGCCACATATTTTCCCAACAAACATTTGACCAATGAACAGCAAAGGTAATTTCTGGTTTGAGTTGAACACTTACACAAAATTTTGTTCTTGATTTTTAATACGTCTGGCTTTAAGTATATAGTATCTAACTCCTAACAGTATCACAAGAAAACACACTGCTAGAATCATGTGAAAACCACTGTTTCTGGCATGTTACTTCCTACATTATTACATAAAGCCCTATATATCAAATACACACACACACACACACACACACACACACACACACGCATATATACATATATATAGGAAGGAAATGAAACTGCGAAATTAACATGCACTATTCTCCCTGCTGCCTCCTGTTAATAACTGAAAAACACATGTTTTACTTTATTATACCATGCTACTTGCAAATTAAATATTATCCTAGGCGCTTAAACAAATAAAGATATTTGAGATAAACAATGAATGCTCCATTTAAGAGATTTGTATTATGGCTCCAGATTTAAACCATGGATTTTGACTATTATAAAACCTTTTTAAGAGTGTATTTAACTTAAGGGCCACAAAGACAAAAATAATGCACATGAGCAACAAAAAACATTTTAACACTCTTGCCGACACAGACTGTTGGACTTTACCTAATATAAACCATGAGGATAATGTATCTATGAGAACAACAAAACTGTATTACTGAAACATTAAAAAGCCCCTGCCCAGATTTATAAATTAAATTACAAAACAGCTTTTCAGATCATGCTTAACTTGAAACTAAAAAAAAAAGTTGTTTGTTTTTTTTTAACCAGTCTAAGCAACATACCTCCCTGAAATGTGTGACAAATGTAATCCCCAAAAGAAACCTCTTTCCATACTCCGGGCCTTCTGACACTTCCTGAAACGTCAAGATTCTTCTCATTTTCCCCAGTTAATTGAAGCATTCTGATGCTTCGTCTTTGGAGGTCTTATTTCCTTGGATAAGACTGCTGTTATCTAGTGTCTTCAAAGTCGTCTACTGTGTTCGAATCACATAGCATCAGTTTATTTTGAAAGAGAATCCTGGATGCAAATTGAAATGGATACCAGATAAAGAATGATGTAATCCTGGAGCCACTATGAACATTAAAAACACATCGGGAAATTCTGAACTGTTTATGAATAAATACTCCTCTATTAAGTGACAATCCCAGCAGTGACAAGGATATCTGATTCAATTAGTTTTGCAGCATCTCACCACAATTAAGGTGAATCATTTCTTGAAAGAAATGGAGACTAAATTTACAAAGCATAAGACTTTAAATTGTTTTGCCCAAATGCTGGCATTTCTTATTACAATAACCTTTGTTTGTAGTGCTTTGCATGGTGCCATGTATAAATGGGTTTAGTGAAGGGTTTTTCCTAACAGTGACAAGTGGCTAATCAATTTGAATTGCAAATGACAGCACAAAAATAAATATAGCATGCCACGTGTGCTGCTTTACATTAAATGTACTGGCCATTCTATTTCCTGAGGATATTCTGTCTTGTTAGAATGCATTGTTCAAGTTTGATTAAAAATGTAAAAGACAATAATCCTACATAAGTAATATTTTGGTTAGCAAAAATGAGGTTTCTCAAAATATTCTCAGAAAGCCACTACTTTATTTACTTCTTAAATGTTAACAGAACTACTAACTTGCAAAAAAAATAAGGCTGAAAATCCTTCACAAATTGGTGCAGTCAATACCATTTGCTACTTTAAATAATTTTTTTAAACCACCCACTCAAAGCCAAAGTATATATAAAATCTGCCTTCTAGAAATATTCACATGAATTATCCAGGAGGTTTAAAAAAAAAGGAATTGGGAACAACTTCATGTATTTTTACCTGAAATTCCACCATAGATCTCTTCTGCTATCCTTGCCGCTTCTTTTCTATTTCCTTTGACGATATAGAAATGTGTTAAGAGAGCCAAAAAAACTTTAATTAAAAGCTTGAAGAAAAGAAAGGTAGCAAACATTGTAATAAAAATGTTTTTAAAGCCATAGAAAACAGGACCATCTTCCATTTTGGCTTGTACTCTGTACAGGTTCTCGGGACTGCAAAATTTCCCTGAGTTATAATTGGTATCATATGACATCTATTTTAAACCTTCTAGCCCTCAGTGCTCCTGTTACGGAGAACTCAGTGTGTAGGTTCTAAGCTAACTGGGATTTGGAGACTGCATGTGCTGCTGACATTCACAGCAAGGTTAAATACACGAAAGAAACTTCCTTCTAACCAGAAACACCCAATAATCCTAGACCTACATTCCTCAGTGCTACCTAACAAACAGGATTCAAATCCAAACCTTTTTTATTCCTGAATCCCAATTTTGATTATGTTATGTTGGAAGGCAGGATTGGAAAGATAAAAGAAACGTCTCAGATCCCATGGGGACAAAACAAGCTATCTGAAGTTCACACAAATCAGTACAAATACATCCTATGCTCCTGGTGGGAAGTCTAGCCCCTGGAACATTTCATTTTTTCTTCATTCTGAGGTTTATGGGAGACAAAACCCAAATCTCAAATATGACCAGTTAAAAAAGACCATTTACTCGAAGGCAGTGCTTAATAGAAGGTCCATCTTGGAAGCCTCTCCAAGTGGAAGTGTCAGACTAGAAGCATTCCACCACTTTACTGTAATAATTTCATCCATGACAACGTCCCCCAGCAAAGTTACTGATCGCTCACTTCCCATTTCAAGTGTCAGTAAAGGTGGTGCCTCTTTCTGGAAAATGTGGGCTACCCTTGATCATGGGGGAGTCATAATGAAACAGATGAAGAAGATGCCCTAGGTTTTGGGTGAAATACCCAAAGATTCTATTAATCAATTCCTTCCCTAGTTGCTTAGATGTAACCCTAACTGTTCAACAAGCTGGCCAATACAAGTGAGAATAATTTATTTTGAATTTTCCTCACCTTGGAAAATTAAGGGAGGCAAATCTAGGTTTCCTCTTTTCATTCTATTAGATTTTTCTAAATTTCTACAATCTGTTAGAAAAGACAAGCCAAATTAAAATTATAAGAGCAGACTAAATAAATCTTATTTAATAAATGCTTTATGCAAATATATGGGAGCTTCTAGCACTCAAATTAGAATGAGTACCATCAGAAGAACTGTTTACCTATACTCTGCTAAAAGGCTGATGCGTGAGAATACAGCTTTGAATCACAATACACAGCAGATCATTTCGGTGTCACAGAACCATAAAGATCTCTTGTTGTTTTCATTTTCAAGAACAAATATTAACATATAGGGTTGACTTTACCAAGTTGAGATTACCTAGTCGAGTGCCAATGTATGAAAATACATGGATGAACACAAGTATTTTAGCTCTTTTCATGTCTCTTTCTTCAACTGTACTCTAAGAAGGCAATCATTTATTCATGTCAGCCCGGTGATGTATATTGCATCATTATCACATTATTCAATCTTGTTTTGGTTTTGATTTTCTTTTAAAACACGGCTGGCTGTACTTTGTTTTACATACCAGAAAAGTCAGCTATGAGCAGCTCAACTTTTTCAAGCTTCAAATGGATGTCTATACTACCTCTGAGAGACCATCTTTACATCTGAGATGCATGTAAAAAGCTACGGAAGGAGTTAATTCACAGTATCTTTTACAAGAGATGAAATCATCTACAGCACCAGGGTCGCTCAGCCTCAGAACTACTGACATTTTGAGCCAGATAATTCTCTGTGGTGGGGGGCTGTGTGAAAGCACTGTAGGATATCTAGCAGCATCCCTGACCTCAACACACTCGATGCCAATGCCTCACTCCCATCCTGTTGTAACAAGCAGAATGTCTCCAGACACTGCCACATATCCGAACGGGCACAACATCACCAACTCTTTCACACACACACTCCACATCCAGTTGACCACTGAGCCATAGCCAAACATAAACAATAAAGGATAAAGAAAAATCAACTCCCCAAAGTACTGTTGAATAGAAACCAAATTCTGTATAGAATTCAGTTTTCAGAATTTCATATTTAAAAAATCCAGCCACAGGATACAATATGGTAACATCTAGCCAGATTCTTTTGGGAATGCAGAGAAGGATAGAGAGGCCTTTAAAAATACTTCACAAAAGTGACCTGAAGCTGAAGCTAAACAATAATGAATGTCAACTACAAGTTTATATATATATATTTAAGTTACAAGAAGCGGAGTACAGCATTAGGAATAGAAGCAGTGGAAATGTAATGGCTGTGTGCAATGTCAGAGGGGTAGTGGGTGGGGGGTGGGGGGTTATCACTGTGTGAGGGATATAAATGATAAACGTCTAACTATTACATTGTTTTGTGCACCTGAAACTAATTTTTGAAAAAAGGGGGTGAAAAGATAAAGGGGAATAAGAGGTTCAAAGTTCCAGATATAAAACAAACAAGTCATGGTGATGTAATGTACAGCATAGGAAATATAGTCACTAATACTGTGATAGCGTGTAGTGTCAGATGGTTGCTGGACTTATCATGATCACTTCTTTAGCATAGGGAATATAATCAATAATATGGTAATAACTATCTATATTGCCAGGTGGGTACTGTTAAATAACTGCAATGTACACGTGAAACTAATATAATATTGTGTATTAGCTATATTTTATAAAACCCTTAAAAATAAATAAATAAATAATAAATAAATTTAAAAAGTGAACACAGATGCATGATACCTTGACTTTGCCATAAACAAGTTTCGGTGTAAGAAATCAGAACAGCGCAGACGGGTGGATCAGCTGGTTAGAGCGCGAGCTCTGAGCAACGGGGCTGCTGGTTCGATTCCCACATGGGCCAGTGAGCTGCGCCCTCCGCAACTAGAATGAAGTCAATGAGCTGCCGCTCAGCTCCTGGGTGGATCAGTTGGCTGGAGCGCGGGGCTCTCAACCACAAGGTTGCCGGTTCGACTCCCTGGGCTGCACCCCATGCAACTAACAACGGCGACTGGACCTGGAGCTGAACGGCACCCTCCACAACTAAGACTGAAAGGACAACAACTTGACTTGGAAAAGTCCCGGAAGTACACACTGTTCCCCAATAAAGTCCTGTTCCCCTTCCCCAACAATAATAAAAAAAAAATCTTAAAAAAAAAAAAAAAAAAAGAAATCGGAACATACCAATGTAGGTGATGCTTTCCGCTGCTTCCAACAAAAGGGGTGGGAGAAGCTCGGTTTCTGTAAAGGAAATCAAAATTCAAATTTCTCTTAAAATAGCTCACGAGATAAAGTGTAATTACATACTTCACATACACAACAGTTAATAGATGTATTCACTTGTCTCATGCAGTAACTCTAGCACAGTACAAAACAAGAATTTGTTTGGATCAGGAAACAAAGGCACAATTGAACTTGCTGTTCCATGAGTAAAAGAGAGAAGCACTCTAGAAAGAAAAGATGACAGAGGGATTCATCAATAGAAGGATACTTCCTGTTTTACTAACAGACCAATCAACACATCAAATTGCACTGAAAAACAAAGCGTGCAAGGGAGGGACGCGGGGGGAGTGCTGTTCATAAAAAAAGACAAACTCAGAAAATTGTCAAAATGTCATTTTGGTCTTTATTTTTGGACATGTACCATGTTTTCATAGATCACTTTTACATGTGCTACTTTTTGTAACATCAAAGGAAATACAATATATTTTTCATAAACTCTTCATCACTGCAAGATCACTTTCGAATAACTGTAAGTAGCAGGGTAGAACAATATGTTTCCACATATTGACCAGTGCAACACTGATAGTTACAATTAAGGTATCTGGGAAGTCTGAAATTAAGATTTACTAGAACAAGCAAATTTACTTCCATTTGTTAAAAGAAAAATAATTCGCAAATTACATATTTTACATGCAAGAACTTTAAATCCTATTTCCATCTGAAATAAATGACAATAATCAAGTGACAATTCTGAAAAATTTCCAAGAAATAAAAAGGTAAGAAAAAATAGTATGTTTTTAAAAATTACTTATTAAATAAAACCAAATGTTACAGATCACGCTTTATCATGAATATTGGCACTGTTTATTCCATATTTACATAAATCAGTTTCTTTGCATAAAAATCCCAAAAAGATTTAATGGTTTGGGTCAGTCCATTTTATTTTAACTAAAGAACCCTTAACTTCTAGACTTTAAAAATTGCACTCTTGCATCTGTGTTTTAGTAGGAAACACAAATATATTTCTTCTATATCAGTGGCAACCAGTTACTAGGCATGTTATGATACTTTTTAACAAGAAGTTTTGTAAATATTGCCATTAAAAAAAATCCTGTACAGAATCACAATACTGGCAAAATCTATCTAGTGCACCCACACGTGCCTGTCTTTTGATTGCAGTCCTTTATCACAAAAATTTATTCTAAGGAGTCCCATAATAAGACACACCATGTGGATAATTTGGGGTTCAAAAACCCATGGCTCTGGACAAGTACAGTTAACAACACATCCATCCACAAAGAGACTTGTGTTCCTAAAATTTTCAGACTCAATTCGCTATAAACAAAACATCCTGGGGGTAAAGACTTTTGCACACTGACAATACTTATCAGACATCAGCTAGGCCACAAGTGAAGGGAAGTGACTTCTCTCAAAGGTACAGGGTAGCATCTGAGTTTGAGATGGCATACCTCATACATTCTGTTCGGAAAACACAAAGGCATTTACAGAGGACTAAATTATACACTGAAAGAGGTGGAGGGTTTTTCTCTGCATTCTCATCAACAGTGATATCGGTCCCTAGTAATTAAAAAGCAAACGGCATTTTCATCAACACAACTGAAGATGAAGGCTCCACCTAGGAGAATGCGTACAACAGGCTCAAAGAAGTACCCGGAGCATGCGGACAACTGTTTCCTGGTATTAAAAGCATGAACATTTTTGGCATGTTGGATATTTTCACCATTTCATGTCAACTGTGATTGCAGTGAAGTGAGCCATTTGAATGATAAACAGCGAATGTACCCTGGTCCTTCACGGCAGGAAGTATCTAGCTCAGTGTTCTCCACATAGCAGGTGCTTAAAACACGCTGGTGAGTGACGGACCTTTTTACTCACGAAACCTGATTACATGTAACACTGAGTATACATGATAAATGTCCAAGAATGTGACTTGTAAACATCTGGTGACTATCTAGTTAATGATAGAACACTTAAAATTGGCCAAAAAAATGTCCAGAAAACATTTGGCCCTTCAGCACCCAAAGCTCCCAAAATATAATGTGAAAACATCTCTGCTAAAGGGATTTCAGTAGTCTGAGAAAGGTCATACCTGAGTGGCTTAAATGTTCTCTCTTAAATTTTAAATAAGTGCAAGGGGTTTCTACACTCAGGAATTGCATAAGTTTTTCTCTTTCCTCAAAATAAAACATTGAATAATATAGAGGTAGCATAACTTACTAAATTAACTTTAAAAAAAAAAAAGAAAGAGCAAGGTTATTTTCAATTGTATTAATAGAATGGTTACAAATGTTTAAAAACTTCCAATCCAGGCTTCCTTCTACCTGATGTTACACATCTCATTATTCTCACCCCGTTTTTTACTGTAAGGATATTGATGAGTCCAGGCACCCTTTGGCCCTGTGGCATCTATTGCAACATCAATGACAGAATCTGGAGTCATCCATCTCAAGAAAATGAGGAAGAGAAAGTTGAATACGGCCAACAAAGCAAAAATGCAGCCTGTTACTGGGCCACAGTGAGAGATGAGTCTGTCCAGTCGTCTGTCCATCGGTAACACAGCTTCTCCTGCCACCCGGTCGTACACCTGGCAGGAGAGAGGCCGAGAATGAGCACTCTGACCCACAATAAGCAACGACCAGGAATGTTTTACAGATGTAAACAGAAGTCGCTTAAATCTCGTTGTTGTTATAGGGAACGATGTGGCTTATGAAATTCATTACAAAATTACTGCCTTCTGATTCAACACTCATGCAGTGCTTATCATGGACAAAATACCAGGCTAGATGCCATGCCAAAGAAAGACGAACATGCCACGGGTCCTGTCTCCTAGGGACCACCATCACTTATAACCAACTACGAGAATTCTAAAGTCCTGAGAAGTTGGAACCATTCTTCGGGTCGCCTCTGTCAAGGCCATGTTTAATTCAGCAGTGACTCCCTGAAGCAGAACAGGCCTTCTAAGGTTCCTTGACTCGGCGGAGAAGCCCTCACCACGCTACCTGGCAGACATCAACCACAAGCAGAGAGTGACAAGCTAGTGTGATTCTTTCTGGGTACAGAGCAGCTCTTCTTTCCACAGCCATGTGAAGCTGTGTTGCTGAGCACAGAGGCTGAGAATGTACAGAAACATTTCACAGATTCCAAATAAGAGGGAAAAGAAACGGGGGAAATCTTCGTGGCAGGTACAGGTCAAACACCGGCAAAGAAAACAAAGTTTATTGCTGAGAATTGATAGTAGGTGGCTTGCTTTTTACAGCACTGCTAGGCACTAAACTCAGAAATATGAGGAAAAAACAAAGATCTTTAAACATTCTTATTCTGAACACATAAAATGAACCAACATTAATTTTTTAAATTCATTTGAGTATTACTTGTGCTTCTCATGTATCAGATCTGTAAACCATCTCCTTTTGAACTCAAGAAACTTATGACGTGCAGTGTAAGTCCTAAAGGCCAATGGCCTTTGAAAGATACAGGATGTTTTCATCAGGGCTTCACCTTGAGGACATCTGGAATACCTCTGAATCAAAAGTATGTTGACAATTACACTGAGACAGGCGAATCACAACTTGTTCAAGTTTCTAAATAGCACAAACTAAGGAGAAGTTGAAAGGAATCGAGGTGTCCTGTGTGGGACAGGTAGAATTAAAAGAGCAACTACAAAGTGACCTGCGTGTCAACTTTTATTTCAGTGTCAATCAAATTTTGACCTTAAATGACAAAGTAATTTACTACTATGAAGAGAATGATAGGCATGACAATCCACTATAGACAGGACTTTTTTCTGAATGTATACTATAAATCACCACAGAGTATAAAATAGAAAAAAAATACAGATTTTTACTATTACTTCAAGCAAGACCTTAAACAAAAGTCACGGTTTAAAAAATCCTAATTAGCTCCTTAAACATATGTTGACAAAAAACCAGAGTTCTTTGTCCCAAACTTACTATCTACAATGGCTCAGACTTCTGAGGTTTACATGTCGATCAAGAAGGTGAAGCCACAAGTTACAGAGCAGTGGTTCTCAATCCTGTTTCCCCAGAAATAAGACCTAGCTGGACCATCAGCTCTAATGTGTCTTTTGGAGCAAAAATTAATATAAGAACAGGTCTTATATTATATTATGTTAGATAAGACCGGGTCTTATATTATAGTAAAATAAGACTGGGTCTTACATTAATTTTTGCTCCAAAAGATGCATTAGAGCTATGGTCCGGCTAGGTCTTATTTCTTATTTGGGAAAACAGGGTAGAGTGGAGTATCACTGAAAAAACCAGTCTGACCAAATAGCCCTGCCAACCATTCCCAAATGCCACCTCTGCTCCTAAAAAGTCATATTAGAATCTAGGCAGTGGCTGAAGAGGCCGGGGGACACAAAGATGGAATGAACAGATCCTGAAAAGGATACCTAGGTGATTCTGACATGTACTCCTAACAGGTAATCAGTGCTACACTCCAACTTCAAAGGAAACCCAGGAAAAGGTGGTTATTTCATATAGGTGGAGATACTGAAAACTTCTAGAAGGTGAGTGTCTCAGAGACATTTCAGTCAAAAGTGTTTAACTCAAATATCGTACAGTTCAATGGAAAATGGATATGACAATTTTTGCACTTATATTCAAATATGGGTTCATCTTATGTACAGGAATTTACAATTTAAACCAAGTAAGAAAGCCTTGCAGGAAAGAGCTATTCTGTTTACACAGCTCCATCTTCAGGCTAGAAACTAGGTGCTCCACTGACTACAACTGACAGCATAAAGCACTAGTCTAAACTATCTGCTCCATGTTCCCAACTGACTGACTGTCTGGTTCTCAATTTCTATATACAGTGGTACTTCAGTTTTCGAACGTAATCCATTCCAGAAGACCATTCGAGTTCTGAAAAGTTCGAAAACCGAGGTGTGGTTTCCCCATAGAAAGCAATGCAAAATGGATTAATCCATTCCGGACCTTTAAAATCAACCCCTAAAACTGCAAATTTAGCATGAATTTTACTATCTAATGATACCATAGATCCATAAAACTTACGGCATTCGTAAACTGAAATGTTCATTAAAGGAGACGTTCGAAAACCGAGGTACCACTGTACTAAGAAGCAGGGTGTTTCCATCCAGCTTGTTTACATGGTAATAAAAGGCATGAGGCAGACGAAGTAACGAAACTTAAAGGACGGATGAAACTGAGTAGAATAAATGAAGTCCCTAACTCGAAACCAGAAAGCATGTCCCACAACCAGACTCTCCCACCTAAGGGTATTAATCTATTTCCTGTACCTGTCCTTTCGGAAATTCTCTATTGCTGCTTTTTATTTGTGATCATATTTCCAACATTTGTCATGTGCATTTTGAATTCTAACTTAGGTTCTCAATCAGCCAAAAGATGCAAAAATCCTTTCCCTGTAGAAAATCACAGCAGTTAGCAAAAGTGACACAAGAGCTTTAGAAAGTAGCCTGAATTAAATATTAACAAGTTACAAAGTTTCTGCAATCAGAGTTTAGGTAAAACCATTATTTTCTAATAGACCTATACACTGTAGAATTATAAACAGCCTCAAGAAAATGTCCAACAGTAGGTTTTAATATTAGTTTTGCCTCTAATGGTTGTGGCTTCTAGAAAATTCTGTAACTTCTTTATGCCCAGTCTAATGAAAGGTCTAGACTGCATTACTACTGTTTTCAGATGTCAAACCCAATGATTTGACTAGAAACTTGAAGTCTAGCATATACCAAAAGTAATCCATTAGTGCACTTCTTTTCATTTGGAAGAGACTTCATAAGCTTAAGCAATAGAACAGAAATGGTAAACCTGTATAAGAAAAGGCAAACGTATACGTGAATCAGGAATTCAGACACAATCTTCAAATACCCTTTTCTTGGCACATGACATACTTTTTCCGTTCTCTCGGCAACATTCCTCCAGGTGTAGAAAGTCTTTACTATGTTATGGATATTTTCTGGAGCTGGCAATGTTCCTGACTTCAGTTGGGAAATAGCTTTTTCCAATCCCTCACACAAAGATTTTACAGAAGGCTCACATAAAATAATAAGATTTTCTGGAAGTACTTCAGGAATTCCACCAACCTTGGTACTTACAACCTTAAAAAGAAAAAAAAAAGAATATACAATCCAGCATAACTCGTATCACAAGAGAAAATAAGAAAAACCAATGTAAAAATTATTATGGAATGTGTCTGGTTAGTTTTCAAAATACAAGTACAGAAACGCCCACAATATAAGCCCTCAAAGCTTTTTACCTGTAAACCACAACTGGCTGCTTCCACAATTGCCATGCAGAACGCTTCGGTGAGGGACGTATTAAGAAAAATATGTCCTTGAACTAAGACATTTCTAACATCCTTGTGTTCTAAGGCTCCCAAGAGACGCACTCTGATTTTTAAAATGAGAAGAGGAAAGTGAAAATTCATGCTAGAAAAGAAATATAATTTATAGGTCAAGTGTGCTATTCATATTATACTTATATTCGTACTGGTTCTAATGTTTGCCACCTCAAAAGATTAATATTGCCAAACTTTGATCTAAATGATTATAAAGCTGTTTGGTTAAACTCAGTTAACATATTCCTGACTTTCGTCACACATATCAAATTTCATCTTTTCCAAAATTAGTTTGCATTTAATGAAAATATTAATACACTTTGATGAGTAAATGTTAAAGTGTCATTACTAAACAGGAAACTGTCCCTTTTACACTGCTGCTTCACAGGCACACACCTCACATGTTATCTAAGTAAGTGAGGAAGACAAATGTTGGAATCTGCATGTGCAGAGCAATTGACATGATTTGGGCCATGCTATTCAAATCACAACTCAGAATGCCTTAAAAATCGGCAAACATTTCCAATCAAAGCAGTTGGTTTTTTGTGCCTTCTAGGGTGCCTCCAATCACTGCCCTGTAAAGTCAAATAATATTGGGCTAACGGAAAAAATTGTGAATTCTTTAATTAGGGTTTCCCATTTTATATAAATGTTTTTAAATAGGCCTTGCATTACATGTTTACATTAAGTATATGTAGGAGAAGCAGCCCACTTAACACAGGCATGGAGCCCAAACTGAATTTAAGTAACTGGTATTTTCTCACCCAAGATAATATGGAATCCATCAATACCTGTCATGTAGCTGGTATCTTTCCCGTACTTCTTCCAAAACGATTCTCTTTGGTCCCTCTCCTCCAATTATGAAATTTAAATCTGGATATTTCTGACAGAGTTCAGGAATTATACCACTAAGCAAATCGGTCCCTGAAAATAGAAAATAAAGTTGAATGTTGGAGATACTAATATTTAAACTTTCAAAAAAATCATCAGAACTGAGAATCCACTCACTTTGAAAAGTATTAGCTATGCCCTCCTTATGTAGAGAAACTAATTCTCTTAAACCTTTCCTGGGAGGGTGGAATCATTCACAAACAGCCAGACATCCCCCAAGAGTTGCAATTCTTAAAGATACACACACTGACATCCATTGTTACCTTCCACACACCCAATTTGTGGACTACTCTGTTTCATTTCAACATAACGTTCTTTAAGTTATTCACTTTTGTTTATGTATCACCCACTTCTAAAAATGGTATTTGAGGTAGCTACCTTTTGAGTTCAAGTTTTCTACAGGACAGCTAGCTGGAGATCTAGGTCTTGTCCCAGCCTTTTAAAAAGCAAACTCTTCATTTCCTGATACAAAAAATGAAGAGACCTATGTACCTAAAGTCCAAGGTCTCTTTCAGTTATAAAGTTCTACCAGTCTATGATTCCACTTCCTGCCACAGGAAAGGGCTAAGCAACTGGGTATAACTGCTGCCTCCACTACACGCAGAATGCAATCTGTACAGAGGATTTTGCAGTAAATGCCACAGTATTAGTAAAATTTAAAAGAGTGGTCCATCCAAACCTGTTATAGCCCGCTTCCCCTAAAGGAGAGTAAATGAAAGTGGCAGGATCTCAACTGCCGGACCATTACAGTCCATAGAACAAAAGGATGCATGTTTGTTCCTTTTTTTAATGAAACACTTTTCTATGTAAATGCAACCTCAGGTAACATAAAGCAATAAAGTAAATCATGCCCTACTAGTCTGAAAGTGGCTATCCAAAGTGACAGCAATATTGACACTATTTGGGAATTTAGCTCATTAACAAATTGTACACATTCAAAGTAAAATAACCCAGTTAGTTTATTAATTTTAAGAAATGTGCGCACGCGCACACACACACACACACACACACACACACACAATCACACTTCTATCAATCTTCCCTAGTATAGGCAGATCAACTATAAAAACAGTAGTGGGAGATATACAGGGAGGTGCCAAAAAAATGTATACACATGACTTGTATTCATCTTTTGTTATCAGTATGTATTGAGTGTTACAATTTTAATAGCTTTTCCTTTCTTAAAATGTGTATACAATTTTTGGCACCCTCTGTATATACAAGGTCATTTTTATTAAATAATTCAAAATAGGATTTACTAGGTGAACTTTGTTAGTATTTTCAAAATGATTGTATTAGCAAACAAATTCGCGTGCGGCGTTTCTGAATTATGAAGGCTTCTCTTCAGGTATGTTTCAGGTCTATTACTAAATCCATCTGGTGGATTTCTAGATAAACCACAAAGTGGCTTACTGACTTTTAACATTTAGTCTCCTATAATTGTTTCATTTCATTTCTTTCTTTCCTCTCTCTCCCTTCTAATACAAAGCTTAAGAACCCATTCTCCAAATGAAAAAAAACAACACATATGAATAATCATAATTGCTGAAAATAGCTAACATTTACTGAGTACTTACTGTCAGGCAATATATTTTAAATGCAGTATGTCATTTAATCCTGACAAGTACCTTATAAGAAATGGAACTGATTGATATTGTCAATTGTCTGTAATACTATTCTAAAAATAAAGGGTTTTTTCCTCCAGAAAAAAATGTCCTAGTGCCTCTAAACAGAGTCTAACACAACAAAATATACAAAAGGACGTCCCATCTCCAGTCACACAAAATGGACAAGGAAAATTGCTGATTCAAACTGCTTTTAAAGCTCAGTCTAACAATATTTCAAAGAATCTTCTGAATCCATATCTAGGATAATGGTGGAGGGAATGAGAGGCCTTACCTCAAGAAGACTGAACTCAGGTCTGTCATCTCTGTTACCTACTGTATAACCTGGGCGAGTTACTTACCCTCTCTGAAACTCAAGTCTGTTACATGCAGAGAACATCTACCCTACAGTTGTTGGGTCAAATGAGGTAGTGTACCATGAATAGGCTGTATCAACTGCAGAATATAAATGTAAGTTGCCATTACCAACCACTACAACAAGAAGTAGGGCATGTCTGCACATGCACAGGACCACTGGAAAACCCTGACTGAGCAAAACAGGCTCGAGGGACGAGGGAAGAAACCAGCCAGGAAATCTGAGTGATAAGAATTTTGATTTATTCTCTCTTACATTCCAGTGGGCCTTTGATATCTGGTCCAAATGAACACCTCCTAAGGAAATTAATTTCTTAATCTTCAACGGACCATTAATGTAACTAATACAACTACTCACTTGTGTGCTACAGATGTGGCGTTCCTTCTCAGAATGTTACTTTTTGCACGATGCCTGGCATACAGAGAGGGTTTGATAAGTATTTGTTAAATTATTGAATTGAGAACAGGAAATGCCGTTCCTTTACCTGCTGCTGGTTAGCTCAGCTGGTGAAAATACTATAATTAATGAAGTACAGGTTTAATCATTGTACAAGTAGTTAATTTTGCTCTGATCCTCAACCATGCATGCATCATACTCTTTCTCAGCTAGCTATCTCACAAAGGTACACTTATTTGATTAAAAAACATTTTAAGCACATTTTCTAACAAATAACATATCAGCAAATATCCCAAAGGATTCAGAATACAGAATGCTGGTCGATTAACATCATGAGTTAAGAAAGCAAGCACAGGGAGCACTGGAGATCTCGCTCCCCAGCATATGTCATCAGTTTGGCTCAAATAAACTCTTATAAAAACTCTGGGGGAAAAAAAAAAGAATGGAAGCACATCATTGCTTTCACTCCAGCAGAGTTCAGTAGCAGTTTCCTCACCAACCTCCGCCTAAGTGGACTGCCCGATCATCTACGGCTCTCCATTCCCATGGCCGAAGTGGATTTTAGCTCACAGCATAGTACACTGAGATACACTTCTGATCCCACCGAGCTCACGCTTACCAAAAATCACCTGCGTTGTCCACAAACCTGTCTGATGCCAGTTGCCCTTGTTACCCAATTGGGTAATTAAATAGCACAGAAACTGACAAAATGAGTTTCTATGAGAAGCTGAACGGTCTGAAGAATTCAATAAAGGAAAGTACAGTGTCTTAAACCACTGTATAAAATCAAAAACAAATGAAAAATCCAGCACATTACTTCACGCGCCCTTAGGCTCTCACCCCATTGAAAAGAAACCCAAATTGGCAATTGTAAAGGATGATTTTTGAAGGTAATTGTGCAAGAAAGATGATGCAGCTCGAATCAGTGGACCAGTACTCTTAAGCCTGCAGGCCTAAACAATAGGCAATTCAGTCCACATTAATATTTTGAGTTGATTTCAAATACTTAAGGGGAGGTTATTTATTATCTTTTGAACGATTCTCTACTTTAATTATGATTACTAGACAGGTTTTCAAATAGCATCCAGAAGACGATTTTCGTCTAGAATAACCAGACTGTTTCAGGCTTAGTAAATGAAGCTCTACAAATTCTACTGTGGTGTCCATTAAATGCTGCAGAGGTACTGAAAAAATCCTCCCTGATAAGAGCGAACACTTATCAAGTACAAACTGGGCTAAGTAGTTTATAGGAACCATCACTGAACCCTCACAAGATTTCCACTGTTGCCCAAATTACACAAATGAAAAAACTGAGACTGAAGAGACGTTACGTAGCTTATCCTCAATCACACAAACGAGACAGAGCCAAGATTGGACTCTGAGCCATGTTATTCCCTTTCCTTCATGACTTACCTACCAATGTTTTACTAATGCCTTATCTAGGATTAAATATACAACCTACAAATCAGTAATGTGCAGAACAAGCTAACTGATTTCAAGTATGCAGAAAAAAACAGGAAGGCTATAAATTAAAACATTCATTATGGTCATCCCTGAAGAGTACAGTTATAGTTGATTTAGTTTTCATCTTTGTGCTTTTTTTCATTTTCAAAATATCTGCAAAGAGGCCGGCCCAGTGGCTCAGGCGGTTGGAGGTCTGTGCTCCTAATGCCAAAGGTCGACAGTTCGATTCCCACATGGGCCAGTGGGCTCTCAACCACAAAGTTGCCGGTTCGACTCCTCGACTCCCACAAGGGATGGTGGGCTGTGCCCCCTGCAACTAACAACGGCAACTAGACCCGGAGCTGAGCTGCGCCCTCCACAACTAAGATTCAAAGGACAACAACTTGACTTGGAATAAGTCCTGGAAGTACACACTGTTCCCCAATAAAGTCCTGTTCCCCTTCCCCAATAAAATCTTTAAAACATATATATGTATATCTGCAAAGAAAAGACATTACTTTCGCAATTAGAAATTGGTGGTGGGCTTGGCCCTATACTTCTTACCACACATGCAGGGCTGTTTTAACTTTTAAAAAGACCTGATCTACTAAACAGCATCAGGTTACTGTTTTTAAGTCACTATTAAAACATCAAAGGTTGGCAGGGAGGCAGCATTCACCATTGTTTCAAAAAAATTTTTGGATGTATAAAACAATATTCCATCTTTCTTTGCTATATTTAATACAGTAGTCATAAAACCATAAAACAAAATAAACAGCTAAACAATCATTGTATACAAGTATTCAACAGCTTTCTACAAGAAAGAAAAGTCTGTGCAGCGCAATTGTAACTATCATTTCATTACCTTTTCTGTAAACAAGTCTGCTGACAACAACAATAGTTATACTATCATGCCTTCTAAATGGGTCTGGAGTGAAGTCAGTAGGATCTACAGCATTAGGAATGACGGACACTATTTCAGGATTCAGTGCTGCTCTTAGTACAGTGTTTTCCTTACTAGTATAAGAGACACAAATTATGTGGTTTGTGTCACAAAGAGACACAGTTAGAAGCTTGTTTGTAAGCACCGAGCTGACATCAGCAAATCCAAAAAGGGAATGGTCCGTGAAGACTGTCTGGAGCCCCATTGTCTTGGCGTGGAAGAGGGCATCATGGGCCATGGCAGAAAAGGAACTATGTGAATGGATTATCGTGACTCTCTCCCGAACAAATATGTACCTGAGCAACGGCAGACTGTGAAACAGGGTCGTGGCTGTAGACTGGTTGTACATGACTTTCAGAGGCAAGTAATAGACTTTGAGGCCATTTGTGAGGTAACGGATGCCTTTGCGATTTCCGTAAGCATGGGTGACAATTATGACCTTGTGTCCTCTTTCAATCAGGCACTGAGAGAGCTGGTAAATGTGGCTTTCCACGCCTCCCATATTCGGGTAGAAAAAATCCGACACCATGCATATATTATGGGTACGGGTTCTAAATGTGTAAAGACTTCCACGACCAACACGGCAGCGGGTAGCTGAGCGAGGATGGCCATGCCCTCCTCCTCTTCGATAGGCCATGCTGAGATGGTGTAGGCATTAGTCCTTAGAGTAATCCAGTTGAGATATGCGTCGTCTAGTACCTGAAAGAGAGAGTAAAAGAGGATCTCAGCTCTGAGACAAAATACATTCCATATTCCAAATCCAGACATCAATATTGTTTTAATGTTAATGTAAATTGGTTAGCTTTTCCCCGAGAAATAAAACAAAGTACATCTGAATTTACTCATTTGACATTTACTTGCTTAGCATTTACTCTGTGCCATACAACAAAACTACATTTGATAATGTCCTTTTATCTTAATCTTGCTTTAAAAAGACTGCTGCATATAATTTTCAAAAATACATTTGTTACACCATAGTATATAATAATTTGCCATGCTAACAAACCAGTTCATTCCAATAATTACATGCAGGGCTCTTTACAGAAAAAGTGTGCCAACCCCACTAGAGCTTAGACACTGATTCAGTGAATCTCATTAAGTTTTGTTAGTACTAACTTTGTGGTTTATACTAAAATATACCTGGAGCTAGAGCTGTCTTTTGGAGAGCAGCTTTTTCAAGTGTCACTGGTAGCACATACTGCAGACATCCACATTGTTTCCTTACTCAAGGAAGAAGATAATCAAACTGCTTCCTTTATTTTCTTAACTTAACCTTTCAGTTATGTAGGCCTTTCTGAATGAGACTAAACTAGAGATGGGCTGGATCTGGGGCCATTTTCTACATCTGAAATGTTCATCTCAGGTGACTCCTAGATCCTTATGAATGCAAAATGCCAACTCAATATTCAGTACTGTTACAGATTCTTAGACTTTTAAAGCTACAGTCTTAGAAACCTGCTAGAAACCTTCCTCAGTTTTACAAATTAGATTTCCATGCCTCCAGAAACTCAACTATACAATGGGAAGCCACCCTAAAGGTCTAAGTTTCCAATTTCACCTGCAGACTCAGAAAATGCAAATTAACTGCAGGCACAAAGTTTTAACATGTACTCTGTCCAACAAACTCATCTATATTTTAAATATATTCTCAGAAATACTCTATAAGTGTTCGTTGACCTGAATTTACTAATTAAGGTTCATATTATCAAATACTGAGATTCTTCAGGTTTTTACTTTTCAGTGGCTTCACTAACATTTTCTTAAATGCGGTTTGTCACCTAAACGCGAATTCCCAGTTGTAGTCAATTAAAAAGATGAATAACGAAAACAGTAAATAAAAAACCAAATGAATTCATTTAAAGTTTTTCATCGACCTGCAATGGTCTGTGTGGAGTTTGCCTACTTCTATCGGGTTCTTACAGTCCAACATCTTATATGGCGTAAAAGCTCAACAAACAGCATATTCACAGAATCTTAGATTGTAAACTTAAAGACAGGCTAAGAGATCTAGTGAATACTTCTCATTCTACAAACGAAAAGCCAGACAAGTTGAGCGATTTATCCAAGGTCCCCACCCAGCCACTTAAGTGGCAAATGCGCGATGGCTGCAAAAATCTCGACCAGGGCCAATGAGTTCCTGGACAGTCATTAGCAGCAGAGAGGTTCCCGAAGAGCCTTAGGGAGATCCGGCGGGAGCTTGGGGTCAAGAGGACAGAGCTTCCACCCAACCGCTGGGCACTGCCCTGGCTTCGTTCATTGAGAGAACAGTGGGGAGCGCTACTGCCAAAGAAAGGACGACCCAGCTACAGTCAGGCGGGCTCTTACCAGGCCCAAAGAGAGGAAAGTGGCCAAAGAGTGGGCAGGGGTCTGAGGCCGGGTGTCCCGGAGCCCCGCCCGTCCTAGGGTCCACGGAACCCGCCCCAGCGCATCCTCAGCCCTACTAGAGTCCGGAGACCTTCGACACCCACTTCCGAGCTTTAAGCCGGGCCGGCTTTACCCCCTCCATGGCCGGCCACACTCCCAGCGGGGCAGTCCAGTCCCAACCGGAAGCGGGTGAGAGTGCCAGCGCAGGGAGGGCAGACGCACACTTACCGGCGAGTTCCATGGCCGCCAATGTCCAGACCTCCCGCGGCAGCAGCCAGAGTCCCACCCGGCTGCCCTGAAACACCAATCCCGGGCGTCCGCGCCCGAGCGCTTCGTCCCTGAAGGAGCCAATAATAAAGAGGCGCTAGGATCACGTGCAGGGACGGTGTTCAGTCCCCACCCTTCAACGTGGGATGTAAAAGCAGTACCCAGTGGCACATGTCTCCACAGTGTTCTGGAAGACTTTTTGTCTCTGGATTGAAAGCAGTAATCTTCGGTTTAATCTTTTATATGAATTCCTAATGTCGCGAATCTCTCAAAATCGGCTCTGGTCTCTTGTTACACAAGCAGCCCTCCAGGGCCCTTCCGAGGATATAGCCAGAACTCCCAGGGTGCCTCGCAACCTTTAGTGCTGCTGGGAGTTGTAGTCTGGTGGCCTTTGAAGGAGAATCCGAACTTAGCAAACCAACTCCCAAAATGCACCGCATTTCTAAACCTGGATCTTTTGAATGATCGGGTGCGTTTGAACCTTTGTTGCCTAGTTACAGCGTCTCTTTTTCTACAGAACACTGTCTCTATTCTCTCTTGATTCCAATTGGAGAGACTTGAGTGGGAAGGCTACAGAAAGGCGGGGTCATGGTGCGTTTTGTTTCTGATTATTTGTGCCACCACAGAACCGTGTTGGTTCTTGTCACTCTGGTAAGGTTCCCTGATGTAACAAATGAAAATACAAAAACAAAAAAGTCAAATCAAATCAAAATTTTTTTTTAATTTTGAATTTCAGATAAATATTATATATATATATATATATATATATATATATATATATATATCCTAAATATTGGGGACTTTACTGAAAAATTGTCATTTATCTAAAAGTCAAATTTAACTGGGCATTTTGCATTTTATCTGGCAGCCATACACTCTGGAGAAAAAAAATCTGAGGTCTGACCTGAAATATCAACTCCCACTCAAACTGGTTCAACTGGCTATGGTCGTGCTTGGCCAAGAGGCAAATGAATCAGTGGGAGAGGTCTGATCTACTCCTCAGAGTCAGTACTTGGAGTTTCCCAGCCCTGCCCTGCATACACTTTCCAGAACAAATGCCTTCCTGAACACCATCACTCAGCATCCCTTTTAAGCCTGTAGAAAA
Source organism: Rhinolophus sinicus (assembly GCF_057876585.1). Classification (NCBI taxonomy): domain Eukaryota; kingdom Metazoa; phylum Chordata; class Mammalia; order Chiroptera; family Rhinolophidae; genus Rhinolophus; species Rhinolophus sinicus. The sequence continues at coordinate 9,478,840 of NC_142518.1, forward strand.
CCTGAAAATTTCAGCTCCTTTCTGACGCCGTCCCCAAACCTCCAGAGAGAATTAAATCCTCCTGCTTTTGTATTTTGATAGTACTTTGGCCATACGCTGGTGTAGCATTTATCAGGTGATATTCAAGTTGTTTGCCTGGCTGCTGTCCTCTTCCTCCTCCACCTGATCCTTAAAGACTTGTATCTTCTTGGAATCTCAATGAACTTCTTTCTGAAAACTGGCAATTGAATTTGCTTGTTAAATGTCTGCCTTCCCAGCCAGATAATAAGTTGAGGCAGAGTCTGTTCCTGGTAATAGACATTGAATATGTTTTAGTTGTATTAATGAATTTCTTTATCCAACACGGTCTCTGACATACATTATATACTCAATAAAATGTATCAAAAATATTTCATACAGTGTACCTTTAAAAAATTACAGTGCAGTGATACAATTCAAAGAGCACTTTGGTTGGAGGATTTGAAGTGTATTCATGGGTTAATCTTAATGAGTAAGGCACAGTAGGAATAGATACTCTGCTCTGTGTTAATGTTGAAGCATCAGGGAATAAAGGTGACAAAGACTCAGGGATACTAATTCAAGCTAAATAATTTGCAGTTGGCTTCACAGATAACACCGACACTAACAGATGGTATAACATTGATTTGGCCTTTTCATTTTTGCAAGAGGTTTTAAGACAAAGAGTGTAGATAGACATTCTGAAAGGTATAAATGAGTGGTAAGCCTCATTTATTGAGCCCATGGTTTCTCACTTCCATAGTTCTGATCACAATACACTTTGGAAATTCTACCATGAATCTTCTAAGATCTTAATGCCAATACTCCTTGAAGAGTTGTGATCCTTTTTTCAAATCAGAACAAATATTTTTTTATCTTTATCATCAAATATTTACTGAGTGCTTACTCTATCAAAGGCTTTGTAGGGAATACAAGGACTATTAAACATAGTCCCTGTGTTTTAAAAGCTTTTCATCTTTCCTAGCTTTTATATATCTTTTACCAATAGTATAAAGGGATCCACTTTTCTGGAAAGACTTTTTGTGTTTTAAATACTGTAGAATAGGCTGACCTTTATAAATAGATATTCATAAAGGTACACTGTTGCTGAGTCTTTGTAGGGAAAAGGGGTTGAGAAAACTGCCGGCTGTTCCAACAAAATCTGAAAACATTTAACAGTCATCAGCTGAGCTAGGCACAGAGCATTAAAAAGCAAATAAATTATGATTCTGCACATGGTTCACAATCTCACGTGGTTACAGAACTCCACTTATAATTAGTTAAACCTTAAACAAGGGTCTCTATTAAAGACTATTTTCTAAAAGTCAAAAGAGAGTTGTAGCAGCAGAATTAAGCTATAAATCTGGGGATAATCCTTTTTTCTTAACTAAATTTTGTTGGGGTGACAATTGTTAGTAAAGTTACATAGATTTCAGGTGTACAATTCTGTATTACATCATCTACATATCACATTGCGTGTTCGCCACCCAGAGTCAGTTCTCTGTCCATCACCATATATTTGATCCCCTTTACCCTCATCCACTACCCCTCCCCCGCTTACAATAGTTTAGTGGTTCCCAGAGGGTATAAGGGATAATTCTAATTACAGTACAGTACAGTAGTACCTCGGTTTTTGAACGTCTCCGTTGATGAACATTTCAGTTTACGAACGCCATAAACCCAGAAGTGAGTGCTTCGGTTTTCGAACACACCTCAGAAGTCGAACATATCACGCGGCTTCCGCTGAGTGCAAGATCCTGAGGCCTAGCTGTCAGCTGTTTTCGAACGTTTCCGAACTTGAACGGTCTTCCAGAATGGATTACGTTCGAAAACCGAGGTACCACTGTATAGAATTTTGCCTAAATGTAGGGAATCAAGATATGCCTTTAGAGAATTTTCTTGGAAACCACTGAAAGTAGACTAAAATATTTATATGTAGTATATTCTGATTACACTTAATAAAATATGAGGGCAATCAGTACCAGTTGTAGTATAAAATGACCTATAAATGGAGGTGTAAAATAAATGTGGCTATCACCTTCCCTTGAAATTCAGCTCATTATAAATGTATATGTAAATTAGTTCCCTTGGATACTGTTGGAGTGGGAAGGCAACAGTTGTATGGAGAGCCTGCTCTTTACATACAAGGCTCAAGGCAAGGAAAATCTGTCACGAGCTTTACCCCCAAGGAACCAAGACAGAGTTAAGGCATATGTAAATATATATGATAAAAGGTAGGAAGCGACAAGTGCCATAAGAGAAATACAAGAGAAATACCAGGAATTCGGAGGGAAAGAATATTTCTAGCTACTAACATTTAGCTAGTAGAAATAAAGGATGCTTACGCAACTGATGGGCATAAAACCGTTCCAAGAACAACATGAACAAGGTACAGATAGGTACTGACTGTCCAGTGAACAGCGTTGTATAATTATACAGGGGAAGGGTTCAGAAAGGAGAAGTGTGGAGTAAAACCGTTCCAAGAACAACATGAACAAGGTGCAGACAGGTACTGACTGTCCAGTGAACAGCGTTATATAATTATACAGGGGAAGGGTTCAGAAAGGAGAAGTGTGGCGTTTCCAGTAAAAAATGGAAAAAAAAACTGGTAGAGGAACTTAAGGAAAATGGACTTGCTGTTGAGCCAGACTTCCAGCCAACATGACATTTTCAATTAATACTTTGAGACTCCTCACTCCTTATTCTGCTTTAAACGAAAAAATAAGAGATATAATATAAGTGAGAAAATTAAAATGTTAAAGCTGTGGTAAAATAAATACATACATACATACACACACACACACACATACATACATATATACATACTTCCATGTATCAGAAACAGAACCAAAATGAAAATGGTAGTCAGACCAAAGCCATGTAGGTCCTGGACTCTGTATGTGGAAGCAGGAAGACATGAACCAGAATTCAGCTCTTGTAGAATGATAGACCCTAACAGGGCTCCATGTGTGGCTAGAGACAGGAATCAGCCTGTGAAAGATTCACATTGGTGCCCTTCAATGAACTACTTTCCAATATTCGCACCCTTTGTCTAATCCCCTCCCACAATAACTCTGGCCTTGGCCATGTGACCTCCTCGGCCAATGGGACATCAGTAAATGAGATACAGCAGAAACTTACTAAGTGCTTATGCACTGGGGCATGTCCTATTGGAAACTTCTCACTTGAAAGCCAATGGCTATGCTGTGAAGAAGCTCTCGCAAGATATTGAATGATGAAAAGCCACATGGAGAGAAGCCCTGGAGAATGGGAGTGCATCTTGAGCATTCATTCCAGCAGCAGATGAGTTCCCATTCCCTGGCCACCAAAATCAATGCAATCCCTCATTATTTATTAAATGATTCTTTATTAGGCACCTACTATATGCAGCACGTTCTCACACTGAAGGTTATAATTAGACAAAATCTACCTCTTGTTGACCAAATGACCAAATCGATTAGGCTCACAATTTTCACTGAACTATTGCTTCCCTTAGGAGCCTTTAAATGGATTATTTGTTCATCTCCTTTATCAAGTATCTCACATCATATTTTAATCTCATCCAACTGTGACTATTATGCTGTTTCCATCTCTAATGGGCCTCCCACCACTCTGCTTTAGTCACAGATTTATGGTCTGTGCTGTCATATTAATACATATTCTGGCCTTGTGGCTCAGATAATCAGGGATATTATGCACCACTGGCATTTATTGTTTGCTTTAAGCTCTTGGGGCTTCTCACATATTTTTATTTTGCAACAAGTTGAGAATTATCAGCCCACATTCCAAAGCTATTAGTATGATAAATATTCCTGTACAATGACCAGTGAATTCTAATAAGGCAATAGGCCAGTTACCCCACCTCCACCCTGAGGACCAGCCCCATTCCAGCTCAGGCCCAGCCTCAGGAATCCAAGTACAAATCTCTTGGGGGTTATTGGGGGTTGGGAAAAAATCAGGGGGAGGGGTGTTAGAAGGGCAAAGCCAGATTGCAAATAGTTTTGTCCTAGTCCAGAATTCACTAATATTGCCATCTAAATGGCAACTAGGAAGTCAGAGCCACCAATCAAAATATGGTTTGAGTTGGTTTAGGGCAGATCCAGGATACACCAAGAACGTTATTCACAGTCATGTATCTCTCCTTCAGGATAATCCCTTTCATTTGTAAAGTACCGCTGTATTTTTTCAAATTGTTTTCACTTACGGTAACTCAAGGGAAATGAGCAACTCTAAGGTACAGAGAGATGAGATTATCATCCACATTTGACAGGTGAGGAAGCTGAGGCCCCATGAGGTTGCTCAGTCTGATAATGCAATTAGGTGGCAGAGCCTGTCCTTAAACTCAGGTCTTCTCTCCTTGTCTAGGATTCAGTTTCTCTTTTTATCAGTCAAGGATAAATGAAGTAACTCCTTTAACTGTGCGGTGTCCCTCAGGCTGTCTGCTGCCCCAGTTCTCAAGGGAACTTAAACAAATAATCTGGAGAAGGAGAGTGGTAGAAACTGAAGGGGCAAAGCAAGGAGTTGAACGCTAATCCATTGAAGACACGAAATTTTGTGCGAGACCTTTCAGAAGCCTGAGAATCAAATAGTAAAATGAGAAGAAAGAAGGCCCATTAAGGTCATAAAGTGAGGGCAAGAGGAACAGTGACAAGAGAAGTGACTGGGCCAATACCAATACCAGTAAATGATGAGGCAATGGTATTGGCAGCACAGTGGGGACTGGTCCCATGGCCAGGCCAGTTGAGATCAGCCGTGTCACCAGGAAACTGAGAACTAAAGCCAGGAAAGGAGCAGAGGGCCCAAAGCCATGGAGAACTTAAGTGAACAAAGGGAGAATTCAGGAACTGTTTAGGAAGCCTGAGACAGGGAGGGTAGGGGTTGGGCCAGGATCCAACAGTCTTATCTTGCGGCTGCAGGAGAAACAAAACTATTTGCTGTATTTGTCATCTTCCTCCTTGTTATTGTACTGCTCCACATAGTCTGGCCTGAGAAGCGTGGGGTATACAAACTTAATCAGGGCCGTTTCTGATTGTAAAGAGGTCGCAGTGCAGTGGGGAGATAAACATAAACACAACTACTTACAAGTGTATGATAAGTGCTGTAACAGATTGCATCTGCTGCCTGCCTATCTATCTATCTATCTATCTATCTATCTATCTATCTATCTATCTATCATCTATCTGCCTATCTATCTATGCAAGGTGCTGAGGAAAGCAACAGTTTTTAAGTTACTTGCTAAGTAACTTAATTCTGCTAATGCTGCTAAGTTCCGTTATACCAGATTTTCAGTAAAGTCTACCCCATCAACAAATTATTTGTGGGAGTATTTTTGGGGGAAAACAAGGGAAACGGCTTGTGCTCCCTTCCTGGCTAGCAGTGGAAGAGAGAAGAATTAGGTGGTCATGAGAATGGAGATGTGAATGAGACTGATCTGAGTGAGTGCAGACGCGTGCAGACAGAGATGGCCAGAAGAAACATGGCCCTCAAAGCTGTCAGGGGCATCAGTGGGCTCTCCTCAGCCATGGGATGGGGTCAGGTCAAGCTGAATTGAATCTCAAAAGAAAGATCGGTTTCCAGCTGATTCTTGGGTCACATTTATTTGACCTCGTGTAGCATCTTAAACCTTCTGAGAGCTACTGCTCAGGTTTTCCAAAACTGGTGTCAAGTTTTGTTGTGCCCATGTCTCTCCCCACACCTCCCACTTCTAAATTCCTTTCTTTCTTTAAAGTGTTTTTTTTCTTTAGCATAAAATTTAGAGTGGTAGCATATTAAATAACACACAAAATTCAATGGCTTGAATAATGGTGTTTATTTTCTTTAAATACACTTAAATATGAAACAACAGACAGTAGTTCAGTAAACTCAAAACTACAAGCTGGACAGTAATCAGAAAAATCAGTGCTGATCATACAAATCAAAATCTGCATAAGAAAGAATCAGAATAATTCACAAGAGAGTTGCAATTAGCAAAGGACTCTGAGGCTATGCGAATTGCCTCATCTGCTGTGAGTAATCAGTCACATGGCACCTGTCATTCCATGATGGTCAAAACTTTTTCATTCACCAAACAAATACAAGGGGTTACAAGACTCCCTCCTCTCCATTCCTTGGTGTACAGAGGCATCTTCAGTTAGAAGACATCTGTCAGCAAGCCAGGAAATCCTCAGCTGGCGTTTAATGGAAGGTTGGTCTGGATTCACTGCGGTAGTATGTAAAATGGATTTTTCTAACACCTGGAAAAAAAACACAGTGACAGCAACTTGGCAAAGCAGCATGCTGTTTAAAATGACAAGGATGGGAAACTTGGGAACAAAGTTGAATCAAGGATTTTCTCGACTGTGGAGCCCATGAGAAGCCCTTTTTTCCTTAGGAAAGCGGCAATGCTTGGCACACGCTGGTTTTGCATTTGTACACGTTCTGGTGTGAAAGGGGCATCTGTCCTCACAGCTGTTGCAAAAGAAAATAAACATGAAACTTCAGAATCAAGGACTGCATTCGAAGGAATAATTCTGTTCTGATTTGATTAAGTTTTCAAAGTAAATTTTCCAGATATGTATTTAAAAAGTCAATATAAAATCCTGAATGGTTATCCCACATAGATTTAAAATCTATTAAAGTGCACTCAGTAACCTCTAACTGTTCTATTCATCAATAAACTTCTTGCTATATAAATCCAGTGACACCTCTTTCCTCAAAGAAAAAACAACCAAACAAACATATATGGACATATATTGAGAGAGAGAGAGAGAGAGAGAGAGAGAGAGAGAGAGAGAGAGAGAGAGAGATTAAATCAAAGAGACTGCTGATCCAAAGCCCTCCACAAATAATTGTTTAAATCTCATCAATTTAGCTTCTGCTTGAGGTCCATAAGCCAACAATAGGAGGCAGGATTTTCTTGTCTTCTCAATTAATCATCACTCTGGATACTCTTGCTTCTACCTTAGCTGCCACACCTCTGTTTCACTATCAAAAAGAGGCTTGGGCACTGAAAAAAAATGGCTTAATAAGGAATCCCACTGAATCAAAATAGCATTTACATTACATGTCAATGAGTCACATTAAGGTGAAAGCAAAAAAGCCACTCACCTGCAGGTGTCTGGGTGAAATATCTTGTGCTTCTGGCAGCAGCTCTCCAGACTCTCTGTGCACTCAATGCAGCTGCAGTTTTCTGGGTGCTGAATGAGATTGCCGGGACAGGATGTTTTACAGACACACTCACACTGGTCTTCATCAAACTTCATGTGTGGCCCACAGACAGTCAGTTCCTGGAGGTGAGAGTGGTCTAAACAGTACAAGAAAAGTGTCAGTCGAATAGCTGTAGCATGAATAACATGATCTCCAAAGTGGATGTATACTTTACATCATTCCAGAATAACTTGAATTTACAAAATCTTTCCTGTAGATTTTCGCCTAATCTTTGCACAGGGTGAAGGAAACTCACCTCTAATTTCACAATACAAAGAGAGAATTTGTAAGTTCTCCTCAGTTTGTGATAAAAATGTTAGAAGCTGAATATTCCTAGTAAGATTTTTCAGAGATTTTTAGGTTGGTGACTTATTAAAATGCAAATTTTCACAACCAAGTATTAGTAATAAAATATAGGCTGTCTAAGGATTGTGAGTCTAGTCCTTTCCAGTTTTTAGGTGAAGACTAAATGGAGAGAGGAACAGAAATATCGGCACTGTAGAAAAATACCTCAGACCTTCCAGATGTGGGTAGAATCAGTGATGTACTCCTCACCGCACATCATAACACTGATATAAAAGATACAACAGTGATAACAAATTTGGATTCCAGATCTGCTGGAAGATACTTTCACCTGAGACAGGAGGACCTGAGAAGTTTTTTACACACATAGCTGACAGATCTTTATTTTAGAATGTGTACAAAACAATTGGATGACTCCATGTCCAATTCTGATCCTCAAGTTGAAATTCATTGCAAAAAATGGAAGAGAGAGAAACTTTGGAAGAACTTGACTATGTCACTTTAGCATTATTGACGGTTTTATAGCAAATTACGTGTTTAGTTTCTTCCCCAAACCTGCTTCTCTCGAGTTTGCCTGATTTAAGGAATGGCGCCATCACTCTGTACTCACCTGCCATACTGAGCCTAATCACCATGTCCACCCCTTTCTGCCGCCCTGAATTTGTACTTTTTTCCCATCACCACTGCCACTGCCTCAATTCAGTCAGTACTTTGTATTTTTTGTGTCGATGGCTGTCACTCTGCCAACACAAGTTTTACCCCTTTAGTCCATTCTCCACAAGTTTATCAAATGCAAATCTAATCACATCACTCTACTACTTTAAGTACCTTAAAAGATTCCCCTTTCTTTCACAATAAAAGCCAATTTTCCCACTAGGACATACAAGACCCTCCATGAACAGAACCCTACTCACCTCCCAGACTCCTCTCCTCTTTTCTCTCTGTCTCTCTGTCTCTCTCATATCCTATGTTGCTTCCATACTGAAGTATAGTACTTTTTGTTCCCCTGATATGCCCGGCTGTCTCAGACCCATGCCTTTCGCCATGTACTTCCTTCCTTCTGCTAGTAGTTATCCTCCCTCCCCCATATCTTTCCCAAATTCTGCAAGTTTAGCCTAGAGCCCTGGCCTTGTGCTATTTCTATCCTGTGCTTTCTGACACTACTTACATTTGACTGTTTATTTCTTTGTCTTGTCCATGAATTTAAAAATCCTGAAGGATATAGGGACCAGGTGTCATCATTCTGGCATAAAATAGACACTTGATAAACTTTTTTTAGCTTATTTGGTATAATTAAAGGGTCCTGAAGCTAGATGATGTACAGAGACTCTGAAGAATCCCACCCAGCATTCCAAGACATTGAACATTCAGTTAAACCATATGTTCTTGCCAATATCTGACTGTTAATGATATATCAAAATGGCAACCTCGTGTCATCCAATCTCATAGTTTTAACTGCTCTGTGGCTGATGATCTTTGAGGGATGATGTTGAATGGGAATGGGTGTTGGAAGGCTAGATCCAGGGAGACTCCATTCTGAATTGTGTGAGGAGAAAAAAGGTGAGCTTTGTAAGCCATATGCCAGTGAGGCAGATGTCCCTTTGGGGCAAGACAAGAATACATTGTTAAAAGACAGTGAAGAAGCACTGAAAAGATTTGCAAGGATCACAAGGTGGCAGTAGAGACTCATTCAGAACACTTCAGGCAGAGACCAACTCCATTCTTGGCCAGGTGGTTTAGGGAAACACAGCCCACTGGGTGTTTGCTGAACTTCAGCAAGCTAGTTGGCAGAGGCTGGCCTCAATCCTTCTAGCCAAGTTCAAAGTAACAGAGACTGGTTGTAGGACAACTGAGTGAAGCAGCAACTATAGCTAAGGGTGATACCCTGAACTATTACATATTGATGTCAGTCCTGGGCAAGTTGATGATGGGATGCCAGTGTACTCTGTTCCCAGCCTTGTTCCATTTATCATTTTTATCAATAAAATGATGGAATTTTTCTAAGTAAATTTTTGCAGTTGTGGATATCTTGATGAATTTAAATTACAGAATCAGGAACTGCCCCCCATCCCGCCCTTTTATTTTGGTATTGTAACAGTTTAGAGCAATGACCTGAATCTAACAAGATAAAATTAAGTTGGACTTGGATTCACTAACCCAAATGTGCTCATTCAGGAAAGAGATCATTGTAAAAAAGGCAGTTGGCTTAACAGCCACATGTGTGAAAAAGGTAGTTAGTGAACAGTAAGCTCAGTATATGATATTAGTTTGATGGGGACACTGGAAAGATGACCGTGAACTTGGCCCACATTGAATTATGGGAGATGAAAATTAGAAGTGATTGTGATCCAGACTACCCTGTGCCTCTCACTTCCATCATTGCTACAACTTCCCAGAAGGTTCCCCACCTCCTTTCCTTCCCTGGGGGACCAACCCACCCTTTTGTATGCTGCCGTTGGGTTGATTTCATTGAAATTCTAAAAGGTGCTGTCACTGTCCCGCTTGAACCAGTTGAGTGGTTTCCCTTTGCCCTTAGCATCGCATCGAAGCTCTGGGACAAGGTTCACTAACTTCCCTGTGAACCTCTCCAGCTTCCTCTTTCATATCTATGCAGCCCCCTCCCGTTACAGCCCCGCCATGCTGAACTCCTTCCAGCACCCCATATGCTATGTTCTTGTACTTCCGCTCCTGAGCACTCATTTCCCCCCTGCTCAGCGCACTTCTCTCTTTCCCCACTACTCTTTCTACCCTCAGCACTCATGTGCACTGGCTGAGTCCCTCCCCAGGAATTACCTTCAGTAGAAAGAGACCACCTCACCCAAGGTTACATGACGTTCCCTCCCCGAGGCAGCCCATATCCAATGACCAGTCCAGAGGCCCCAGCCCCTTGGTTTCAATTTGAGACAACCCCCAAGGGCTCTCCCAGCTTCAGCTCCCCATAGGATTGGCTGACATCTCTTAGCAACTGCACTGCGGTTCAACTTCTCCCTCTACCTGGTCCTGACTCCATCTCACATTTTAATGCATTGTGCCTACATGCGAGCCTCCTGAGTACCAATCTCTTTCAGAAGCTGTGTAGCAGGGAAACCTCAACTAGAACAGCCTTTAAGCTCTATGTGTATTGCCTCCCACAATAACCTTCTAACACTATTAAAAAATGAAGCACATGGACAAAGAATTATATTTTACATGACTCCGTAGGGTAAAACCTGAACTAATGAGTTGATGCTCTAGAGCTGGGCTGTCCAACATGGTAGCTACTAGTCATATAGAGCACAAAATGGCAAGTCCAAATTGAGACGTGCTGTAAATATAAAATATACACTGGATTTCAAAGACTTTGCACACAAAAATGAGAATATCTCATTGAGAAGTTTTATAACACGATTGCATGTTAAAATGATACTATTTTTGATATGTTGGATTAAATAAAATATATGAAAATTCATTTCACTTGTTTTCTTTTGACCTTTTTAATGTGAGGACTATACAATGTAAGTTACATATGTGACTCTCACTGTAATTCCACTGGATAGTCCTGTTCTGGAGAGAGAGAGATTTAGGTTCAACATAGTTTACTAGCACCAAGAGTGTGGCCAGAGTAACCGGGCTATGTCGGTGGGTGGCGAGTTTCTCCATGACTGATGTACATTCTGCAAGCGGATAGCTGAACACTTGAAGGATGTAGATGACATTCAAGATCTGCACGGGCATTTCAACTACATTGACTTTAAGTTTCTCTTAAACCCGGTGTTGAGCTTCCAGGAAAACATTTAGAAGGAAGCTGAGAGACAGAAATACAGGAAGTAGGATGTTACTAATTGTTTCTAGGCACTGATTCCTTAGAGTTTAATCCTTACTAGTCTTGCTTGTAGATCATAGTTTAAAACAAGCAAGGTTCAAATTGCACGATTCCTTGACTTTTTTTTTCAGTAGAATCATGTCAAATTATCTGGGAAATAAACAAAAAAAGGCATTCATTTTCAGCCAAATGTCCATCACTCAAAATCATAGCATTATGAGTTATGGGCAGTGATGACCACCTGTCTCATATGGTTCCCAACTCCCCTTAGCCCAGCAGCCATGTTTTGCTTTTACTTAGCCCTAGTTTCATAAAAACTTTTGTCATATCTCCTGCCCCCTTTTGAAATTATTGGCACGTTTTCACATGACACAGTTAAAGAAACCAACAAGTCCAAAATTACTTTATGTTCTGGTGAGATTTTTATACAAATGAATTAGTAAAACATGGTTGACTAAGTGTTTAGTTCTGAAGTGGCTTTCATTATAGGTTACCATCCCCTTTCAAATTCAATGTTTCAGGATGCTCCAATCGCTTTGGGCTTTTCTTTTAGAAAGTAGATGATGCATTGGTAGACTTACTGTATAATTATAGTACAGAGTGTTTTGGAATCTGACTGCTTCGATCATTCGTAGTTGTGTGACCTTGAGAAAATTACCAGACATCTTGGTGTGTCCATTTTTTAATTGTAGGAAAGAGGGATAATAACAGTATATTATAGAATTAGTGTGAGGATATAATGAGTTTATACATATAAAAGGCTTACAACATTGTCTGGTCATAGTAAGAACTTAATAAATGTTAGTTTCTATTGTTGTTATTTGCATTATTACTATTATTATTTCATGCTGCTCATTACCTTCCATTCCAGCGAGTGGATTCTCCTCCTGTAAAACACATTTACATTTGTTGCTATCCCATAGCATGTCAATGGGACAGAGTTTCTTGGAATGTGAACAGCTAGGAAAAGAAAAAAACAAACCACATTTAAACTCTTCGAAAGGCAATCATACATTTCAAACATTTTTTTAAAATGTTGAATAAATTTTTAAGTGTAGAATGTTTAAAATTTTTAAGGAGCTTAATTCATATTCCTGAAATGCACGTTATTAGATAGTAATTCTGTAATTACAAATATTCTATTTAGAAATGTTTGGAAATTAAACTGTAATTTTGGAAAATTATCATCTTTTAAAGAAGACTGGTGTTGAAACAATGCAAATTCACTATCAACAGAACTTATCTACCAAAAGTAAATATTGTTCTAACATAGCACCTAAGAATTTATCTTCTTTAAAATGGAGATAAAGACATTGGTCAACACAGCAGGAACATCTTGAGGATAAATGTCCCTGATATATGAGCTTTCTTCTCTGCTTGAGAGAGGTAGAAGTGTTTCCTTGGTTCAGTGTTAACTAACATAACCAGCAGCTGACTCCTTCACTTGTCACTCACACAAGCCTTTACTGCTTTACCTTTGCAAGATCTAAGTTTCCAACTTAGTTACTTCATATTTTCATTCAGTATTTGTAATTTGCCCTCTATTTGTTTCTCAATCTTTTTTCCCCCAAATCAGTGATTCTTACCTTTGATTTCAGAACACTTTAGGGTATCATAATTTGTGTCATGAAGAATCATAAAATACTCTCAAGAAAATTTCAAAGTCAAATTAATTGTAAGTCATTTTAATTTAAAGTAAGAATTTCCCATTTGGTGATCTTAAGAAGAAGGATTAGAAAATCGCCAAACTCAGATGCAGATAGTTTTGCCACTCCCCAATGCCTCTAGGAACCTTTTTATTTTTTTCCCGAATTTTGGGACTGAAATGTATAAACAGCCTAAAATGAGTTTTATTTAATGCTTGCTCTGGAATGAGGGAACATGTGACAAATTTGAGGCTGGAACTAAGTTTTACAACTGTGTGTATTATGAACAAAGATGTCCGTAAGTGGACATGTTGAGTTAGTTCATAACCACTGAGCTTTTTGGTTCCACTGCAATATACATCTAACACCTAATACAAAATATATTTGCCAAATAGTTACTACCAGTAGATCTGGGTTAGAAGCTAAAAGGTGGAGAACTTGAAGAGATAGTGATGACTCTGTAATTAATTAAGTATCTCCCACACACAGCTTTGGCAAAGGCAAGAACAAGTATAACCGAGGAGAAGTAATGCTTACCGATCTTCTTCTGGGACCTGGATGGATCTTCTGATAATGGAGTATGGATGATGGGGAGCCGTTGACAAGCACTTACAACCTGTATGGTTGGCAACTTTGACAGGCACTAATTCAGGTACTGATGTCAAAGGCACCGATATCTCAAAGAGCTAGAGAAAGATAACCATAATACATATATATATTTTTAAATAATTATTTCTATAGTCTGCATTTTCGCCTTTGTCTTTTATGGCAATGACTTTAGCAAAGTTGTCCATTAAGACCAGAACTAATAAGGATAAAGGCTGGCATGGTGGAAAGAATGCTGGGCTGGAAGTGAGGAAACTGGGGACTTAGGCAACTTTACCAAGTATTTAAGCTTGGTCAAATCTTTTAAATTTTCTGTGTCACTGGTACCCTTGTAAAATGGCACTGTCATGGTGAGGGATATAAATGATAAACATCTAAGTTTTGCTTTGTCTCGTGCACCTGAAACTAATAAAAAAAAAGAATACCATCATCACAGATACTATAGACATTAAATAATAATAATAATGCATTGTTAATAACATAACACTGATAAACATTTAGATTAAATGACTTAAAAAAACAACTTATCAAAATTTATCAAGGAATGAGTGAAATGCCTCATTTCTACATCTGTCAAAGAAATTAAATCACTAACTTAACAGTTACTAAAAGAAAATTTCCAACCTAAAAAAAAAAAAAATGTCACTGTCAGTCCCTGCTCCTGCTTTAGAGTATAAATAATAAGGACTAACTGAAATTATAGCTTTGAAGTTTATTTGAGACCATGGTGACTAGAATATTGTTCAAAACAATTTACTTATGCCTTCTCATACCATCTCTGTTCAAGGAATATAGTTTCCTATTCCTTGACTTTGGACTTGGCCATGTGACTTGCTTTGATCAACACGATGTTAGCAGACATGACACAACTACACATTTGAACTGTGGGTGCTTTGTGGGGCTTGTTTTCTCATGTGTGTGCAGTAACCATGAGAAGAGCATGACCTGGCAGGCTTGCTGGTCCAAGGGATAAGAGACAAAGGGAACAGACCTGGATGCAACCTGCAGCTTGGAGTGGAGCCCAACTGAAACCACACTAAACCAACTGAACCGCAGATACATGAGTAAGAATAAGTCTTTGTTGTTTGAAGGCCGTGAGTTTTAGGGTGTTTATTATGCAGCACTGCATAGTAATAACTGACTGATACAAGCTCATCATGCCCAACCACTTAATTATAGGTAACATGAATATCCTTCTTTCTGTGTTTCTATATGCCTGGCCCTGTTGTAAGCATATTATATTAATTCATTTACACCTCATAACAACATTATAGGGTGTTTTTTTAAAAAAAATTATCCTATAGCAAGTTATAAACCTGCCTCCTGGTTTGAGCCCAGGCAGTCTACTCTAGAGCCAGAGGTGATCCTCTTAAGAATATGCCTTATTACATTTTGGAATGAAATTGCTATGACCAGAAGAAGCAAGATGGGATCCTGGCAAGTAGAACTTAAGAGAAATGTCAATTACTTTGTTTCTGCAGTGGTTCTATGATGTATGGATGAATTTGAACCTGATTTTTAATGTTCTTTCCAGTCAATCACCATCCCATACAGCCCTTACTTAAATGAAAGTATTCATTTATTCACTTTGTTTCTAAGAGGTATTTCATCAAATAGTCCATAACTTTGGAATGAGAGGTAGGTTTTTTGTTGTTGTTGTTTTTTTAAAGAAAACCCACTACTAAAATGTTCAAATATGCATATTTGGAAATAAAATCTGTTGTACACTTATACTTAAGTACATTCTTTAAAATTAATCATTTGTTGAGGATAGCAGTCAAAATAAAGTACTCAACTCTCTATTAAGTAGAAACAATCCATTAAAATTGTGTTTATTCTGACCTTTTAATATGTAATGGGACTTCCATGAATCTAAGTAAGAGAGTGTTTTTAGAGTGTTTACTTTGCATAAACTACATCTTCTTGCGAAATTTTTCAGCTATGCTCTAGGGAATAACACTGTCATGAACTAAAGCCTCTTATGTTATGCAAGCTTTGTTTCTATTGACTGTTGATACTTAGCCATACTTATGCTATTTTTTGGACCTGATTATCAAATAGAAGAGGTCAGAATTTTTACAAGTCCCAAGAGTCTCTAAAAGGATTTAGAAAAAGAAATTCTATAGTTTAAGGGATATTTTAGGGGGTAGGAAGAACAAAATTAAGGATAAGTTAACTTATTACCAAACAAATCAACATTCTATTTTTTCCATCCAATTAAGATAATTACCTAACATGGACATATTTGGTGCATATGTAATTTCATGGTACCACTACTGTATACATGTTGTATACATATGTATACAGAAGAATAGATTGTATAAGCAAATATGACAGTTCAATGAATGTATCAACATGCATGAGGAATTTGTAACATAGAATCAAAAAGAATGTAGTTTCACTTGTAGCTTTTTAATATGTTTTCCTAAACTTGTTATTGTTTTTCTCCTAAGCAACATGTATTACATAGTTACATAATAACACTGTGGTAGTGATAAAAAGAAAAACTTATCTATGGAGCAAAAGGGATTGTATAAGATGGAGAGGGGAGAATTCTTTTTTTCATGAGGACTGCAGAATTCAAAGGTCTTCTGTGCTAGATATTCTCCATTTGCCCCTCCAAAGATGCCATCCTCTCTCCTTCCTTCCCCACTGAAGTCTGTGTCCCAGGACACCGACCTCCATGGAATGCGTCTCTAGTTCCTCTTGCCTCTCCCACCCCTACCCCCGACTCCTTGCCAGGCTAAGGGTTGGCAGTGGCCGCCACTCCTCCAGCCAGTCCAGCAGCCCCCTTTCCACTTTATCTCTGGGTCCCATAACTGCTCCATTTCCTTGCATCTTCAGTCCAAAGCTGGGAACAGCTCCCCCTTTTTTGCTAGCTCTGGGTGCTGCACCAGCCCTTCCTACTTCCCCTAACTCAGCCCACATCCTTTATTAATTTTCTCATCCTTTAGTAATTTTTTCAGAAATTACTCTTCTCAGTCACTCCATTTGAACAACATAGAACCTAACAAATACACAAGACAGTGCAGCTGTCTTCATTCCTTTTAACATCTGTTCTAGTAACTTCCATATGCCTTTCTGATTCTTGACATGATAGCATCAGAGAGACAGTAACTGATAAGCATTCAGGCTCTGGAGTCTCACAGACCTGGGTTTGAATCCCAGCTCTGCCATAAGTTACTTCTTTGAGCCTCAGTGTCTTCATCTAGAAAGGAGGATAGTAAGATACCCTTTTAGCTGATTTCAGGGAATAAATGAGACAAGACGTAAAGTATTTAGCATAGTGCTTGGCAACAAGCTTAGTTGTAGCTGTCAACACCATCATCAGGGCTTTGGAGAGGGCGTACTTGCTGATGTCCTCATACCTGTTTGGAAACGTACGAGGTGCTTGTGTTCATACAAATGAGGCTCTCTTCATTGCAGCAGCCGCCGCACCGGAACACGTTCACACAGGGAGGCTTGAAGAACCTGTTGGTGCTCCTCCCCAGCTCACTGGCGACCTCCACACACGTCTCTCTAGGGCTGCACTGGGTTCTTTGCCATTCCTCATCTATAACTGCAGAGAGGAAGCTCATTGGGGCCAGCAAAAGAAATGACCTGCCATGCCAGCGTGAGCCCGGGTTATGCTGCACATGGTCGTTTTCACATCTGTAGTGCTTGTTTGTTTTACCAGACGGATATTTTTTTGTCAGTCCTTTAACCACAGACTGTTTTCAGAAAAATTAAAACCGTGTAAGAAATAATATATAAGTGTTATTACATGTTATTAACCACAGACTGTTTTCAGAAAAAGTAAAACCATGTAAGAAATAACATGTAAGTGTTATTTATTAAGCAATTTACACAACACAGCTGGGTAACATTTCTTCTACTTGAAGCCAGGTGTGGGTAGGTTTTAGCATCAGCAAAGAGTACATTTCTGTTGGTTGCTTAAGAAACTACAGTAGGATTCAAATCTGGCAAACACATGAATGGAAATTTAAGTGGAACTAATCTTTCCTCAAGTGAGACTTTTCTCATTTGCGAGTGTCCAATACTGATATTTATATAAATGATGAAATAAGACAATTCATTTTGACGGAAGGAGAAATATTCTGGCCATTCTAGAGAACTGGAGAAAAACAAGAAAAAGAGACAAGCCTGTGGGAATAAAAGGATTATATACATTTTTGTAAAACAATACTTGCTTTTCTCTCCTAGTTTATTTTTTAAATTAGATTTGACACTTTGATACTTAATGTTGTATAGCCTTTCTATGGATGGTTTTGGGAAGTGATTCAATTTTATGACAAAGACAACATTTAAAGGCATTCTTTTAGCTTGCCATGGACTTGTAGTTTATTATATGTTGAGGGTGGTGGTGAAAACCTCTTGTGGCGGGCAGCCTTAAAACGGATCCCCCAATGGTACGCCCCTCCTGGTGTCCACACCCTTGTGTAATGCCCTCCTCTGTGTGTGGTCTGGACCTAATGAGTTCATTCGTATGAAGAGAATACAGCAAAAGTGATGGGATGTCACTTCCACGATTAGGTTAAAAAAGACCGTGACTTCCGTCTTTCTAGCAGCCTCTATCGCTTGCGGGCACTCTCCCTTTCTCTTGCCTCCTTGGCTTGCAGGCTTTGATGAAGCAAGTTGTCAAGCTGGGAAGGTGGGAAACGGACTGAGGGTGGGCTCTGGCCAACAGCCAGTGAGGAACCGGGACCCTCGGTCCAACAGCCTGTGAGGAACTGAGTCCTGCCAATAGCCTCTGAGTGAACTTGGAGGCATATCCTGCCCCAGGTGAACTTCGAGATGCTGCCTGTGGGCCAAGCTGACACCTTGACTGTAGCCTCTATGGAGACTCTGAAGGCGAGACACCCATTTAGGCCATGTACGCATTTATGACCCACAAAAACTGTGAGATAAAAAATGTTATTCTCTAAGCAGCTAAGTTTGGGAGTAATGTGCTATGCAGCAATAGATAATAGCTCTTCTCTGTTTTCAGCCCATCTTTAAAAATGTATATTGTTCTCTCTCACCAGCTTATTCTGAATTCCCACATACGTGAACATGTTTCCACCAGAAGAGACAGAAAGAACGCCTGCCTCAAGTACACAGATATAATATTATTGTTGGAGATCTGACTCTAGTCTCTAAATTACTCCTTTAAAACAGCTTTCCATATCCTTTCCCCCCTTAATCTCAACTTTCCTCATATGTTGCTTCTTCAATCACTAAATTTCTGATTTTGAGTGTTTATGGAAAGAACGTGACGGTGAAAAACATGAGAGATAAATTACCCAATGAGGTATTAATATGGGTATTATTCAATTCTCTATTATTAATCATGAATCCTGGAAAAAGCAAGTAATTGACTTATAAAAATAGTCCTTGTTCAAAATTCTATTTAAATGTTGCTGTCCATTTCCTTTTTTTAAAAAATAAAACTAAGTTTTGAAAGTTGGAGTGGTAAGATTTTAATCAAACTTTTGTGGAACTGTGATCAATGACACAGAGTAAAGGCCTCATGACTCTACTATTCTTTACTACTGCTCAGCAGGCTGCTCCACCTCCAAGATGACCCTGGAATCTATGAGGGAGAGTTAATAACAAATTGCAATTGATGTAACATACCCATTTGATTACTTGCTGTTTCTAGCTTAGTAAAAAACTTCAGATGATCCCCCATGTAATGAAACATTTTAGAGTTTTTTTACATTCTTTTAAAAATATTTTTATACTTTTTTTATGGTTTCCTCCTTAGAAAATGTCAATGTGACTGACTTTTTTTTATCACCTCGTCTTGGTTTTATGGTCATTCGCGTGTCTACCTCCATCTTCACAGAGTATCTCCAGACTCACCTAAAGCCTTCAGACAGACAGGTCATCTGCTTAAGGCCTTGGATCTCAGGTGAAGCCAAACTCCCTTGTTTTCATGAAGTCCATGCTAATTCACCACAGAGATACAACTAGAGCTGCAAACCTCTGGCTAGAGTAGGTTCTAGGCTGTGGTTCCAACTATCTCAGTTCATTTAGACACACAGTTATACACATGAGCACAAAGGATTCTCTTCACATTCATGCCCACAGTGCAGCCAAGGGATGTATCCCTGCCTACGCACCGCCTCCCCCACAGCCAACACCAGATCCCTGTGCAACATCATCATCTTTCTACAAATGCAAAAAAATAAAGAGAAGTCTAGAAAGAAAGCAAACTATAATTTTGGCTTACTGGTCAATTTGAATTACGTAACAGATACAATCTATTACCAGGTAATCATAGCTTAATCAAATCGAAAATGCTAGATCAACATGCCACAGTGGTATTTGTGTTGATGTTACGTGTCATCAAAAAAGTTAAATGCCTAATCAGAGGCCACACAGTATTATTTGGCAAGCATTTCATTCATTATGGCGTAATACAGACAGACAATGGTTTTCTTATAAAGAACTGCCATACCTTACAAGGGAACAATCATTCCCTTTATTTCCAATTATGTTATTTTCCAGTCTGGAGTTTGGATTCTTTTGTCTAGAGATTTTCCCCCCTCCATTATTCCCCTAGTAATACCACTATGCATTGTTACAACACAGCTGCCAATTTCTACTTTTCATTTTTACTTAAAAAATCACGGAATTTTGAAGAAATAAAAAAGCTATACCTAACCTATTAGTTTTTATTCACGTATGTATAGCAGTAGAATGCCCCTTGCTGATGAATACCTAGGTTGTTTTATTTTTTAAGTCAACCCAATGATTTTTTTCTATTAAGAACCATCTTTCTGGGTTTGTTTTGCCCCCATATCTTTGAGTTAAATATATTCCTATATTTTGAAGTGTTCTTTGTTTTGGCTTTTTATCTCAAAATCCTATTGAATATATTTATCTGTGGAGTAGACGTAGAAAACCAAGATTCTCCACCAACACCAAAGCTATGAAATCAAAGCCCCCCGTTTCTCTCTCTGACACATGCCTGCCTTGCTAAATTTTGGAAGAGGTTGGTGCATTTGTTAGTATCTGAGAAAGAGCAAGAATTGGCCTCCACACACACATACCTACCTTTTAGTGTTTCGATGTCGTAGAAAGTTGCTGCAAACCTAGTGGACCGATGGGATGCTGAGCGAGAGTCCGTGCTGGTAAAACTTTTCAGCTTCAGTCGGCATCGCCATAGCTTCCAGTCCTCAAAGTGTGTGATTCGCAGCAGTTCCTCCAAACCAGAAGCCGCCCTAATCTGCTGTTCAGATTGTTCCAGCATTGACCGCTTAAAAAAAATAAAGATTGGTTTAAAAGCAAGTACTGAAGTTTTAGTTTGTCTAATAATCTTCATTACCAACACTTAAAAATGTAAATAGATCTGAAAAGAAACTAGAGAGATGAATGAAATGTACACCAGTACCTAGGAAAAATGACACCTAGTATTTCTGATTCACATTTTGCTCACTCATGATCGAATCAAAGGAATTATGGCCCCTGGGTTCTCAGAACATTTAGAAACAATATCATAGTGGGTTGAATGGTGGACTTCAAAATGATATGTCCATGTCCTAACCACCAGAACTTCTGAATGTGACTTTATTTAGGAATAGGATCTTTGCAGATATAATGCAGTCAAGAAATCTTGAGATGAGATCCTCCTGGATTATCTAGGAGGGCCCTAAATACAAAGACAAGCGTCCTTATGAGACAAATGATGGAAAGCCACAGACACAAAGGAGATTTTGTGAAGATGGAGACAAAGATTAAAATAACGCAGCCACAGGTAGGGATGGCCTGGAGCCACTAGAAGCTGGAAGAGGCAAGGAAGGATTCTCTCCAAGAGACTTTGGGTGGAGCAGAGCTCTGCCGAGAGCCTCAATTTAGGAATTCTGGATTCCAGAACTGTGAGAGAATACATTTCTGTTATTTTAAGCCACCAAGTTTGTGGTAACTTGGTACAGCAGCTACAGGAAACTAATATAGATTTTAAAATCATACTATTCTTGCGACAGGAGCCAATGACGATTGTTTTAATCTGTTATTTGAGAAACTGACCCAGAAAGTCCTGGGGACCCTGTCTACAATCATGCAAGGAACATTGTAAGGTCCTGATAAACTGAATTTTCCAACTTTTAACCCTCTGAGCCCTGCCCCCCTTTTAAACCTGCTTACTATTTCAAAGACTTTTTTTTCTGATAAAATACACTATTAGAGTTTATGTTGAAAATTTGCTTTCCACACAGTTGCACGAACTGTATTGACTAATACAATTTGTGAGAAAAAAAGATTTGTGAGAAAAAAAGACTCGATCAAAAAGATTTTCAGAGTGTAGCCTAATTGTTCAAAATTAGGGATTTGGTTATGTAAATAACAATAAATGTATACAATGAAATACTATGCGATCATCAAAACCAATGATGTTTATTGGGACAAAATGAATCTGCATCATTCATCGGGATTTTGGAAGTAGGATTTTTTGTTTTTTAGATATGATGATGGATACTGCATTGTCCGAGAGTGGGTGGTCAGAAAAGCAAGTGTGATCCATGTTATATAATTCAGTTCATCTCTGTTCAAATTATTTATGTACATCATATATAAACAACTAACCATTGTGAATTAATCACATATAATTTAAATATATGTATATGTAAAACATCTGGAGGGATCTACATGAAAATATAAACAACAGCTAATTCCCTAGATCAGGCATTGTCAAACTACAGCCCCTGGCCTTATTCACCCTGCTGCCTGCTTGTTTTTATAAATAAAGTTTTATTGGAATATAGTCATGTCCAATTCACTTACATTGTATCTATGGCTGCTTCATTTTACAATGGCAGAGTTGAGAAGTTGAGACGGAGACCTTCATAGCGGTTTCAATCTGAGGCCGCCCATCTTTTTAAAATTTCACTTTTCTCAGTCATTATATTTTTCATTATTCCATGTTTTATATTGTCTCTATTCTCTTTTTTGAAATACTTATTGGACATATATTGGAACTTTTAATGACCTTACATGTCTCGTAAATGTGCTTTCATATTTATCTATTATTTCTCCCTTCATTTCTCTTCAATATGTTATGGGTAAATTAATTGGTCCATCTCCCCAATCACCAAATCTCCAATTGTATGAATCTAGAGTTTACTTTGTTAAGTATTGAATTTCAATCACCATATTTCTAATTTCAAATCTTTCTACTTCATTCTCTTTCCTATCTGCTTTTTGTTTCATTTCTGTATGTCTTTCCTAATTTGTCATTTTATTTTATGAATATTAGTCCTTTACGTCTTTGAGGGTCCTACTTATTTGAAGTATTGTTTCATATTACAACTTCATATGTATGATTTATATCCCGATTATTCATTTTGTTGGCTGTCTTTCTTAGTAATGATTACCTCTGTGTGCTTCGGAATTTTGTTTAGTTGTTTCATCTTCATTGGGAGATTCATTTTTCTTTTTCACTATTCTTTCATCATTTAAAAGTTCTGTGGTTATACCCTGACTTGCAGGGCCCTGAATCCAGAATTCTGTTGAGTATCTATGACTCAGGGATCACTTTAGATCAATTTCTGGTTGCAAGGAAGTATCTGCTTCCTCCTTTGCCCCCGGTGAAACATTTTCATAGAAGACACAGCTCTAGGCAGCAATGAGCAGTAACACTTCCTTCCACTTTCATGGATCTGATGGATCTGATGTAGTACCCATGACTCATGGAGCCCATGACCCACTAGAGCTCAATTCTTGGTGGCCTCCACCTTCCAGACTCAGAGTCCATCAGTTCTGCAGCTTCTGCTTCATGTTTTTCTAAAATTCACTTTTATTGAGATGTGATCGACATATAGCATGGTGTAAGGTTAAGGTGTACAATGTGTTGATTTTTTTCAGCTTCGTGTTTTTGGTACCATTTCTGCAAGTGTTTGCCATCTGCAGATGTTTACCATCATCTGATCAATTTTATATTGTATCTATCATTGCTATGGACTAAAAAAGATCTCAAAGCATGAATTTAGAAGGTCATCGTGATTGGAAATTCAGATGTGAGTGTGTGTGTGTGTGTGTGTGTGTGTGTGTGTGTGTGTGTGTGTGTGTTTAATAAACGTAGGAGAACCTTGAATGTGTTTATGAGCTGAGGGAAAGAGCAAACAGAGAGGAAAAAACTGAATGCATATGCAGGACAGGTGAAGCAGGGACCTAGGGGGGTTGGTTTAATGTAAGTTCCAGAGATAAGTGGACACAGGATGAATGGATGAGAGGGTCACCCCCTGAAACAGGAACCTCACAGAGAATGACATGGGTTTGTAGATAGCAGGACTGCTTGGGACCTATGATTTCTCACTTATCTGTGAAGTGTGAATCAAGGTAATTTTCTGGGCGTGAGGGGAGGAGGAAGCATGACGAGCATAATACATAGGGTTTGTGGAATAGGTATTGAATTTAAGCAGTGTGCCACAGCTTTTTCATCTAAAACATTCTGAGGATGAAACTGAATAATTGCTAATGTCTCTATCAACTCTGAAATTCAATCATTCTCCATTAGGCTCATTTGTCAATAGCCTCTCTTTTCCTGATTATTCATTGCTTCTTCTAGTTGGACAGTATAACTACTACATACTCAATTTTCAAAATAAAATTTTGTTACAACACTGCTTTCAGATAAAAATGAAACCAATCAAATAGCTTTTTAAATATTTAAAAAATTGTACTATATTGAAAAGATTTTCATTTATGGAGACTAATTTCATTCAATACCATCCATAAATAAAGACTGATGTATGGCTTCCTACTTTTTATGGATTTCAATTCAATTTCAAAAATATTTTTAAACTATCCAACTTTGAGCACTCAAGAGAAAACATCAACTCTCTGGATTGAATTAAAAGTATTGAATGGCTCATGTGACTTACCCCATCATAAAAAATGCAGTGTTTACTCAGTTATTTGAGCATACTTTAAGCCTTATAATTTAAAACATAACTTGAAATAACTGAGAAATTGCTGATAGTCATTTTCCTATTACAAGTGGAAGTACTAACAATTCAACATAAGCAGAAATCTGACTAATTCATTGGGGGCATATGTTTACAAAGGGTTGAGAATGGTGGTTTGTTTCCAATAAACTTTCTGTACTGGTTGATTTTTGTATAATTAACTTGATGTTATCTGCTTGCACAAAACAAAATTATAATTAAAAAGTACAAATATAGTCCCAAATACATACTTAACCCATTGATTGCAATGGTTTTAACTACCAAAACTCTGCCAAATAAGTTGCTCATATTTCTTCCTATTTTCTAATGGAAGTGCTAACCAAAACTAAAATAATTAAAAAGCAGTCAGCAAGAGGAAGTGACGCAGGGTTACCAGATCTCTGCTTTTTATTACAGCAGCATCTTTTTTTAGTGATTAATCCAAGATTGTTAGTGATTTCACTCCTAAATAATAAATCTTTCTCTGATATTCTGGCTACCGTAGGCCAGTTGTTAAATTGTGAGGCTTAAAGTCTTTGGAACAGGATTTTACCATTATTTAAATACAAAGAGTGCCAAAAAAAATGCACACAGATTGTAAGAAAGAAAAAAACTTATTTAAAATTGCAATACTCAATATATACCGATAACAAAAGATGAATACAAGCCACGTGTATACATTTTTTGGCACCCCGGTACATACTGCTTTCTACGGTATAACATGAATGGTACTCATTGCTCCCTCTGTTCGTTTCTAAGTTCACATGGCATACTCCCCTGAGGAAGCATGAGGATCTCAACAGCTCAGGCTTAGGCCAAGTGTGACTAAGATGGCAGGCAAGGTGTCCGGAAAGGTATGGTGGCTGGGTTTGTAGGAGGGATTTGGAAGTGTCCATGTTGTAGGGAAATCAAAGGCCTTCAAATTAGTATCCTACTAATTTGAACTCTAAATTTCCGTCCTCTCTCCCCTTCCCCCAAATATCTAGTCAAGTCACACATTCAAAGAGTGAACAAAGGCATGATTTGGGGATATCAAGGAGCCCCACTGAAGAAAACAGTAGGAGGTTCACTTTGGTTGGGCACAGAGCAGGTTTAAGAGTGGAAGGACTGGAATGAAAAATTAGGAAGAGAGGTTGGTGCAATGAGGTACCACCTCACATCCAGTAGGATGACTACAGTCAAAAAGAGTAACAACACCAAGTGTTGTCAGTGACACGGAGCCATGGGAACCCTCACAGGTTGCTGATGGGATTGTAAAATGGTGCTGTCACTTTGGAAAAGAGTTCAGCAGTTCTTTAAAGAGTTAAACAGAAACAAAACAACAAAAACAGACTCATAGAAACAGAGACCAAAGGGATTGTTACCGGAAGGGAGGGGATGAAAAGGGGAAGGGGAATATAGTCGATAATATTGTGATTAAGTCCACGCGATGACAGATGATTACTAAAATTAGTGGGGTGATCACATTGTAAGGTATAAACATGTCAAATCACTATATTATACACCTGAAACTAATATAATCAATATAAGATTGCATGCCAACTATATTTAAATAAAAAAAGTTAAACACAAATTTAGGATATGACCAACCAATTCCATTCCTTGGTATAACCCAAGAGACAGAAAATTGATTATTGGCTGCCTGGGGCTGGGAGTGGGAATGAGGGTTAACTGTAAAAGTGCATAGGGGATCTTACATGGATGATGGCTGCACAACTAGTAAGTTTACTAAAATCACCGAGTTACTTAAAACAAGTGAATGGGTAAATTTCATAGTATGTAAATTGTATATCAACACAGTTATTTAAAACATAAAAGAGAAAGGATTGGAAGCTTGAAGGCCAGGCTACTTGTATCCAATCCAGGAGGCAATGGAAAACATTGGCGTGTTGAACAATGGAATATTACTGGACATCCATTTCATTGGTTTGCCGTTTTGTTCATTTCTTCTTGCTTTGGCCTTAGTCTGTGCTGTCCCCTCTACTTGGAATGCCATCTACCCTAGGCCTAGCTAAACTTTTCTCAGCCAGGTGCTATCTTCTTAGGGAACCCTCCCCCAGCACTCCCATCCCTGCCTAGCTGTGGTCCCAGTGTTGCATGAACTCCTAGCACCCCACCCTTCTCCTTCCTAGTGCTTACCATCACTGAACTAATATTGCTTGTCTTCCCCACTGGGCTGTCAGGGTCCCTGTGGCAGTAATGATATATCTTGTTCACATGGCAATACTAAGAGCCAAATCAATGTGGATTAAATGTATGAATAAGCCAATTGTTGCATCAAATTCTGTAGAAAATGTAATCCTGAGTTATCGATTTGGTCCAACTACGTCACTTATCTTTTAAGTATCTTTCTCCAGGTGTCCTCCTTCCAGGTCCAAACCAAGTATCACTACTCCCATCAAGCATTCTGTGTTGTCCCTAAGTTAGACTATATTATTTATGAACATATTGCATTCTCCTTACTAGACTGCAGTCTCTGTGAATATGGGTAGAATACATGTCTGGTTCATATTTTCACATAATAAACCATAAATATCTGATGAAATAATTTAGGAATAATACTTATACACACACATTTGACCAATAGTGATTGGGCTCAGGTTTGTCTGATATGTTTAATCTTTTGTATAGATTAGTGCTTCTCAAAATTGACTATTACATTGTTTTGTACTCCTGAAACTAATTAAAAAAAAAACCACTGAAATGTGAATCCTAATTATCTGGTGATCTTATTGAAATGCAAGTTCTGATGCAGGAGGTTTTGGGTGAGACCTAGAATGCAAGTTCCCAGGTGATGGCAATGATCTTGGAGGGGTGACCACACTTTGAGAAGGAAGGGTTTGTAGCAGAGGTTCTCAACATTGACTTCACCTTGAACCTACCTAGGAAGATGCTTCAGAGAAACACTGATACTTGGATCCCATCCTCAGATGTTCTCTTTCTATGGGTCTGGGCTGTGGTTTTGCCAAGGATATTTTTTTAAACTTCCCAAGTGTTTGCTAGTCTTAGGGGAAGCCAGGTGAGAGATATACAGGAATTCTCTATGCTACCTTTGCAACTTTTCTGTAAATCTAAAATTACTTCAAAATAAAAAGGTACTTAAAAAATCTTCCCAAATAATTTTAGTAAGAACCACTAATTTTGGGGGTGGTGCATGCTGGTTTAAGTTCAAAGACCTGGGTGAGTGGCTGAACTACGTAAAAGTCCATTCAGTGGGGACTAAATGGTAGATGCATACTGAGAAATAGTCTTATTCTTTGAACCCTTTTGCATTATATCTTGGATTCAAAATATATGTATGAGTATATTGCTGATCTGGACTTTCTAAGCATTGTTTTTAAAACTCAAGCTACCTGATAAACTGTTTGTGGACCAGTTTCCAACCTATATGACTTTTCCGAGATTGTCTTCCAGGCTAAATAACACGAGGTCAGTTAC
Organism: Rhinolophus sinicus; assembly: GCF_057876585.1. Lineage (NCBI taxonomy): Eukaryota > Metazoa > Chordata > Mammalia > Chiroptera > Rhinolophidae > Rhinolophus > Rhinolophus sinicus. The sequence goes on from NC_142518.1 coordinate 9,506,745, forward strand.
CTTCTGTGAGACCATCTTAGATGACAGAATAAAATGCTGTCAAATTCCCAAGAAGCCAAAACAACCAATTTCTCAAAAACAGAATTAAAAATAATAAGTACTACTTTAACCTGCTGGAATTCAACAGGGAAATACAAATTATAATCCTTTTACAAGGCAGTCTATATTTGAAAGAAAATATTAATGAGAACAGAAACATGGATGCCAAGTGGAAGGAGCATGGCACAACTAGGTACCAGAGTACACAACTAGGCTCTGATCCTGGCTCTAAGCTTTTCTTGAGCCCTTTCAGTCCCTTGCTCATAAAAAGTTCCTGTTCTAAAAACAAACATACAGCGGCCGGCCGGTGGCTCAGGCGGTTAGAGCTCCATGCTCCTAACTCCTAGGGCTGCCAGTTCGATTCCCACATGGGCCAGGGGGCTCTCAACCACAAGGCTGCCGGTTCAACTCCTCGAATCCCACAAGGGATGGTGGGCTCTGCCCCCTGCAACTAAGATTGAACACGGCACCTTGAGCTGAGCTGCCACTGAGCTCCCGGATGGCTCAGTTGGTTGGAGCGCATCCTCTCAACCACAAGGTTGCCGGTTCAACTCCTGCAAGGAATGGTGGGCTGCGCCCCCTGCAACTAGCAATGGCAACTGGACCTGGAGCTGAGCTGCGCCCTCCACAACTAAGACTGAAAGGACAACAACTTGAAGCTGAACGGCACCCTCCACAACTAAGATTGAAAGGACAACAACTTGACTTGGAAAAAAAGGCCTGGAAGTACACACTGTTCCCCAATAAAGTCCTGTTCCCCTTCCCCAATAAAATCTTTAAAAAAATAAAAAAATAAAAACAAACATACAAACAAAACAGAAACAGACTCATAGATACAGAGAACATTTTGATGGCTGCCAGATGGGATGGGGGCACGGGGGGTGAAAAGGGGGAAGAGATTAAGAAGTACAAATTGGTAGCTACAAAATAGTCATGGGAATGTAGAGTACAGTATAGGGAATATAGTCACTAATATGTAATAACTATGTATGGTGTCAGATTGGGGTGATCACTTCATAAATTATATGTCCAATCAGTATGTTGTACACCTGAAACTCATATAACATTGTATGTCAACTGTAATTGAAAAATAAAACAATTAGTAAAAAAAAGAAAAAAAAAGAACCATTCTGTTCTAGAAATGGAAAAGGAAACCAGTTTTGTAAAACTCCTCACTGGATTGACCTCTTAAGAACTGTGGGTCTAACACTATGTTTCCAAGTCTTTTAAAACGTGTTGATGCTATTTTATTACATTGTGTTGGCACCAAGTCTTCAGGAAGTTTGGTGACAAAGGGGTGGGGTGAGTAGAATTTGAATATTGGGAAAATCCAGAAGTTTCCTGGTGAGCTATGGAGGGAATACAGTTCACACAACTTTCCCTAGATTTGCTTAGGGATTTACAAGTGTTTCCTGGGGGCTCAGCTCTTTGCAGTGGGTTTACTGAGGCGGATCAGGTTGCAATACAAACAGTTCCTGTTCCCTCCACTTCTTAGCAACTTCTGATTCACTGGAAGAGCATTTTGTATTTTAACTTGATATTTAAGGCTTAGCCAAAACCACCAAATTTTCCCCAATTGGGGGCCCAAGTTGCACGGTCACGTTCCCAGCTGTCCTCCATAGGTATTTCCCCTCCTGCCCCTCTATTCTCCTTTCTCACTCTCCCACTTGCCAAGGAATCTGCTCAGGTCATGTTAGACTTGTGAGTCCAAGTTGAAGCTTTGTGACTTTGCTTCCGACAGCTCCCAAGTGGAAATAACATCCCCCAAGAGGAAGCTTTGCCTGATAGTGTAAACCACTCTGTCGTCTGGACAGGCAGCTGATTGGAGAGGGGAGAGCATGGATTTGAAGTGTTCACAACTGACTTTGAATGGTATAGCACTCAGGAAAATGTGTTGGCAATTTCTTATAAGGTTCAACATACACTCACCACATGACCAACCCAGCAGTCTCACGCCTGGGAATTTACCCTTGATAAATGAGGACTTATGTTCATACAAAAATGGTTATATGAATGTTTATAGTTTAACTCTCTTTGTAATAGGCAAAAAACTGGAAACAATCCATGTGTCATTCAACGGGCGAATGGCTAAGCAAACTGTTCTACATCCATCCCACTCCAATAAAAACGAATGATCTGTGGTACGTGCAGCACCTTGGATGGATCTCAAAGAAACTGGGAGTGAAAGAAGCTAATTTCAAAAGGTTACATACTGTATGATTCCATTTATGACAGTGTCCAAAAAAAAACCACCCCAAAACGATAGTGATGGAGAACAGAGCAGAGGTTGCCAGAGGAGCAGGGAGGGAGTGACTATAAAAAGAATACGTGAATTTTTTCCTGTATCCTGATTGTGGTGGTGGTTACACAAATCTATACATGTGTTAAAATTCATAGAGCTGAATATCAAGAGAGAAAAAAATGTTAATTTTAACACTTTGTAAGCGGGCATTTTCCCGCCAAATTGCGTTGAAACGCGGGGTTTTGACATTTTCTCCCCAAAATTAGACTTTCCGTAAAATATTCATATCTTTCGATCTATTTGATATTTTTCTATGAAACTTTCAGTGTTTTAGTTTAAAAAGAGGTCTCTATTTATTTACTTTGCAAAATTTTTCCGGTTCCAACTAGAGGCGATATGACGAGTTTACTTGTTTCCCACAATGTTTAATATATAATAACTTTAAAAAAACTAAGCTATTTGTGAATCCAGACACTGCTACTTTTTAGCTTTTTGACTGAGGGTCAAATTTTGAACTTCCTTAAGCCTTGGTTTCCTCATTTATAGATGGCAATGCTAATAATACTCACTTTCCAGTGCTAATGTGGAGATTATATGAGGTCGGATGTGGGAAGGGTCAGGTATAGAGCGGGCTCTCAAAAGAGGGCATCTGGTCCTGTTTGATGGTCCTCGGTTTCCCTTAGTCACCAGAGAGGTGAGTTTCAAAAGAGCAAGATGGGGCAACTCCAGTCACAGTAAATAAAAATTAAAAAGAGAAAAACTTTTCCTGAGTAAATCAAGGACAAACTTTTTCTTTTCCTCCTCCTTCTTTTTCACCTTTCTTTCTTGGGGGTATTTTCAGATGAACTGCCAATTTTAAAATATCTACTCAGGCGTTACATATATCTTTATAGATGGATGAATAGTAAAAAAAAAAAAAAAAAGACCCACTTCTTAAAAACTTTGTGTTTTGTTATTAGGATCTGGCTTTACCCACAAGAGATGGTACCTAGCAGTATGGGGCACCAGTTGAGGGCACTTGCTAATAATTACTGCTGTGGTCATGGCTGCGGTGGTTGCTCAGCTAGAACCAGCCGAGGGCAAACTTAGACTAAGGAAAGGAACTACACACGCAAGGAAAGTGCACGCATTTCTGCGTGTGCATAGCTGTCTGGGTATTTTCAGGGGACAATAGAGGGCTAGGATGTCTGGGACCTCCACATCCTCCAATTTGATGACTACGGTTGGAGGTTTTCTGCCCAGCCATATTATCTAGCTTTGGAAAGACGTCTACGCTCCCCCTTCACATGTTTTAAAGCCATGCTCTGCTCACATGCCTGTGCTCCCATTTGATGCATTTATGCTTTGTAAATGTGGGGGCACATGAGTGTAGGATGGGCTTGAGTGGCAGAACTCTAAAAGGATGCTCTCAATAACCCTAAGAGTATATACTGCTGAGTTACTGTCTCTTTATCACTGATTTCAAAGATCAAGGGCCCAATGTCTAAGGCAACACCCCAAAGCCTTTATGGTACTTAGGTTATTGTTAAAAACAATTTCACTGCCCCCCCATCCCAGGGAAGGAGTCTATTTCTCAGCTGCACTGAGGTTGAGCCATGTGACCTACTTTGACCAACAGGATGCTACAAGCTATGCTACAAGCAGAGGACTGGAATGTATTTATGATTGCACAGTTCGCCTACATTTCTGCCATCAGCACAAGCACCTGCCCCTAGCCCATTGATCCGAGGCAGAGGAGGAACGTGGGGCAGACCCACACTCAACCTATGTCTTGGGCCTTGATTCCCAGCCAACCCACAGAAACATTAGTGAGAATAGGTTAGTGATGTTTGAAGCCACTGAAATTTGGACTGGTTTGTTAATCAGCATTATTGTGGCGGTAATTAACAGCTACAGTCCCATTTCAGCCTACGTGTAACATAATCCATCGATGGGCAGAAGATCTTTATGCAAAACCTCATCGTGCTTTTTACAAGGCAGCCCTGCCGTGCCAATGGCAGTCAGCCCAGCCTGCCCCTTTCCCTTTCTTTCTAAATATACAGTGGTCCCATGTCAACATCCACAGCTCTCCTTTTCCTCACCAACATCCTCTGCATTAGCTAAGATGCCCACTGATCCCCAGTCTTGCTGAGGCAGTGTAGCTATGAACCAAGCACAACATTACAAAGGCTACTATTTTTCATCCTAGTCTGTTCTTTTGGGAGAGTCTCTTATTTAGGATGAACTCAGGGTATTCATTGAACCAAAATTACACTCTTTTTCACTCTCTCCAGAATGAAACAGTAGGCAACAAAATATTTGCCACAGCAATATTCAACATTTCATTTTCTCTCTCCAGAAACAATTTTAGCCAAACGTAGGTTTCAGGAAAACAATAAATTTTTCCAACATGTGAGTGTTGTAATTATTTAGGCAACAATGAAAGACAAAGAGACTCATTATAAAAAGTTACATTATTACTTAAAGTTTTAGGCATTAAAATTATCCTTCCCACAAGCCAAATCGAACTCCTTGGCTGTTGGTAAGACAAGCACATAACTAAGACCTCTTTAGTTTATAAAAAACATATCACTTCCACCCATGGGCCTGGCACATGGGAGACATTCCACAAATGTTTACTGAATTAAATGCACAGCTTTCCTTTATCAGGGAGAGGGAATCTCCTGAGCAGTAGAAATAACCATGAGTGTCTTCCTTCAGCTACTCTATCCCAGTGTCCACCTGTGGCTGTTTTCCATCTCAAAGGTATGTTCAGAAAGATTTAGAAATGACCAAAGTTGTGTGACCATTAGTACTGTTCACCAAATATTTCCAGCTTTCTACCTTCTGAGCACATGGAAGGAATGCCCTTCTTGGCCCCTTGTGGTTGATGGGGTGGTGAGTCAAGAGGCTGTGACCAAAAGTGATGTGTCACTTCTGAGTCAGAGCATTTAACTGCCAGGGCGAGACTCTCCAGGGCTCTCCTTCCTTCTGCCATTCAAGTGCCATTTAAGCTGTGGACGCTCAGCCACTTTCATCCTCTGTTGTTTGTGAGTCCTGAAGACTCGGGGATTTTTGTTGTTATAGCATATACTGGCTTAGCCTGACTGATAAAGTATCTGACCAGAGTACTTTGCCATAATTTACCACATCTTCACAAACCAGAGATGAAAACATAGACGGCACTTCTCAAGGATCTCAACGATGAAGGAAATCATCAAGGTGTCCAAGTTTTAACCAGACCTGCTATGTGGCCAGATGCTGCTTTGCCCATCTCTCTTTCTGTGAGCACCAAGCTAGAATAATAGGCTAAGGTAACTTCCTTCTATAACTGGCTCCTAGAAGTAAAAACCTTATAGAATAGCTTGAGGCTGGAAGGACCCTAGAGGATTCTTTGATACCTTCACCCAAATTCTTTCTAATCCCCACAGGAAAATAGCCCAGGATGAGTACACTGCCTTATAGAAAATTCTTCAGGATTAACAAAATGAAATCAGATAAGCCATGATGAGAGTAGATGTTGGAGACTATTTAATGCAGTAGTTCATAACCTGGGTATCTCAAAATCCTAGAAGCCTAATCTATCAGTCAGTCAACAGATACTTTTTTAAAGTATCTATTCTATTATAGGCTTTTGCACTAGGTGATTGGGACACTGAACAAGACAATGAAAAGTTCCTGTTTTCAGCAAGTTTTCATTCTAATGGAGGGTAACAAAGCAATAAACATAGACACAAGTAAATAAAAAATGTCAGGTACCAGTACTGATACATACTATGAAGAGGATAAAATAGTACAATTATATACATCAGGGATGGTGAACTACCACCTGTGGACCACATCCAGTCTGTAGCCTCTTTTGGTATGGCCTACGAGCTAAGAATTATTTTCTACATGGTTGAAACAAATGAAAAGGGGAATATTTCCTGATGCATGAAAATGATATACAATTCAAATTTCAGTGGCCACAAACTTTCATGGGCACACAGCCACACCCTACATGACTGCAGCGCTGGCCTCCACTCTCCTCACTGGTCCGCTGGCTAATACCCAAACCCCTAAGCCACATCCCTGCCCTCACCATGGCCATTGCACAGTGGTGGTCTCTGCCTCCCCCACTTCCTTCAGGCGTCTGCACAAATGAAACGGAATCAGAGAATTCTCCTCCAACCATTGCTCTATCTCCTTCCCCTGCTGGATTTTCTTCATAGCACGTATCACCCCTACATGTTACAGATTTGTGTATTGCCTGCCTCCACCTGCCACACTGTAAGTTCCATGAGAGTTGAAACACTGTCTTATTTCTGCTGCTTTCCTAGCGCTCATAGTAGATGCTCAAGAAAAAAATAATGAATTGTCAAATACTGGAAGGTTCTAATGAGAGGCAAGGGAGATCCTTTAGGACATCAAAACCACTCAAGACTTTCATGATGTGGGGTGGGGGGACCTCAAAGTGTCTTTGCTTTATAATGTCCTAGGATCTCAGTACAGACTATAAGAACTACTGGCAAGTGAGAGAAAAAGGGACTTACCACCATAAAAGCAACCTGGAAGAAATGTCTCATCTCAATGCCATCCCAATTATGTATAGTTTCCACCCTTTCTGCTAATCTCAAGTGGAAGGAAAGAGTTGAGTTAGAAATGTGCTCAGAAACGATTTTACTGTCATTTGTGTCAGTATTTGTCTAGCATCTCTAGTCAACTGTGGTTAATGATAAATGTGCCCCGGAGTTCCAGATCTTATTACGTCAAGTTCTACAAGGAAGCATCCAATGTGTCCAAATACTATATTTTCACTTCATAAATTGTCTTTATAAGTCTGTTCCACGAGGGGTTCCATAATGGAGCTCATTCAACATTCAGCTTTAATGCTATTTTCTTTTCTAGAGCTCTTAGGGGTCTATAGTAAAGCTTTATCTGCAAGCCCAAATCAGGATTTTTAAATTTAAAAATGTCATGAAAAGAACTACTATACTCAATATATAAGATACAGTTGGGTTCTATTGTATGCTGAATACCAATAATACGCTATACTGATATAAAAGCCTTAACAACTAGTTAAAAGTGGCTAACTAGGATAAAATGGTCTGCATATGAGGTCTGACAATGAAGTCCGCGAACTCATCCCAGAAAAAGTGCTACATACGTCATTGCTGAATATCACTAAGGTCACCTTCCAAGTACTCCCCTTGGGAAGCTATGCACCAATGCCAGCACCTAGTCTCCCCTTCAAAGCAATTTTGGAACTCTTTTTCTGGAATGGCCATCAGAGCTGTCGTCGTATTACCCTTGATGCCCTGACTGTATCAAAATGTCCTCCTTTCAATATTTCCTTTATCTTTGGGTAAAGAAAGAAGTCACAGGGGGCCAGATCAGGTGAGTAGGGAGGGTGTTCCAATATAGTTATTTGTTTACTAAAAACTCCCTCACAGACAGTGCCGTGTGAGCTGGTGCATTGTCGTGATGCAAGAACCATGAATTGCTGGTGAAAAGTTCAGGCTTCTAACTTTTTCATGCAGCCTTTTCAGCCCGTCCAAATAGTAACCTTGGTTAACTGTCTGTCCAGTTGGTACAAATTCATAATGAATAATCCCTCTGACATCAAAAAAAGGTTAGCAACATCGGTGCAACAAGGTCGGATCTTAATTGACACACCTCGTAGAAACATGTAAGTCAACACATTAAAATACAAGGTCATAAATGAAGAAGAAATTAACGGAAAATATCTCAAATGTCTTTTATGCCAAAAACTGTGCCTGACAGAAGAGTGGACAAGAGCTCATTGGATCACTTGACTAGCAACAAAGTCAATGGACTTTCCTGTGTATGACTTTGGAAGTGGAAATAGGGAGGGGAGTGGGGAGGGGGCAAGTCTGCTTTCTGGACTTAAATATGGAAGGTACACCTCAGTCCCTGTTATTCAATTCACTTTAGAGACAATTTCAGGAGAAGGCAAGTGACACAAAGGTTATGAAGTCTTGTCAGCCATGTGGCTTTTCATGAAAGTGAGAGGTATCCCACATTCCTGTGGATCTCGGACTTATTCCAGCCTTATGCAGAGTTTGAATAACTCCAACACCCAGCTATATTCTTCCACCAGTGAAGTTAAGAAGGAGTGGGCCAAAACATAGTGTGGGGGAGAAGGAAATGAATTTTGCCAGAAAAGAGTTACCGTGTTTCCCCAAAAATAAGACCTAGCCAGATAATCAGCTCTAATGTGTCTTTTGGAGCAAAATTTAATATAAGACTCAGTCTTATATTATGGTAGATAAAACCCAGTCTTATTTTACTATAAGACCCAGTTTAATATAATTTAATGTAACATAATATAATATAATATAATACCAGGTCTTATATTAATTTTTGCTCCAAAAGATGCATTAAAGCTGATTGTCCAGCTAGGTCTTATTTTCGGGGAAACATGGTAGGAAAGCCTACCATGACCAGGAATTATTCCTTTATTGCTTTATTGATATGTCTGCACCACTGACTTTGAAAAGATTTATGGGGGATGGCTTCCCCTAATGGCTTATCAAATAAACCAGATATAGTGCTGGCCAGAAGGTCAATGTGAATGACAGGACAATGAGGTTGCAGGTATTTATTTGCCAAATGCCCAAGAGTGTCTACACTATTGTACTCAGGGTTGTCACATACAGATGTAAGTCTATATGGATAGAGCTTCCCAGAGTTGTGCAGTGCACACCCTGTGCAACTGTATATGACTATCCCAACTGTATAAACAAGCTGGCGAAAATAGACATAGAACTAAATCCCACACCTAGATGCTTAATCTGATTATGTTAGTGAGCCAAGAATAGGTATTGGGTTAACCTTATTTGTAAAAGAAAACATGTTCTGTTCAGATTGAGCAATTTAGCAGTTAAACAATATATACAGTAGATTTCCAAGCAGATTTATCTCAATTCAAAAATTCCATGCACTGCTGACCCCAAACAGCTCTCCTAAGTACAAGTGGCAAAACTAATGAAATTAGGATGCCTTACCCTCAAATAGCACTAAGTGCAATTGTCTGGGTTATTGGTAGCTGTTTGCATAGTTGCTGCAAAAAAAAAAATGTTCACCGACTTATGCAACTGTAGTAGAGGCAACGCTAGTGTAACCTGAAAACACAGGAGACTGTTCAAGGCTAGCAAGTGAGGACTGTGGGGAAAAGGCAACCTAGGGACAGAATTGGCATCACCGTCCATTCTGGAAAAGAGGTGGTTAGAAAAGGGGTGGGTGGAGAGAAGAACCTGCTCGTGGTCCTACTACTGAGGAGGACCCTGAACAGGTCTTGTAATAAATGAAACATATTCACCTCAAAAAAACAAAACATAAAATTCATATTCCAGTATCCAAACCCTACCATCCTGACTATGCTTTCATACTCAATTTTAATTTAAACAGGAGGACCATTAACACTAAGAAACATATTTCTCCTTAGAGTTTCTCTCAAGAAAAAGTTGGGGGGAAAGGAAAAGTACAATAATCAATACCAAAGCTCCTCTTTAAATATAGGCAACCTTCCCTTCACATCAGAAATATTTAATTATTTGGGGATAGGGTGGATGTAAGCTCAGTATATGTAGCTTCACTTTTTAAAGGAAATTCGGATATATACGAAGAAAATCACGAATACTACTGCGAAGCACAAATGCTGCATCTTCCATGTATAACGACATGTTTTCTGTCACATGCAAATTCAACTGCTTCCCTCCATTTCCCCATTAAATAAGTTCATGTATTAGCAGTAAATCTGAAACATTTAAAACCTCACTGTGCCCAGGACACCGAAAGAAACCTTGGTGTCTCTGCTCTTTAAAAGAGTTAACCTCAAGAATCACACTTATTTCCAACAACTCAGTCTCTTCTTGTCCCATCAAATAAATTGATGTTTTCAAAGTACAATGGAAATATTTTAAAACTTCATGCAATAAAACTGGGAGAAAAAAAGAGAAAAGCACAACTCCATGAACCCAGCACATCTAAACCTGAGTTTTGTGTACTTAAGAAAAAGCTGAACAGCCCGAAAAGTCTTACTTGCTTCAAACAAGTCAGATTTTTTTTTCTCTTGTTACATAAGCTCAAAATTGGATTCCTTTTCACCTATAATCTGGCATTGAGCTCCATCATCCAGGCTGGTGGCAATGAAGTGGAGTTGAATGACTGACTTCTCCCAAATGCATTTGGAATTTGGAAAATTAGAAAGGTGTAAACTGCTGGACAAGGTGATTCTCACCCACTAGCAGAGTCCACCCTTTACAGATACCATGTACATCTATTTGTGTGCTGCATGTATATGTGTGCTTTCAACATGAGAGTTAACACTTTTTCAGCCCCAAGGACCAATTTTCCCCTGTTGGGGGCGCTATCATCCCTGATGAAAAATGCATGTCCTAAAAACAACTACAAAATCTCAAGTCCACATTTAATTGTTCACTGCCAGAAATTTCCAACTCAATAATGATTTAGCATCACTTCACTCAAAACAATCAGAATCATTTTCAAAATACAGAGCTGATTTAAAAAACCAATATACTCTATGAAATACATAAAATTGGGTGAAATACTGCTTAGTCAGTAATATCCCAGTTAATTTTTTTTCCATTCCTCTCAATTTATTGGGCTCTATCTGATGCGTGCTCATAGAGCCAGAGTCAATTACTGTTGAATTTTATGCACATTTCAAAGCAAAAATACCAAATGAGTTATAAGAAAACATTTTTCTAGATGGAGGCAATGGGTAATTTAGAAAACCACATAGAAAAGGTCTATAGAAAGCAGTTTTCGATTTACAGAAGAAATTAAGGAAACTAAATTAACATTTGCTGCTCACAAGTGACATGAAAATAAATGGCCCACAAAGTTATCTGTGTCACAAAAACAAGTCAGTGCTTCATTAGAAAATCACTGTGCCATCTGCATATACAAATGAGGGAAACTTCCCTATCTGAAAAGATTCCAGAATGTTCATTCATGTCCTATTACATCTCCACACTCCCTAGCATTTTCAAACTCATAGCAAGCATCATAGTAAGCCTAAGAAACAGAACACTCATTAACAAACAGAGGATGCAAAAAAAGAAAGTCCTTCGTATAAGCCAATAAAACAACCTGCATCATATTAAAAATTGAGCTCACCTACCTTCACTGGTCCACGTTCGTAACTGGAGCCCTGCACCAACTGCAGATAAGACATCATGAAAATATTCAGCAATGCCCACTGTCTGTACATTTTGAATATTTTAATATCCACTGATTACCAAGCGATTGCTATCAGGCAGCTAGAGAAAACTGTTTCAAAAGACATTCCCAGAAGGAAAGTTCGAGACCCCAAGATTTCACTGAAAAAACAAATAATCAGTTGTGATAAAAATCCAATGAAACAACTTCAATTAGTCAAGGTACGTTTTTGCACAATCTTACGGAGGAAGAGAGATGAAGGAATTTTTACATGTTTTCATGCTCCCAAAATAATCAGGAGGTGGACATGTCTCCCACTTCCAATGAGAAATCACTCTAAGTCCATTTCATGTCCAGCAAATTAAAAAAACATCTCTCCACCCTATGCCCCAGGTTCTAGTTGCTTTGTAAAAAGGTGGTGTGGCCACCAATGCCTGCAGCTACAGAAAAGCTGGGACCCAATTCTGGATTCCAACTTTTTTCACAACCCCCATGGAAGTTTGCAGAAGCATGTGTCTTAAATCTGACACAGATTTTGGCAGAAAATGCAGGGAAGTCTTGGCTGTAATCCTGTCGCGTCCCTACCAATAGCAGGGCCGTTTCAAAAACTGACTCAAACGCTCAGGACCGCTGTTATTTTAACGCCGATAACCTGTAATGTGAAACCCCTGCACACATAGGCACAACTGTAGTATTGAAACTGCATTGCTCAGGAAGGAACTTCTGATGCTCACCCATCAACTTCCAGTGACACACAGAAAACAATCGAATATGCTTTAAAATAATTCACTCTGCACAAAAATAACACAGTACCTACATGCATGTGAAAAGCAAACATACACAGTGATTTTTGTAACAGAAGCTTAGTAACTTGGGTCAAAATGAAGAACACTGACTTTTAAAGAAGCAACAATTAGGTTTATTTGCATGTGCCAGGAATTTATCTCACTGTACATTGCTATAAAAACCATGCTATCACTTTAGTGTGGAATTCTTCAGAAGCACCAGTTAAGTCAGCTTTGGAAACTGAATGCGTTGAACAGATGGATGCCACAAGTGGCAAAATTCTAGAAAGCATCAAGACCTGCTCTCGTGCTCTTCACTAGTTTCCAATCTTTGATTTCCAGGTTTTGGCTCTTTCAAACCCATTTTTTGCATTTCTGAAATCAAGAATGGCCTGAGAAATCTCTTCATTGGTGTTCATCACAAATGGACCTAAGGCAGAAAGAGACATTCAGAAAATTCTGGGTGACAATAATATTTCCTTCTACCACTAGAACTGCTACATGTTGCTGTAGTTCTTAACTTGAAACACATCCAGGCATATCCGAACATTAAAAGGTTACTTTCACAGTGTTCAATCCCCAACTACTGCCATACAAGTTTCTTGACTAGGATTGCGTATAATTATAAAGACCAAACTTCAAATGAACAAAGGCAATTTTATGTCACTCATCCATTGCAGGTTGTCATCAACAATGGCAAGCTATTTAAAACATTCTTAGGTGTGGTTGTATTACAACTATTTTTTGTAGTTGTTAGGGTTTTTTTCCTTCCTTATTTTTTTCAGACATAATTGACACGCAACATTTTATTAGTTTCAAGTGTACAACATAATGATTTTATATCAGCATATATATTGCAAAACAATCACCATAACAGTCTAGTATCTGTCACCATATATAGTTACCACATTTTTTTCTTGTGATGAGAACTTTTAAGATTTACTGTAGTTGTTAGTTTGATAGCACTAGCTGATGTCAAGAATTCAACCAATCTGATACAAAGAATTGGCGAATCTCATCCTAATTTGGTGTCTACACCATATATGAGACTGTGTACTTAAATGAGGGGTCTAAGTAATTTTTGAAAACTAGTAGCTGCTTGTTGACAATAAACAGGAGATTACAAAAAATTCAAGTCAAGAAAGCATATTTTGGATTCTCTAGAGGCTGGCAAACTTTTTCTGTAAATGTCAGAAAGTATATATTTTAGATTTTGTGGTCAAGCAGTCTGTCTCCAGTACGCTATTCTTTTGCTGAAGTGCAAAAGGAGTCACAGACAATACGAAAGTGAATAGGCATGGCTGTGTTCCAATACAACTTTCTTTACAAAAACATGCAGTGGGCAGAATTGGCCCATGGGTCAGAGTTTGCTGGTCCCTTTGTCTAATTCCTAGATTTAAATTTGGGTTCCGCTAAAAGTGTAGAAGTACTCCCCTAATCCACCAGGAAGCAAAGTGTCTGTCTCTTCCCTTTGCTTCACACGTTGTAGGGGCCAAGGGACACCATCCTGGACTGTATCACTTCGACAATCTGCTAGATAACAGGGCCAGCTCCTCTATGGCACTGGCAGTGTCTTGAAAGCAGTTGACAAATTTGCCAGTTCAGTATATTTCTTCTACCAGTCTGCAGAGGTTCCTGACATTCCTTTTACGACAGTTCCTCCTCTAAGGGGCTTTCTCTCTGAGAGACTCAGATTAAAATATAACTGTGTTACTTGCAGGGAATCACACATTTCAATGTCTTAACCACTGTTAGCACATCAGCAGGGATTTGGCCTTCACTTTAACACTTGAGAAGGAAGACACAACATAATATGCATTGATGATGTTGAGGCCTTTTGGGAGGTTGCAGGGAATAGGATGGTTGTACAAAGAGAACACAGGAAGAAAGCATCTTCATTCATTCATTTATTCATTCCTTCATTCAATTACCTATCTATCAAGTATTTATTGCGTGCCTATTAAAGATTGTGCTAGGAGCTGGACGTGACTGGCAGACTGTCCCACAAAGATCTCAACTCTATCACACAGACAGATATGAAAACAAAACATTATAAAGAGTATAATACATGGAATGATGAAAGTGTGTAAAATCTATGGAATCAGCACAGAAAGGGGAGGAAGTGTGCAGGAAAGGTTTCCCAAAGGAGGTGATGTTTAAACAGGCATATATGGAGGAAAGGCATTCTCAGGATTAGCATGCGGGAGGAACTGAGGAGAGGGGCACAGTACCGGAAGGAGGGCTCAAAGAGGGAAGAGAATGGGGGAATCTGATATGCAGGAAGAGGCCAGACTCCTCTGGGCTTTGGATTAAATCCATGGAAAGAAGTCTGGACATGATACTGCAGGCGATCAGGACAGCAACGTGATCTGATCTGCAGTTTTTGAAGATTTTGGCATCAGGGTAGAGAACATGTCAGGCTCTACCAGCTGAGTTGATGGTGGAATTGTTAAGGGTAATCGAGACACAGGACATAGGAGGCTGTGGGTAGAGCAAGGAGTTCAGTTCTGGGTATTTTGACAATATCCAGAGACAATAAAATGGCTTCCTGGCAGAGGTGCTTGACACATTGTTAGAAATACGAATCTGGGGCTCATGAGAGAAATTTCATCTGGAGATGGAGCTTTGGACTACATCAGGCAGGAAAGAATGAGAGAGCCCTCATATGTGAAACAAATAACAAATCCAAGAAGTCATCCTGGAGAAGCCAACTTTTTAAAGGACACACAGAGAAAAGGAAAGCAGGTACTGGGCCAAGGACACATCATAACTTTGCTATAGTTTGGAGTTGTGGAGCACCTCTCCTGTACCCCAATTATTTTTCTGTAAAGACAATGCATGTCTGGGCTCCCATCCTGACATTTTTCTGGAGTATTCTGCTGGGCTTCTCGATTTATACTGTGCATATGAATCAGGTGGGAAGCTTATTAAAATGTATATTCTGATTCAGTAGGTCCAGAGTAGGGTCTGAAACTCTGCATTTCTAACTGTCTCTTGTGGACACGGACCCCACTTTGAGAAATAAGGGAACCGCTGGAAACTTAGAGTCCTCCAAAGTCTAGTTAAGTAAGCTCATCTCTTCAAATGCTCAAGGAGGAGAAGAAAATTGAAACCAGAGAGCCTATGTTTTGGGGTTTTTCCCCCTTTTCCTCATGCCCTTTTTTTTCTTTTTTTTTTTTTTGGATACTATATCACCAAATTTATTATTTTTTTAAATTGAAGTATAACAGGCATGCAACATTAGTTTTGGGTGTACAACTTAATGATTCGGTATTTGTACACATTGTGAAATGATCACCATAATATCTAGTTAACAACAGTCACCATACATAGTTACATAATTTTTTTTTTTGTGATGAGAACATTTACGATTTATTCTCTTAGCAACTTTCAAATATGCAATACAGTATTATTAACTGTCATCACCACGCTGTATATTACATCCTCCCGGAAAGCATATGTTTTTAATTGATCAACTCTAAGAGTTATAAACAAGTGAGTTATTTGATAGTTATTGATAATCCCATAAATCCTCTTTCAAACTACAATTTCCATCTCTTCTCTAATTAAACCTTTGAATTCCCTCCCCAGTAATAAAACTGGTATGAGTTTAATCCCTCATGATGTAGAACCTTGGTATAGTGGAGAGAGCACAAAACATGGGGTCAAGAATTAGGGTTCGAATCCCAGCTGCACTACCAACAATTGTGTCCCATCAGACAAGCCACAGGGTAGAGTGAGGAGCAACCAGCATGGTGCAAGGAGAAGGGGCAGGCTGGTTGGAAGCCAGACAGTCTGAGTGTGAATCCCGCTATGTGGCCATGGGCAAGCCAATGCAACTCTGCACCTCTACTTCCACATCTGAAAAATGGGATGAGAGTATCTACCTCATAAGATTGCTTTGAAGATTACATGAATTAATATTTGGAAAGCATCTTGACCAATCCTAGTAAACAGTAAATGCTACCAAAGGATCTGTTAAGTACGTAAAATATCGAGATTTCATTTTCCCCTTTATAAAAGGGACACCACTCCCTTGACGCTAAGGACAGTCTCTATTCCAACAATCTATGACATCCTATGTTTAATTTGTGGACATTAATTAAGGCCTTAGCGAATTCATTAAACTAATACTTGTTTCCAAATAGTTGAGAAATGGTTATGGCTATCTTTAAACATAAACAGGTAACAGAATAACCTAACTGTCTGGGTTTTAAAAAGTTAAAAAAAAGTGAAAAACACTTTGCTTCTCATTGACATTTCAAAGGACATGTCTTTTGGGCTTACCATGTTGGACAACTGGTTCTCTTAATGGCTCCCCGGCAATCAAGACAAAATGGCTTCTCTCAGGATCCTGAAGTCAAGAAAGAACACATCAAACCATAAACATGCTTATTTTTAAATATCGACTTAGGAATAATTTGAAGTTGACATGCTGGCCAAATGGACAATGTTCCTAATTCTGAATATAAATTCCAGAAATACTTTCTGTGCAGCACTCAATATGGAAACACTTATTCCTTAAGATGTTTGCTTGCATTCAGAATTCAAGAATAAGTCCAGACCACTAAAATATTAACCTTTACAAATAAAGAAGAATTAAAATTAAGATTGTCTTTAAATGGAAACCTCTTTAAGACAAACTGTGTGACTGACGTGGCTATAATTGTTTATAGGATTTATAATTTCCCACTAACAATGTAAGTTTTTAAATGGAAGATTATTTATGCAAATCCAAAAGTAATTGATACTTATTACTATTAACATAAAATATGCCGCAGAAATGTTGCCCTAACCTTATAAAGGCATCCAAGGGACATCTGCTCAGGCAAATTTCTCTCCAAAAGGGTCCTATTGTGTTAAAGTTTTTAAAACATCCAAGGGACATCTGCTCAAGCAAATTTCTCTCCAAAAGGGTCCTACTGTGTTAAAGTTTTTAAAACATCCAAGGGACATCTGCTCAAGCAAATTTCTCTCCAAAAAGGTCCTATTGTGTTAAAGTCTTTAAAAGTTTTTCAGAATGAAGATCAGATTTTTCCCTGAAACTGAAAAAAATTATAATATCCAGTGTTAGTGTGGATGCAGAGAAAGATGCACCTTTAGATATTGTTGGGGAGATTTAAAATTGTGCCGTAATCCTTCCAGAGAGCATTTTGACAATATGACCCCAAACCTCCACTACCGCTTGTGTCCTCTGAACCAGTAATGCCAGAGAAACCAGCAGAACCTTCCACCACACTTGTGAGACATAATAAATAATTCCTTTAAGCTACTAGAGTTTAGGGTGGTTTGTTACTCACTAATAGATAACTGAACATAATGTATTTCTTTTGAAGCATCTCTTACATTTATCTGATTTAGAATAAAACAATCAATAAAGCCATAACGATTAGGCACTTTAAAACAAATCCTTCAAAAATTTTGAAAAACTTCACCCATATTCTAATAATAAGCATATATCTAAATATGTGATAAAATATTATGTTATACATCATATTATATTTATATGCTTTTATTAATATAAGCTCTTTAACTAGAAATCATTATGTTACTAGTACCAGAAGATTTATCACTAGATTCAATAAAAATGAATAATGAATTATTTAATCCTCCATGTTTCTTAAAAAAACTTGTGTTTTACAGAACTGAAATTTATTTCTCTTGCTTCCAATTTTAAAAAATTAAAAGGGAATTTAGGGTAGAATATTTTTTGTAAGTCTTAATTCACTCCCTACAATTCCAGGGCTGGTATCATTTAGTACATTTAGTGGATGCTTTAATGATTTCTTCACGTTTAAAAAATATGTTTAACTATTCCTAGGCCTACACTTATTTATACATCACCACCTTACCTATCCATAACCCAACTTGATGTCAAAATATGCCAATGTGAACTCAGCTGAAAATCAAACAGTAAGCCTAAAAAGGCTTCTGCTATTTCAAATTTTAAAATAGACGCCATAAACTCCATACACTACAGATTAGTGCTTTAACCTTAGCACAGATCCTCACTCAATCTCCCTACTTATTCTTGCTTTATACACAACACTAGCAATTAGGCTTTGTGGTTATCAGCTCTATAACAGATTCAAAGCTATATGACAGGAAAGCACTTCTGGATAGCAATACAAGAAAATGGACATTTTAGCATCAACAATGGAAACGAAATATGAACTATGAAAACAGGTATAGAAGCTTAAAAATTAGTCTAGGACCACTTACTGTAGTTGCCAGCAGGCCCTAAAGATATCATCATGCTTTATAGCTCAGGAGAATAATTAATATACATGCTGATGTCCCAAGATTATGAATAAGTGAAATTGTGCATAACAGAACCTAAGCCCACAGGAAAGGGGCAGGTTTCTATGTGAAATGATTTTTTTTCCAATGTCATGTTTAAATGACTGAAAATTCAATAAAAAAAAAGTTTATTCCCTAAAGGCTTTGGAGTGGTGAAATTCTAATGTGAATCAACAGACATTTGAAAGAAAAGTGTCTTAGGAAAATAGTTCTAATCATTGGTACTACATCATTCATAATTTAATCTGAAAGAAGATGTCACTGAATAGTGTTTTGAGGTGTTTTTTGGAGGGGAGATGTACTTGAGTTTTAGGGTGAGGAGGCAGAGGGGAAACAAAGAGTTGGGGGTTACGAGAGAAAGGAAGAGGAAAGGTCAATCTCCCATGTCACAGATGTGCTGACTTCTAAGACTGCACGGTTTTTAATTCAGAAGATGCATCTTTAAGTAACAAATTTGTCCTACAGTTTATACAGTTTAGAATAATAAAGTTTTAAAAATAAAAGTTTTGCTCCTTTTGCTATTACTCAAATCAATGATGGCTTTTCATTTATAATTTGGGCAGTAGGATAAAAGGACACTTGAATTTGGTCTGAAGTGAAAAATGATTAAACTTCTGGGTGTTGAGAAATTCAGGGGCTCAGTTTCCCATTTCCGAAATCTGAAGGATGATCCAAGTTTCCTTTAATGACTTCTCCACAAAATTAACCTCTGAGTGGCCCCTTCTGCTCTAACCTAAACCAGATGTTTTGTGTCTTTCTTTTTTCTTAAATGCATCTTTTTTTCTTTCCTTAACTAGCCTTCTTTGGTGAAAGCTGATCATCTTTCTGGATATTCAGTAGAATGCTGATGTGGTTAAAAGTCCCAATTGCTGTTATCTTGGAAAATCCTTGTCTATGGTGAGCTTGTGTACAATGTCAAATGATGACAATCACGTAAAAAGCAAAGAGAATGAAAGACCTGTTTAAGACACGAGTCCCTGTGTGAATCTAAGTCAATGCCTTTTTGGGGTCTGATGAAAAGACCATATATAAAGGTAAGAGGCCCGCTTGCTGCTTCATGTATAATTACCCCAACTAAAATTCATGATCTCGTGGGGCTCAGACTGCATCTTTTACTTTACATGGAACGTAAAATGGCGCACATTCTCAGAGTTCCTAGCTCAGCGTTAGGCCCTTCTGGTTTACTTGATTCCCTTTTCCAAATTCCCTTTTCCAAATTGCTTTGTTATTCCATAAATATTATTGCCAAGATATGCCTTGGGTTCCACTGATACCAACAATAAATGATTGAAGCCCAGATGAAGACACTAGGATTCATTGAAGGTGTTGATAACTTCTACACTATTGAGTATGTTCTCATGTTTGTTTGATTGATTAGACTTTGAGAATGAATCTAAGGGCATGCTTTTGCTTTATGAACATTTATTACAGTGATACATTACCTGAAAAAATTACCAGAAGAAAGAAACTGAGCTTTAGCATGACTTAATTGAATGCAGTTGTTCTTACTAGATTTCATTGTTTATACTTAGGCCAATTGAAAGACAAAACGATTAACTGTTACCAGTTTTAAAAAATTAATGGTTATGAATTTTTGCACATACATAAGCAAAAAGTTGTCTCTAGCTTTAATAGGGTGCTTTGTTTGTCTTTCCATCTTTATTTTAATGAAATATTAATCTGCATTAATTTAATGAGTTCCCCACGAATGGTGCCAGTTAGAGTATCATTAACCTCAAGTATGGATTTAATGGCATCCCATGAGGAATTGATTGCCTATCTTGACAAACTACACTAATAAGTTTGTTAGTCCATGAGGCTTAAGACCTTCTCTATAGAAAGCACTACTATAAACACGGGGCCAAAGGTGAGATCCAGCCTTTCATATCAAATCCCTGTGCCCCGATCATGGAGCCATCCTGGTAACCAGAGTACCAACTGTAGGCCAAAGCAGCACAGGGAGCCTTAGCCCTTGAAATAGAGGCCGTTCCAGGGTGACCAGCACAGTACAGGATCAAATGTCCAGGGTAGCATGGGTTGATCCCAATCTTTAAGAACTCTGAAAACGTTAAGGCCATTGTTGGGGTTTGGTTTCCTCTAAGAAGTCCAAGGGTCTGGCTCAAAGACTTAAATCTAACATAAACCAAGCCCCCGGTAGTTGCTACTTGCCATGGAAGACTTCAGAGGAATGGTCACAAAAGACAATCTGCCTTCTGAGTGAAGAACACAGGGGTCCCTGTATCCTAAAATGTGCTGACCTAAACTGAGTCAAAGGCTGAGATCGAGCAGGGAAGCCTAGGGAAAGAAAAGACGTGATCTATACCAACCTTTCCTTGCCCTGCTCTCCTGCCCCAGAGGACTGGCCACTCTACAGGAAACTGCCCCTTCGACTGGCCAACCAGAAAGATAGGTGTGATGGTGAAAGATGCAGAAATGAGGACCAGTCAAGTGCAGGGAGAACCGTGCTGGAAGGAAGCCAGGGAGTATATCACCTCCTCCTTCTTGACCACGACTCAGTGCAAACGGAATTGGGGGAGTACTGGGAAGTCACATCTTTCTTCTTTATCTAATCCTTAGGCTAAATCTAGTTCTAAGTGAAGATAACTGTGGCCTGGAGCCCAAATGAATTAGATTCCTTTAGGGCCTTTTCCTAGCTGTAGAAACTGTTACGTGCCTAAGGTATGAATCCTCATTAGGTAACATGTATCTGGCATGACGATCTGTTAAATTAGGCTTTTAGATCAGTGAACTTTCCAGCTACCATTATGGGCCACCCACTATGTACTGGGCCAGGGATTAGCAATCTTTTCCTTGTAAAGACCCAGAGAGTTAACATTTTAGGCTTTGTGGGCTATTCAGTCTCTGTCACAACCACTCAACTCTACCATTGTAGTGGGAAAGGATTCACAGACAAACAGCAATGAATGGGTGTGGCTGTGGTCCAATAAAACGTAATTAACAAAAACAGGTTTGATTTGGCCTATTGGACATAATTCACCAACCCCTGTGCTAGATCTGGAGTACACTTTTGATAGACACAACTGCACATATTCTAACAACCCCATGCAGTTGGTATCATTATTTCAATTTTGCAGACAAAGAAACTGAAGCTCAGAGAGGTTGGGAAACATGTCCAAAGTCACACAGCTAACAAGTGGTAAAGCCGAGATTCACACTTCACAATCTCTTCTCTGTTGTAATCTAAGGGGGACTTTCTAGTCTTTGTGGATGTGACAAGTGCCCTTTAAATGCTAATTTTTTTATAAAACAATTTTTTTCACAGAAATCTTTCTAATGTCTCGATGGCTCAGACTAGGCTTGTACACAGCAATAATTACAAAAGAACCCATAATAGAATGATGTCTCCAAAGCCAGGAGCGCTGTCAATAAACTGATGGTTTCAGCCGATTCTTTTCTATCCCTGCTGCCTCCTGTCTTTCTGGCTCCTCTCATCACTTCTTTCTGGTGTTGCATTTCAGCTTCCAAATCGTTAATATTTGCATGTGCCCTTTGCTATATTATTGGAAGAACTGAGGTTATCAAGTCAAACCCAGATAACGTTACAAACTTATCTGCTATCAGTAGGTTCTGGCCTATGTATAGCTTCCATTCCTCTTTTCCTGCACTGGGTTGAAGTAGATAAAATTGCCATTTTTGTAGGTCAAGTGTGGCAGTTTCATACAGCTCAACATAGACCCTGCGATATGCATTTTGTGTGGTGCTCATGAGGTTTTCTTCTATTTACTTCACAGTTCATGGCAGTGGTACAGATGATTAAAGCAGCAGGAGGTGAGCTGCCAGGAAAGTGGGCTAAGATAGAATAATTCCTCAAATCCATTGCATTCTATTAGGTTGGTGCAAAAGTAATTACAGTTTAAAAGGTTAAAAATAATTGCAAAAACCGCAAATACTTTTGCACCAACCTAATACAAGGCCAGGGTCAGAGGGCCAGAAGTCACTCAGACTGCCTCTCCAGCAGTGACCTGCACACTGAAATAGTTTTCATCCCTACTTTTCAAAATTGATCTTTTCAGAACCTTTTGCACAATTGTCTCCTCAATCGTCTTTATTAGAATGATGCAAAGCAGTCAGACTGACTTCATAGGCTCACAAGATGATGAGTGAGTGAATCACCCAAGGCAGTGAAATAGACATAGGGAAGAAATTTGGCAACCAGGGGAAAACAAGCTCCGAAGACTCCTAAAATATCAGACACTTTACTTAAAAAGCAGGGCATTAACACAAAATGACTACGAAATGCATCATGTGCTCCATCTCAGTTCAAAGTGGGAATTACTTTCAAAGGGCTCTCTATGAGTATGCATGTACATCAATATTTATACTCCTAAAGAGCTGACCCATTTTCACTTACACTAAAACAAAGTAAATCAAGTTTATAAAAAAAGAAAATTAAAAGACAAGGAAGATGTGTTGCCTCCAGATTCAAATTTCTTGAGGTAAACAATAGGGACATAGATGATTCCTGAAGACGAGGAATCATTATAAATAAAACCTTAAAATAAACTAGTAGAAATAACAAAAGTTAATGAAAGGGGTTAGTAAACTTGTGGCATAGTTTCTTTGCCCAGTAGAGAGAAAAATTCCCAGCTACACTGGAGATTTAGGCATGTCCCTGGAAACTAGTAGAAAGTACAAGTTACGAAAAATTAAAGATTTTTTAATACTTACTTTGTTCTCCACCTGGACACCGTCACCTTCCCCCAGCACTGCTGTGTGATGAGGTTCTATTTTTTGTTGTGCGTCATCAGGCCCTACAAAAAAGGTGACCCACTAAATGTGATACTCATCACAGTATATTTATCATATGGTTACAAATGTGGTAACTACAGAGCACCGTAACGTTCATTTCAACTTCAGAAATAAGACTTAGGAATCTCCTTAAATCTCTTGGCTGATTATATCTGCAATTATTAAAGTCTGAAACTGGCTGGTTTCCATTGTAGAAAATAACAGGGAGGTGAGTCTTGCATTGTGTTTCCACTTACACCTTTAATGGCTGCCTAATAGTTCAATTAACAAGCAAAGTCCTGGGCATGACATGCTAAGAGTATTTCCTTGGGTAAATTATAAACCTCATAAGAATGAAGCATACTTAGGAAAATGAGTAAATGCCATCATTAATTCATTTCAACAAGTATTTATTCAGCACCTATAATTGTTAGTACTGAGAAAATACCAGGAAGTGCCGAGCAGATTTGTTGCATACAAATAATTCAAAATCTCATTGGGTGAAACTAAATATATATTTGCAAAATAATCAGAGAATAATCCAGTTGAAAAATAAGTAAATTGGATGGCTACTGAACTATGAACAATCCCAGTGCTAAATGTTGTGTGTGTGTGGGGGGGGGGGATCTTCAGGATGGATACATTTCCCTCCCCTCTATACTGAGGCTCACAGACGAAATAATACAAATGAAATTGTAAAAGGCAACAGTAAGATAAGCAAAGTTCAATGAGAGAACAGGGACTATAGGGGCTAATTCAGGAGTAGGGACCCTAGGAATTTGTTGTGAAGGAGTTAAGACAAACAGAACTTTGTAGGATTAGTAAGACCTACAAGAAGGATGAAGGGCATTCTAGATAAGAAGACAGACTGTGGAAAGGTAAGGCGCTGGGATCATGCAGGACATCTCTGGAGGAATGCTGAACCTTCTGCCATTGCTAGAACATTCTTCTGGGAAGAATGGAAAAGTAGAGTGGTTTCAGATCAAGGAGAAACTTGAGGGCCATGCTTATCCATATAAAATGGAGGGCCTTTGAGGAGAGGGTATGGGTGTGAAATGGTCAGATCTGTGTCTTGTAGAAATAACTCTGGGAGAAGAGCACAGAATACATTGGAGGGGGCAAAACTGAAGTTAGGATGACCTATTAGGAGTTTATCCTAAGAGTCTAAGTTAAAATGAATTACAGTCTGAACGGGAAGAGTAGACACAGAAAGATAAGGATGGATTTAAGAGGTAGAGTTGAGAAAGAATCTAAAGGATTTGGCAACAGTGGGAGTGAGAGGGGTCTAACATGATTCTCACCAGAAGCAGATTAATGTCGTCGCCTGAAGATTACAACAGTGGTTCTGCAAGAGGAGGCTAGAAAACGGAGAAGCTGAAGTGGGACAGAACAGCCATGCAAAAGGACAAGATCCTAAGCAGGGCGAGAAGTCTATAAAGATGTCTAGGGGGATACACTGGCACAGCAATAATAATCAATAAGAAAGTGCTTATTGAGACAACAGCTTGAGGAGTTATTATATGAACAGAAACATAATTTGTGAATTTTGTGAATATTGCTTGAAAATATAGCTGTCTTTTCTAGAGAAAACGTCCTTCCCACCTCTTTGGATATGAAGCAACAGGGTTCAATTTGATGCTCACAAACATGAAATAGGATTCATTTTTTTGTCTTTTATTTTTTTAATTGAATTTATTGAGGTGACAACGGTTAGTAAAATTATATAGGTTTCAAATGTCCTCTTGAGGTAGGATTCTAATAGAGCAGGAGTTCTTAACCTGGAGTCAATGTGCTCCCAAGGGGTCCGTGAATAGAATTCAGAGCAATCACAGACTTGAACGGGAGATAAATTCCATCCTTATTTTCACTGATACCTAACTGAAATGTGGCCTTTCCTTCAGCTATGAATGTAGCCAACAAACCACAGTAGCATTAGCTGGACCAATGACTTTGTCCCCAGTAGAAACCACAGATATTTGCATATCACATGACAGTGTTGTTCCAGATATCTCAAAATACAGTTTATGTTAATCACTACTTAGAATTCAGAGATGACCTGCTGCTGGATCATGTTATTTCGAATGTCATTAGAGAAGCTCACATATAACAATATCATAAACTTGTTCTTTTAGCATTTTAATGACTTCATTGAGTTAAAAAACAAACAAACAAAAAAACATCGTTCAGAGGTGGGGCCTTGGCAAATGTCAAAAGGGTCCATGGCACAAAAAAGATTAAGAACGTCTGTCCCAGAGGCAGTGGTGTGCCAGTTAATGTTTAAAACTCACTTTCAGGGACAAGGGGGAGAATAAAGCTGATTTGTAGTGTGTGTCACTTTCCATGGTGTAAATGCTCCCCCTGTTGCCAATTTCAAGCTGCCAACCATTGTGAGGTCAGGGAAGAGGTGCATAACCAGCTCCTCTGAGCTGGCAAGAGTCAGCACACAAGTAAAGGTGTCTTCTCCATCTCAGATTTAGGTCAACAAATGCCATGGAAGCAAATGATAGACTTCTGTTGATTTTACACTCATGCAAGAATTTGGCAATAAAAGAGAGTTCTGGGAGTTGAAGAATAATCTCATTTAAAGTCGGGTAATATTTTTAAGTGTGATATGGAGCAGCATTTTATTAAGCATGCTTTACTCAGATTCCCTGGGAACAACAAACCATGTCTTTATCGACAACTAATTCATAGGTAACACACATTATCCACATGGTCTACTCCTGGCCCCTAATTTCATCATGCAGGATGATTCATGATACATAGACCCAAACAGTTTATAAAGCCCCTTCATTATGTTTTAATGGAGCGAGCTGGCAAGAGACAGCTCTCAAAAATAACGCTAAATTGGGATCTCTCTGCACCTCCCACCAGGGGCTTGCTTGACTATAGTGTTCATTGGCCTGTGAGGAAATCTTAATTTAGAAACAAAGAGTTCATGTTTTCCTCAGAGCTTTCATTCTAACTTTACGTGGAACACAATTTTTACCAATTCTGCTCGCTGATCTGGGAGACGGATCAGTCTTGATTCTGAAGAGGCCATCTGAAATGGTGCACGCTAAAGCAGGCCTTTCTTACAGATACTCGAGTCAGCTTCCCAGGTAATCATTCTAAGTGTACCTCACTTTCTGTATTATTTTATGACATGTTTTTTAAACAGGATCACAGAAAGCAAAGAAACTGACACTATCTTCATGTCATTTCCATGCTATTTCACCCATCTGGTTATCTTCTGAACCTAAAATAAGTCTCAAAGAAAATATATCTTATTGTTTCTGATTACTTTCAAATATAAGTAGAGCCAAATCAGATACTAAATAGTTTCCACTGAGAAGCTTTGCCAAGAATGTTGAATCTAATAGTGCAGTTAAGAAAAATTTAACTGAAAACAATTGAATTGCAAATATTTTCATTTGCCTAAACAGTTATAAAAGGGCAAAATACTTTAGAACATATTTTAAAGTTAGTGCTGCATCTTCAGTGTGTGATTAATTGCTGTGCAAATTTCCCCCATATGCCAAATTTCCTTTTTCTTTTCCTTCTCTTTATAAGAACTGCTGTCCCGCGTATTCTCTATTCCACACACTCCAATACTTCATCATAGATTTTGATATCATCAATTTTATACGTACAGTGGCAGCATTCTTATCTGACGCAATCAACATCATTAACTGAAAAAGACAAACTGCCTTAAACATTTCATTTTAAATTATAGTGAAACCGGGGCAAACGGGTGGCTCAGTTGGTTAGAGCGTGAGCTCTGGGTAGCAGGGCTGCCGGGTTGATTCTCACATGGGCCATCGAGCTGTGCCCTGTGCAGCTGGAGTGGAGACAATGAGCTGCCACTGAGCTCCCGGGCGGCCAGATGGCTCAGTTGGTTGGAGTGCGCGCTCTCAACCACAGGGTTGCCTGTTCGACTCCCGTGGGGGATGATGGGCTGCGCCCCCTGCAACTAAGATTGAACAATGGCGACTGGACTTGGAGCTGGACTGTGCCCTCCACAGATAAGATTGAAAGGACAACAACTTGACTTGGAGCTGATGGGCCATGGGAAAAACACACTGTTCCCCAGCAAAGTCCTGGAAATACACAGTTCCCCAATAAAATTCCGTTTCCCTTCCCCAATAAGATCTTTAAAAAAAACACCATATATATACATATATATATATATATATATATATATATATATATATATATATATATATACACACATATATATGTATGTATATATATATTTTTTTAAAAGATAAATACATAAATAAATTATAGTGAAACTGTGCCTTCATTTGTCAATTTTTAGAAATATAGCCAAGGAAGGTCCGCTGATTGGATTGAAGCACTGCCTTTCCTGATAAAGCATGCACATAATGAGCCACTGAAATCCTTCTAGATTATTACAGTTTCCCCCAATCTTTTACTGTCATCTCTCCCCTATTCATTCAAGACTTTTCGTTAGCAATTCATGTTTGCAAAGCATTTGACTTATTTGTTCTAGAAATACTAACCCTCTTCACACTATTTCATTAATTAACATACAGTTTAATTACAGAATTGCCATTATTGGTACAACTGACATAAACAGATTTGAGAGCAATCACAGCTGCCGAGTTCACTTGAGACTTGGCTGAAGGGAGTAGCAATGGGCAGGTGGTGTTGGGGGGAGCTGATATCCTGGGTGCTCAGGCACCTCGCTCAAGGTATTCACCATGGCATGAAGCAGTTCGTTCTGAGTAAGTGGAGGTCAATTTGGAGGGCTTCTCGTGTATGTCCTCATTTTTATTGAGTTCCAGGGGCCATGCCAAACTTCTTAATACTCCCCAGAACCAGAAGCAAAGAATTGAGTACAAACTAAGCATGAATAATTACTTATTTAAATAAATTGGAAACATTTTACTACCCAGATAAGCCAGTTAGCTGTTAGTTCAATAACCACACACAAATATTTTTAGATTTCTAAATATATTTTGTAAGCCCCAACAGTATACTTGATAGTGGTCCTACCAGGGACTGGCATCCAAGCTGATAAACTGTCCCAAGCTTCAGGAATACAGGATAAAGTATCTTCTATCCTTTTGATCTCTGTGTTAATGAGTCATGTCACTGTCATCTCAGCTACAAGGAAGGGGTTCAGTGCTAGTATCCTTGGGATCTATTGGTTTTTCTGGGCGTGAAGTTTTTATTTTCTTTGGATTTTTAAAAATCATACACTATACAGATTTCAGCTGAGGGCTGGTCAAAGCATTTACAAAGACGATTCTCTCTCCCACACAATTTTTAAAGCTACTATTCAACAGTCAGCTTAGAAGGCTTGGAATAAACTAACGTATAAAAAAATTAAGAAGATCCCAGAAAAGCAGAAAATACCTCAAAGAAATACTTTTTAAAATAAGAAAGTGTTAAGTCTACTCATTTTATTTCTGCTAACTCCTTCTCTTCTTCAGGTTGTCACCTTGAACTTGAAAATGTCTGACTATATGTATTTCCAATATCTACTTAAACAGAAAAAAATAATTACTTGCTTATCAGCTCTTACCATCTGTGGCTGGCAGGTACCATCCTGGTTTTATAAGCAAGATAAAATTGAGCCAGTAAAGTCAGAAAGCATTTTCTGGATTTTCTCTATAGAATTTATAAGTCAATATATATTCAATCGCTATTTCTGTTTGTCATTTCTTTTTCTCTGGTGATTTGTTCTTGCTCTTTTGTTTTTCTCACTAGCATTTCTATTAGCAGGTGAGTAGGAGGAACGGAAGGAGATAAAATTCAAATGAGGTCATCTGGCCAGTCACTCATTGGTTAAGCAGAGTCCCAAGAGCCCAGTTTTGGGAGCTGGATTCTCTCCAAGGTCCAGTTTACCCTGGACAGATACAAGTTTGCTCCAAGGCTACAGACTGTGACCCCATTTCCTGCCAGATGTTTTGGACTTGAGGCCCATGGTCACAAGACCAGGCCAGTATATACAGATGACTCAGGAAAATCTGCCTCACCTCCAGAAAAACAAGTAGATGTGTAAGTCATCTTACCTCTCGAATCGTTGAGCTTTTCACTTGTTAAATTCTTGGACTAAAGGTCTGTCAGGAAACAAGGCTGTAACTACAGATTAAAACAGGTTTTGAAGATTATTTGTAAATTTTTCTCTCTTTCATCCTTATAATGCCATTTAACCCAAAAGCGAATGTGAGCTTTTGTAGCAACAACCAGCTAAGAAAGGTTTTTACATTTTTAAATGGTTGAGAAAAAATCAAGAGTAGTAGTTCATGACACATGAAAAATATGTGAAATTCATATTTCAGTGGCCATAAATAAAGTTTTATTGGAACCAATTGTTTCTGTATTACCTGTGGTTGCTTTTGTGCTACAAAGGCAGCAGGAATAAGTCATTGCAACTGAAACTGGATGGCCTCCAGTGATGAAAATACTTGATATTTGGCCCTTTACAGAAAATTTGCTGCTCCTGCTTTTTCTCATTCTACACAAACATTTGTGGTATCCTTACCACCTTAAGAATCATGTGCTCCTTGAATAGACATTTCTCCAAAGAGGACACACAAATGGCCAATAGACATATGAAAAAATACTCAACATCACTAATCATCAGAGAAATGCAAATAAAAACCACAATGAGATATCACCTCACCCCAGTCAGAATGGCTATCATCAACAAGACAAATAGTAACAAGTGTTGGAGAGGCTGTGGAGAAAAATGAACCCTCAAACAGTGTCGGTGGGAATGCAGACTGGTGCAGCCGTTATGGAAGGCAGTGTGGAGGTTCCTCAAAAAATTAAGCATAGAAGAACGATACAACCCAGCAATCCCTCTCCAAAAAATCTGAAAACATTTATGCGTAAAGACACATGTGCTCCAATGTTCATTGCAGCTTTGTTTACGGTGGCCAAGACATGGAAACAACCAAAGTGTCTTTCCATAGATGAATGGATAAAGAAGTTGTGGTATACATACACAATGGAATACTATTCGGCGGTAAGAAAAGATGAAATAGGACCATTTGTGACAACATGGATGGATCTTGAGATTATAATGCTAAGTGAAATAAGTCAGACAGAAAAAACAGAGAACCATAGGATTTCACTGATATGTGGTATACGAATCAAAAACAACAAAAGAACAAGACAAACAAATGAAGAAATAAAAACTCATAGACACAGACAATCGTTTAGTGGTGATCAGAGGGTAAGGGGGGTGGGAGGAGGGGGTGGGAGATGAGGGTAAGGGGGATCAAATATATGGTGATGGAAGGAGAACTGAC
Organism: Rhinolophus sinicus; assembly: GCF_057876585.1. Lineage (NCBI taxonomy): Eukaryota > Metazoa > Chordata > Mammalia > Chiroptera > Rhinolophidae > Rhinolophus > Rhinolophus sinicus. The sequence goes on from NC_142518.1 coordinate 9,537,293, forward strand.
TCTGGGTGGTGAACACACAATGGGATTTATAGATGAAGTAATACAGAATTGTACACCTGAAATCTATGTAATTTTACTAACAATTGTCACCCCAATAAATTTTAATTAAAAAAAAAAAAGCCAAACTATGGAGGGGCAGCCAGCATCTTTCGGTGGATTTATTTTTAAAAATCATGTCCTCTCTTTATTGTTTTCCATTTGTGTAGATTATTTTGTTTCTCTTGAAATCATAAGTCAGGAATGCTACCTCCATAAAAATGGTTTGGACCCATCATTTTTATAAAGAACTGCATGATACTCAAAGTTTTCAAAAGAGCATAAAAACAAATGATGCTTTGTCTCTTCCAGAAGGTTAATATAGTTTGATGTGTGTGCACATGGATTTGTGATACACTACATTTTTTTTCATTTTCTCAAATGCTAAAATAAATACTATTCAGTGAAAGAGGAACTAAGCCTATTCCTACTGTATAAAATCAAAATACATGAATTTGTATTACCAGCATTTTCCAGGAAAAAATAATTTTAGGCAGTTGAACACCCCATTTTGGAGAATATAATGAATGGTTTAAATGGCTCTGGGTGTGGCCTTCAAGGCCTAAGCAGAGGTTATTACTAAGCCAGCTGTCTGGGGCTAGGAGTGTATTGCCCACGGAGCTAGCCATGTTAGGGACCAAAGAAATTCATTACTGAATTGGCTAGCCTGCAGGAGGTGGATGGAAAGCACTCAACCCCACAGGGTCTCAGCAATGGGATTTTGGCCTACACCTTGGAGCAGTCAGAGGCTCTGCCCTGCCCCCCTCATCCACACCACTGGTCACTATCCATGAGGGGGAGGTAAGGAGGGAAAGGAGGCTGCTTCTCTTTCTTTAGGTTTCCCCAGCACAGCCTGAGATGTGTATTTGAGCGCAAGGAGTTTACATGGGAGGCGAACCCAGGAAACACCAGTCCAGGAACAGGGAAAGTTAGGAAAGGGAAGGCAGATGAGGAAGGGTGTGTTATCAAGCACACACCCACTGTGGGTGGCTTAAACATAATCCCAAGGGGAAACTCTAGGAAAAGGCCTCACACACAGGCCTCAGAGGTATCCCACCAGAGGGGTGAGGGAGCTTCGGGGAATGATAATTCCCCAGCACTGACTAGGGCAGAGCAGGTTCCCAGGTTTCAGAGAAAATCTCAGGCCAAGAGACACAGACACTACTGGCGGTTGGAAGTTGGTCTGTGGGCTCTGAGAAGCTTAGATGACAAGCTAAATGGACCCGGAATTGTCATCATACAAAGAATATGGCGTGTGTCAAGGGGACTGGGATTGAGAAGCCCTTGGTTCTGCTCCTGGGCCTAACTTAACCCTGTCAAGTTAAATAACTTTCTTTAGACTTTACTTTCTTCATCTATAAAATGAGAATTACTTGAGTTTCGAATATCCCATCTAGACTAGACTCAACAAGAGACACATATTCAAGGCTAGAATAAGAGAAAACCTCCTTCCTGCTCCCCTTGGAGCCTGTTAGAGTTCTATCCCTTTACCATCATAGCGAGGTGTCAACCCATACAATGGTGCTTGGACCTTACATTTGCACACAGACCACAGTAAAATGGCTGCTGTCATGACTGGTATTCATACTCTCCTCCCTCTCTGAACATCCTGGGAGCTGAGAGGTGCCCTACCCTGAGTGTACCAGGATGTCCTGGGATATAGAGGAGGCTGGTGCTGGACGGACAGGAGATGTACTATTCAATGACATGAAAGGGGTCATCTTACCTTTCCTCTCCTTCAGCAGTTCAAATTATATTGCACTTGAACCCAAAGCAACATAGTCATCACTTACCAATATACACATTTCCAGATATGGTATAAATGAAGCTTGTCCACCCTGAAAAAGGACAAGCGACATCAAAAGGTTAGTGTCCATAATGCCAAAAGGAACAAAGATATAACAATGTATTTATATCATTTATTTTCTTTTAGCTACATACTTAAAAAATTAAGATCTGTGAACTGTTTAAAACACACACACCCACTCTCACATGTGCACATGCGCACATACATATACCCTTAAGTGACTTGGCCCCAAATGTTTTATAGCCTCCCAAGTAGATGGTGTACAATTCACTTGGCTCCATATCTATATGCCAGCAGCTGTATTAACAAACTTCCAATTTTAACATCATGCTAATAACTGCAACACACCAGTCTGGCTTATCTTATTCATTGTGCTTCCTTCTCTCCAGGAGCAGAATGCTAGAAATATGCTTTTCTTTACTTAGTTGCATTTTCATTTCCAGTGAACTCATTCCTTTTTATCTATCCTACAACAGAGCATCAGATCCAGGGATGCATAATCTTTGGGGCACAAATGGGCTTCGGATGGCTGATGCAATCCCTGGAAATGTGCACACAATTTTTCAAGTGTGGACACTTTTCTGTGAAGAGGGTACACAGCATTCACCAGATTCCTACAGTGACTCATGGGGCCAAGAGCCCAGAACCATGAACCACCTGCCAGTGGCTCTCTGAGCGCCAGCATTGGATTTTCATGGACATTTATGCAACGTACCCATGGCCCAAAAGAGATGCTGTGGCACTACCGAGAGACATGAATTTAGAAACGGCAAGCTCAAAATGGAATTAGGACATCACTCCATGTGCCTTCAAGGGAAAAGGAGACCTGGGAAACAAATGCAGGGCAGAGTGCAAGGTAGAAGGGCAGGCAGACTGGACTCTGTGTGCAAGTCAACGTGGTGACACAGTGAACAAAACAAAAGCAGGGATGGAAGGATCATGAAGGACATAATATACTTGGGGGAAGTGGATATGATGGCAGGTGGGTTGAAATGTGCAATAGAGGCACTAAAGAAAAGGTATAGTGGATAAAACTTAACATAAATTCAGTCTGGTTAAGAAAATCCAAAGGATAGCAAAAGAAAGACATTTGGGTGGACGCCAAAGAATATTTTTTCATCCTCCTGTTCCAGTGTTTACTGAGATTTTTACTAGAATAAGTTTTAAGGCCGCTGGAAGTAACACTATTTGCTCATAGCTTACTCACACTTCTGCTCCCTTACTGACGCACTCGATCGGTCTTCTGAGCTCAGTCTACCATCACCTAGTGAACATTTACCACTCACTGGGGGTGGAAACAGGAAGATGAATAAGGCACAGCTAGGTTTTCAAGTTGTGCAACTTTGGGGAGGGAGGGTCACGTAGATGCTGAAAACACGCTAACAATTCACAGCCTAGTTGCACATGTCTTATCCAGATGGGCTGACTCTACTGCAGCACTTCTGTTTGCTTTCTAATGGATGCTAAGTTTCCTTAGTCCTATTGAGCCTGATTTACAACAAAGTTGCAACAAAACCCCTTTCTTAGCTGCTTTTTAAAAATTTTTGCCATTGGAAATTGTTTAAATTTCTTTTTCAAAGTGCAAATATCTGTATTTCAAATATCTCTATTTTTTTCTCATTATAAAAAAGTAATACACATTATTTTTTTTAATTTGAAAATATTTTAAGACTGAGAGTATGTAGCGTCATCTAAACAGAACATCTTTTGGAAATCTTCATACTTACCCTGACATATTGTTAGCAATGGGGTACTTGTGCTTTCAGTTTCTTTGTTTTATGCACTATATACTGTTTGCTTAAAAACTAGAGCAAACTCAGTATTCTGTTTTGGATACCTTTCCATGTTATAACAGAGAAATAGCTCTTCCTTTGGGAAAGACTGCAAAGCATTCCATTGTAAGTACGTGTCGTAATTTATACAAGATATTAAAAAATTAATAGTTTATCAACCAAAATGCCCATCGGTGGATGACTGGATTAAGAAACTGTGGTACACTTATACAATGGAGTATTACGCAGCCATAAAGAAGGATGAAATTTTACCATTTGCAATGATATGGATGGATCTAGAGAACATTATGCTAAGTGAAATAAGTCAGACAGAGAAAGACAAATACTTATGATCTCACTTATATGTAGAATCTCAAGAAAAGAATAGATGAACGAACTAATCAGAAACAGTCTCAGAAACATAGAAGAAAAACTGAGGGTTGCTAGGTGGGAGGGGGAGTGGGGACAAGGGGGAAGGTGAGGGGATTAGAAAGTACAATCAGTAACCAAAAGATGACCACGGGGTACGAAAGTCAGTTTGGGGAATGTAATCAATAATGTTGTAAAGCTTTTGTAGTGTATCCGATGGGCACTTGTCTCATTAGGGAGACCACCTCAGGGATGATGTAGATGCCTGATCACTGCACTGTACACCTGAAGCTGAAGCTGAACAATAATGAATGTCAACAACAAGTTTATATATATAAATATATATATATATATATATATATATATATATATATATACACACACACACACACACACACACATACACATACACTTACAAGAAGCAGAGCACAGCATTAGGAATAGAGATAGTGGAAATGTAATGGCTGTGTGCGATGTCAGAGGGGTAGCAGGTTGGGGGAGGGGGGTTATCACTGTGTGAGGGATATAAATGATAAATGTCTATTACATTGTTTTGTACACCTGAAACTAATGAAAAAATCAATGGTTTCTGAGTTTGACAGAACCTCAAAGTTCTCAATTGCTCAACTGGGTTTTTATTCAGGATTATTTGGATTATTCTAATCCCATTTCTCCTCTACTCCCTTTGCTTCATTCCTCCTCACCCTCCAAGCAGAAAACTAGTCCACACTTAATTGCCTCGGTCTGTTTTCTTTCCCTTTTTGTCTTCTTACATAATCCAGAAGGACCAAACATTGGCTTAAAGGAATGGTCAAGTCAATTAATTCAATACATTCACCTAATTTTGCTCCGTGAAAAAGTCTTCTATTAGGATATAGAATCCATCTTCATTAGTAATAACACAATTCATGTTACTGGTTGGAAGGCACAGAGTTTAGAGGAACTAAACTCTGGCGTAGGAACAGAGAGGGCAATTTCCTTTTTTAATTCTTCTTAACTGGTTGTCCATTTGCACTTGCTTCTATTAAACCTCGTTTCATTTCCATCAAGCATTGTTTCTTAAAGCTACGGCAAAACAAGAGCCAAACTGTGTGAATGTTTACTATACGTTTAAGAACCACTACATTTTCTTAGAATTCCTTCTCTGCTAAGAGCAGAATTGCATCAGCAAAGAGCTCTCTTGTGAGATTTTCAAGTCCTCAGTTTTCTATCTTCCCCCACCTCTTGTCCTGTACCAGGAGTTGATAGCATCCTCACATTTTTATTGTGCTGTCAGAGGTCACAGGCCCTACAGTTTCCTGTCTTCTACAAATGCCCCCTCTAAGTTACAGCCCCTTTGCAGCTGGGAAGCCCTTCCCTTCCCTGGTAACAAAGAAAATGAGTTGGGATGGAAGTCACATTTCACCTCTGGTCCTGTAGGATGGTTTAATCAGCAACACATTTAAGTCAGAACTCCCTTAGTCAAACAGAAAAAATGTAAAACTTTTCTTTTAAATATGTAAATCATTTTCTGTGGCATCTGCTCTCATTTCCAGGGAGGTTCCCAAGTCTTGCAAATGTCCCTAGTGAGAGCTTTAGCTGGCCTAAATTCTTTGCCTTAATCCAGCTCATTTTCCTCCAGCCTCTCAGTCTTACAGTTCATTATTTTAATGAACTTTACAACTACTCCTTATATACATATGCATGTGTGGAGAAAGTACAAAAACATGGCCTGGCGTCACACGAAATCCCTGACAAAGGTTAGCTCTGGGGAGGGAAGAAGAGAGGGGAAGGGAGCCAATGAGAGAATGAAACTCTCCCAGAAGTCTGGGTCCTGCGGGTTGCCAGATCCCAAAGCAGCGCTGGTTCCTAAGAGCCTCCCCACCCGCTGCGTTCAGCATGGGCAGGCCGCTCTCTCACCATGGACCTACTTCATGCCTGGCCTCCTGGGACAGGAGGCAGACCCACCTGGTCCTCTCCTCTCATTCATCGTTCCACCAAATTATTTTCTAATTTTTATTTTGAAATAATTTCAGACATACAGAAAAGTTACAAAAATAGTACAGAGAATGACCATACATCATTCACCCAGATACTCCAAAAGCTAACATGTTATCACAGATGCTTTAACATTCTTCCTTCTAGAAATATGTGAGAGAAAACATACAGACCTCATACCCCTTTATCTTGAAATAATTTTTAGTATGTATTTGCTAAAAGCAAATATTTTCCTACATGATTGTAGTGGAGTTATAAAAATTGTGAAATTGCTACAATATCAGTGAAAAAATTATGACCACTATACAGTACTATTATCTACGTATACATATTCAAATTGTGCCAGTTGTCTCAGTAGTGCCTTTTGCGGCAAAAAGAAGCAAAACTTTCTAAGCCAGGATGCAATCTGAGTTCCTGCTGCATTTAGTTGTCACGTCTAATCTCCTTACATCTGAAACTGTTCCTCAGTCTTTCTCTTTCATTAAAAGGACAGACCGTTTATTTTGTAGAATGTCTCTCAGTTTGGGTTTATCTAATGTTTCCTCATCATTAGACCAAATTTTTAAGTTCCTTTCCCTCTCAACTTTAGAGTTGTTTTTTTGTTTGTTTTAATTTCAAGACTTTAATTTTAATTCAGAAGAGCACAAAGGACAAAATAATGAACATATGTGTTGCCATATTTATTTCATATCTTTTTCTTTTACAGATAAAATCATATAGGTGAGAGCAATGTCCCCTAACTGGTTGCCTCCAATCCATTTTCTACACACAGAAAATGTGACCTTTCTAGAAGCCCCACTTAAAACCCTTTGGTGCTGTGGAAAACAAACCAACTAAGTAACTATAAAACAGCAACAAAGACAAACAGGCAATCACAAGCAGAAAGGGCAGGTTTGAAAAACAGCAAATGATCCCTAGAGAGATCTATGACCAGAATCTTAACATCTATGAGCCTGTTTTGGTTTGTAAAATAAGGAAATAATATGTACAACACAGGGCTGTTGTGATGATCAACTGTCATTGTATATCTGCATATACATATATACATACATATATATATATGTACGGACATGTGTGTTATATGTTTCTCACCATATCTGCACAATGCCTGCACTTAGTAGGCATTTAACAAATGTCAGTTCCCTTTCCTGCCCCTTCTTTCTCTTCTAACTTTCCTCCAACATCATGTAGGCCAAGAGGTTGCAGGGGCAGTTATCTATGCTTCTGATGAGCTGCGACCCAGGCCAGAGAAGGGTTATCACCACAGAGATGACCCCATGCTCCCCAGCACGTCCCCCTCAAGTCCAAGCTAATGAGTCTCCTCGCAGACTGTGCTAAACACTGAGCAAAGGTATGTAGGGTCACTGTTTCCCAAAGGTCTAAAGAATAGATCTTTGCTGTCCTCTTCAAGCACCTCGTGGCACTTAGGATGCTGTCTGTGTCCCAATGACCCCTGCAGTCTAGAATTGGTGACATAAGGTGGGATTTCTGATCACACAGCAACTGACAGCTCATTCATTATAAGATCTCTAAGCTTGCCAAGTACAGGCATTTAATACCCATCTTATAACCCAACATAAACAGCAAGAGAGAGGTGTCAGCTTTGTATCTCTGCCATCTGGGCAAGAGACAGGTTATTTCAGGACCTTTCACTAAATGTGGTGAGTGATATCGATAATAAAATACTCAATGATATTGCATAGAATGGTACCCACACAAATACACTTGAGATGATTTGCTTTCCAGAGTAAAATGTTCAGAATGTGTTTCAAACATTCCAGAATGGTCATACTATGGCCTGTGTTTATAAGTCATGGGTATATAACACTCAGAGCTGTCTCCAAAGATCCTATATTTTAAACAATAACAATTGCAACCCACAGGAAAATCTTCCCTATGGTTTAGTCCACACAGATAATATGAAACATTCATTGCATTAGAGACTAGCAGAAAAACTAAAAAATAAAGGAAATTTAACATTTTGAATGAGAAATGTATTAGCAATGTAAGCTCTTTGGAACGTAAATTCTCAGTATAAAGCCTTCTAAGTGCCCAGAATGGAGCCTAACCCTCTGGGGGACAAACTCCACAGATTATTTTCTTGCTAACAAAATAGCAAGAAAAAAAACATATTAAAAATCCCTGGAAACTTATCCTGCTCTTTAGAGACTAAGTGTACATTGAAGTTTTCCTAGCAACAAGACATTTAATACGATCATTTTTTTAATTAAAATAATACATGCTACTACTATTTCTTGGTTTTATTTGAACGGATCTTTTCTCCTCTTCAAATATACAGTATTCACAATTGGTTTTTAATTGCTCAGAAAATTTCAGAAAATAATTTAAGTATGTAGTTATAATAATAAAATTATATTTAGGGCTGTAAAATAGAAACTATCTTAGGCATTTGAACTTAGACTGAAACCTAGTTTATAGATAATTAAGAACTGAAACAGATAGAACTTTAAGGGTTAAATAAAGCTTCAGAAAACAATAGAAACCTGGAATAAGCAGAGAATGTCATAAATACCCCTAGGATTATTGTAGGACATATTTAGACAGCTGATTGTTTTTAAGAGAAAAATATTTTTAAATAGGACCTGGAAAATATTTTAAAAAATACACCCTTGTCAAAATTGAAATGTGTTTCAATTCTTAGAATAATTTCTTACTTTATATGGACTTTTAACGTAAGAGTCAAAGATGATTAATTCTCTTAAAGATAATACATTAGATAAACAGAATATAATCTTCAAACTGGTGAGATTATGCATTTAAAAATTTTCGAAAATAGTCATTTTTAAACCTATTTGCAAAATCTTGGGTTTATTTATCAACATACCCAAAGCACTACCAGTAAGAGTATTGGTCACTAAAGGTCCATTAATCCGTCTGGATCTTAGTGGTTAAGAGCCATAACGGGTTAGAATCTCAGCCCCAATACTCACTAGTTAATTGAACTTGAGTAAGTTACTTAACCTCTTTATATCTCAGTTTCCTCATCTGAAAAAATGGGGTAATAAGTCTTTGACTCATGGAGTTGTAAGGATTGTAGGTGTTAATACAGGGCACGTTCTTAGAGCAGTTTCTGGCAAACAGTAGGCACTGAATAAATGTTAGTACTTTGATTATTATTACCTCTACAAGATGGCTCAGCGAATTGTGAGTTCCTGAAAATATTCATGACATTCCCCATCATATATATTTGCCATTTTTTTCTCTTTTTCAAAGTCACATTTTTAAAAAATGCAATTGTACCTCACCATACATGAAAGTTAATTTCAGGTGTAGATATATCAGTAAGAAAGCAAAACAACAAAGCATCTGTAATGGAGAGAATATTTTCATGATCTTGGGTTAGAAAAAAGTTGTTAAAGAGGCCACATAAAGCACAAACCATTAATAAAGACATTGACTCATTTAAAGATTAAAATGCAGAAAATATATTAATATAGAAGGGTGGAAAAGAGGCAAAAGGGAGGAGATATCTGCAACACAAATAACTGACAATGACCAGTATTCAGAATATATAAAGAGATCCTACAAATCAATATAAAAAAGACGGACAACCCATCCAAAGGAAAATGACATGACAATTTTATATTTCAGGCAGTGGTTCATGTTCATCCCTGCTCTGAAGACTTACTGATTAACATCCATAACCGTCATGGGTATATTCTGAGTATGAGGGAAACTGTGCTTGAATATTCTAATGTACTACTGGTAGGTAGACAGCTTTGCAAAAGCTACCCATGAATTAAATCATATATTATATGTAGTGAACAAAATCAGCCTTCACTCTGTCTATGAAAACACCTGAAAATCTAAAATTCCACATGAACCATTCATATTTGGGGCATTCTTCTTTAAAAAGCAGATAATGACAACGAAAGTGCTCCATTTGGGCAGGAACTCTGAGGAGAACTCACCATGTATTTCTCTAGGCTCAGTTTTTTTAAAAAAAAAATCACAAGAGAAAAAAATGACTAAAACTGAAAGCAACAAACAAGACAGAGAAACTCATAGACACAGACAACAGTTTAGTGGTTACCAGAGGGTAAGGGGGGTGGGGGGTGGTAGATGAGGGTAAGGGGGATCAAATACATGGTGATGGAAGGAGAACTGACTCTGGGTGGTGAATACACCATGTGATATATAATTGATGTATTACAGAATTGTACACCTCAAACCTATATGATTTTACTAACCAATGTCACCCCAATAAATTTAATACAAAAATTTTTTTAAATCCTTCTTCATGTTTAAGTCATTGACACTACAGAACACTATGTGGCACTTTGATCTAAGATCGTAAGCTTTGGTGAGTTGACTGTAAGATACCTTCTGCTTCCTACTATCCGTGCCCTATGTAATCCCCTCTCTCTAGGTGTGGGCTGCATCTAGTGACTTGGTTCGAAGGAGCAGAATAACGCAAAAGCAATGGGCTGTCACTTCTGAGATTAGACTTTGGCTTCCATCTTGCTCACCCTTTTTGGCTCTCTCACTTGCCAGCTCGATGAAGCCAACAGCCATGTTGGGAGCTGCCCTATGGAGAGGTCCACGTGGTAAGAAACTGACAAAGGACTGCAGCCAATAACCCTCAAAAAACCAAATGCTGCCAACAACCACATGGATGTGAACTTGGAAGTGCATCCTTCCCAGTCAAGCCTGGCTGACACCTCAGTTGCAGCCTTGTAAGAGTCCTTGAGCCAGAGGACATAGCTAACCTGTGAGATAACAAATGTTGCTTTAAGTCACTACGCTTTGGGGTAATTTTTAAGCAGCAATATAGATAACTGATACAATAAGATCTCTTTCGGGGCCGGCCCAGTGGCTCAGGTGGTTGGAGCTTCGTGCGCCTAACTCCGAAGGCTGCCAGTTCAATTCCCACATGGGCCAGTGGGCTCTCAACCACAAGGTTGCCGGTTCAACTCCTCAAGTCCCGCAAGGGATGGTGGGCTGCGCCCCCTGCAACTAAGATTGAACACGACACCTTGAGCTGAGCTGCCGCTGAGTTTCCGCATGGCTCAGTTGGTTGGAACGCGGGCTCTCAACCACAAGATTACTGGTTCGACTCCCTCAAGGGATAGTGGGCGGCACTCCCTGCAACTAGTAACGGCAACTGGACCTGGAGCTGAGCTGCGCCCTCCACAACTAAGACTGAAAGGACAACAACTTGAAGCTGAATGGCACCCTCCACAACTAAGACTGAAAGGACAACAACTTGACTTGGAAAAAAATCCTGGAAGTACACACTGTTCCCCAGTAAAGTCCTGTTCCCCTCCCCCAATAAAATCTTTAAAAAAAAAAAAAAAAAAGATCTGTGTCAACCTGTCCTAATGTGATTTACTGAGTAGCTACTGTATGTATGGCATTAAAATCTACTTTCTAAAGAGTGTTTTGAAGCATTTATTTCCTCCCCCCACCCCAAGCTTTGTTAACATACAATTGGTGTGGCTCCTTTCTTCTTTCCCCTTGAAGGCAAACATGGAAGCAAAAATATGTATATTAATATTCAAGAGAGTACATTAGTTTCCTATTGCTGCTCTAACAAATTGCCACACACTTGGTGGCTTAAAACAACAAAATTTTATTATCTTACAGTTCTGGAGGTCAGATGTCCAAAAATGGGTCTCCAAGGTCTAAAATCAAGGTGTCAGCAGGGCACCATTCCTTCTGGAGGCTTTAGGGAAGAATTTGTTTCCTTGCCTTTTCCAGCTTCTAGAGCAGGGGTGTCCAAACTGTGGCCCGCAATCCATTGTTAATTGGCCCACAGCAAATTCCAAAAATATATTTATTTTACTTAAATAAACCAGGTAAGTCAATACGTACTTCACCTCGAGTGAGTGGCCCGGCTGTTTGTGTATTTTACCGCATGTGGCTCTTGGTGAAAACTGTTGAAAAAAGTTTGGACACCCCTGGTCTAGAGTCTACCCCTATTCCTTAGCTTGTGGCTCCTTCCATTTAAAACCCAGCAATTGTATCATTCTGACCTCTGCTTTTAATGTTCTCTCTCTCTCTCTCTCTCTCTCTCTCTCTCGCTCTCGCTCTCGCTCTCGCTCTCTCTCTCCCTTTCATTTATACAGATCCTTATGATTACATTGGGCCCAGCTGGATTATGCAGGCTAATCTCCCCATCTCAAGATCCTTCATTTTGTCGCATCTGTAACTTCCCTTTACATATTTGCATGTTCCAGGGTGTGGGGACAGAGCTCCAGAGAGCAGTTTCCAGGCTCTCGGCCTCACATAGAAAGGTGCTGGCTCAGGTAGTAGATGGCCATCAACTGTGACTAGTTGGCCATTGGCTGTTACCGGTTAGCCATTAGCCACTAGCCACTGATATAACTGCCGTGGCTACGCTAGCAAGGGGTGGGGTGGCATGGCGTGGCATGGCAGGGTGTGTATTGCGATTGCAGTTAGCAAATGAGGTTGGTTGGCAGAGACAAGTGGACAGCGGGTTGCGGATCATGTGGCTCCTGCTTCCTGTGTCTCCAACCAGCCGCCAGCGAGACTATAGTGGTGTGACTTCCCTATCTATGGCTCCGTGGGTGTTCCTTTTTGGCCTCACCTTGTCCTGCGTTCTTATGTGGGGAGCGGGAGCTGAGACCCTGCATGACACAGGGATTAGGCATAGCCATTATTCTACTAACCACAGAGGGGTAGGCTATATTATTTCTAAAGAAACTTTGTTGATTCATGTACATATACTTTACAGTTAAAAGTTGGGGGATGCAAAAAAGGTTTACATAATTAAGTTTTTCCATAACATAACAATCCTCCATTTTTAACATTTCAGATCATGCTTTTAAATACCTAGTAACAGAGGTGCTGTGAAGGAAGATGGGGAAAACAGTGGCTGTTCAGGGCCAAATTTTGATGTAGTCAATCAGAAGACAAAGGGAACATGAGGACCAGAAGGCATGTTTCTTGGAAATGATTGATATTTTCCTAGAAATAAAAGTTTATGTCTTTCTCAATGAATGATAACAAACAGTGTTACCTGTATATCAGTTTACAGGAAGGAAAATCAGATTGTTCTGCAAGAAATGGTACAAGTCACTGCAAAAAAGAAAGAAAGAAAGGAAACAAAGAAAGGAAGGAAGAAAGGAAGAAAGGAAGGAAGGAAAAAAGGAAGAAGAAAAGAAAACAACTACTTACTCTTATTTTAGCCAAGAAATAACATGAAAAACGTGTGGCCAATGTGAAAAGAATCTAGTACTGTCAGAGACTTGACAAATTGGATTCTTTGTAAGTGAAGCACCGTGCAGCGCTATTCCTGATACTAACTGCCTTCCAAATCATCACTGCATGAAACATCTGTTTTCTGCAAGATTAGCACAACTCCACAGAAACATGCCTTACCCAGAGGAAATAAAAAAGATGGTAAAAATTGATTCCAATACTATTTGCAGGCAGGAATTCAGATAAAACCTAGCCTGATTCATGAGAAATGTTACCAGTGTCCTTTAACTGGATGTCCCTTGGGAAATATGCATTTTCCTGGCATCAGAGATGGCATGGTGCAATAAATGCCTGTTTCTATCCCATTCATTTGGTAATGATACAATGCAGTCAACATTAAATTAGTGAGACTGCAAAGCTTATGCCAAAAGCCAAACATAACCCAGACAGTCACGTCAAGTCTATTTACCATAAGAAAACAATCAAAATACAACAAACAAAACATGTCCAGGACCCAGCCAGGGGCCAACACATTTCAAGGAATATTGATGCAGCAAAGCACAGAAACATAATTAATTTAGACAGTCCTTGGATTTTATAATGGAATTTGACCTGGAAAGGTGGTTTTTAGGGAAAAAAGACAAAGGGTGACCTTGACTTGAATGACCGAATAATAAAATTTACACGGCATAATTTTACCAGCTATTATATCTGATCACAGGCAGTCAGAACTATCAAGTCTATAAATAATAAGTACTTTATAATATCTGAATTAACTGTTTGGTACTGGACAGAGAAGCCTCAACCTTTGGATTTGTCACCTAATACAAGGTAAGCATGAATGAATATGCGTGTGTGTGTGTGTGTGTGTCAGAGAGAGAGAGAGAGAGAGAGAGAGAGAGAGAGAGAGAAACACTATAACTGAAAGTGATGTCTTAGAAAAAACAAGTTTTTCTGCTTCATATCTAGGTTTATAAAAGACTTATTTAAAGTGGGTTTACAGTGACTCAATAATAACCATGCATTTCTAAGTTACTTGCTTTTGTATCCCTCTAAAAATGTTTTTGGAAACAAATGTCAGGTTTAAAATTCATAATGATGAAATGATATACAAGTACAGTTTTGTAAAGTGACAGACACACATTCTCTCATGAGGGAATATAGAGCAGTGGCTAAGTGCAAACTTAGAGCAGAAATGAACATGAACCATACACTTAGTGGTGTCCTGGAGAAACTGGCACTCTCATACACTGCTGACGGAAAGTGTGACTGCCTTTTTGGACTGCAACCTGACAAAACCTTTTCAAATTAAACATGCATATACCTTGTGACCATCTCTGGAAACCGGCTGCATCAAAATAAGTCCCCATACAGAAGGGTACGTGAACGAGGATGTGCACAGCAGACCAGTATGCAGTAACCAAGCACGAGGAACAAAGGGAGTGCCTGCTGACAGGAAATAGCTAAATGCACTGCAGCCAAGCCACGGCACAGAATACCACCATTACGGAGAGCCACGCGAGCAGATTGGGAAAGATTTCCATGAGGCATAGTTTGGTCAAAAAGGCAAGATGCAAAAATGTACTTATGATTCCATTTTGCTAAAACAATGACAAAGTAGCTCTGTATGTGTGTATTTACAAATACATATATGTCAGTGTAGAAAAGTAAGTGTGGAGGAAAACACAGCAAAATCTAATCAGAGAATGTATCTGGGATTTCTCCTAGATCTGGGATATAGAGAGAAGGTACTGTGATGGGCGGATAAGAGAGGAAAAGGTACTGGAGGGATGCAAACTCAAAAGAGAAAAAAGTTAAAGCATATGTGCTATCACACTTATTGTTATAAAAATTGTGTATAAGGGTACACATACATGATGTGATCAAACAACACGGTAAACGTTTGAATAAAAAAATTTATTACAGCAAAAGGCACGTTGCCATTAAGCCCCCTCAAAATACTCCCCCTCACTTTGAACACACTTATCCCATCGTTCTTGCCATTTTCTGAAGCAGTTCTGGAATCCTCTTTTGTGAGTGTCTTTACTTTACCCTCCATCATGACAGTGCGCTGTGTCACATATCACTTCTGGTACGGCAATTTCTGTCAAATAAAAACATTAAGGTGTGTCCTCATCCACTTCATTCTCTGGATCTGGCACCGTGCAACTCCTGGTTCTTCCCCAAAGGTAAACATTTTGAATCGATTCAGGACATCCAGGCAGCCATGACAGCGCATGAAAGAGGACTTCCAGGGCTGCTTCAGAAAGTGGCAAGAGCGATAGGATAAATGTATTTGAAACGGGGGGGAGGGGGGCTGGAGGGGGGAGTATTTTGAGGGGCCTTAATCACAATGTGTCTTTTACTATAATAAATTTTTTATTGAAACATTCACTGTATTTTGTGATCACACCTCATATGTTTAAGTGATTTAAAAAGCTTTTCAGTACTTAAAAATAGCCAGAATGAAAGAAAAAAAAAAAAGAACAAAATAATGGGTCCAAGATTGATGCCTCATGATTTCAGGCACAACCAGTTTTTAAAAAACTAAAATTGGCCTTAAATGCTTGGGAGTTTCCTAATTATTATTTGTATTTAAATGTCAACTTAAAGGAAAAGTCTTCTATAGCAATACCTTTATTCAAGAGATGATGTATCACAATCCAGGATGTACTTGTTCATAAGTAACAAGGTTGGAATTTGCCTCCAGGAGCACTGGGAGTCAACATGGGCCAAGCAGGTGGGAGACATGTGTAAAAGTCCTGCCTGTCCAGCAAGTCTTTACAAGGCCTTGACAAGAAGCTCATCTGTTGGGCCTTAATGTTCACACCTGTAAAATGAGGGAGGTGGCCCAGACAGTCCAGCCATGACATTCTATGAATTCTTCCTGATTTTCCTAACTTGAAAGGGCCAGCAGTATTTGCTAGCCATAATTAAACATAAACTAAGTCCACAGAACTTTGCGTTGAGGTTCAGAAACCACCACATTCCAGAGAAAGTGGCCCTTTGTTTGTCTGTTTGTTTTTCCTGAAATGATCACTAAATCCCAGAACCCATCATACCTTTAGGAACAGGCTGGGAATGTTTTGCTCCTTGGTCCAATTTGAAATCCAAATATAAGGTTGGTGTGCGAGTGTAAATCTTGGACTGAAAAGAAAAAGGAAACCATCAGCATCTCTCCAAGAATAAGGTTCTTCTTTACTTCAGCTAGGCTCTTTTGTGATTGGTCCCAGGCCTGCATCCATTATATTTACAATTTCTCCTTGGAAAGTGCAGTTAAAGTAGCAGGAGGGGTATGGATGGGCTGCCAATACAGCACCTTCTTAAGGGTTTTGGTCTAAAAGTTAGCCCTCCTAACTTCACAATATGGTTGACAAGCTAATTTCAGGATGACAGCTATCTCTCCACAACCACTTCTTAAATATGGTCCGATGCTAATAGTTTACTGGCCAACAGTTGTTCCAACTTCCTCACTTCCAGTCTTCCACTTGATATGGAAGGTTATCTCACATCCAAAAGTATGTTTCTTCCCCAGGTCTCAATAAAGCCATGCCCATTTTGCAATTCAAAAGAAGTGGCTTGTAAATATTATTTGTTCTAACTTGGCCCTGTTAAGCAAAAAAAGGTGGACTACCACTGCTGACTTGAAAAAGCCATGACTCCACATGTAAGGGAAGACAAACTTTCCCAGGATTTTCCATTGTACACAGTGGCTTTAATTCTGTCAACAGGTAAACAGAGTTTGTAATTCGATATGATACCATTCTGAATCACTGGCATAGATCAAAACGCAAGGGATGATTACCATTGCTATAAACTTGATGATGCCTCATTGTTTATCACAAAACCCCAGTGGTTCTGTTCTACTTTTTTAAACTTAAAATACACACAAAAACGAAAAAGCACATAATGCCGGATTTGGCAAGGATGTGGAGTAACTGGAACTTTCATACACTGCTGGTAGGACTATAACTTGGTATAAACACTTTAGAAAACTGCTTGGCAGTACGTGGTACTGATGAATATGGGCATAATCTGTGACCAAGCATTCCAACTCAGAAGAGTATCCCCAACAGAACTGTTCGCCTAAAGACAAGTCTATGATCCTTGATAGTGACACTGTCAGAAACAGACAACAACTGGGAATAGTCCAAATATCTTCAATGATAGGATGGATAAATGAATCGTAATATACTTTTAAAATGGAATACTACACAGCAAGGAGAATGAATGAACTCTACTATGTGCAACAAGTCAGATGAATCTCACAAGCACAATTTTGAGCAAATGAGGGCAGATACATATACCACTGATTCCATTTCTATAAAGTTCAAACCAAAGCCAAACTAATCTGTGGCATCAGAGGTGAGAAAAGTAGTCACCTTGGGAAGGTTAGCAACCGGAAGAGGTTCCAAAGGGGACTTCTGGGGCCTGACAATGTTCTGTTTCTTAACCTGGCTTCTGGTTTCATGGAAGCATTCACTTGGTGAAAATTCTCTGAGCTATACACTTGATTTGTTTACTTTTCTGTTTATATGTTTCATTTTATTTAATTTTTTTCTTTACTTTTTAAATTACAGTTGACGTTTAATATTATCTTATTAGTTTCAGGTGTACAGCATAGTGGTTAGACATTCATATAGCTTATGAAGTGATCCCCCCAATTAGTCTAGTACCCACCTGGCACTACACACAGTTATTACAATATTATTGACTGTATTCTCTATGCTGTACTTTACATCCCCGTGACTATTTTATAACTGCCAATTTGTATTTCTTAATCCCTTTACCTTTTTCACCCAGCTCCCCAATGCCCCTCTCATCTGGCAACCATCAGCTTGTTCTCTGTATCTATGTGTCTGTTTCTGTTTTTTTTGTTCATTTATTTTGTTCTTTAGATTCCACATATAAGTGAGATCATATGGTATTTGTCTTTCTCAGTCTGACTTATTTCACTTAGTACAATACTCTCTAGGTCCATCCATGTTGTTGCAAATGGTAAGATTTCATTCTTTTTTATGGCCAAGTAATATTCCATTGTATGTATGTACTACATCTTTTTATATATGTTATATTTTAATAAAAAGCTTATATTCATTAAAAACATGCATGTGTAAATAGACTAAAAGACAGAATCCAGAGCCCAGAATTATTGACTATCCTTGATAAAAGCATCTTTTTGCAGAGATTAATTATGTAAACTCCACAAGGACATGGACATTTCTGCCTTTTTCACCCAGGGCCAACCCACAGTGCCTGTCACATAGTAGGTGCTCAATAAATATTTATTGAATGATGTTCCCTATTGTAAAACCCCATGTATAATAATAAATATATTTACAGTATACAGAGGGTATTTATCAACATCTTTACCTACATGTAGCAAAATGCCTCTTTTCAGAATGGGCGATTTGATATGGTCAAAGTTTATGTCTGTATATTAAATTTTGGAATAGAGAACTGTAAATAATGCTATCAGAAGATTGCTCCCTTTCCTATGAATGTTTTGGACTTTAAGTGGTCTGGTAGGTGGTGTTACATGGCTTAGAAGATCAAGCTACATCAATACAGCTTCAAAGACCGGAAAAGGAAATTCCTTTATGCACACATAAATGAAACCAGAAAGACCCGTGGCATCAGGTGCAGCCTGAGGCCAAAGATTCACAATCAATCTAAAGAGCTGGAAACATACGTAACACAAGGGCAGCACCCATGGGACACAGCAGCAGATTCTCTAGGAACATTAGATTTGTAAGGCACCATATGGAAAGAATCTGGTTTTGTCTGATGAAGCCTTCTAAGATTACCTCTAAAAAGATCAAGGGTAAATGTCACATAATACCAGATGACTCCTCTGTCTGGGCAATATTTTGCTCTCTTCCAGAAAAAGAATTCCTGTTTGGTTTAAGCATCTTTCTTAACCTTTGCCTCAGACAAATGCAGTATCCCTGCCCACAGTGAAGACATCAGTTACCAGAAGGCTCTTGGCTTCATTTTTACTAGAATTCTCCCACAATGTAGTCATTAAAATAACCTTGAACTGGAAACCAGGAGTCTTTGATACTAGGATCGCTTATCCTGCTGACTAGCAAAGCACTTGTCTTCTTCGGGGCTTAGTTCACTCATCTGAAAATCTCGTGTTGGGACTCACTGATGTCGCAGTCTATTTCTGGTTCCCTGAATTCTGAGTCAGAAAATCAATGTTTTCCTCCACGTTTTCATTTTCAAATTCCCTTCCAATTTCTCAGACTGGAGCTGTAGGGAAGTGAGATGAGGCTGGGTAAAGGGAGGGTAACTAGGGCCGTGGGGAATGATCAGCTCACCCTATTGTTGCCCTCAAATCCAGTCACCAGTCTTGCCCTCTAAGCTAGTCCTGCCTCTAGTTTCTCAACCTAATCATATTGTCCAAAAAATAGTAACCTGTATCTATTAATATGGAGACTGTAGCTGCATAATAGATACACATGGGAGTGCACACAGAATTCTGTACTTATGTATTCACTTATAAAATTTTAAACAGAAATCAGGGAGAGACGTTCTAACATAACAAAGCCACAAATATATCCCATTGTCTTATAGTGTGAAAAGGGCTAAAGGGAAATTTTTAATTCATTTTGAAGGTATTTTTTCACAACATCAATGCACCTTAAAACAGAATTCTGATTCTAACAACTTCTTTTGTACTGAAAATCAGATCAACGAAGGTGTTAATGCAATACATGTCTTGAATAATCAACTACCCAAAACTTAAATATATATATATTCCAATAAACCCATAATGAGATAAAATTCAATTTGGAAGCTGTTCTCATGAGTGTGTATGTAGGTGTATATATATATATATATATATATATATATATATATATATATATACACACACACAAACATACAGGTACTCATATATAGTTTTTGAAAATCAGGTAGTGTGTTTTTTTTTCAATTTTGGTAATTCTGCTAGAATAGCAAATGTAAATTATATTCATTTAACTCAAGGATAATGCCAGCCTCAAATACACTTTGAGCAAACCTGGATTTAATTTTTCTATTGCACACTGTCAGTTTGCAACCATCAACAAATATCTTCATTAGGCACATTCTTTCCTGTGTCCTGGTTTTTTGTTTTTTAATGCATAGTATTAAACTATCAATAGACCCTCTAAATAGAATGAGAATTTAATTAAACCAATTGTTCTTTTTTTGGTTAAAACTTAGCTATCAGTGTATATATTTTCACAGGATTAAAATAAATTGGTCAATAACAGCCTAAAATAAAACATTCCTCTTCAGATCTGTTTCAGCATGAACAGAACTAATGCTCATCAATTCCATCAGCAGCATTCTTTTCTTTTTCCTCGTCTCTGTTTTGGTCTTAATAGTATATGCACGGGTACTGAAATCCAAAGCTATTCCTCTCTTGTCTTTCTTCTCATTTCATAATTCTCTGTTAAAAGTATTTAGAAAACTTATCTTAAATGTTTTAGTCTGTAATGGCTTAAAATCTTGTAGTTCAAATATCAAGTAGGCAAAGCTTCTAGAAGGTAAGTAACGTAACTATTCATGAGGTTAAGGGTAAATTTTGGCTAACCTACAACAACAGGAGTGCTACCAAATCCAGACAAGCCTTGTCTCTTTTTCTCTATAAATATGTCAGAATTAAACCCTTAATGAGCCTAAGACACCACTCCAATAATGACCGCAAAACAACCAAGACCAAACAGGGTCTACAAAACTACTTCCTTCCGGAGCCCAGCTACCTTCATCTTATACCCTTCAAAGACTTCCCGCTCACCCTGGCTTTTGGTATGATATCCTTGTCAAGCTGGCTTCCTTCCTCTGTTTTTATTCATCAATGTGATCTTAATGAGGAGATGAAATCATTTCCACATGGAGCCATGTGGCTTACAAACATTTTCCCAGAGCATGCTATGTTGGTTGCTGTGTGTGAACATGGCAAAGGAGCTACCTTCCATTTTGCCACTGCTCCTTTCATAATTAAGGGCCACCCATTTATCCCTGCATGCTGTTAATTTTGCCACCATGCTGGCCTTCCCTAAAAGCAAGTGGCAGCAATTTGTCACATGTCAGAGCTGTAATAAATGCTTTCACATTTCTTTATGGGAACTACTTCAAAGACCCTTTGTGATTTAGTGATTTTTCAGGAAATGCACTCAAATTCTCAATTTTACTATGTTGCTTAAGCAAATTATTCTAAGTAACTGTACTAACAAGTGTGAATCCTCAATATTTGATAAGAGAAACAGTGTTTCTACCTATTCCTGGACCCTCACCCTCATTTTGGATCACCTCCCCTAATGTCGAACATTATGTTTTATGGTTTTTTTCATTTGCATCATTGCTAAATTTTGATGTATGTATTTGCACATAAATCTTTGACCACATTTCTATTTTATTCCTTCACAATGAAATTTTGGGACTAAAAGTCTAGACATTTTAAAGACTCTTGATATATCCGTAAGTTTATGGCTAAATGCAATGTGGCCAAAAGCAACCGGTCAACATGATCATATGATTGATTGAACAGTAATTCTGAACATGTCTACTGCTAGTCATTGGTTTTTCTAGTCTTGGTAATTTTGCTACACCACAGGGCAGTTTTCAACTCATCATGTGCTCTAAATATTGTTTTTCCGCTATCTAATCCCTTATTGTTAGAAAGTGAACTCATTCCAACAAATCCCCTATTGTTGCACATTTTGGCTTTTCCCCCCAATATATCCCTGCCACAAACATAGCAGGAAAGGATTAATTGCTGGGAAAAAAAGTAAAGGAAAAGAGAATGTACCCAAGAATCTGAAAATATGGATGAAAACAAAAAAATAAGGAAAAAAGCTTAACCTAAAAAAACAGTTTAAAGGCACCGTCTCCACAGTACAAATACCAATGTGTGGATAACCATTGTCTAGCAGTATTTGTTTTTGAACAAAGAATCATTTTGGTCAATTGTTTTACTAACTGACTTGCTTTCATCCAAATCGTTTTTTTGTCAAATCACTTGGTAACTACCTGCAAAAAGTACCCATCTCATCAAAATGCTGACCACCCAATTTTTAAAAAATCTTAGCTAACTTAAGAAGCAGAAATTTATTATCTCTTTAATCTTTTAATTTGACTATTAGTTTGGGTGATACAATTATTTTTAATTTACCAAATACTATTAAATATTATTAATATGAGAATAACAATAGTGAAATATATTAAGTGCTTAGTATGTACCAGGTGTTATTCTAGGTGCTTCATGCGTATTAATTAGGCCACTTGTACTTGCCTTTTTATAAGCTATCTGCTCATTAACCTATTCAAGTTTTCATTCATTATTAATTAACTCCTTTATTTGAGCAATACTGATAGACAGCCTGTAGTGTGCTAGTCATTGGACATGTATATTCATTAATAGATCTGCTCAGGCTTTGTAGACAATTTAACAAATTAAATATAAAATCATACAGGCTATAAAAGAAATAGATAGGGTATGGGGGGATGGAAGGCCTCGAATGAGAAGAGCTACGGGTAAGAGGTTTCTGGGCAAAGGAAGGAGCACAGCATGTGCAAATGCCTGGAGGCAGGGAAGACCCTGGAGGACTCAGAAACCAGAGGAGAGCAACATGCAGACACAAAGAAGTTGCTGGAAAGAATGCCGTGAGTTGAGTTTAGAGAATTAGAAAAGACCCAGTCAGGTGTAGACCAAAGTAAGGTATTTGGGATTTCTTTAAACTACAATGGGAACACATTGATCCAATTTTTATCTTAAAGAGATGTCTTGAGCTACTATGTGGAGAACTGGAAAGGAGTAAGGAGAGGAGAGAGGAGCCCCCTGAAGAGGCTGCTGCAGTGGGCCTGGCCAGGGCTGGGCAGGGGATGGGAGAGAGGTAGATAGATTTATTAATAAAATCTATTTGGGAAACAGAAAGGTTTTGCTAATGGACTAGATGTGGGTGGGGGAGGAAAAGGAATAAGGATGACCGCCACTTGAGCAGTGAGTGATGGTGCCATTCATTCATTAAGATGGAGAAGACTGGAAGGGAAACAAATTTTCCTTTGTTTGTTGTCAAAACAGGCAGGGGAAGGGGGAGTAAGACTTCAACTTTTGCTATTTAAAATCTGACATGCCTGGGAACCACGCAAATGATGTGAAGTACGGCGAGTACGCAGAGATCAGAGGTGAGGATTGTGCTGTGAATATAAATGTGGGAGTTACAAGACTATAAATGACATCTAAATCTATGGGATGGATAAGGTCACCTAGAGAGATAATATTCAATGACAGAGAAAACTCAGGACTGAGATGCAGGGAACTTGAGCATTTAGGGGTCTGGGGTAGAGGAAAACGCACCTCCCTAAGAAAGGAAACTGAGAAGAAGCAAAGGAGCATCCAGAGATACAAGAATGCATTATCTCAGAGGCCAAAGGAAGGAGAGAAGGTGCAGAGAAGGAAGAAGCATGGAAAGGAAGAAGTAACGTGAGGAAGAGGAAAAAAAGACTTCTGGGTTTGGCCACATGCAAGTCAGTGGTGATTCAGTGCACTGACGGGGTGGATGCCAGGCTGAGAGCCTAGAAGGGGTGGGAAAGTAGAGATAACATGTGCAGACATATCTTTCGTGAAGTATGACTCTGGGAGGGAGCAGAGAACTGGGGGATAGGGGTCAAGAGTTGGGCACGTTTCTTATCAATTTATGAGATGTGTTGTTGTTTTTAAAAATAAATTAAGGCTATTAGCCTTTAATAGTATCTGTTGTAAAAACCTCCCAGTTTGTTTCTGGCCTTTAATTTCATTTATAGCGTTTCTGACATGGGTCAGATTTGTCAGCCTTTTCCTTTCAATGCTTTTTAAACTTAGAAAGTCTTTCTCCATCCAAAGATGACATTAAATATCTGCCTATATTTATCTAGTTCAACATTTTTTCCCCCACCCTTAGGTCAACATTTTTAACATTTAATTATTTGATCTATGTCAAATTTATTTTATTATTACTTGTGAGATCATGAGATAAACTAGTTTCTTTTCATGAATGGTTAACCAGTGATCCCAGATGACTTAGTCTTCCCTTTTCCCCAGTTGATGATAACCTTCTTCATCATTATTAAGTTGGCATATACACTTGGGTCTATTTCAGGTAGATTCTCTTTCTGTCGATCACAAGGAAGAGCCTCAATGGAGAAAACTTCACTAATTAACTCAGGAGCCCCAACTAATAGAAGATCTACTCGTAAGGAGTTCTTGTCATCATCTAGTACATCTCCCACGGGGTTTCCCAATCTCCTCAGTTTCCTTCTACCACTTTCCCACTCTCATGGTCTGCTGGGCTTTGCACTGGGGAGAAAACCCATCAGCACAGTCCCATTCTCCCCACCACTTACACCTTCACACACACTAACGAAATTTACTGCCACATCCTTTGGCCCCTGCATGGAGAACCTTATCTTTCTCTTTCCTGTGGAGATCTTAAGGCTTTGAGGAAATTAAAAGTAGATTTACCACATTATTTAAAGCAAACTTCCAACTCTCACTGTTTAGAATAGGCTGATGCTCTTCAAGGAAATGATAAGTCTTCTGTCCCTAATCCAAAGCACACTGATATCTGAATTCTTGATTATTTTAAAGAATGCTGATAAGGAGTGGGAGAGATTAGTTTATATCTGCAGTGGGAAGGATTAAAACCTTGTAATCATATTTTTGACATATACATGAAGTGCTACACAAAGAGAAAACAAGAAACTCTTAGGCAAAATGCCAATGACTCTGTATAGGGTGAGAGAGAGGGCCAACAACATTCTTAACTTCAGTCAACCATGAAGGATTGTGGAAAATCTTGAGCATCAAACTGTCCAGCTGACCAAGAATTTTGCACGTAGCTGAAGTATCCTACAGTCTAGCCTCCACAACATCTTTTTTCAAGCAGCACATTCATCAACAGTAACATTCTAGTCCCTCTCCTTTTTTTTAGGGGAGAGGCAGTGAGGAAAGAAGAGCTAAGGCAAGGGACTGTCACCATCCTGAAATTTGACCGTAGACATGTTCATTGTGAAACTGGACTTTGATTTCTTCACCTTTGAGTCAGCATTCTTGACTGAAGTTGGGTTATAGATGTTCTAATTTTTTTGAAAATTAAAAACAGAGAAAGCACAAATGCTCATCTCTTATATGACCAATCCATTCATAATCCTACAAAGGCAACAGCACAATAAAACTACAAATAACCCCCAACTATGCCAACAGGGAGCCTTCCTATCCCTTATCACCCATCCATGGGTAACATGTTCCAAGGCGGAGTGAGAAAATCTATTAACCAGTGCTAGAATATTCTTCACAGGACTTCATAACATTTTAAATCTCTACTAGTCACATTTGGTATTTACTAAGATGTTTTTATGAGCTCTTGTGAGAAAGTGCGTTGAGATTGAGAAACTATTTGGCAAAGATAAGGTTTCATAGAGCTCTGGGGACTGACACCTTTGTGTAGCTATGATTAAGACAAAATTTATTATGACACAGGGCTTCTCCTTTGTGATCGTTTCAGGACATTCTGATGTTGTCAGGGGTGTCTCCTTGTATAGATACGTGCCTGAGGGTACTCTTTTGGTGTAGAAAGAGTTTCATTCTGAAGCTCCCTTCCATGAAAATGAGCTAAAGCATTCCCAAACTGGAGAGAGAGACATACTCAGCAAGTTTATGTACAAGGGCTGAATGGTGTGATAAGGCAAGGGTGCAGTCAAATAAAATGGGGCAAAATTAGGAAACCTGAGTTTAGGTCTAGGTTCCTTCCGCAATGAGCTGGGTGACCTTGGGAAAGACTTTTTGCATAACTGGGTTGCAGCATTCTCATCTGCAAAGTGGTGGAGCTGGCCAGTTGATCTCTCACGTCTATGGCTGCCTGACATTCTGATTCCAATGGGAGTGCCAGAAGAAAAAGGAAGAGTAGGTCTTGGTTGGCTCGCAAAAGCATCTCCTACTGTCAGGAATTCTAGACTTGTGCTACCCTAAGGACTTTGTTCAGCTCCTAATACTCCATTACAGCAATTGAAGAGGTAAATGAATGGAAAGTTTCCTGTCCAACTATTATATAAATGGGCCAGAGACGGCCCCTGGGTATTAGGCAAAAATGGCCCCATGTTGTTGTTTACTTCTTTACAGCAGGCTAGGATCTGTAGCCCAAAGCCTGCGGCTGCCCGACTCAAATTCTCACACATCCAATTGTTTTAAATATATTGCAAATAAACATATTTTAGCCATAAACATATTTAGCTCCTACTTGCATAACTTGTGAAACTGCACCCAACATATGTTAGTCATAAATAACGAATCCTGCAGCTATAAAAGACCCCAAACTGCCGCTGCCTTTTGGAGCTCTCTGACCCAGAGACCCTCCACATTGTCGCTGAGCGACGTCACCTAGACAGGTAAGCCCCCTCTCTGATTTCCCCAACTCCCCTGTGAAGGCCCTTGCCTGATTCCCCTTCTGGGTGGTGGCCTGACACATCTATTCTGGAAAGTCTCCAACTATGAGGGACTTCACTTATCAAGCAAGCCTGTCCAAGAACCGCCCAAATAAAGGTTATGTTACCGCCTCTCATGAGCCAGTCTTCTCCTTGATCAATCTCCAAATACCCAAACTTACTACACCAACCCATTGAAATAAAGTAAATAGTATACAAAGAGGCTCCCAAAGTATCAAATATGGCTTCCTATCTATCCACAAACAAGAAGAGAGGAGGTTCCCTATTGTACGGCAACAGCTCTGAGAAACTGAAGAGGTCAGCGAATCTGCTGAATGAAGGGCTGGGGACCTATAGAAGGGTCAGTACTTATCCTCCAGCTGGGGCAGGGGATGGTTCATGGATTCCTGGGCAAGCAAGAAGTGGTCAGCTCCTGAGCAAAATTACAGATGGGTCAAGAATTTCCTCTGAACCCTGCCATATCCATCTCTCCTCACAGGCCCTCTCTGTCTTTCAAGTTCCCGTGGATAAAAACCTGCTGTCAGCAGAAAATCTGATTTGTATCAGATTGTGCCAAACTGGTAAGGACCTGTGTGAGCTTGTGGTGAAGAGCACAGACCCTGGATGCCATCCGGTTAGAATTCCAGCTCTGTCACTTAGTAGTTGCATAACCCTGGGCAAGTTGCTAATCTCGCTATGCCTCAGTTCCCTCCCTCATTAGATTGTTGTGAGAATTTCATTGGACACATTTTATGAGTCTCCTCGGAGTCTCTCAGCCCAACTAGCTCCTGTGCCCTTGGCCACTTATGGAGACTCCTGGGTCATAACTGTTGCCATCTCCAGCTGCCTTGGCTCCTTTCTGACTGCCACGCTCTGAATAGCTTTGATTGCCCCCACAGTGGTGGCAGCTACAGCCGCTCCACAGCTCCTGGGCTTGGCTGACAGTATTACTGAGGCTCTGGATCCCTTGCCTAGACTGGAATGGAGACTCAAGCCACTGGATTGGTAGGTGGCCTCCTCGGAGGCTGCCTGAAGGGGCTAGGTTGCCACAATCCAGAACGGCACGGAATTAGCCCACATGGGGCAAACTCTGACCTAAGAGGAATGGAAAATATGGGATGGCAGAAAAATTCTTCCTCCTTTTTTTTCCATGAGAAAGTACTAAGGTACAGTTTTCTAAACAGGTACCTGCACCAACAAGCATCTGCTTCACTTCCCTTTCCCCTTACTTTCCCTGCCCTGGGATTGTACATAAGACCTGCTTTAGGCTCTGTTTTCCAGATAACCTGAGTTAACTCAGCAGGGAAAAAAACTGATACATGTAAAGCACTCAGAACTTCACTGTCCAATACAGGTACCACTGGCCATATGAGGCTATTAAGCACATGAAATGTGGCCACCAGTGTGAACTGAGCTGTGCTGTAAGTGTAAACTACACACTGGATGTCAAAGACTTGGTGACCAAAAAATGCAAAATATCTCATTATAATTTAATATTGATATATGTTAAAATGATATTTTTGATAACTGGGTTAAAGTACATTGTTAAAATTGATTTTGCCTGTTTCTTTTTACTTTTTTCAATGTACCTACTGAAAATTTTAAATTACATATTGATTCCATTATATTTTCATGGGACAACTCTGGCTTAGAATTTAATTAACTTGTAAGCCCACAAAAGATGTCAGCCATTTTCCTTCCCAAGAAATTCTAGAGATTTGCTATCAGTAAAGCCTAATGATAAAAGTGAATGTGGGAGCAGAAAGGGAGACAGATAGGGAAAAAGGAACAAGTATGTGTTAAGTACCTTCTATGTTAATAGGCACATTATATGCCACACAAATAACTCAGACTGTTCATTATCCCCATTGGTCAGATAAAGAAGTAAAGGTTCAAAAATAATTTTCCCAAGGTCACAGAGGTATTAAACAGAGCTGAAATTTGGACCCAGGTCTCTTTGATTCTACAGTCCCTGCTCTTTTCAATCTATCATACTATCAAAGAATTCACTTTATACTGGTATAGTTTCAATAACGTAACTGAGAATTTTTGGCATGTGTCAGGGCTTCCTAGAATCTCGTAAATTACCCATACAAGAGGTCAACTACACTAGCCAAGTTAAAAGCTGTTTCTGAACACAAATCAATCTCTCTCTCTCTCTCTCTCTCTCTCTCTCCCCAAAGATACATACACCATGAGGTAATAAGCCTGCCTCTAAAAAGGATGACTGTACAGTTCTGCCTGGACACATTTAATGAAGTGGGCAGGCAGTATTAAGAAGCCCAAAATGTCTCAGATACAAGTCATGTGCTCTTATCCAGATTCTACCAGGCAATAAAGATAATATTTGGATCCCCATCTGGCCAACTCCTCAGAGTCTACCTGTCAATTCATTCTGAACTTGGAGAGGAAGAAAGGATAATTATCTTTTGGTCTTCTCCTCCATCTCAACTCCCTCCATTTGACTTCTATCCAATTCTAAGTCCTCTGTGCTTTTGTCTGGCTGACAGACTCTGTCAGTTAAAGCCTATGAAAACATTTAATCACAGTCATCAGGACTGTCACTCAAAACTTCTTTTGGATTAATCAATAACAGATGGCCTTAAATCAATATCTGATGCTGGAAAACTCCACCAGCCAAGTACCGGTAGTTACTCGGAGATACTGAAAGTCTCCAGGGCAGACAAAGAGGTAGGTGGGTACTAATTCCTGACAAGTAGAGCTGCTGCAACCACATTTGGAAGCTGCCAGGGAAAGAATTTAGCCAGGAGGACTCAATTGGCAGAACCTCTAAATGGTGATGGTGAGGGGATGGAGGTCTACAAGAAAACCCTCCGGTGGAGAAAGGATGGAGAGGCACAAAAATCAATGCTAAGGGAATCAAGATGGAGTAGAAAAAGTGTCAGGTTATTTTTCTTCCTCCTTTTCACAGCCCAGCCCTCCATCCTACTTTCTTGTGGACCCTTGTTGCAATCAGGGAATACCAGAAGGGATTGGGAGAAGCCAACATTATTTTCAGAGCCTAGAGATAAGAGAAAAACTGACCACAGGCAGTTTGAAGGTGGTGGGAAAGAAGAGCCTTGCTCTGGACTTCAAAATGGTTTCCTCTAAAAGGAAGCATTTCAATTTCTCCAGTTGCTATTTATAGTTGAATCAGGAAAGAAAATTTTGGGCTAGCATGGTTTCCTTCTGTAATGTTAAAAATGACCATCTATATGGAAACAAAGAGAACAAGAGGTTTCATGGGGAAAAAAAGGGCAAATTGTCATTATTTCATTTTTCAGTGCACCTGGAAAAGCTGGACCTTAATTGATTCATGTTGGGTTACAAACGTAACAGCTACCCTCTGAACATGGATACCTCCTATACATAGTGACATGAGAACATTGCATCTTTGTCATTTTGCACTGTTTTAGCTTTGATCACTGAGAGAGGAGAGAGAGAGAGAGAGAGAGAGAGAGAGAGAGAGAGAGAGAGAGAGAGAGAGAGAGAGAGAGAGAAATTACCAGAAAAGTGTTACCTGATGGAGATAACTTTTCCAATTTCCATACTGAAGACAATGAACACATGATTTGAAGGCCTTCTAAAACATGGAGTTATTCCCCTGGACACTTTCAGAGCCGTATGGAGAAACACCTTATAAACACCTCTCTGGCTTCATGCTGTCTGCTTTGTACGGTCTAGTGTCTTTCCACCCTTCTTTGCAGGTCATTTGGCTCCTCTAGACCTATGCCTGCTTTTCCTGAACCTCCAGATTGGGCTGAACCTCCTATCTATTCTGCCTTCCCCTAAACCCCTCCATGTTTTCTAGTCTGGTAACTGACCACACAGTACAGTAGTGCTAGCAATTGATGTGTCTGTCCCTTCGATTGTCCCCTGCCAGCTCCCTGATTTTTTTCATCTTTTTCTCTCACACCTTCACAGGACCTTGCATACAGTTGGCCCTTAGCACATGTTTGCTGAGCTCAACTGAACTGTCATGGTACAGATACCTTTCTGAGAAATCCCTGCAATTCCCCATGGCCAGTGTGGAAGCCCTTCCAAGAATGGCAGACCTCCGTTTCCTCATCTGATTTTACTAAGCCCAGGGAATGCTAACCAGCCCCATGCTAACCAGACCACAACATGCTCCTCTTTCAACAGAGTAATCCCTAGCAATGATTTAGAGCCCATTGGATGGGAAAGTTTTAAATTCTTGTCTATCTTGGAGTACCTATACCTGTCCCCAAGAGCAGAATTCTTAATTAAGCTTCAGGTAATCAGAATTACATCCAACACCAAATTTTTTCATTACACTTTAGTGTGAGTTTGCTCAAATTGTTCAAAAGCTACATGATTCCAAGGATTTGTGCTTCAGTCAAAATAGTGTGTTTGCAGCTCTATACTCGTATGTGCCAATACCAGTTCTTAAAATACTAACATCTACTTCATTTATATCCACAAGAGTTTAACACAACATGCAATAGCCTCTGATGCTCCCTGAAGCTGTCCTGTATATTTCACTGTGGTTAGAAAAAACACGGAATGTGTTCGTGGGGAAAGACTTACATCCCCAAAGTACAAACCTTGACAGCAGCCATGGAAGTTATTACACTGATATGTGAAATAGCCACTCACCTCTACTGAAGGTGACACCTTGGTTTTTTATAGCTTTCATTATCCTCTGAGTCAAAATTTCCTTGCTAATTTGTAATCCTTATAACCAGGGCCAACGATGTATGACTGGCACAGGATGTAACTTCTGCTTTGAAAGGGCACCTCTCCATTCTTCCTGGCAGAAGAGGGCTTGTCGACACCACTGGAATGTACTTCCTAGGTAATGAGGTCAGCAGGGACATCTTGAAGGAATAAGAACATCTGGCACCCTTTGTGCACACCAAGAATGGTATTTCTGGGGTGAGTGGGCTGCCCTGATCTGATCAGATGCTGAGCAGTGTTTATTTGAACATTCCTAACTGCAAATGAAGTGCCAACTATGGCTGCCTACCACAGGACAAGTCTTTGAAGTTGCAGGGTGCATTTCTCTGGTGTCCTCCTATTTACAAAACAAGACTAACAGACCTAATTGTGCCTATTCACAACCCTGAATCAGAACCAAGTTTTGCCCTTGTCTGTGGAATGATACTGATCATCTGCTCAGGGTCCAGCGTCTATGTTGTGCAGGTCCCACAGAATGAACTACGTTGTGAAATTCAAGATGAGACAGAAGTGCACACAGCACCCCACTCCACCTTAACCTCAGAGCATGCTATAAAAAACCCTGTGAGAGAGGGAGGCCGGAATATACATACAACCAAGGTCAGCCTTAGGCAAACTCCAGGAATAGACAAACTTGGTCTTGGATTTCCCTTCAGCCCAATATTTTGCATCATTTCCTTTTGCCCTGTCGCAACCCCACCAGGATCTGGTTGCCTATGCAGCCCATCATGATCTCCAAATAGTTATTGCACTGCTACTACCGTGTTTCCCCGAAAATAAGACCCAGCTGGGCAATGAATTCTAATGAGTCTTTTGGAGCAAAAATTAATATAAGACTCAGTCTTATTTTACTGTAAGACCGGGCCTATAATATAATATAATATAATATAATATAATATAATATAATATAATATAATATAATACCAGGTCTTACATTAATTTTTGCTCCAAAAGATTCATTAGAGCTGATGGTCCGGCTAGGTCTTATTTTCGGGAAAACACAGTATCCAAGCCTTTTATACAAGCCATTGTAAGACATGCGCCCTGGCCCCATCTCTTTTCTTTCCCTCCCTCCATCCACACAAGAAAAATCAATTGTCCCTCCTCTATAGTACCATGCAAGCTTTACCTACTGCTGCTTTAGCATTTCTCGTATCACATTATACTTCTAATGTTTGCCAGTTTCTCTCCCCAACTAGACTGTGACTTTAATTGATGACAGTAGTTGTATCTTATTCACAGCATATTTCCAGGGCACTGCACAATGTGCACACAGCAGGTGTCTAATGACTGAATAAATACAGCTCATAGAGAAATGGGACACGTGAATTAAATAACTGCCAGTCCCAAAATCTCATGGGTTGTGAAGACAGATGGCTGTGTGGATGTAGGGCAACTGAGAAGGCTTCACCAGAGAGAGGGGATGTACGTTGGACTCTGCTGAACAAGTAGCAAAGAGACAGAGTTGGTGAAATCCTGAACTCCACATTTTTATAGGACTTGGCCCTTTACAATATCCTTTTCCCCAAATGCTGTTTCCCCCTTGCCCTGTGTCAAAAGGGAAATTCAGCCAGAATTCATTTGGGTGATTATGAATTTCTTAGGCAGGACTTTTTTTTAGTATTCCTCATGACATCTAATTAAACATGAACCCTAAAAGAAAAGTGAATGGAAATAAAAACCAGAGGAAAATAAAATTGTTATCAGAAAGAAACATAGAATTGCATTGTTAAAAATCGTGGATTCCTCAAATCGTCAAATGTATTAGGTTTCTAGAAACTGCCTTATAGAGATAATGGCCATCCGTTTTTTTTAAATGTCCATTTATATTTAATGTAACATTGAATATTACAGAATTTTTCTTAGCTCTTTTGTTTTGTATTTGAACCTATTTTTCTTACACTGAAAATCCTGATTCCTAAAAATATTAATTCACTCATTTGTTTCACAATACACACAAAACTTTTAAAATTGTAATGCCGACACTAACAAAACTACAGAATGAAGTTAATAATTTTTATGCCGTTCTTTTTGTCTTTAGAATATATCCCACTAAATTGTACAGTCAGAAAATTATGTTTAAAGCCTTTAAAATAAATATTTCCTCTGTGTGGTTATGTTGCTGATATGTTTACACAAATGTTAGGCTCTTCATTTGTTTCCATTTGTTTTTAATTTTCAAGTTTGAGGGCTTTTTCCCTTTTCTGGTTTAACTGGATGTTTTAAATATGTAAACATTTGCATCTTTCAAAAAATAAAAAAGGCATACTGAGAGAAGTCTCAGGTCCATCCTTACCCCACCCCTCAGCCCAAAAGGAGCATTTTTAAAGTCTATCACAGAGTACTCTGATCTATAAGTAAAATATATCAACAGTGAGGCGTTCAGAAGGGAGGATTCTTTTCTGAGCAAGTGTTGTTTTCCCTCCGCTTGCTCTCGTGACAGCTGGAGCCTGTTATCTCAAGCTCCCTTTGTCAGAAACCCACTGTCCCCCTCTCCCCCCACTGCCCCCGCCCTCCACACACAACCATTAGGAGACTATGCATCATTCTTTTTCGAACTAAACCCATGAACATGCTGGAATACTTCAAAGGCAAAAAGAAGGGGGAACAAAAGTATGCCTGTGCTACCTGTTTTCACGATTAAACAGTTTTTTAAATGCTACTTTGAGAAGTTGTTCTTTGAGCCTGGGAAGGAAAGAGAGGCCTCCTGGGAGAGGGGGCCAGCTCTATCCATGTCACAATGTGAACAGATGCAAACTCAAAAGGGCAGGTGAAGGGAAGAGCTGAGACTATGGAGTTAACTGTAAAGTAGGCAAGATCCATTTAACATGTGCTGGACATAGTCAATGAATTCCAATTTCCCCTGAAATAGAGAAATAGGTACACTGCAAAAATGTTCTAAGTTTACTGTCCAGTATTCTGATTGTCAAAACCTACTGCCATTTGGACATGCTATAACAGTATTTCCCTGAAAGTCACACAAACTCTGTATTTTAATCAAACTATGATTGAAGGGATACTAGAAAAATTGTATAATATATTGGTGAGAAAGTGTTTCAAATGACATTCTACCCTTAAAGTTTCCTGGAGAAAACAAAAGCTGGAAATATGGTTTTCTGTCGAGTTTCTCGGCTGTTTCTGGTCTAGGAAAAAGTGTATGTGTGACACCAATTGTCTGCCACAGCCCGGACATTCCATCAGCTCTCCAAATTGGAGGTGACAATTGCAGATTTGGTTAGAAATCTTGTGCCAACCCATAACCAGTACAGGCTGCTTAGTGGGAAAATTGCTTTTTGACTGGGAGAGAACTGCATGAGGGACTCGGGGTCTTCCAATGTCTGGGGTAGGGGGCGGGGAACTGTTGAAAGGTAGTATGTCCCCTACTGGACATCAATCCACGCCCTGAAAACCCACAGGAAAGATGCTAAAGTAGACAAGACACATGCCTGTGGACCCCCAAGGGGAACCACAAGCCCCCAAACCTCTGCTTCTCATTGTTGTCACTGCTTGAACTTAAGAAATCTGCAGGGAACATTTTGAGTCTTGCAAAACAGCCTAGTATGCAAATTTAAAGAAAAAAATCAATCTGGTGTTTATTTCCCTACTTCCTAATCCCTTAAATAGTTTATTTTCTTTTAAAATTTAATTTAGCTAATTTTATTGTTCTCTCACCTCTTCAGTTAGCTCATATTAAGCTTATTGCAGTCATTCTTAACCCCTATATTGTCTTATCTGCTTTCTACTTTACCCTAGTTTCTCTTATCCCAGCATTCATTTACATTTTAATGATATCAAGTATGCACCCAGAAAGTATTTACTGGTTGTCTTTATGTATCACAGACTGTTTCAGGTGCGGTGGGGGCACCATGGTGAGCAAGATCTGAGTGAATGACATGAGATACTTGGTAAACTCTTTTGGAAATTGAATTTTTGAACTTTGGGTCACCACCCAATACATGAATATACAGTCTGTCCATGAGAAGGAAGATTCTTTTGTTACATATGCAGTCCACATGAACACTATACAAAGCTTTTGCAATGAAGTAAAAAGAACAGCCATTTATAGAAGGCTTCCTCTGCACCAGGTATTGTTTTAAGTTCTTTACACATATTAACCAATTTAATCATCCCAATGACCCTCTGGGTCATAATTCTCTCCATTTTACAGATGAGAACGCTGAGACTTCTTTAAGGTTAGTCAGTGGTGGAGTTGGCCTTGAACGCAAGCAGTCTGGCTCCAGATTGCCTTTTTTTGACCCCAGAGGGACTGAGGCCTCCTTAAGGCTTGCTTCTGACATAATGGAATTTAAAACAGCAGCGTTTGTTGGAAAAAGAGTCATGTTCCAGAGAGAACTGGCAATAAATATTGCTGATTGGCTGCCTGATAAGGATGGAATGGGGTTTGGAGAATTTCACAGTCTCATGAAATAAACATGTGATTTTGACCTTCCAGAAGTGACAGAAACTATTCAAAGTATCTCATTTTTATCTTTTCCCTCTTTCAGCCTTCACTTTAGACCATGCTATTCTGGCAGAATCTTGTTCAAAATTGGCCATAGCTTCCCCAGGGCTGACACATCTAAACTGAGAAGCAGGAACACATCCACACTTGGGAATATCAAAAGGACAGTTGAGTCGTTACAAAAAGCTTATAGCATTTTGCACAAAACCCCCTCATCTTTTTTGTGGATATAGGAAATGAAGTCCAGAAAAATTAAACGAGATTTGCCAAAAGCCACAGAGTTGGACCTTAAAAGATCTTCTATAGGCACGTAATCAAATTGGTCCTCGTGATGAGTAATCCCCCGTGTCTTAGATGCCATGGTCGTTACACGCATTCCAAATAGTGGTCCCTGGACCACAGCCTCCTCATCACCTGGGAGTGGTTAGAAATGCAGACGCTCAGGCTTAGCCCAGACCACCTGAAGCAGAATCTGCGTTTTAAGAAGATCCCCAGGTAATCATGAATTTTGAAGTTGTAGAAGTGCTGGAATGGTCACTAATTCCATGTTCTAGACATTTTAGTTGTGGGAGGGGAATTGCTGTTGACCCTATATTGGTTAGAAGCACATCAGTCTCTTAAAAGGTATATTCTCAGGCTCACCTGGTAATTTAACATAAAATAATCTTCAGTTTGTTTATATGGTACATCTAGACTTTTTAAAGATCTAGTCATTCTTTGGTCAGCAGATAGTAAGGCTTCAGATGTAGAAAACTATGTTTCTTTTGGGAGCCAGAAAAAAATGGTCAATAGTCCCCCCATCTTTACACTGACCGATGCTGGTGTCTTTCTACAGAGCAGATTAATTACCTTTCCCAAATGCCAGCAAGTCCTTTTAGCATAGACGGCAATCACAAATCTCAGCCCAGTTCCTGCCCAAGTTAACAGAAAGTAATCAAAACAATCATAGTAACAGCTACTACTTATGTGGCGCTTGCCATGTGTCTGGCGCTGTTTTGATAGCTTAATGTATAAAAAAACAACAACCCAATCCTCACAGAAACCCTTTTTAAGTAGGCGGACACTGAAGCACAGAGAAGTTAAGAGGCTTGCCCAAGGCCACACAGCTAGTTCATGGTGGGGATTCTAATCCAGGCCATCTGTCGCCAGAGTTCATGCTGGTACCCACAGCAGCACACTGCCTCTCAAAATTCAAATCAATGCTAAATGGGGTTCCAAGAGTTCCTTATTAAAATGTTCTCATAGTGATCACTGACTTAGGAGAATGTAATTCACTTCAGAAATTTTACTTGACACAAAAAAATAGAGGTCAGCAGGTACTAAAACATTATTTTACAAAGTTAAAATATTACCTCCGGTGGCTAATTCTTGGTTGTGACTGCAAGACCATGTGGTCTGCTGTTTGGAAGTGCTTTAAAATGTTCTTCAGCCTGTAATTGGAATTGGCGCGGACATTAAAATTGCATTGTGTTGTCTATAAATGAGAAGCAGTTGTGAAACTCTAAGATTCGTGATATTGCTGACTTCACTTATCTATTAAACCAGTGGTCTCATTTCTCATTTTAGTTGCAGACAATTCAGCTCTTTCATAAAGGAAATCGTAAGAGCAATTGCACGAAGCCTTGTGCTTTGGTTGAAGTGGACAGGGGAAATCCCTCAATATGCCCCTTGAACCCGAGTCCTGCAAACAGAGTGAAAAGCCCCACAGGAAACAGAGTGAGCAGCTTCTTAACTGTATGACTTCAGCTCTCCTTAGACAGCCCTGCCTGACTCCACACACAGCGACATCCTTTGCCTTCTATCAGAAAGACCCCACAGAATCTGAATTGTCCTCTGTGACGCTGAAGGGAAGCAAACTCTTACCATACATCTTAATAGAGCACTGCCCAGTACTTGGTAAAACAGAAATGAATCACAGAAACACAATAAAAGGTCACATTTCTAACTGCAAAGTACTAAGCCATAAGCCTGGCGGGGCATAGAGAGCAGGCAGGCATATATATATATACATACAGAGGGTGCCAAAAGATGAATGTACATTTTAAGAAAGGAAAAAACTGTATTAAAATTACACTGATGGGAACCACTTTGAGCACCTCTTGCAATTACAGAAGTCAAACATGACTTTTATTCATCTTTTGTTATTGATATATGTTATATTACAATTTTAATACAGCTTTTTCCTTTCTTAAAATGTGTAAACATTTTTGGCCCCATATGTATATATGTATGTATGTATGTATGTATGTATGTATGTATGTATGTATGTGTGTATGTATATAGGAATGTGAAGAAAAAAATATATATATATATATATTTATATTTAACAGGGAGCATATTTTTGATTATTTTCTTCTTCAATTACTTCTATTTACACTGGAAACACAAAACAAAATAATGCATGCACCTAGGCCTGGTACAGGTAAAGAACTGTGGTTATAGTGCAGGAAATATATAACCCCGTAAGTCCCAACCAATAATCACGACCAATCTGTTACCCATGAAATGCACCCCACTGAGTGGCTGGCTAGCAGCCACTGCCAAGCCATTATCCCTGTGGGTGAACCTAAACAAAATTTAGATTTACATAAATTAGTGTGTAAAATAAAGTGCTGGTTGCCCACAAGGAGAATGGCAATGTGGCTCCCAATTTGTTTGAGCTCTCAACTCCAGGTGGCATGTGTGGAACTGGGTATTGGGGCCACTCCTAGATCCCCCTCAGATCCCTTTTAACTGTTTCTCTGCCCCCTACCCCAAATGCAATGGGCACGAGTCATGACGGGGTAATGGAATGTGGCAGCGCAGCTGCCTTGCCAGGGGTGAGCGGGGAAAACCTGGAGGAGGCGGTGGATCCTC
Source organism: Rhinolophus sinicus (assembly GCF_057876585.1). Lineage (NCBI taxonomy): Eukaryota > Metazoa > Chordata > Mammalia > Chiroptera > Rhinolophidae > Rhinolophus > Rhinolophus sinicus. The sequence continues at coordinate 9,575,907 of NC_142518.1, forward strand.
CAGAGTCCACGTCTTCTTTGGGACTTTGCCTGAGATGACACCCTTGCTTGGCTCCCTGCCATTCCCTGTCCTGGTTCCTTATTCTGTTCCCCTGGGGACATGTCCTTTAAAATTACTTGCACATGAATTCTCATCTTGGGGTCTGCCTCTGGGAAATGATACCGAAGGGACCAAGCCACCCAGCTCACTTCCCAGCTGTCCAGTACCTCCCAGTGTGAGGAACTTGGCCTTCCCAGCAGCAGGTCTCGTGTGCAATTAACACAGGGCTCCCATACACTTTTCCCACCACAAATGTGTCCATAATCTTTAGCCTCCATTGATCGTATTTGATTAAAAAGGTGGGACCCTAAACTGAAATGTTATAACGTCTCATTTGATGAGAATGTACAGGACATAGCATGTATGGGATGAATAAATGTTCAAATCAATTTAAAAAGAACCTTTCTATGATGTATTAGTGTGCTTTCCTTACTAACTAAATTGGACATAAATAATTCAAATCTCCAGGGAGTGGAGCTGGCTTTGTTTTCTGTTTGTTTCCTCAAGTTGGTGATCTTGCAGTTCCAAGGACCTATACAACTGTATTATACGCAAACGGAAAGAGGCTAAATCTGCATGCATATTAAAATATACCTTGAGAATTGTTTTTTGACCAAATTTTTAATATGGGCTTCCTTTCTTATAATTTTCCTAACTCTCTGAGTTTGCATGTGACAAAAAAAATTTGAGGTCCTCTTAGGTTCCACTTTTTCTGCCTCCAGGAAGCAAGTCCATCCCATGGGACATGAACTGTGATAAACCCAGTGAGAGCTGACAACCCAGATGGGGCCAGCCTTATGTCAATGACCATCTCAGTTTTCACAAACACACAACAGCATGGCTTACCTTTATACCCAGGGCTTCTCCAGAAATGACAGCAACTGTCACACCGTCCTTAGTGGGTTTAGGGATTTCTTCACTTTTCAGTTCCTGGTACTGAGGATCCACCATCTTCTCTGAGCTCCTCAAATTAACCCACAGTTGCAGGCCATGGGCTGGCTCCTCTGAGCACGGCATCTCGGCATGCAGAATGCCCCGGCCCGCGGTCATCCACTGCAAACACCACACCAACAGGGAAATGTAACCCAGCCTCGAACAAGTCTGCAGGGAGGACTGTTGCACAATGGTAATTGCGTGAAGCACCTTACAAGTGCTTCCTTCATAGTCCCTGGGCATCATGCAGAATAACAAAACAATAATGATAACTGCTGGAACCTTTTCCAGTTTTCCCAACATGTTCTACTGTTCACATCTGAAATCAAAGCATCAGATCTGAAATTCACACAAATGGAAGAAGCCTTTCTTTGGACTCCGAGTCTTTCATTGAGCACTGATTATGGGGAGACGCAAGTAAACAGCATATTGGGGAGTGCTCTCAGGAGCACATTAAGAAGTGAAAGAAGCAGGATTGGGCAGGGGGAGAAGCCAGCCAGCAGTGCAGTTACAATGGTGGCCTTGGTCAATCCAACAGGGAGGCCTGGAGTTGGATGAAGCTTCAGAATTGCCCCAAATTGCGGGGAAGTGGCCAGGTTTCTTTCTCCCTCTCATCAGCATAGCAGTGACTGTGGGCCTCCCTTCAGTAGGGAGCACAGCCTTGGGAGAGGCAGTTTCTGCTATGGAGGGCAGTGTCCAGGGTGTGATGTGGCTATGAGCCATCAGCAGATGATTTTCACAGCAGCTGGAGGACACATGCATGGGCCTAAAGACACATGCACAAGCCCACAGTATCTACTAAGCCATGGATGGGTGACTTGAGTCTCTGTTTGCTCAATTCTGGTAAAGGAGCCCTCACTACTTGCCTCTACTATTGTATAGATTCTTAAAGCATTCCTTTATTTCTTTATTAAGAGTGCATTAAGGGGCCGGCCTGGTGGCTCAGGCGGTTAGAGCTCCATGCGCCTAATTCCGAAGGCTGCCGGTTCGATTCCCACATGGGCCAGTGGGCTCTCAACCACAAGGTTGCCGGTTCAATTCCTCGAGTCCCGCAAGGGATGGTGGGCTCTGTCCCCTGCAACTAAGATTGAACACAGCACCTTGAGCTGAGCTGCCTCCCGGATGGCTCAGTTGGTTGGAGCGTGTGGGCCCCCAACCACAAGGTTGCCGGTTCTTCACAACTAAGACTGAAAGGACAACAACTTGAAACTGAACGGCACCCTCCACAACTAAAATTGAAAGGACAACTTGACTTGGGGGAAAAAAAAAGTCCTGGAAATACACACTGTTCCCCAATAAAGTCCTGTTCCCCTTCCCTAACAAAACACACACACACACACACACACACACACACACACACACAAAAGAAAGAGTGTATTAGGGGCAGCGGGGTGGCTCAGCTGGTTAGAGTGCGAGCTCTGAACAACAGATTTGCTGGTTCAATTCCCACATGGGCCAGTGAGCTGCGCCCTCCACAACTAGATTGAAGGACAATGACTTGGAGCTGATGGGCCCTGGAGAAACACACTGTTCCCCATAAAATTTATTTTTTAAAAAAGAGCGAGAGTACTAGGGGCCAGACCTAGACACTAACCTCGGGCTTTGGGGATGAAGGATGGAACATGATGGATAGGTTTCCTGCCTATCTCAGCTTAGGTTCTCCCATGGAAGACCCTGAGGCAAGGATCAGTGCAGGTAGTTTATTTGGAAAGAGATACAGAAAGCACAAGTAGAGAAGTGTAGAGAAAAGTGAGCTAGGCAAGGGGCATTTAATGGATAAGTTACATCTGTGGGTACCAGGGTGTCAATCCCACTGGGATCCATGCAGACACACTTTAGAATTGTTGCACAGAGGGCAGGACAATTGCCACTTCCTTGGTCAGGACTCAACCAGACATCATATCGCCCCCTTTGTAGGCCGTCTCCACATTATGTTCTGCTCTAGTGCGAGGTTACTGTTGACTTTTGGCCACAACTGTTTGTCCTTTTGTGTTTCTGCCTTTAAATTTCATGTCCATTGAAATCCCACGAGTCAAATATTTGCAGTTATCATTCCACCAAATATGTCAATGATCCCAAAAAGTAGCTGATACCGAGTTCAGACTTACAAAACCAGTAAAGATGACCCAAGCATTTTCTGGGGATTTTTAATTCTCATGTCTCAGACAAGAGTAGGATGGTGGCGGGCTTTGGGTTATTGTCTTAAATGACCACAACTACCCCTGCAAATGAGCTGTAAGTAAATTGTCTCAAGTGCAGCAGAAAGGTCTAGAAAGATGAAGACTGAAACCGGTGCACTGAACCTGGTAATTCGGACATCATGAGTGACCATTACCTGAACGGCTTCAGTAAAGGTTCTGGGGTGCTGAGAGGTCAATCCTGATTTCAGTGAGTGAAGGACAAAATGGAAGATGAGGAAGTTGAGATAGTCACTCTTGATTATTCTTTTGAGAAACATAAGAGAAAGACCAAGTGGGAGCTACAAAGTGATTGAAAGGGAAGTGAGAGGAATACAAGAGACCTGTGCAGCTTTCTGGGTTGGGTGGAAGAGCCACAGAATGGAGAGGTCAAAGATATACGAGAGAGGGAGGAAAGCGTGAATGTACTGGCAGGGGGTGAGGGCAAGCATGCACACCCAAACACCATTAAACCATCAGTGATGCCTTGTCCTCGGCCATACCTGCAGGTCTCCTGGGTTCAATTGACCGAAGTGTCCACAGAAGTCTTCATGGGCCATGCTGCCCCCTTCCAAGAGGTAAGATACCTTTGAAAAAACAAGCAGAAGAAAAAGTAGGAGTTGGGTTGCTATGAAGAGTTCACCTTTTCCACAGAAAATGTGTTGAGGAAAGTGTTAGCAGTGCCCTCCTCCCTAAGTTCTCAGGCCTTAGGCCTCAGACTGAATTACCAGCTTTCCCGGGTCTCCAGCTTGCAGATGCAGGCAAATCATGAGACTTCTCCACCTCCATAACCACCTGAACCAATTCCTACAATAAACCTCCTCTTATGTCTATCTCTGTATACCCTACTGGTTCCCTTTCTCTGCAGAACCCTGACTAGATTTTAAGTCTAAAACCTCTACCTGGAAACTTGCTATAGTAATGGCAACAGTGCAACACTGGCATGGAAATAGAAGAGACCCATTTCTATGAGAAGTTAACATATGATGACAGCAATTTCAAATCAGTGAGCAAGGAGGCATTTTCCAATAAATGGTACTGGAACAACTGACTGACCATTTGAGAAAAAAGAGTCAGCCCCCACTGTTTACAGAAACGTGTTCTAAATAGATGAAGGATTTAAATGTAAAAAATACACTTCTAAGATTTAAATCTAAGGAAATAACAAGAATACAAAATGTCTGCACAAACCTGTCTTTGCAATGCGTATTATAAGAGCAAAAAGACAGGAACAATCTGGGTGATGGATTATAGGGTACACTTAGCTAAATTATGTTACATTATGCATACAACTGTTAAAAAGTAATATAGATCGCTATTTACTGACACAGAAAAATGAAATATCATTTCATCAGAAAAGCAGGTTACAGGACAGTAATTTTATTTAAAGGGGTTAAATGCAACGATCCACTTAAATGGGTTCATTTCAATAACATTGTATCCAGTCATGGAGATGCCCGGATGGACCCACAGCAAAATGTGAACAGTGGTCATCTCTAGATGACAGAATTGCACTTTTCTGATAGTTTGGGTTTTCTGGAATAAGTAGTTTACTTTTTTACTTTTTTACAAAGGCAACAACTTTTTTTATTTTGAAAAAAAAATACATAAAGATGCTGCCACTAATCAGTGAATGAAAATAAGTGATGTGCTTTATTCTGCATAGGAGCGGGCAAATCTACATATTTGTTCCCTGCTTCAGTATACTGGGGCTGGACAGGAATGCAGTGAGACATAAGGGAAGACATTAAGAATCTGAAGAATAACTCCATATTATGTGTGAAGACAAAATACCTGGCTCTGACTTTAATATGCTACTAAGTGGAAAAGATCTAGAATTGTTATAGAGGGCCAAAATAGGAATTAAGCACTTAGGACCCAATACAAAGCTTGAAAATTTAAGAAGACAAATAAAATGCTTCCAAATTTCAAACAAGCAGCCCAACTATCAGGAGTGGTGTCTAGAATTGCTTTCTTTTCCTGTTCTGCATGCATTTCTAATTAAAATAACTGCATAATAAAGGCAATTTTCATTCTGTTTGGGCTGAAGCTCTCCTTTGGGTTCTCAAAGGAGTCTCTTTCAAATCATATTCTTTCCGTCCCCAAAGATTTTTCAATTATCCAAGCCTAGGGGCCTTCAAATTGTTAATCATCTCAAAGTATGTCAGGCAACTTTAAAAAGTAAATTGTGGTGAGCATGACTCATTTAAAGATGAATATTTATGTGGACACCAAGAAAAGTTTATTTTTTGCAAATTTTATTTCAGAGAGTAATTCCAACACTCTTTGTAAAAGATTGAGAAAACAGTTACCCCTTTTCCTCTACTTTTGCAGTGTGAATATCCTCTCTTCCCTAATAATACAAAAGTAAACATCATTTCTCCCATCCTAAATATTGTAAAATTTGAATTAGAGATGTCTGGTCAATGAAGTTTGCTGAGCCCATAATGCTTACTTTTTACTACTTAAAGCAAAAACCATACTTATTAGCCTTTGGAGGGGAAAATCAGAAACCAAGGAAACCACTGACTCTTTATTATTTTTAAAAATTTATTATTTATTTTTGCTAAAGTGATATAAATGCTACACTGAGATCTTAACTATAAATTGATGCTTGGAAAGGATTTTTTAAAAACTCAAGCCGTACTTTGAGAGTTGACACAATCCAGATGATTTTTTAGTACATTACATAATCGCAAACACCTGGAGAATTGCCGTGAGTGGTTAACGGATTGGGGAGTGTTATGTTTAAATTTAAGAGTTGTGCCTGTTTAATTAGAATTGTGTAATCTGAAACAGGTGTTTTCTTAAAGGATTTGCCACGCTTCCTGATCCTACTTCGTCCTTTCCTCCTGAACTTTCCATGGGTCTCTACTATAATAAATACGTTTGCTTCTTTGTCAGTTCGTATTTCTTTGTATGTTTGCATTTGGAAGGACACAAACCAACAACAGCAATGAAAGAAAAGTGTCACTTGCAATGTGAAATTTAGGAAAAGTGTACCTCAAAGAGCTATAAATTAATTCTGAGGAATTGCAGCACAAGATATAATGTAGTTTATTGTTTCCTTTCTAACTGGTATTTAGAAGGAAGAGTGTGATAAGCGCAGTTATTGTTATAGATGCAAGACATTCTTTAAATCAAAAAGTTTATGCTATAGATAAAACTACGTTTTCCTTTAATTTCCATTTGCCCTAAAATGGTGGCTTTTTTTTCTCTTGGTAGCTGAGTAGGAAAAAGAGAGAGAGAAAAAAAAAACAACGCATTGAGGTCGTAGCTGATGAGAGAGACCAGCAAGGAACATATTGCATAATAAAAGCAGCTAACTGGTCTTCAAAGACAGAAACATAATGTTTGAATCTATACAATTAAGGCCCCAACTTATTTTACAGAAAATAAAGTTGTAATTACTTCAGCAATCACTGAGAAACCTGGAAAATCACCCCATTAAATTGGCTCATCCAATCCCAGCCCTGCATAAACACTTTCACAAGTGCCAAAAGGTGGTTTGATAACCAAACCATGATTTAGGTATTCAGCCAACGGGCACATTTAAATATTTTAAAGCTCTTGTAGTGCGGGGAGGCCTGCGGGGTCTCTGCTCCTGCTCCCCACATAAGAACGCAGGACACGGTGAGGCCAAAAAGGAACACCCACGGAGCCATAAATAGGGGAGTCACACCACTATATTCTCACTGGCGGCATCCGCCTCTCTGCAATCCGCTCTTGCTAGCTCAGCCACCATCTTCTTGCTAGCACCCATTTTCCTGCTAGCCTAGCCACAGCAGTTATATTAGTGGCCAATGGCTCACTGGTTACAGCTGACAGCCAACTAGCCACAGCTGATGGCCATCCAATCACAGTTGATGGCCATTTACTACCTGAGCCAACACCTTTCTATGTGAGGCCGAGAGCCTGGAAACTATTTTCTGGGGCTCTGTCCCCACAGCTCTCATGGGTCCTGCCTTGACACTTCCTGCCACAATCCTGCAGAGGCTTCAATGCTTCAGGGACTCCTGCCACACTGCCCTCTGGTGCCCTGTCTCAGGGCTCTGGGGCCCTAGTTGGAACCTTGGGTTTGCCATTTACCAGGTGTGAGATGTGGGGCGAACTCCATTAACTTCTTAGAGGCTCGGTTGCTGTACGTGAAAACATAGACCTAGAAGATGAGCTCACCGAGTGGAGGGTAATGTGTACAAAGCGCCTGGCACATAACAAGTGTTCAGCAAGTTGCAGAATTAGCACATCTGCCACACTTCCGGTGGGGCAGAGATCCCATTAGTGGGTCCTCTCTCAGGTCCTCACTTGTGCTTTCTGGAATATATTTCCCCTGATATTCTCATGCTTTGCTTCCTCACTTCATTCAGACCTCTGCTCAAATGCCACTGCCTAAGAGAGGCTGCCCACAACCACCCCATCATATTGGTCAATCTATTCTTTATCTTCCCACCCTGATTTGTTTTTTCTTCCTAGCCTTTTCATGTAAGGACACTCTATTATATAATTATTTGGTTATTCATTTATTGTCTCTTTCCTAAGAGAATGTTACCTCCCTGAAGGCTACAACATGTTGCTGGCACTGAAGATGTGTTGAATGAATGAATGAATGAATGAATGAATGAATAGCAGTATCTTGTGTTTGTATAGCATGTCAGCGTTTACAAAGCATCTGACCCTGGAAATATATTATTATCTACATGTTATTAATGAAAACAAGTGGCTTGGTGTGATGAAGGTTACACCATTAATAACAGCAGAGCAAGGACTTACATTAACATTCTCCATCTCTGATAATAAAACTATTTCACCCTCCCATGTTGCCTCACAAATGCTGACATCGCCCTGGCAGTAATGGATGTGTTGTGAGCATGGTGCTGGCCTTCAAGGAGAGATGTGATGGGAGTTGCAGGAGCAGCCAGGACTTAAAGGCCTCAAGTGTGAGGGTTTTAAGGCAAAATGGCCTCCTCTGCCAAAGAAAGGGTCCTTGTGCTATTATACACAGACAGAAAGCTTAGGCCTCATGATTGCTGGGCCAAGTGGAGAAGAGGTTGATGGAAGGACAGACAGACACAGGATCCTCAAATGAGGTGATGATGGGCTCCTTCTTTGGTGTGGATATTGAAGAGTTCTACTCAACAATATCTAACTACACAGAAAAGAACAGCTGACTGAAAGGCCATTTTCCTTTTATATTTTTCTATTGCTCCTATTCTCAAAAGTCTCCCAAATCTACTGATTTTCTTTTCATTCTGAACAACATTTCTCACATGCACATTAAGTTGCTGACAACCGCTTCCCAAACTATCAGGCAAGCTGAATTACAGACTTCCTCAGAAACTTCCAGCTGCTTGTAGAACCCCTAGAGCCAGGAATGCCCTTCCCCTTCAAACCCCACTCAGGATTAATGTTTTGGTGAATCACTTCAGACAAAGTACCCCTGGCTCCCCATGTAATCATCAGGCCAGCTTCTTAACTGATACCACCTACACCTTGTAAGTCTGTGGTCAAGGTGTTCATGTCCATTGTTTTATTTCCCCTGTTGTACTGAAAGAGCCTCAGGGGAATGGTTTGCCAACTTCTAGGATTACCCAAATTTCCCACGTACAAATGTGTTGTCTACCCAGGGAGGCGGGTGTGTGTGTGTGTGTGGGGGGGGGGGGGGGTTGTTAGAAGTACTGTTGCTTAAGAGCGCCCTCTGCTGATCCTAATAATGTGTTCTCACTGTTTTTCTACAGACCTCACTGATGTTTTAATAATAGATCCACTGATAACTATGTCTTCTAACACGTGCGAGTGTCTCTGCTTAAAGACCGTGTGTTTGTATGGCACAGTGCCATCTAGTCATCAAGGGACGAGCTGTGTTGTGGTGTAGAGGGAGGTTTTACTGCTCTGTACAGTCTCTAGTTAAAAGCTGTCAAGACAGACCCTTACTTAAGAATGAAGCA